>NC_090439.1:913550723-914150723 GCF_031143425.1 Pleurodeles waltl | reverse complement strand
CAGCTTCAAATGTGCTAGGCCAAAGCCTGTGCACAGTATGGGGTTGACTGCCTCTGAGCAGGTTGGCCATAAGGCCTGGCTCTACGCTAGGCCCTGCAGCCAACTTCGCAGCGTGGGGCTGGCTACTTAAAGGGGGTTTGAATCAGACAGAGCCTGGCCGCTGGTCATGCTATGTGGTCAACCCCCATGCTGCTCACTGCCAAAGCACTCTGGGGTTGGCTTTAAGTATGGGAACAAAATATTGATTTATGTTAGCCCCTTCGCTGCCAGGCTTTTTACCCATCAGGTGCCAAGATTTTTTGGGCTGTTTAGGGCAGTTCACGCTTATGCCCTCATAACTTTGTGTCCACATACGCTACCCTCACCAAATTTGTGTCCTTTTTTCCGACATCCTAGGGATTCTAGAGGTACCCAAACTTTGTGGGTTCCCCTGAAGGAGACAAAGAAACTAGCCACAAATACAGCAAAGATTTTGATTTTCTTTTTTTTAAATGGAAAAAAGGGCTGCAGAAGAAGGCTTGTGTTTTTTTTCCCTGAAAGTGGCATCAACAAAGGGTTTGTGGTGCTGCAATCACTATCTTCCCAGCTTTCAGGAACAGGCAGACCCAATTTTTTAACATAATTTTGGCATTTTACTGGGACATACCCCATTTGTACTATTTTTTGTGCTTTCAGTTAGTCACACAAATCGGTGTGAAACCAATGCAGAAAGCTAAACATTTCTGAAAAGTAGACAAAATTCTGAATTCATCAAGGGGTAATTTGTGTAGATCCTACAAAGGTTTCCTACAGAAACTAACAGCTGAAATAAAAATGGAGGTGAAAAAAACAGCCATTTTTCTCCATGTTTTACTCTGTAACTTTTTCCTGCGATGTCAGGTTTTTTAGTGCAATATACTGTTACATCTGCTGGACTCTTCTGGTTGTGGGGATATATAGGGCTTGTAGGTTCATCAAGAATCCTAGGTACCCAGAGCCATTAAATGATCTGCACCTTGCAATGGGTTTTCATTCTACACCGGGTATACAGCAATTGATTTGCTGAAATATAAAGAGTGAAAAATAGGTATGAAGAAAACCTTTGTATTTCCAAAATGGGCACAAGATAAGGTGTTGGGAAGCAGTGGTTCTTTGTACATCTCTGAATTCCGGGGTGCCCAAACTAGCATGTGAATTACAGGGCATTTCTCAAATAGACATCTTTTTTACACACTGTCTTACATTTGGAAGCAAAAATTTTGAGAAAGACAAGGGGCAATAACACTTGCTTTGCTATTCTGTTTTCCCCCAAGTCTTTGGATACAAATGGTACCTCACTTGCGTGGGTAGGCGTAATGCTCGCGAGAGGAAATGAACATGGTCACTTAGAGAAACCTTCCAAACCTGCAAATCTTGAAAACTAGACACCTACGGGAATCCAAGATGGGGTGACTTGTGGGGCTCTCACCAGGTTATGTTGCTCAGAATCCTTTGCAAACCTCACAATTTGGCCAAAAAACACTTTTTCCTCACATTTCGGTGACAGAATATTCTGGAATCTGAGAGGAGCCATACATTTCCTTCCACCCAGTGTTCCGCTGAGTCTCCCGATAAAAATGGTGCCTCACTTGTGTGGGTAGGCATAGTGCCCGTGACAGGAAATGCCCCAAAACACAACTGGACACTTCACATTTTCCTAAAGAAAACAGCTGTTTTTTGCACAGTGCCGAGCTGTGGATTTTGCCCCCTAGCTCAGCTGGCACGAAAGGAAACCTACCAAACCTGTGCATTTTTGAAAACTAGACACCTATGGGAATCCAAGATTGGGTGACTTGTGGGGCTCTCACCAGGTTCTGTTACCCAGAATCCTTTGCAAACCTCAAAATATGGTCCAAAAAACACTTTTTCCTCACATTTCGGTGACAAAGTTCTGGAATCTGAGAGGAGCTACAAATTTCCTTCCACCCAGCGTTCCCCCAAGTCTCCCAATAAAAATGGTACCTCAGATTGTGTGGTTAGACCTAGTGCCAGCGACAGAAAATGCCCCAAAACACTATGTGGACACATCAAAATTATCAAATACAAAACTGTTTTCGCGGGGGGCACCTGCGTTTTTGGTCCTAGGCTCAGCAGCCATATAGGGAAACCCACCAAACCCAAACATTTCTGAAAAACAGACACCTGAGGGCATCCAGGGAGGTGTGACTTGCGTGGATCCCCCAGTGTTTTCTTACCCAGAATCCTTTGCAAAGCTCAACATTTGGCTAAAAAAAAACTTTTTCCTCACATTTCGGTGACAGAAAGTTCTGGAATCTGAGAGGAGCCTCAAATTTCCTTACACCCAGCTTTCCCCCAAGTCTCCCAATAAAAATGATACCTCGCTTGTGTGGGTGGCCCAGGTGCCTGCAACAGAAAAATGCCAAAAACCTGTAGAGATTGAGGGGATAGCACAGCGAGTTGATTAGCACATATTTTTCTTTTACACATCTTTTAGACTGACTCTGCTTTGGGGACCCATACAAGTGAGGTATAATTTTACTTGGGAGACTGAGGGGAATGCTGGGTGGTAGGAAATGTGTGCCGGAGCGGTGATCCTACAAAGAAAAGTGAGGAAAATATTATTTTTTAAGCAAATTTTGAGGTTTGCAGAGGAGTCCGGGTAAGAAAATGTTGGGGAATCCAGGCAAGCCACACCTCCCTGGACTCCTTTGGGTGTCTAGTTTTAAAACATGTCTGGGTTTGGTAGGTTTCCCTAGATGAAGGCCACACCCGGGACCAAAAACATAGGTCCCCCCCAAACACAGGTAGTTTTGCAATAGATCCTTTTGATGTGTCCACGTACTTATATGATGTTCCAAACACTAATATTGTGAAAAGAAACACACTTAGGTTATGGTAAAAAGACCCCTCACCCACCAACCATGTTGGTGGCATGCTTCATCACTCATGTGCTTATTGTAGTCTAAAATCCACACAGGTTTGCGCAATTCATCAACTTGACCCCAAACAGCCACAGGTGAAGTGCTCTCATCATGGATGTTAGCATGTACACATCCCTCCTGTCTACAAATTTCAGAGCTAGCAGCTCATCATTCCGCATGGCACTGCACTGTCCCTTCTCAAGTTTTTTATAGACAACCTCTCCTGGATAGCCTTTCTGATTAGAGTGTACTGTGCCACAAGCAACAGTGTCCACTCCTTGAACAACTGAACTCCAGTGTAGAAGTTGTCTACATATAAATGGTGACCTTTGTTAAACAGTCGCCTACCAAGTTCCCACACAATTTTCTCACAAACTCCAAAAGTGGGCGGACAACCAGGGGGGGTCAATACTGGAATCCCTACCTGTGTAGACCCGGAAATTATAAACATATCCTGTACTACTTTCAGACAGCATATACAATTTAATTCCATACCGTGCCCTCTTGCTAGGAATGTACAGATATTTCTTAGCCTGGAACAAAGATCTCTGAAAACCGATCTACCAAATGATCAAGGACAGGTCTAATCTTAAAAAGACGGTCAGAATCAGGGTGATCTTGTGGCAAAGCTAAAGCATTATCTACAAAATGCAGCATCCGAAGAAGAAGCTCATACCGGTTACGACTCTTGATTGCATGAAATATAGCAGTTGTCATCAAGGGACTAGTAGACCAATATGAAGACAGTGATGGCTTCCTTATCAGCCCCATCAAAAACATTAAACCCAAGAACTTTTTCAACTCTTCCAGATTTGTGGCCTAAGTCTGGCAGCGTTGTCCCACAAATACTACCCTGCATACAAATTAGTTTGCTCAACAATCTCTTCCAAAACTATATCGTCCATAAACAACTCAAAGAAGTTGACAGGCAAAATGTTTTCTATATTAACTCGACACCCTGGGAAAACAGTAAACACAGGCAACTGTGGCTACGCCATGTTTGATGCAACCCACGTGTCAGGTCTTCCAATGGGAAGCCTTTCAGCCGCTGGCTGCTGCACCATTGGCACATCAGTGTCCTCTAAAACAGGCACTTCATAAGCACTGAGAGTGGCTTCATCATCAGATGATTCCTCTCTGACTGAAAATTCACTTTCAGAATCTTACACTTCTTCCTCTGCCTCAGATGCAGAGTCAGTCTCATGATCATGGCCAGAAGATGACTCAAAAAGCACACCAACCACCTGCTGAGCTGTTATCCTATGGCTAGCCATGATCCTTCCTACAAAAAGTAACTGGACAAATTAACCACCGACAACCAGCACTGTGTAAGATGAGTAATGAACAAAGTGTAGCTTTATCACTAAGATATATAAACTCAAAAACTATACCGCTCACTTGCCTGAAAAAGCTTGACTCACCAACAACTACTTTGCACAGCCATAGCAATCACCAATGATATCCCACTAAAAAGAAAAATGAAAAGCAAATTAGACATAATACAACACAAATATCATTGTGCATAAATCTAAGGACAATTTCACACACAATCCTGCATTCAGTACACCACCTATAAATATATCATTCATGCATGGCAACAATACTCCTTTGGAGTAAATGTATTTACTTTCCTAAAACATGCAACCATGCTGACGAAGGACAACCACTGCCAAAACCGCAACAAGCCACAGCAAAGGAAGCAAAAGCTTTGAACTAGAACAAAAAGGAGAAATAGGTGGTCATTACAAGCCTGGCGGACGGTGTTAAAGCTGCGGTAATACCGCAAACAGGCCGGCGGTCAAAAAAAGTGAATTACGACCCTGGCGGAAACCGCCAACTAAGACAGCCACTTTAACACATCGCCCGCCACGGCGGTACAGACAAACAGCGCGGCGGTCACCGCCAACAGACAGGCGGAAGACAATGTACCGCCCACACTATCACAACACACCAATCCGCCACCTTTTCCGGGGCGGATTCACTGTGGATAAAAACACGGCGGAAACAGCTTGTGCTATGGGAAAACGCTCACCTCAACACATCCCACGAGGAACGAGGACACCATGGAGCCGGAACTACAAATCTTACCTGCCTTTGCTTTCCTGCTCATCTACGACCAACAGCGACGTAGGCGCAGAACATACCGGTGAGTACAGGACCTACGACACGAGGGAGGGGGGAGGCAAAAGTTACAGGGACACCCACCAAACACCCCCACCCCCACCCTCGCATATTACAACATATACACCAATGCATTCACAAAAATCACAGTAACAACCCACAATCCCCCCGGAAGAATGCAAACACAAAGCGAATAGCGATCAAACTTTGTATTGTGCCAATATACTACTCATTAAAAAATATACGGATATGTATATCACGAAATCTGTCAAAAATAAATGTACAATACAAGAAGTAGTGCAGAGATGTACACAACAATGTCCGTGTACCAACAGTCCAAAAATGCATGGGCGACGCCCACAATAGATACCTGACCAAAATCAGAGACAACACTGCCGGGGCATCAGATAGAAACAATACAGGCACCTCAGGGGGAAGGGAAGGGGGGGGGCACCTCAGCCAGATGAATGCGAAGCCAGATCCACGATGGGGCTCCATGCCCATTGATGTATCCTGGGGAGTGCAAAGCCACAGTCTCTCAAGTCTCTACAGTGGGTGGTTTGCCCACTGTTCAATCTTGGGGAGTGCAAAGCCACAGTCTCTCAAGTCTCTACAGTGGGTGGTTTGCCCACTGTTCAATCCTGGGGAGTGCAAAGCCACAGTCTCTCAAGTCTCTACAGTGGGTGGCTTGCCCACTGCCTTATCCTGGGGAGTGCAAAGCCACAGTCTCTCAAGTCTCTACAGTGGGTGGCTTGCCCACTGTTCAATCCTGGGGAGTGCAAAGCCACAGTCTCTCAAGTCACTTCAGTGGGTGGGTTGCCCACTGTGCCATCCTGGGAAGTGCAAAGCCACAGTCTCTCAAGTCTCTACAGTGGGTGGCTTGCCCACTGTTACATCCTGGGGAGTGCAAAGACACATCTTCGCAAGTAGATGCAGTTCTCTACTGGTACTGGGTGGGACTAGTGGCCAGACTGGATGAGTTACCCCGTGAAAGTATATGTCCTGTCACAGTCCCAGCTGCACATGGGAGAACGATGCCTGATGTGATGGACTATTCATACCCACACGGTCTTTGCCCTGTGCAGCGGTCTTCACCATGGCGGTCTTTGCCCTGTTCAGCGGTGCTTAGCCATGGTGGTCTTTGCCCTGTTCAGCGGTCTTCACCATGGCGGTCTTTGCCCTGTTCAGCTGTCTTCACCATGGCAGTCTTGGCCTTGTTCAGCGGTGCTTAGCCATGGCGGTCTTTGCCCTGTTCAGCGGTCTTCACCATGGCGGTCTTTGCCCTGTTCAGTGGTCTTCACCATGGTTGACTTTGCCCTGTTCAGCGGTGCTTAGCTATGGCGGTCATTGCCCTGTTCAGCGGTCTTCACCATGGCGGTCTTTGCCCTGTTCAGCGGTCTTCACCATGGCGGTCTTTGCCCTGTTCAGCGGTGCTTAGCCATGGCGGTCTTTGCCCTGTTCAGCGGTCTTCACCATGGCGGTCTTTGCCCTGTTCAGCGGTCTTCACCATGGCAGTCTTGGCCTTGTTCAGCGGTGCTTAGCCATGGCGGTCTTTGCCCTGTTCAGCGGTCTTCACCATGGCGGTCTTTGCCCTGTTCAGCGGTCTTCACCATGGTGGTCTTTGCCCTGTTCAGCGGTGCTTTGCCATGGCGGTTCTGGTACGGATATTGGTGTGTGGCATTACGATCTCCTCACTGGACATTGGTGTGTGGCATGACGAATTCCACACTGGACATTGGTGTGTGGCATGACGAACTCCACACTGGACATTGGTGTGTGGCATGACGAACTCCACACTGGACATTGGTGTGTGGCATGACGAACTCCACACTGGACATTGGTGTGTGGCTTGACGTTCCATCATTGCCCAGTGGGGCTGTGGGATTCTGGACCCTCATGGGCTGTGACTCCGGCGGTGGCCTCCTGACCAGTAACGATACTTGGGCCCTCCTGGGCTATGACTCTGGCGGTGGTCTCCTGACCAGTTACGATACTTGAGCCCTCCTGGGCTGTGACTCTGGCGGTGGTCTCCTGACCAGTAACGATACTTGGGCCCTCCTGGGCTATGACTCTGGCGGTGGTCTCTGGACCAGTTACGATACTTGAGCCCTCCTGGGCTATGACTCTGGCGGTGGTCTCTGGACCAGTTACGATACTTGAGCCCTCCTGGGCTATGACTCTGCCGGTGGTCTCCTGACCAGTGACAATACTTTAGCCCTCCTGGGCTATGACTCTGGCGGTGGTCTCTGGACCAGTTACGATACTTGAGCCCTCCTGGGCTATGACTCTGGCGGTGGTCTCCTGACCAGTGACGATACTTGAGCCCTCCTGGGCTGTGACTCTGGCGGTGGTCTCCTGACCAGTGACGATACTTGAGCCCTCCTGGGCTATGACTCTGGCGGTGGTCTCCTGACCAGTAACGACGGTGCTGGCGGTTGTGTCTGGACCGCCGGAAATGATGGCGCACTTCTCCGCCGTGACACTCACAACAGGTTGGGGAGACTTCCTCGGGACCTTCCCCACCTTCTTTTGAGTTACAGATGACTCACCAATCGCCTTGGATCCATTTCACTGTTTGTCCCACCAGGAGTATTGACATGGTCCCGTCCTCCACTCTCCAATTCCGGAGCCTTTACAGGGGGTGGGCTGACAGTGCCTTGGCTCCGGGTCCTACTGCCTGCCCTGGTGGACGGGGCACTCCAAAAACCTGGTACACGCACCACTGGTACTGGAGGCTTTTTGGCTGAGGCGCTATGACAGGACTGATGAATTGGAGGGGGGGGGGGGTGGGGGCAAAAAGTTCAATTTGACATAGGGACAGTTTCTGACGTACACTGGGATGGGTAGCTGGAGTGGATCTGGGAGTGGAGGAAGAGGAGGTGGTTGTAGGAGGTGTCACTTTAGCTGTTTTGGGTGCAGGTGCAGGTACTGGAGGCTGTTGTGAGGTGGATGGATGTTGGGGGAGTGATTGCCGGCGTTTGTGTACTTTGGGAGGGGGCGTCACAGACACACTGGGAGAGGACACAGGGGACATGTAAATGGCAGTGGAGGTGGTGAGTGCAGGTGAGCGGCTTGTGGTGCTGGGTGTCCTGGTGCGAGTCCCAGTGCCTGTAGATGTGGTGCATGCAGGTGTGTGTGTAGACGAGACTGGGAGGGAGGAGGGAGAAGAGGAGGAGAGGGACACAGTGGAGACAGTGGATGTTGCTGTGTCTGTATGGGTCTGATGCTTGTGTGAGTGCCTGTGGTGTGTGTGGTGCCTATGTTCGCTTGAGCTACTTGTGTGTGTTGACTTGTGTGCATGCTGGTCTGTAGGTGTGCTTGGGATGGGCTGGGGTACAGGGGATTGGGTCTGGGTGGAGGAAGTTGGAGGGGGGAGGCTGGACACAGGGACAATGGCTGCCATCAGTGCTGAGGCCAGAGATTGCAGGGTTCACTGAAGGACAGCCTGACCAGAATGAATGCCTTCTAGGAATGCATTACCGTGTTTCAACTCTCGTTCTACACCCTGGATGGCATTCACAATGGTAGACTGCCCAACAGTGAGTGACCTGAGGAGGTCAATGGCCTCCTCACTGAGGGCAGCTGGGGTGACTGGGGCAGGGCCTGAGGTGCCTGGGGCGAAGGTGATGCCCACCCTCCTGGGTGAGCGGGCACGGGGCGAACGCTGAGGGGCTGCTGGGAGGGCGGTGCTGGTAGGGGAGGTGGTGGCTGTACCTGTAGAAGTGGGGCGCACAGATGGTGCCGCCACCACAGGGGAGCTCCCATCGGCGGACGAGTCCGTGTCGCTGTTTGGTGATCCTGTGGCCGACGTGAAGCTCCCCTCACCCTCCGTCCCACTGGTGAATTCAGAGTCTGAGGTGTGGCCCTCCATGGCCATGTGGGATGCAGCTCCCTCGTGCTCCGGTGCCACTGTACCTCCGCCTGTTGATGCTGATGTACAGAAGGACAGGGAGAGCAGAAAAAGGGTGGAGACAGAAGAAAGAGAGCATGGCATACCGCTACCGTTGGCAGGCAAGACAAACGCAGCAGCCCCCTGCATTACGCCGTGCTCCTGCCCTCTGCACATGCAATTTCTGGGATATGGCCTACATGGCAATGGTAGAAATCTGCCCACATGGATGGCAAAGGGGCAACTATACATCAATTTGCCGTTTTTTTGAGCTGGGGTAGAGTGCCACATGGCCTACATAATGGAGGGGCCTTGCCTACCTAACTCGCCCTGGCCTTGGGACACCCACAGCCCACCACCCCCACCCAGACAGCTCCACTGCACGCAAAGTCCATAGGATGAGGTTGTACTCAGCCCCTTGTGTCTGCTGTGATGTCCTTAAGCGCCCATCCAACTCCGGGTAGGCCACCACCAGGATCCGGAACATCAGGGGGGTCATGGTGCGACGGGCACCCCTCCCACGTTGGGAGGCCATCCCCAGCTGAGCCTCCGCCGTCTTCTTGCTGCAGCGGCGAATGTCCTCCCATCTCTTCCGGCAGTGGGTGCCCCGTCTATGGTGGGCCCCCAGGGTCCGGACTTCCTTGGCGATAGCACGCCAAATGTCCCTCTTCTGGTGGGCGCTGACCTACATGACATGCACAAGGAAAGAGGAACAGTCATTACCTACAGCACCGTCGTTGTAATTGGCCCCCTCCCAACTCTATCCCTGTGGCCCATTCATCCCCATGCATGACTGTTCTATGTACTCTGCCCCCTTCCCTCATCCACCCAGCCCTCTCCACCCAGGCCTAGCCCATCCAACGTGCTCCCTGTGTACTAACCTGTTGATCTGGAGGACCGTAGAGTAGCGTATACTGGGGGAGGACCCCATCCACAAGTTTCTCCAACTCCTGTGCAGTGAAGGCAGGGGCCCTTTCCCCAGACGCAGCAGCCATTGTCGCTTCCAGACCGAGGTCACAGCAGCACTAGCAGTGTAGGTCCTCTCCTGTCGAAGGTCAGGTATCTAGTGATTGAACAGATAGAAAATGGTGATGACGTCCGCGGCGGTGCACATCATCACCGCCAGCGCACCTGTTCGTTGGCTCCTGGGACCCATAGGGTCCAATGTTAACCAATGCAGCATTGCGCCGCGCTCTACGACCGCCTACCGTGACGGTGTCCAATGCCAGCGCAGTTACCCCACAATTCCAATGTCCCAGTTTAGAGGTCAGGCAGCCGCCATTTCAGGGGCCCACATGGCTTCAATTACTACTGCGTCACACATACCGAGGCCTACACTCAAAACCTTTCCCGGATGGGTTAATTGTCTGTTGTAGTCTTGTGTGTGACTGTGGGTACATACCTGGAGGAATGCTGACAGTTTCTTCGCTGTTGTCCTTCTTAGGCACCGTCAGTTGGGACATATTGGAAGATGGCGGAATCCGCCGGTGTACCGACCGCTGGTGGACCTGTTGACAATGGAAGAGCGACATGTCATCGTGACCTACCGGTTTGACCGTGCCACAATCCAGGAACTATGTACCCAGTTGGAGCCAGACCTGATATCACCAATCCGCCATCCAACTGGAATCCCCCCTGACGTGCAGGTGCTGTCAGTGCTCCATTTCCTTGCAAGTGGATCTTTTCAGACAACAGTGGCCAAGGCATCAGGGATGTCCCAGCCTATGTTTTCCAACACGTAAGGAGATACATCATTTTCCCTGAGGTGGCGGATTTGCCTACAGTGAAAGGTGACTTCTATGCCCTTGGACATATCCCCAACGTCATAGGTGCCATTGATGGGACCCATGTAGCTCTGGTCCCCCCCCCCGCAGGAATGAACAGGTGTACAGGAAGAGTTATCATTCCATGAATGTCCAGATGGTCTGTTTGGCAGACCAGTACATCTCACAGGTAAATGCAATGTTCCCTGGTTCAGTGCATGACGCCTACATCCTGCGGAATAGCAGCATCCCTGATATGATGGGTGAACTCCAGAGGCACCGTGTATGGCTATTGGGGGACTCTGGTTACCCCAACCTGTCCTGGCTACTGACCCCAGTGAGGAATCCCAGGACCAGGGCAGAGGAATGGTACAATGAGGCCCATGGGCAGACTAGGAGGGTGATTGAGCGGACCTTCGGCCTCCTGAAGGCCAGGTTCAGGTGCCTCCATATGACAGGTGGGTCCCTATTCTACTCACCGAAGAAGGTGTGCGACATCATCATCGCCTGCTCCATGCTCCATAACTTGGCATTGCGACGCTGTAGGAAAGTACCATCTTGCCTGGCATGTTACCCCCATATTTCACTGTATATATGTTGTTTTAGTTGTATGTGTCACTGGGACCCTGCCAGCCAGGGCCCCAGTGCTCATAAGTGTGCCCTGTATGTGTTACCTGTGTTATGACTAACTGTCTCACTGAGGCTCTGCTATCCAGAACCTCAGTGGTTATGCTCTCTCATTTCTTTCCAAATTGTCACTAACAGGCTAATGAACAATTTCACCAATTTACATTGGCATACTGGAACACCCTTATAATTCCCTAGTATATGGTACTGAGGTACCCAGGGTATTGGGGTTCCAGGAGATCCCTATGGGCTGCAGCATTTCTTTTGCCACCCATAGGGAGCTCTGACAATTCTTACACAGGCCTGCCACTGCAGCCTGAGTGAAATAAAGTCCACGTTATTTCACAGCCATTTACCACTGCACTTAAGTAACTTATAAGTCACCTATATGTCTAACCTTTACCTGATAAAGGTTGGGTGCTAAGTTACTTAGTGTGTGGGCACCCTGGCACTAGCCAAGGTGCTCCCACATGGTTCAGGGCAAATTCCCCGGACTTTGTGAGTGTGGGGACACCATTACATGTGTGCACTACACATAGGTCACCTATGTGTAGCTTCACAATGGTAACTCCAAATATGGCCATGTAACATGTCTATGAACATGGAATTGCCCCCTCTATGCCATCCTGGCATTGTTGGCACAATCCCATGATCCCACGGGTCTCTAGCACAGACCCGGGTACTGCCAAACTGCCTTTCCCAGGGTTTCACTGCAGCTGCTGCCAACCCCTCAGACAGGTTTCTGCCCTCCTGGGGTCCAGCCAGGCTTGGCCCAGGAAGGCAGAACAAAGGACTTCAGAGAGAGGGAGATACACCCTCTCCCTTTGGAAAAAGGTGTTAAGGCAGGGGAGGAGTAGCCTCCCCCAGCCTCTGGAAATGCTTTCATGGGCACAGATGGTGCCCATTTCTGCATAAGCCAGTCTACACCGGTTCAGGGACCCCTCAGCCCTGCTCTGGCGCGAAACTGGACAAAGGAAAGGGGAGTGACCACTCCCCTGACCTGCACCTCCCCTGGGAGGTGCCCAGAGCTCCTCCAGTGTGCTCCAGACCTCTGCCATCTTGGAAACAGAGGTGCTGCTGGCACACTGGACTGCTCTGAGTGGCCAGGGCCAGCAGGTGACGTCAGAGACTCCTTCTGATAGGCTCCTTCAGGTGTTGCTAGCCTATCCTCTCTCCTAAGTAGCCAAACCCTCTTTTCTGGCTATTTAGGGTCTCTGCTCTGGGGAATTCCTTAGATAACAAATTCAAGAGCTCATCAGAGTTCCTCTGCATCTCTCTGGAAGCCTGCAAAACTGCAACAAAGTAGCAAAGACGACTACTGCGACACTGTAATGCTGATCCAGCCGCCTTCTCAACTGTTTTCCTCGTGGTGCATGCTGTGGGGGTAGTCTGCCTCCTCTCTGCACTAGAAGCTCTGAAGAAATCTCCTGTGGGTCGACGGAATCTTCCCCCTGCAACCGCAGGCACCAAAGAACTGCATCACCGGTCCTCTGGGTCTCCTCTCAGCACGACGAGCGAGGTCCCTTGAACTCAGCAACTCTGTCCAAGTGACTCCCACAGTCCAGTGACTCTTCAGTCTAAGTTTGGTGGAGGTAAGTCCTTGCCTCCCCACGCCAGACTGCATTGCTGGGAACCACATGTTTTGCAGCTACTCCGGCTCCTGTGCACTTTTCCAGGATTTCCTTTGTGCACAGCCAAGCCTGGGTCCACGGCACTCTAACCTGCATTGCACGACCTCCTGAGTTGTCCTCCGGCGGCGTGGGACTCTCTTGTGCAACTTCGGGTGAGCACCGTTTCACTCCACTTTGTAGTGCCTATTCCGGCACTTCTCCGGATGCTGCTTGCTTCTGAGAGGGCTCCTTGTCTTGCTGGACGCCCCCTCTGTCCCCTCACGCAATTGGCGACATCCTGGTCCCTCCTGGGCCACAGCAGCATCCAAAAACCCTAACCAGGAGCTTTGCAGCTAGCAAGGCTTGTTTGCAGTGTTTCTTCAGGAAAACACTTCTGCATGACTCTTCACGACGTGGGACATCCATCCTCCAAAGGGGAAGTTTCTAGCCCTTGTCGTTCTTGCAGAATCCTCAGCTTCTACTGTCCAGTAGCAGTGCTTTGCACCCACAGCTGGCATTTCCTGGGCATCTGCCCACTCTCGACTTGATCGTGACTTTTGGACTTGGTCCCCTTGTTCCACAGGTACTCTCGTCTGGAAATCCATTGTTGTTGCATTGCTGGTGTTGGTCTTTCCTGCAGAATCCCCCTATCACGACTTCTGTGCTCTTTGGGGAACTTCAGTGCACTTTGCACTCACTTTTCAGGGTCTTGGGTGGGCTATTTTCCTAACCCTCACTGTTTTCTTACAGTCCCAGCGACCCTCTACAAGGTCACATAGGTTTGGGGTCCATTAGTGGTTCTCATTCCACTTCCAGAGTATATGGTTTGTGTTGCCCCTATCCCTATGTGCCCCCATTGCATCCTATTGTAACTATACATTGTTTGCACTGCTTTCTATTGCTATTACTGCATATTTTGGTATTGTGTACATATATCTTGTGTATATTTGCTATCCTCATACTGAGGGTACTCACTGAGATACTTTGACATATTGTCATAAAAATAAAGTACCTTTATTTTTAGTATATCTGTGTATTGTGTTTTCTTATGATATTGTGCAAGTGACAGTAGTGGTACTGTAGGAGCTTCACTCGTCTCCTAATTCAGCCTAAGCTGCTCTGCTAAGCTACCATTTTCTATCAGCCTAAGCTGCTAGACACCCCTATACACTAATAAGGGATACCTGGGCCTGGTGCAAGGTGTAAGTACCCCTTGGTACTCACTACAAGCCAGTCCAGCCTCCTACAGACGCCAGGTGCCTTTTCTGCAGGAGGATGATCCAGATGACGGAGTTGTTGCAGCGGTTGAGCCTGTGGAGCCTGTGGACAGTGATGAGGATGAAGCTGATGAAAATGAAAACGACAACAGGGAGTCAGTCATACAGCAATATTTTCAGTGAGACACAGGTGAGTACAATTTCATGTTTCACATTATATTACATTTCACACGTCTACCTCTATCCTGTACCTACATTTCACTCCCTATTTGGTAACTGAGTTGTCCCCTTCCATTTCAGTTTCAGTAATGTGGTAACCTACGTGTCAACAGCTTGCACCCTTGAAAGGCTTGTGATGTGTGACATTGGTATGTTGACCTTCCAATGGGTAACCTTTTTTAACACTGTAATTGACAATACAAAGTTCACAATCATTGACTGACTCCAATATTATTGAGGTTTCAAGGGTGTTTATTGAAGTGCATAAAAATGTAGGGGGGTTGTGAAATGGGGAGAGGTCATGGTGGAAGAATGTCCATGGCAGAGTCCAGTCTATTAGTCTCACAGGTACATTGCACATCTGGCCATTGGAAGTGGAGCTGGGGCAGTTCCAAGCTGGACAGGGTAACAAAGTGGGACCGTGGGGGTACAATCAGGGTTGTCTTATTTCCTTGCGGGGGTCTTTCCATCTTGCTCTGTCCTGTTCCTGGATCTCAGGGCCCGCTTTCGTGGTGGTTGTCCGTCTGCAGGGGGTGCTGGTGTGTTGGTCCTGTGGCGGGGCGTCCTGTCCACTAGCGCCGGCGGAGGTGGTGGGCATTTCATCGTCCTGGCTAGTGTCAGGGGCCCCTTGGAGTGCCACGGTGTCCCTCAAGGTCTTTTGAATGTCCGTCAGCACCCCTACGATGGTGCCCAGGGCGGAGCCGATGGTCCTGAGCTCCTCCCTGAATCCCAAATACCCCAAAGACGCAGGGTCTCCTGCAACTTGTCCAGGACCGTTGCCATCGTCTCCTGGGAGTGGTGGTATGCTCCCATGATGGAGGATAGGGCCTCGTTGAGAGTAGGTTCCCTTGGCCTGTCCTCCCTCTGTCGCACAGCAGCCCTCCCAGTTCCCCGGTGTTCCTGTGCCTCCGTCCCCTGGACCGTGTGCCCACTACCACTGCCCCCAGGTCCCTGTTGTTGTTGGGGTGGTGGGTTACCCTGGGTGCCCTGTAGTGGTGGACACACCGCTGATTGACCTGTCCTGGGTAGGGAGGTATGGGCCCGCTGGGTGGGTGCTGTTCTGGGGTTACCAGAGGGTGGAAGCTCGGTGTTGGGCTGTGGCTGGGCAAGGGGATCCGACTGTCCTGAGGCCCACGATGGTCCGGGCTGGTCATCAAGTTCCAGTAGGGCAGAGCTGCTGTCGTCACTGTGGGCCTCTTCTGGGGGTGGAGTGGTGCTGTCTGGACCCTCTGGTGTGGTGACGTTCCTTCGGGTTCCTGCGGGGGTATAAGTACATGATTATTGCATGTGTGTGTTTCATGGTGTGCAATGGTTGGGTGTGCGTGAACCCCAGTGCAGGCATTCCTGTGTGGGGGCTTGTGTGGTGATGTTTGGGGGGTGTTGTGGGTATGTGCAGTGGGCATGCTTTAGTGATGGGTGTCCATGCTTAGTTGTGTCATGCAGGTCTTGGGGTTGGGATGGGTGGTTGGTGTTATGGGTAGATTAGTGAGGAGTTAGGGTGATAGGGGAGGGTGTGAGGGTGGGGGTGTGTGATAGCATGCAGGTAGGGTGGGGGATATGATAGTGAAGATTTGACTTACCAGTGTCCGTTCCTCCAACGACTCCTGCGAGGCCCTCAGGATGCAGGATGGACAAGACTTGCTCCTCCCATGTTGTTATTTGTGGGGGAGGAGGTGGGGGTCCGCCGCCAGTCCGCTGTACCGCGATGTGGTGCCTGGATACCGTGGAACGCACCTTCCCCCGTAGGTCGTTCCTCCTCTTCCTGATGTCCTCCCTATTTCTTGGGTGCTGTCCCACAGCGTTGACCCTGTCGACTATTCTTTGCCATAGCTCCATCTTCCTGGCTATGGATGTGTAATGTACCTGTGAGCCAAATAGCTGTGGCTCTACCCTGATGATTTCCTCGACCATGACCCTGAGCTCCTCCTCGGAGAAGCGGGGGTGTCTTTGGCGTGACATGGGGTGGTGTGTGTGATGTGTGGGGTGGTGTATGTGTTGATGAGTGTGGTGAGTGTAGTGGTATGTGGTGTTTTGTGCGTGGATGTTGTGTGGGTGATGGTGTAGTGTGCATCTGTGTGATGGTGTTATCTATTCTGTGCTGTCTCTCTCTGGCCTTTGTCTCTAATTTGTGGTTGTAGGGGTTTGTGGGTGATGTGGGTGTGTGTTTTATATTGTGTTGGGTGTGTGGGAGTGGTGTGTGTATGTGTATCAGGTGTGTGTATTTGTAATTGTCCAATGTGGCGGTGTTTTGGAGGTGTGTGTGTATTTTGAGCGCGGCGGTGTGTACCGCCAATGGAATCCCGCGGTTGAAAGACCGCCGCGTGGATTCGTGGGTCGTAATAGCATGGGCGTGTTTCTGTTGGCGTGGAGGTGGAGGATTTGTTTCCGCATATTTATCGCTGACCTTTGGTGTGGCGGACTTGTGTGGGTGTCTGAATTTCAGTGGATTCCGTGATGTGTGTCATAGCTGTGGCGGTCTCTGGCCGCCGCCGCGGTGTATTGGCGGTCTTCTGCACAGCGGTAAGCGGCTTTTACCGCCAATGTTGTAATGACCCCTATAAACTGTTATAATCACAAATGCAAATACTTCACCAGTTGACAAACACCTCGCCACCAACCATTTATAAATTTTCCCTGGTGTCTAGTGTTCTCTGCTTGGGGGCAGATGGGCCTAAACAAAATAGGCCAATCTGCCCCCAAGTGGGGCGGAAATGGCATAGAATATATTGCCCCCTTTGGGGGGTGACCCTTGCCCAAGAGGTCATCCCCCTACACAAAGCACACACATGATCCCTGGCGCTAAGTGGATTCTGCCCCCCCTTGGGGGCAGATGGCCCTAAAAAAAATTGTCTGACTGCCCAATAGTGCTTTTTGCCCCTTGGGGGCGACCCTTGCCCAAGGGGCCGCCCCCAACACAAAAAACAGCCACAAAAACAATCCCTGGTTTCTAGTGGCTTCTGCCCCCCTTCGGGGCAGATCAGCCTAAAAATAAAAGGAGAAACAGAGATAAATATAATGGCCACCCAAGGGGAGCGACCCTTGCCCAAGGGGTCGCTCCCCCATACTGGAAAAGCACACACACAAATTCCCTGGTGTCTACTGGGCATTCCTGCTGCCCGATCCCATCGCAGTGGGGCTGAAAGAAACATCGAGGTAAAGGAAAACCCTTTCCTTACCCCTGATGCCTCTTTTTGTGCAATCCCCCCGCCCGGAGGAAAATCTTACCTCCATGCTGTTCGACTCGCTGGAAGCAAATGGCTTCCAGCGCGTCTTGCACCCTTTGATGATGTTGACATCATTGGGAGGGTGCGGGGTTGGAAGGGGAAACAATTCCCCTTCCAACCCCGACCTGGGGGGGTGAGGATGGCCCTCAGACGGAGCACTAGCGCTTCCCCCGAAGGCTGGTACTAGGACGTGATGGTTACATCCATGGCGCCTCAGCCACGGACGTAACCATTACATCCACGGGGGGAAAGGGGTTAAAAAAAAACTAAAATGTAACTGAAAAAAAAAAGTTAAAGTAACATCATAGTTAGGTGAAATGATCGGTAAGAACGTAAAGCTTTAAACTTTTAAAACTCTGAAATTTACCAGTCATGGTTATCTCAAGTAACAACTCATGCCCTACAATAACTATGACTCGTGCTAGGGCTAATAGGAAATGGCTTTTTTGGTTTGCTAATAACTATGGTGGAGGTCGCTCCTGTATTATAGTTAGGACCAGGTTTCCATAGGAATTTTTTTTTTTTTTTGTTTGCTAATAACTGCAGCTCTGTTTGAGGAATCTTCATGAAACTTTCCAAAAAAGGTTCATCAACCTCAGCTTCTTCTTAAAGCTCTGGAGCAATCCGTAATCAGGGGCCAAGATAAAGGGGGTGGGATCCCAAAAGGCATTTTCCCAATGCGATTTGCATAGAAACTTTAGGCATAGCTACAGTCTAATCGTCGGAACAGAATTGCACTAAATTTGGCAGAAAACTAGGGGGCATATTTACAAGCCCTGTGACACAGGGCTATACAGCAAGTGCCCTTGCTGTGCTGTACCACAGGGAAAGACAGAAGTGCACTGTATTTACAAGATAAGGTACATTTCTGTGCTTTCCCCCTGCGCTGGCACACAAATTGTTGCCTAGTGCCAGTGCAGGCACCCTTGCACCTTCCTGCATAAAAACAATCCTGGGAGGCATTATCCTCTTTCTGTATGTGCTGCAGAATAAAGATATTTCTCCTCGCACAGCCTGCCCCGAGGAGGTGTACGTTTTTTACGCATTTCCAGGTTTACAAATTCCTGTATATCTGGGAATGCATCAAAGCCCATGGATGTTGCGTATCAACACCCACCAAAAGGCCCATGGTACTCCTCCCTAAAGCAATGTGAGACAACGTAGCGACTCGCACTGCTTTGCCTTACACCATATCTACATGGCTGTGAAAAGCCACTCAAAGTGGCTTTGAGGGGCCTTGTTGATATGGGCCTGCACTATGGACCGCTGGTGCGTCACAAAAGTAATGCACTGGCAGCGCAGTGGCTTGTAAATATGCCCCTAGATCTTTAGCTAGAAAGTGTGCGTTTTGTGATTTGGTGTAAAACCGTATAGTAGTTTTTGTGAAATTAAGGTTCAAGCTGTACAAATATATCAGGCCATGGCAGTACTGCGAGATCAGCAGATCAAAAGAAAAGGTCTGATTGTCTGCCTCACATCAACAAAGATGGGCAGCCGTTTTAGGACTCTGGACAGTTTCTATTAAAATCCTTCGGTTAAAATAATTGAATGCAAGCCCCAGGAGAGCTTACTATCATTTTGTAAGCATGCCAGGCTAGAGCTTTATACCTTTCGGCTGAAGTGCAAGGACCCCTTGTTGTTGGCCTTATGGCTGCATTTTCTAGCCTGAAGCATGTTAAAGACAGACCCCCTGATAAAGGCAGTAGGCCTGTGTTTTATATTTTGTGATCTGACCTTTTGACAAAGCCAGGAAGGCTGCCATATTAAATGCGACCCCTTTAAAAAAACTCAGAAATGAATTGGAAAAAAAACTAAGTTTAAATGATATCATACTTAGTTCTGTAGTAATATCTTACTTAACATCACTGAAATTCACAGAGGTTAAAGGGAAGTTACAGTTAGGTGAAAATGTCATTAAAACATTAAAATGTAACATTGTAAATTACAAAGATCACTGAAATTCACCCATAATTGAAGTAGCTATAACTTATGTCTTCACCATGCACTGCTTATGACCGCAGATATTACATCACTCATGACATATTCTATGACACCATTGATAACATCATTGATAACTCAAATTACATCATGATGACAACACTGCCTGACAGGGGTGTGAGCCATAGTTACTTCAGCTTGGTAGAAGGCTAGATTGTGTTCCAGAAAGCTTGCTTTTGTGTTTTGGTGTAAAAACATTCAGTAGTTTTTGAGAAATGAAGGCTTAAAATGTGTGTTTAAATCATGCTGCAGAGGATCCCTGGAACCAACAAATCAAAGGATATCATCTGATTGGCTGTCACCATATCAACAAAGATATGGTGGCAGCCATTTCATACCCTGCACCCTAGGCCTGGTGTAGCCCTCCCCCGGGCCAAAAACATATTTGGTTTTTAAATGTGAACATGGATAAGTGGTGCCATTAAAACATGTGTCTCTCCTTTTTCAAAATATAAGCCACTGGGACTAGGCAAGGGCTAGATGGGTCGGCACAATGGAATTTTTGTAGGTGTGGGGGGGTCATGTGGCCCTGAATCTCAAACCTTTTAAATATCCTGCGACTCCATCCCCCAGGGTTGATAGTGTAATTTAAGGATAGGAGTCATGCAGTCCCCCTCGCTATGCCTTTAAAAGTCCTTGGTGATATAAAGTGAAGGGGCATATGTCTCCCTCCCCAAGCCTTTAAAAGGCCCTGTGGACCACATCCCCTGGGGCCACTTTTATATTTTGGGGAGTGGGCATGTGGCCCACCCTACTTGTTTGAGTGCTTTTTTGGAGAGGGGGTGTTGATCCCCCCTCCAGGAGCTGTAGATGAGCTCCAGGGATCCCATCCTCTGGGGCCAGATCGAAGCAGTGTCCCGGAGACCCTATGCCCGAGGCTCTGTTGTGTTCCCTGCCTGCGAGAGTATGGGTAAGGAATGTAAAATGTATTCCTTGCCAGAACTAACCCAAGCAGGGACCCCCCAACCCCGGGGCTGATAGGCTAATTTATGGGCTTGAAAAAAGTCCCAAGGAATCCATCCCACAGGTCTGAATAAATATTAAGGGGAAGGAGGCGTGCAGCATATAGCCTCTCTCCCCAACCATTTAAAAGGCCCTGGGGATCCCATCTCTTGGGGCCAACTTTTTTATTTTGGACAGGGGTGCACACAGCCCCTTCCGAGCCATAAGAGAGCACAGACCTGGCCCTGTACCCAAACCCATGCCACGTGCGGACATGTGCGGCAGAAATAGTTGTCCACAGGTGATTGGAATGGGGGTTGGGCACCCATTTCATGCATGGCAATGAGCATCTTGCTTTACATTAAAAAAATAGAAAGTCACAACAAAAAAAAATGTTTAATTGATGTTATAGAAATTGTAATAATATCTTACTTTACTTTAAAAAAAACTTTCAACATTCACTGTCAAAAACAGTGGTCTACCAAGATGCTACTATTTTAAAATCAGGGATCTGTTAAGCAACTGAGAAGCTGGGTAGGTTGAGTAAACAGATGTGTAATGGGGATGCTGCACTTATGCAGGTGTCTCTCTGTTTAACTTTTTTTGCTCCTTTAAAAATATATAATGCCTCAAATTACTAAAACTCCTTCCTCCCCTCATATTTTCAATTGTCTTGTGTGATGCTGGCATTAACTTGTCAATGGTCCTGTACTTCAACCTGTGCTTCAGGGAAGGCTTTAAATTCAACAGGTTCTATTGCAAGAAAATGGTGTTCAGGAGTTCCACTCTTTTATATTGAATAAAACATGAGGGACAACATTAGTTGTCTAATAGAACACTGGGGTGATGCTGCAGTTTACTACAATGGAGTTAACAGACAGACAGCTGCTGGTGTTGAAAGTATATGTTTATCTTTGCATGTCAGAATGTTTCAGTGACATAGATGAGAAAGATATATGAGAATTCATATAAAACTTGTCCTCATTTTACTGTTCAGTATTAGCCATAATTTCTATGACCAAAAAAACCCTCATTTCTGAAGGTAATCCTTTAAGTTGTAGAGCTTTCATTCCATCAACTGAGATGCTGCTGCCGGAATATATGCAGCAACTGTCTGGAAGTATTTGTTTTACTTAGTCTGTCATACTTTGTTTTCATATGGCTGTTCAAGATATTGTGAATATCATATAGTGTTATTATTTGCAATTCATGCTCCTGGGATGGTGATACTTTTCCTTAGCTACTGAAGCTTCCACTTCTGGAATTCCGCTATGTGGGTTCTATGAAGATGTCAAGAAGTCAGTTGCTGAGATCACTGGACTGACCAAAGGTCATTGTAGGTAGATGAATAAAGTCTGGATTTTTTGCATACATATGTGTCCTGTTATCTACAAAAACAAACTTGTAGAAAATTTGTTCTTCATTTTAGCTATTGGAACACCTTCCATAACCTCTATGGGAAAATCGTCAGAGACAACTGTTTTCCCTCAAACATGGTTCATCAGATCTCAGCTAGGGGTCAGTATTTTTACATGGTAAAATCACCAGAGAACTCACAAGAATTCCTAAAATGGGCATAACACCAACAACAAATTATTAATATTGTGACTAAAATCTGTTATTATACTTTTTGTGTTCTCATCTTTGTGAACCTAAAAACCTGGCATTCCCTATAATTCATTACAATGAGTATACCATCACCCTGAGTCCTGTAAAAGATGGCACTATTTGTTGTCAATGATGTGGCCAACCAATGACTGGGGGATGGAGGGGAGTCTCTTAGGTACCCCTCACCCATACATGACCCTGTGGGTGAGAGAGTGCTCACCCTGACACTGTAATTTTTAATTCATTTTCAGGACACAGGGGCCATATCCCTCAGTCCTATAATGGCTATCACAACATATTGTTCGTCTTGTGGCCAGCCAGTCCGGATTGGCGAGTCCCCTTTAAAGCGCCCATACAGAGCATATCAAGACACCAACAGCCCAGATACATCTATTTTGAAACCCCTAATGTCCACCTGAGCCGTTGAATGCAGATGTTTTGAAAATTAAATACACGAGATCACAAAAAACACTCTCTGGAAAAGGTTCAAACTTTTCCAAAATTGGTATAATTGCATTCAGCAATCTTTCTGTACCTATAGAGGGCTAATCCTAGAGCTTTGCAGAAGGTGTCTTATCAGTGGCACGTGCATAACTATCAACTTCTTTACTTATAAATTAATGCTTTTTAATTACGTATTATGTTAAGTAACTATTTAATTTGTGCTTCTTTATGTAAATTTGATAGCTGTTATTGTTAATTTGACTAATTGTATTTTTTTATATTTCAACTTACATGGTATTATTGTATAGTTAAATTAGAAATTTGTATTTTAGTTCTGGGTTGTTTTGTTTGTAGTGGAATAGGATGGGAAGTTACTTTTTATTATATTTGTTTTTAATAATGGTTTTAGGTAAATATTTATTAATTATGGTACACTTTAATTAGTTATTCAGTATGTTTTGTTGTTTTTCAGTCTGTATTTGATTAAATAGTATCTTTAATAACAGTATCTGTAAAATGTATTTTATGTTTATTTTTTGTTTTTAAATGTAATTTGTTTTATATCATTCATATTTTGACGTTAATATATTTATAATGTATTTTGTCATTTCTTGTGGGGGTTGTAGTTTTTTGGGTAGGAAGGAGGGAAGTTCTTTTTTCATTTTTGTAAAATAATTGTAATAATTTTGTGTTAGGTATTTTATTGTTTCTATAAAAAATATTAGAACTTTGAATTGTAAATGTAAACTGTCCTAAGTCCTACACTTCCCCTACTGTTGCTTAAATTGGAATGGAAATAGTAAATGTAACCTCTCCAAAGTCCACCACTTTCTGTACCTTTCCCTACATTGGAGTGGGGACAATAGATGTAACCCTGCAAAGTCCAAACATTTTTACTGCTTTTGATTATGTTAGGATGGGGATAGGAAAACTAATCTCTCTAAAATTCAACACTTTGCCTACTGTTGTTTTTGGAGTTGAAATAGTAAAATTAGCCCCTCTTTGCCTAATTTTGCCTAGATTGAAATAGGAATAGCAAATCCAACCCATCAAAAGTCCAATACTTTCCATACTGTTGTTTGAATTTGGACTTATAATAGTACATTTAACCCTCCAAAGTCCAACACTTTGCATTTTGTTGCTTACTTTGGGGTGGGATTAGTAAATGTAACCCCATCAAAATTCAACACTTTCCATACGTTTGCTTATATTAGCCTGGGAATAGTAAATGTAACCTTTCCAAAGTCCGTCACCTTCCTTGCTTTTGACAATGTTGGAGTGGGATTAGTAAATCTATCCCCGCCGAAATCCAACACTTTCCCTACTTTTGCTTACGTTGGAGTGGGAATAATAAATCTAACACTTGTAAACTCCAACAGTTTTCCTACATTTGCTTGAATTGGGGATAGATTTCTTAAAGTCCAATACTTTTGATAGTGTTTATTTTCTATTGCCATTTTTTTTAAATATTATGTAGCTTTGTAGAATGTTAAAATTATTTTTTTAAATGTCTTTTTTTATTTAATATTTACTTATTTGAATAATAGTTATATTTTTACATTGAATGTGATATGTATTTGCTCATATGTAGTTAATTTACATTTTTATGTTAGTATTATGAATGTACATTTGTACAAGTTGTATGTATGTATATATATATATATATTCATATATATATATATATATATATATATATATATATATATATATATATACATAAACATGTGTATTTACATAATATCTTTATATAGTTCATAGTAATAACGTATTTTTTCACATTAATTTTCATTGTAGAATCAGGCTGTGTGTATGTTTTGGCTATGTATATGCTATTTAATAATTACTTTTTTTAAAGTTCTTGTTAATTTATTTATTTTAATGCATTTAAGATTGTTCTAGAATTCTGCATTTGCATATCATTAACTAATTTATATACATTACTCATAATGTTATGTGAATATTAAAATATTGATATTCATAAATTTTTTGTGTTAATCTGTTCCCCAATATTTTTGACACAATAATGTGGTGGCTTACATACAAAGAATTTTTGTAAACAATATTTTTTACACAATATTCATTTATCACACTAATGTTGTTCACAAAATTCGGTCTCTCAACCAGTTCATATTTGTTCCATTGGAATGATGCCAGACTAGCTGTCTCAAAAGAGTTGTACACCAAGGTACTTTTGTAAAGGGACATGGTTTCTGATGGAGGTGGCAAATGGTGGGAAAAACTGTCAATCAATTTTGTGAAATCTGCCTTTCAAAGTTCAGAATAGAGATCAACCATGACATTCTTAGTGCTTTAATTCATGTATTCACCCATAGCTGAGCCAAGGGCTCAAAAGTTGTTTTTGACGGCATGGAACCCCAAATGTCACTAAATTAACCTAAGCTCAAACCCCTGCTAGCTATAGCACAGAGCAGACAGGCTTAACTTTGGGCAATGTGTAAAGGATGTATGTAGTATCAAAACAGTAATAAAGTCAAAACACTAAACAATAAAAACCCAAACCAAATCCCATTTTAATTAAATGAATGACAGCACAATGACCAAAAACCAATAAGGGGAACCTGAGATACACATGTTTAAAATGTTTAAGTAAAAGAAGTGCTATAAGCACTGAGCACAAATGATAGTCTCTGGAAGCAGTAGTCTGGTATGTAGACACAATTTCAGACCAACTATGATGGAGAGTGGGCATGTTACAAGAAGCAGGGTTGTCCCAGTTACAGATTTTACCTTCCCACGTAGCCTTTTTTTATGGGCCTCAAAATTGTCCAGTGGGGGAAGCCTGAAGCTGTATCCAATGAAGTTGCATCTAAATCAAACACCTTTGCCACAAGGTCCGGTTGATGCTCTGGAGATTGTGGAAGTCGAAACATTTTCTAAGTCCCAAATTTGCAGGGTTTCTGGAACATCTCCTCTGGATCACTCCTAAGGCATCAATGACCTCACGGACAGCACATAGGGACTAAGGTGTATTCCCCCAGAGACCATCAGCAGTGAGCAGTCTAGGTCCAAATGGAATTAGACATTTCAGGGAAAAGGCTTCTTGCAGCTTTTTGTGTCCCTGTAACAACAGCAGAAGACATGCGTATGACCTTTGGAGTCCAGTTTTATCTCCTGGGTTCACGAGGGAGCACATCCAGCCCTTCAGGGCTCCTCTCAGGTCACTTCAAGAAGAGTCCAGTCCTCTTTAGATTTTCCGCGGTTCATTAAGTGTTTTGAGGAGGGTTCTTCGAGGTGCCATATTTATGGTTTGCAATAGGCACTGGGTGGCGGTCATTCCTTACTCTCATAAACTAATGTGGTAAAATTCACTGGGTAAACCAACCTACTTTTTCAGCAGTTCCTGTATGCTCCACCACAAATAATCCCACAGTCTACCTTACTCTTAAAATCTCAAATTGTGAATCCCTTCCTACCTTGTGCAGAGATTTTGGGCCTCATTACGAGTTTGGCGGTCCGAGGACCGACTGCCAACAGGCTGGCAGAGAAGAAGGCCAAATTAGGACATTGGCGGTGATGCACACAGGATCCTGCCAAAGCACTGCTGGCACCGTCAATGTGGCCAGACAGCCGCAGACAAGTAGAGCCACCATCAGTCCGGCAGAGACCATGTTTCTGCCGGACTGATTACGAGGTTGCACACGGCCAACATAACCTCTGCGGTCAGACCACAACAGAATACCAGACGGAAACAAACAGAATAAAAGGAGACACTCACCTCCAGGAAGCCATACTCTTTCTGAAGCCACCAAGAAAGCACTACTAGATGTCATCTCGCTGCTCCTGCTCACCAAAAAAACAAGCGAATCATTGCCGACGAGGAAAACAACAACCGTAAGTACACACACTTACCTGTTACATTTGTAAAATGTACAAATTACAATTGTTACGGAACATACAATGGGGAGGCGGTTGTGAGGGCTAGACTCACACATAACAGCACAGTAACACACACACACACCACAACAAACCCACCTAGACATACACAGTATGCATACCGCAGCCAGTACACTCACACACCACACGTCAAGGACACACATTTATGCACGGCAACACAGCACAGGGACAGCCCCACCAATACACATGCAACAAACAAACTCGTAACAACATTATCACAACTGCACAAATATGTACACATCTCAAACACTCACAACCGATACTGGTCAGGAAGTCCACACACATACAACACAATATACAACCATCTGTGATGAAACACACACCATACAACCTAGCAATCAACATACACATCACACACACAGTACACGGACCCCATTTTTCCATGCACAATACATGCAGACTCAAACAGGGCAAACACACAAAGCCACACAGCACTACAACAAACACATATCAACACTAACACAATACACCACCATGACAACAACAAATCAGCTACATACACATACCCATCACACAAAACACACACAATTCCTGGGAGATAAAAGCACTGCACACAACCTCATAGACTGCTCAGACATTACCGGAACCATCAAGCAGCACACACACACAAATACTTCCACACAAACAATGTCAGCCTTAAACATCTCAAACCTCGAAAAGGCAGGACAAAGATGGAATGTTAAAACCAACAACTGGTTGGTTTAACCTTAATGTAGATAACTTTTATTATCCATAGGCCATAGGCCAGTCCATAGCTACTGCAAACAGCAGCAAAGTCACTACATGGTGCCCCACTTGACTCTTGACTGCCATCTAACCTCCACAGGTAGGTACATCAATGGGGCAGGCAGGTACCTCAGAGATTATGGGGGGGGGTAAAGGGGGAGTTTGAGCTTATACTTGGGAGGAGGGGTTTCAGCTTGGGCTTGGTAGGGGGGCAGATCTGTTTGGGGAGGGGTGGACATCTTGGCTGGGATGGGCATGGGTGCTGGAAGGGGGGCAGGGGAGGCCTTGGAGTTGGAAGGGATGGAATTGGGGAGGGAAACAGACATTTTAGGGATGTCATGGGGAGGAGGAGTAGGGAAAATGTAAAACTCTGAAAGGAAAGTTTTCTTGGACACACAGGGTCAATCATTTGAAGGGGGTTTGGGTGTGGAGGGTGAGGGTGTGTTGTATGATGTGTCAGTTGTGGATGTTTTGGGTGCATGTGTGAGGCAGGTGTGCTTGTGGGTGGTGGGTGTCTGTTGGGTGGGTGAGTGTGGGTGTTTATGTTTCTTGGGCTGAGGGGGGTAGAGGTGCTGGGGGATGCCGTAGTGACTGGATGGCTGTCTCTTGGGGTGGGGACTGCAGGTATAGTAGATGTGCTGCATGTAGGCATGTCAGTGGCTGTGGTGTCTGTGGGTGTGGTGACAGGGGTGGATGTCTAAGGGTCTGCTGGGGTGATGTCTGAAGGTAGGATAGGTGTGGTGGTTGGATCACTGAATGTTGGTGTGGTGTCTGTAGGTATGCCAGGTGGTGTGTCTCTGATGCTGGGGTGGTGGTGGTGTCAGGGCAGGTCATGATTGTTGCTGTGTCTGAAGGTGGATGTGTGCGTGCCTGTGGTGTGTCTTGTGATGCTTATGTTTGTCTGTGTTCCCCTTGGATGTTGAGGTAGAAGCATGCCTGTCTATTTGTGTGTTTTGGCTGGGTCAGGGAAGGCGGTATTCGGACCGGGAAGAGAAAGGTGGAAGGAGGACGGTAGACAAAGGGTGACTTGCTGCCGTCAGTGTGGAGGCCAGAGCCTGAAGTGATCTCATTAGGCCTTCCAGTGCACCGCGATTGCCTTCCAGGAGCGTGTTGCTATGTTGTATTTGAGTTGCCAGTCCCTGGATGGCATTTACGATGGTCGACTGACCCACAGAGATTGACCTCAGGAGGTCAATAGCCTTCTCCCTGAGGGCCGAAGGGCTAACAGGGGCTGGGGCAGAGGTGCCAGCGGCGAAGGAGACGCCCAGCCTCTTTGATGAGCGGGCACGGCCAACTGGATGGGGAGCTACAGGGAGGGCGGTGATAGAATGGCGGGTGGCAGACAGAGATGGTACTGGGGTGGTCTCCGAAGGGTCTGCCACCACTAGGGAGTGGCCAATGGAGGAGGATTCCGAAGATGATGTACTGGATCCAGTCACCCCCTGGCACTCCCCTCACCCTCTAGGACACAGGGTCCTGCGCTGTTGGTGTTCTTGTGACTGGAGTTCCTACGGCCAAAAGCTTCCCCACTCGGCTGTGCCAAATCTCCTTCACCCTCCGGTGCTGATGCTGAAAAACAGAAAGCCAGGTATGGTCATCACATTCACAATATAACACTTCCATCATACAGTACACGTAAGTCACATTACATCCTGGTCACCAATACCCCCAGGTAGTGCCAGTAAAGTGCCAACATCATGTCACTACAAAGTTTGATGTATGAACCTCAATATGAACATTGTCAAACACCAGCTAAGCTATCTAACGGACACCTATAATACCGTGAATGAAGTAGACCAATCACACTAACCATACCATTACAAGGTGACTTTGTCACATGATAGAGGTTCCTTATCCACAGCGCCATGTTCAAGCACCAGTGAAGCAATAGTTTAGGAAAGTGAAATTGCTGTAGACTGATCGTGAACACATATTCAACTCATACAAATGCTTTTAACCTGATGTCATGTACCAGGCTATGACATGTTGGAATGTAAAGGCAAGCAAGCCTGGTGTAGACATGCCAAACCTACTTCATTTCAAATACTTATTAACATACACAATGGACCTGTCCAAACCTGTAAAACCTCAAATTGCCATACATTGCTAGTTAAGGTAAAGGAGTCAGAACACATCACACACACATGCACCAATAATGATGTATCATGGATTGAAAAACATAGTGGACTAAGTCATCTAGGCCATTGGTCTTTAGATAACTAACATCATCTGTCAAGTAAGGGGCAAGTTGCCTCTGATCTATGTCCCACACACTACCACAAGATGTCAAACAGAGTGTACCTGAAATATGGACAACTAAACTATGCTGCAAAATGACAATCAGACCTACCACTTCATGCAGTTAGTCCATCTTTGGCCCACTGACTGAGTGGGTACATCACTACACACACATCAGACATGCCAAGCCTTACCGCTGTCTATGGAGTATTCGGTGGACCAAAGCACCTACTATGATGCAAGTCCTAAGTCCAGATACACTTACATCACTAATCACATGTATATGGGAACTACTACACAACCGGCACATAGACATCCATGCCAACATTAGCCTCCCAAACAGCCAGGACTCATTTGCCACAGCCTTCATAGCAAATACAAGTATACATAACAATTTGCTATTTTGATTCTGCCCTGATCCTTTCCAATGATACATGATGTTGATACATATCTGTCAAGTATGTAGATGTATATAGGCTACCATTGCCCATGTGGAATGTGTACAACAGTATGCCCAAAGAAAATGCTGTGGGGCCACTTTCCACTCACAGAACATTAGCAAGGTTGTAACATTCCTAGCTTCTGATGTCAACATATGTATGCCCCTAGAAATGTCAAAACACATCAATGGTATCCAACATGCATGTTGTCTACTCTGATGAGCCATCACAAATGTCTATATACATCCCTCACTTACCAAAGGGGAACACCTTGTAACAGGAATGAAGATGGTAACCATGTAGGTCATGTGACATGTCAGATGGACATCACAGCCTCACATATTTCTGTCACTTATCAGAAAGCATTAGAAAACTAGTGATTAATAGAATATGTCTGAATCTATGTTGCACATAGTCAGGAATCTTAACTTAAAACATTGCAGAGGACAGAGATCCATGACCTACACACCTTACCACCATGGCATTGGGAGGATTGACCTGTTGGTGGGTAGTAACAATCATTAGAGTAGAAAATGCTGTATAGTGATACACATATGACACAGACATATGTGCACCATAACGTGCCATTGCACTGAGGGGACCACAAAGTTGAGTAAGAGGCCTCTAAATACATTTGTATGTGCACACCTGTGTGACATAGCTGGCTATGGTACATCAATGTGTACACAGGAGGTCTGTGACACTTTGCACTTACCACATTGTTAGAGCCAACATTCTGTTCCCTCACTCAATCACCTGGAAAAGGGACAGGGATGGGTTAGGTCTCTACTTACCCCTTTGTAGCTGCTGTGCTGCCTTCAAATGCCCATTCAATTGAGGGTAGGACACTGCCAAAATGTGAGCCATGGGGGGGGGGGGTCAGTTTCCGACAGGCCCCCTGTCCTCAATGGGAGGATATCCCCAGCTGGGCCTCTGCAGTCTTCCGGGCCCAGCTACTCAGGTCCTCTCACCTCCTCTGACAGTGGGAGCACCGCTGGCTGTGGACCCCCAGGGTCTGCATTTTCTTGGGGAGTGCACGCCAAATCCCCTTCTTCTGATCAGTGTTGACCTGCATGGACGACATAGATAAGAAAGTATGTCATGTTTACATGTACTATACTACAACAGGCAAGGTCAAAACTAGTTGGTACAACAAGCCAAACTCAGACTGTCATTAACATCCCCTACAGTGATAGATGAGCATTTGCAGTCAGGCCAGATGTGTGGTGGAAACAGGCAGAAAACATGCATCTCTAGCACCAGCTGTCATCTCAGATGACCAGACAGCAAACACATTTGCAAATATGCAGTATCCGGAGGAGTCTGGTATACCAACTTCACTAACCTTGTGCAACAGTTACAAGGTGGGTCAGGGAACATACATCAAACACTCTACACAATGTCTCAGGACTCACAATCGGTCACCAAACTTCAGTACATGACCAGGTACTCATTCCATTCTATCCCAACTTTGGCATCCTACAGACATTAAGCACACATTCAGAAACATTGCCAATCAGCTTTAGCTTAGTTTCAAAAGGTATACTTGGGTTTAGGAAATATTTGTGCACATGGTGCACTTACCTGCTTCTCCGATGCACCATAGAGCTGTTCATACAGGTGTAGGACGTCCTCCACCAGATTCTCCAGCTCACTGGGTGAAAAGGCAGGGGCCCTATCACCTGTAGGATGTGGCATGATTGCTCCCAGAGGCAGGACACAGCAGCTCAAGTTGTGGAGGTCTTGCTGGCAGCAGTATCAGGAATCAAGTGAGAGATGAAGTACGAAATGGCAGTCACGTCCACTGCATAGGACACTGTCAACGCCGGCAGACATCGCCTTTGGCCCAAGACCGCCAAAGGCAGCAATGTGTTCCAATGGCAATTCCCACTGCAGAAGTACCCAACTACTGCCGATGGACGTAGGTCATTTCCTAATGGTCCTTAGAGGGTCAGAAAAGGCCTAATAAAGATGTGTCACGAGGTCACAAACATATCCATGCCATAGTATGCATTGCTGGCTGTGAGTAACCATGCACTTAACATCCAATTAAATATACTTGTTCTGAGATACATGATATGTGAGTCATGTATCATTAGTGGCATGCTCTGCACCTTCATGGCAATTGGATAGATGGTATTAATGTCTATCATGTGTGAAACACAATATGAATGTCATTCTCACTGAGACTTTCAGTGACATGCGTATCCATGTACTAGTCATAATGGAAGTAAGGGGGTATCATTGCAGCAATAGGCCTTCATTTACCTAGGTATGTCATGTGTACCATGTTTAACTATGTCAGATGGCATGTCCATGCGTCATGTGACATATGAACATTTGCACTTACAATGGACACAATGACTGATCAACATACCTTCTTGCATTCCTTCATCTAGTTACCCAGGAATGTACCGTCCACTAGCAGACCTGCAGACCATGGATGATCGACATGTCATCCAGGTCTACTGCCTGGATAGGCAGACAATCATGGACCTGTGTCGTCAGTTGGAGCTAGATCTGATGCCTGCCATTCGTCATTCAAATATCATACCACCCATTGTACAAGTCATGTCATTGCTGCAATTCCTAGCCGCAGGGTCCTTTCAGAATACCGGGACCCTAATTGCATGCATGTCCCAGTCTATGTTAAGTCTGGTCTTAAATTATGTACTCTCTGCAATGTTAAAACACCTCAACAGCTACATCATAATTCCACAACGTGAGAATTTGACCCATGTGAAGGCAGATTTTTATGCTTTGGCACACATCCCACATGCGGTGGGAGCCAATGAGGGAACACAACTAGCCTTGGTTCCCCCAAGTGGCAATGAACAGGTGTATCAGAAGAGGAAGAACTTCCACTTCATAAATGTCCAAGTTGTCTGAACTGTCTGTCTGGTGGACATCTACATTTCTCAAGTATGTGCAAAGCAGCCGATTTCAGTTCATGATGCCTTCTTCATGCAGAACAGCAATATCCCACAGATGATGACACAACAGTACACTGAGAGAGCATGGCTGGTTGGTAGGTCATATATTTGGTAAGTGTGAGTGTCTGATGTCTGCTGTCAATTGTAAGGATGTCCAATATTAATGTATTCACACATGTAACGGTTCCTTACAGGGGATTCTGGCTACCCAAACCATCCCTGGTTTTTGACACCAGTGAGGTACCCAACCACGCATGGGGAAGTTCTCTTCAATAAGGCCCACAGAGGTACAAGGCATGTTGTGGAGAGGACTTTTGGGCTCTTAAAGGCCAGATTTTGTTGCATTGTCAGGTGTAGCCCTCCTCGACTCACCCACCAAAGTCTGTAAAAACAATGCTGCATTCTGCATGGTCCACAACCTCGCCCTGAGACATCAGATCCTGTAGATACCAGATGAGGGGGAGCCAGCAGTTCCAGCGGATGAGAATGCAGAATTTCCAAGTGAGGATGACAGTGATGAGGATGAAGGTGGAGACAGCGGTGCAGATCTCATACATCAGTACTTCCGGTGACAGTAGGTATGGGCTGTCCTGTATAATACTTCACTCAGTGGAAATTTGAGGGGCTTAGAGATGTTAGTGAAAGGTCCTAGTAGGACCATCAGACAGCTCATTAGTTGCTTAGAAGTACAAAGCTCAGGTGTGCATGCAAAACTGTAAATGGAGTTGTGCTATCCTGATGATCTCATTTGTTATTGTTTGTGACACAGCACAGTCAGTGTGACAATTGCTTTTGAAACATGTCTTTATGGGTCTTCATTGCCATTACATGCCTATACCTTTTGTATTTCATTTTTACTTTGCAGATTTCTTCACAAGGTCATCCTCCTGTGCTCAAATCTGAATGGTGTCACAGGCTGGTGGGATTTGCAGGTCTGACATGTGAAGTGAACATGGATAGATCCAGGTACTGTATGGCATCATATTGGTGGTTCCATGCCCAGACTGTCAGGACAGTGGGATGGCAGTGTAATATTTCACACAGTAGACCTGTGTGCCATGTTGTCTGGGCCCAATGGTGTCATATGTGTGGCCTTGTGTCTCTGACACATGTCATCCCGTGTACTCCATCACCTTGACCTTCTCATTGGCTTGATTATGATACTATTTAACTTGTATTTAGCTGTCACTGTGTTTCGGCACTGCAGGCCACTGTGCATGTGTGTCAAGACTCACCTAGGTGAGTAGCATGGCTACAGATACCTGACCATGGTAAGTGGAAGGTTCCATTACTGAGGATAGTTGTACTGACCTCTGTCAGTAATATGGGGTAGAGGTATTTGGGAGGTATGGTATGGAAATGTGATAAGGCTTTAGCTGATGAAACATTGAGGCAAGCTGTCTATTTGGATAGCCAAACACTGACATCCCTAACTTCAGTAGTCTGTGGGGTTTTTGTTATTTACACCTATGCAGAAGCATTACATTGTGTGGCTATACTGCCCTGTGTGCTATTTGGCATGTTGTCAACCTATGTGTTGGCAAGTGCACTAAATAGGAAAGGGAGTGCATCCATTTGTAAAATCTTACACATATCAGACCCAGATTCAACTGTACATGTGTGCTGGGACTTTAGAGAATGGGAAAATATGTGAATATCATGTTTATACAACATTCATCACAGTTTACTATTCAAAATATCAAAGAAAGTACTGTCAAACAAGATATGTGGTTTAGTTTTGTATATTTACATGTGCACAGGTAGGTGAAAGGAATGGGATGGAATCAGCACAAACAGTGAAGGGTTGAGTCATGGTGGATGTAATCATCAATGTAGCTGCTGCAACATTTGGAGTCTCAGGTTCTTGTGCCTTTGGAAAATGGAGAGTGGTGGTAAAAAGAAATTGTCAACAGGGTGTATCTGTCACACACAAGGGGAACCAATGTGTGGATGATTAGTTTATGGCAGTGGTTGAGGTCTTGACATCTGCTCCTCCTGGATGTTTAGGTGGATGTCTATGTTTGTGAGGGGGCTCTTCAGCTACAGAGGCAGGGGTGTCTGAGGCATTCCCTTCCCCTTGCAGAGCCTCCATTCCACTAACTGCCACAGATGTAGAGTGGCCTGATGTAACGTGGTTAATGGAAGGGGTCTGCTGTGGTGGACATAACCTACTCATCGTGGTATTAATGTCTCTAAGCACCCCTGTTAAGGAGGCCATGTTGGCACTGTGGGCCTCCCACTTTTGCATGACTTCATGGTTGTTGTCCCTCTGCAGCTGCTTGATCACCCCCATCATGACAAGTACCTGGCCCTTCAAGCCTTGGGTCTGTTGGTAGGCTCCCAAGACTTGGGAGAAGGTGTATCCCTTTGCAGCCTCAATCCGTTTGCACACTCCCACTGGTGCCAGGTCATTGTCTTGGTTATCGTGTGGTGACTCCAGTACCTGCACTGCGTGGGCACATGATGGTATCAACTGTCCTTTGGACACAGGTTTGTGGGTTAATGGTTGCCTTTGATGTTGAAGCAGCAGGGCTAGGAGGAGGCTGACAGGTGTAGACTGATCAGGTATCCCAGCTGGCCCAGAGTCGCCCTCATTGTCCTCACATCCAGGGGTGTTGGCCTCACTGAGGGCTACATCCAGGGGGGAAGTGGCTGTCTCAGGTGTCCTATCCATGCTCTCAATAGATAGGTGACCCATTGGAGAAGTGGAACAGACAGTTACAGATTGTCATGCAGCAACAGGTGGATACCATACTTTGACAGGTGGATTTGTTTTGAGCCATCTACTGGAAGGCTTCACCAGACCCCCTGATATGACAGTAACACCTGCTTTCAAATCTGGGGTACAGCTATATGAGATACAGGGCCTTCCTATGTCAGACACCTTGCTACAGGATAACACATTAGCTTGGCAGTTGGAGGCCTGTCGATAGACGCATGACGTGGCAGCTTTATGTTGTTCATGGTACCTCCCAGTTAGCAGTAGTTAAGTATTTCGTCACCAGACAGCTGCAGCATGTCAAGTGGACACTGACCTGTCCATCAGCTTAGGAGTAAACATTCTATCTGCCCATATATATCAGGTTATACCTGGTATAGCATATTGCTGATATGTATGTACCTCCTAGGAGAGTATCTATCAATGAGTGATGGTAGGTAAGGGCCATTTTAGCAGAGGACACAGCAGTAGCTGTGTGTTGGTGGTATTGTACTGGCAGATGCCCATAGCATTGCTGTCATTGCCCTAGATTGTAAACTTTGGGTGATTCAGATGGGTTGAGTCGGTTGTGTAGTTGACATGCATGGCTATTTCCACTGAGGTACACTGTTCTGGTTTGAACAGTGCTTGCTGGGAGTTGCAGTGCTGTCAGTCCCTGTACTACCTATGCCATACTGTGCCCCCATGTGCCCCCATGTGAGATTGGTTGACATGTGGTATGCAGGGACAGTTGAACACAAACAGGGGTGGTGAGTGGGTTGGCTGTTAAGATGTCAAAAGGTGATCAGTGAGCATGTAGGGAAGAACTTTGGGTGACATTTCCTGTGTTGTGATTTACCCGACTCCACTCCCCCAGGTATTCCTGTCAAGCCCTCAGGATGCAGGATGTCCAAGACCTTCTCTTCCCATGATGTGAATGTTTGGGGAGGAGGTGGCGGGGACCCACCACCAGTCTTGGGGACTTCCAGCTGGTGCCTGGCAGCCATGGAATATACCTTCCCCCTGAGGTCGTCCCACCTCTTCCTGATGTCGTCCCTTGTTGGTGGATAGCTGCCTACAGCATTCACTGTGCCAGCTATGTTTTGCCACATCTCCATTTTCATGGCAATTGAAGTTTGTTGGACTTGATCTCCAAAAAGGTGCAGCTCTACTGTAATGACTTTGTAACTCATCGTCTGTAAAGCAGGGATATTTATGTTGGGACATTGTAGCGGTGGACGACACGAAAAGGAAAATAACAATTGGATGATGAGGTGTGGGTTCTGTGGTGTGAGTGGGTGACGGGTGGTGCCAGATGTGTAGAAGAAATATTGTGTGATATGTATGATGTGCAGGAGTGGAATGAGTGGTATTTGGTGTGGTGAGGGGTGCCTATTCTCTGGTTCTGTGTTCTGTGGATAGTGTTCTGGTTGCAAAGGATTGTGGTGTGTGAAGGGGTGTGATTTATAGCGCAGTTTGTAAGCATGTTAGGTGTGTGAATATGTGTCAAGTGTGTGGAATTAAAACTATTGAGTGTATTACTGTGTAGATCGCCGTGCTTCACACAACCGTTGGTTTATTGCCATGGGAGAACCGCTATTGTGATTTGGAAGATTTCTGATGGGCTGCGGTACTAGTGGTGGAACCGCCTCTTTCCCGCCCTACAGAGTCCTGGCGGTGTCATCATTTTGGTGGGTTTTTGGCAGTCCTGCCTGTGTAACTCAGAATACGGCAGTCTGTTTGACTGCCAACATGACGGTCTTTTGGTGGCCGCCACCACAGCAATCTTACCGTCATATCTCCAAACTCGTAATGAGGCCCTTAGTGTCCACTTAGAAGTGTGCCAGGGAAATGAGAGGCCCTCTCTGCTGTGCCCACTCCAAACTTGGTTCCTGGGGGTAGATTCTCTCCCACTGGATTTGGAGCCAGTCTGGCTATGTGGACCTGGACAACACAGACTTTCCAGCTCCCAGTATGAGCAGGCTTCACCTCTGTCCCTTTCAAGCTAATGGAGATCCTTGAACCTCCCCTGCTGCCTTTCCTGATCCAATAAGTATCACATGCCTTACACCCACCCCCATCCTATCACCAGGCCTAAGCCTGCGCTGAGAGTGGTTTTCACACCTCATTAATGTCAGGTACTGGATGGATAGCTGCTAACAAGCTTGTACACATTTACTATTCCTAGTTATTTATTAAATACGTAATGTCACCAATGAATTGCATTTAAAAAAATGTGAGAAACGGACTAGAATTTTCTAGTTGTTTCCTGTAAAAAAGTACAGATTAAATTTATAATTTGTACTTTGACATTTTCAAGGATCCAGCCACAGCACTGCCAGTGACATAGCTTTTGGCAATAGTCCCTGCAGGAAATTTTAATGTAACTCATGTTCCACTTTTAAGTATCAGGCACACTCTCTTGTAGATACCAAGGGGTACACATGGGAGACTTATTATTATTTAAAAACAGATCTTCCTGCCTGCCAAAGGGTTATTTTAATATGTTTAAGAGCAGGTTTTGAAGCTGCTGTAGTCAGGCTACTCATAGTAGGCATGAAGCCATGTTTTACAGGCCCACCCTGTGGATGGAAGTATGGGTGCTGTAGTCTATAGGTGGCTTTTAACTTCCATGCCCTTGGTGCATTTTCTGTACCATACGCTAGGAACATATGCGCAAGTTAAATATCTCAGTCAGGGATAATCCAATCTAGCCATGTTTAAAGGGGGTGCAGAGGCACTCTACTCCTATATAACAGGAGTAAATTGCACAGAGTTTCAGGTCCAGCAAAATAGGATGCAGAAATGGCAAAATAATCTGAAGCGGCCATGCCAAAACTTTGGCTTTGTTAACAACTTGCTACAACAGATTTCCTATTTATAGCATTGTCAATAACAATTTAATGTCACTCAGTTTATCACCTTCAAAATGGTGAAGGGCTCATTCAGTCCTGGTAGGTTTAGAACCGCCTACCTGCAAGTCACACGCAGAAGCAAAGACTGACTACTTAACTTACTGAGCCATGTTGATGGCTTTTCATTTTATGAAGAATTGAGGTAAATCATTAAGAACAATTATAGTTTAGTGCCACTACTTGGATTATCACTTGAAAATCACTTTAAAAGTATGTTATGATTATTAACTTTTAAAGTTTAATCAGACTTTGGAGTGTGATATGTTGAAGCAATGTGTGGTGCATCTGAATATTCATACATAGGAAGCATCCAAGGACAAAGGATTTTATTTTGGAACCTTTCCGTAAATTTGCTTGTGAGTACAAAAGATGATTTGAAAGTCAGTATGGGGTGATAGAACATCAACCACAACAATTTAGTGCAACAAAAATATCAATAACAAAGAGATCATATAGGTAAGTATAGATGTAATATTCTCACCTCCACATGCACATACCTTCAAAAAAAATAATATATATATATATATATATATTTTTGTATTTATATACATATTGACCATGGCGGTCAGTGATAAAGCGGCGGTAATACCGCCAACAGGCCCGGGGTTACCAAAATGGAATTATGACCATGGCGGAAACTGCTCAGACAGACAGCCACTTTAACACACTGACCGCCACAGCGGTAGCAACAAGCACCACGGCGGTAACCGCCAACAGCCAGGCAGAAGACAATGTACCTCCCACACTATTATGACACACCTACATGCCACCTTTTCCGGGGCGGTACCAACGACATCAAAAGCACAGCGGAAACAGAGCACAGAAGTCAAAGGACTCACCTCTGGAGACTCAGGGAACAACCACAATGCCATGGAGCCTTAGTTGCACATTTTTCCCATGCTTGTCTATCTTTTCCTGCATTACGAACATCAACGCCGGCGAAGACGACCAATGGTGAGTACTGCTGCCTAGCACACAAGGGAGGGGGGAGGAAAAATAGAGTGACACACACACACAACATGCAACACCCCCACCCCCAACACCATACACACAACCAGATGTACTAACATTACATATCCACCCCGTACCCCTCAGGAATAATGCAAGGACAAAATGATTGGAAGAAAGTGAGAGTAATACGATTAAAGAAGATGAATAAGTGCATGCATTTACAAACGTATATACATATTTACAAATGGAGGGACACTGCCCTGTCCTCAATGTCTGTGGGCCACAAGGCCACAACACATAGGCCAGGGCCTCACTTCACTCCTGCAACAATACGGAGAGAAGACTGCAGGGGCATCAGGTCTAAAATACACAGGCACCTCAGGGGGACGGGAATCGGGTGACACTGGTGCTGGAGGGGGCAACATGCCCTGTGCAATGTTCTGGGAAGTGCAAGAGCAGAGTCTCTCAAGTGGGTGGTTTGCCCACTGCTTGGTCCTGAGGAGTAAAAGGCCACAGTCTCCCAAATGGGTGGTTTGCCCACTGCTTGCTCCTGGGGAGTGCAAGGCCACAGTCTCTCAAGTGGGTGGTTTGCCACTGCTTGGTCCTGGGGAGTGCATGGCCACAGTCTCTCTAGTGGGTGGTTTGCCCACTGCTTGGTCCCGGGGAGTGCAAAGCCACAGTCTCTCAAGTGGGTGGTTTGCCCACTGCTTGGTCCTGGGGAGTGCAAGGCCACATTCTCTCAAGTGGGTGGTTTGCCCACTGCTTGGTCCTGGGGAGTGCAAGGCCACAGCCTCTCTAGTGGATGGTTTCTCCACTGGTTCTGGAGGGGGCCTTGTGCCCAGTGTGCTTCATCGTTGGAAGCATGGGGTGAGTGGATGGCTTCTTCCACTGGTTCTGGAGGGGGCCTTGTTCCCAGTGTGCTTCATCCTGGGAAGGATGGGGTGAATGGATGGCTTCCACTGGTTCTGGAGGGGGCATTGTGCCCTTATATGCAGATCTTGGGGAATGCAAGGTCACAGTCTCTCATCTGGGTGCCACACCTACACGATTTGCAGGGTCCAGGACGCACTACAGCCCATGGAGGCAGGACTACACACTGTCCTCTGGCAGTGACGGCTGCTCCGTGGTGGCAATGGCGGGGCTGGTGTCGGTGCTGGCAGTGGTGGGGGGAGGCTCCAGCCCATCCCCTGCAGCCTCAGACGGCTGCCCACTGGGGATGCTGCTGCTGGCAGTGTTGCTCGTGTTGGTGCTGGCAGTGGTGGGGGGAGGCTCCAGCCCTTCCCCTGCAGCCTCAGACGGCTACCCACTGGGGCTGCTGCTACTGGCAGTGGTGCTGGTGGCGTTGCTGGCAGTTATGGGGGGGGTGGCTCCAGCCCATCCCCTGCAGCCTCGGATTGCTGAATCATCATGGTTGGTGGGGGCTCCGAATGAGTCCCAGCACCAGGCCTCCTGTCCTTCCGTCTGCAGGTGCAGGCCCCTTGCCCTTCCCTTTCGCAGCTGGTGGTGCCTCCTTGTCCTTCCTAGATGCTGCTTGGTGGTGCCTCCTTGCCCTTCCTTGATGCACCTGGTGCAGGCACACTGTCAGTGCTACTGGCTGGTTCCTGGGATCCTCTCCCACCTGCAGTAGCTGTTGAAACTAATTTGGCTGTGGACTTGGTGGCTGAGGTGCTCGCCTGGGTTCTGACCACCCTGGCCCGACATGAAGGACGGGGGGAGGGGTAGGGAAGAGATCATCAGTGGCAAGGAAAAGCTTCTTAGGGACATTGGGGCGGGAAGAGGGTGAAGGTTTGGGAGTCGAGGAACAGGAAGTGGTTGTAGGAGGTGTCAGTCTGCTGTGTTTGGGTGCAGGTGCATGGGCTGGATGTTGTTGTGAGGTGGATGGCTGTTGGGTGTCTGAGTGCTTGCGTTTGTGTACTTTGGGAGGAGGGGGCACAGACACAGTGGGAGAGGATGCAGGGGACGTGTGCATGGATGTGGGGGTTGTGACTGCCAGTGAGGGGTGTGTAGTGATAGGCATGCTGGTGATGGAGGTAGTGGATGAGGATGTAGTGCATGCAGGTGTGAGTGTAGACACTACTGGGAAGGAGGTGGATGACGAGGAGGAGGGGGACACAGTGGAGGCAGTGGATGTTGGTATGTTTGCATCTGGATGGTGTTTTATGTGAGTGCCTGTGGGATGATGTGTGGTGCTTGTGTTTGCCTGAACCACTCCTGTGTGTTGTCCTGGGTGCATGCTGGTCTGCCTGTGTGCTTGTCCACCACCATGAGGAAGCTTCCATCAGAGATGGTATCACTGTCAGAACTCTCCCCTCCTGTCTTCGCCATGGTGCTTACCTCGCCCTCCGTCCCACTGGAGCCCTCACCGTCAGTGGATTAGGCCTCCGGGGCCCTGTTGGATGCAGCTCTCCCCGTCACCTGTGCCTCTGCTCCTCCCCCAGATGATGCTAATGCACATAAGGACAGGGTGACAAAACAAAAGGGGGGGAGAGAGACAAAGGATACCCTTGGTCAGTGGCAGCAACACCACCACCATTGGCGTACACAGCACACACACACAGGGAACAGATCTACGCACAAGGCAATGCACTAACAGTCACAATGCTAGTTACCAGCCCATGGACAGGGAGACCTAACGCCAATTGCAGCATACCTGAGACCCACAGACCCCTGCACAATAGGGGAGGCCTACTAGCTTGTTTGGAGGAGGTTGACATCAGACCCTACCCAACATGGGCCCTACCCTGCACTGGCCAGCCTGGCCTAGGGGCACCCACAGGCCCACATCCCCCACCCGGATTCCACCCCAACACGCGCAAGTAGTATATTCGGGCACTGTATTCACCCCTTTGTGGCTGCTTTGATGCCCCCAAGCACCCATCCAGCTCCAGATAGGCCACCGCCAGTATTCAGGCCATCAGGGGGGTCAGGGTTCGACAGGCACCCCTTCCTCGTTGGGAGGCCATCCCCAACTGGGCCTCTGCTGTTTTCCGTGCCCAGCGTCTCAGGTCTTCCCACTGTTTCTGACAGTGGGTGCTCCGCCTGCTGTAGACCCCCAAGGTCCGCACGTCCTTGGCGATGGCATGCCATATACCCTTTTTTTAATGGGCACTGACTTGCAGATAAATACACATAGGAAAAGGTATCAGTCAGACTGTCTTGCCTGTTACACTCATGGCCCAGCATAGCCCTCACTTCCCCTTACGTACATTGTCCACCATACATGCAGCACGCTGACCAGGTCCTTTACCCCAACGCCCCCCTATACGAGGCCCTCACACACAGCACTCCATGCATTCATGCCCCATTCATCGTGCTCACAGTGTACTCACCTGCTGGTCTGAAGGCCCATACAGCATTCGGTCCTGGGGTAGGACCCCATCCACCAGTCTCTCCAAATCTGAAGGCAGGGTCTCTTTCCCCAGTGACACGAGCCATGGTCGGTTCCAGACACAGGTCACAGCAGCACTTCCAGTGTAGGTCCTCTCCTGTTGAAGATCAGTTAGCAAGTGGGTGAACAGATAGAAAATAGTGGTCGCATCCATGGCGGTGCATACCGTCACCCCGGCGTACATCACCATTGGTCACTGTAACCCATAGGGCCCAATGGTATCCAATGAGGAGTTGCGCGGCAGTTCTTGAACGCCTCCGGCAACGGCGCACAACGTCAGCGGAATTACCTCATTTCCACCTGTCCCTCCAGACAGACGCTATTTCAGGGGTGGGGCACGCCATGGCACTTAAAGGCATCACAGTACATATTGGCACCATTTGGGCCTATACAACAATATTGTGTTAAAGTCACAACATGCAATGCAGTGTAGTGCTTGGAAATATGGAATACTGACCAGCTACTCACCGTTTGCCCCCTAGATTGCAACTGCTGCAGATGAATAGGAGACGGAGAGATCCACCCATGTACAGGCCCCTGGTGGACTTGACAACAATGGAGGACAGGCACATTATCCTAACCTATAGACTGGAGAGAACCACAATCACATAGCTGTGTGCCCAATTGGAACCTGACCTGATATCTGCTATCCGTCAGCCCATCAGGATCCCCCCTCTTGTTCAAGTCCTATCTGTGCTCCATTTCCTGGCAAGTGTCTCCTTCTAAGTGACAGTGGGCTTGGCAGCAGGAATGTCTCAGCCAATATTCTCAATAGTGCTGACCAGAATATTGTCTGCCCTGATTAAACACATGCGTAGCTACATTGTTTTGCCCCAGGTGGAGGGTTTGGCAACAGTGAAAGCTGATTTCTATGCAATGGGACATATCTCCAACATAATTGGGGATATTGATGGTACACATATTTCATTTGTCCCTCCCCCGGAGAAATTAACAGGTGTTCAAAAAATCGAAAGAGCTTTTACTCCATGAATGTGCAGATAGTGTGCCTGGCGGACCAGTACATCTCTCATGTCAATGCTAAGCATCCTGGGTCTGTGCATGATGCCTTTATCTGGAGGAATAGCAGCATCCCATATGTGATGGCTTAACTCCAGAGGCACTGGGTGTGGATAATAGGTGAGTCCTGGTTCCCAACCAGAGGATGTTGGTGTATGGGTATGGTGTGGGCCCTAAGGGTTAGTGTGTGTCTAACAGTAGTCCCTCGGTATTTGCAGGTGACCCTGGTTACCTCAACCTCTCATGGCTACTGACCCCTGTGAGGAATCCCAGGACAAGGGCAGAGGAACGTTACAATGAGGCACATGGGCACACAAGAAGAATAATAGAAAGGACATTCGGCCTCCTGAAGGCCAGGTTTTGTTGCATCCATCTAACAGGTGGATCCCTGTACTACTCACCCAAGAAAGTGTGCCAGATGATCGTGGCATGCTTTATGTTGCACAACCTTGCCTTACATCGCCAGGTGCCTTTTCTGTAGGAGGATGAGGCTGGAGATGGGCGTGTGGAAGCAGTGGACCCTGTGGACAGTGAAGATGAGGAGGCTGAGGATGAGGACAACAGGAGTGCAATAATACGACAGTACTTCCAATGACATACAGGTAAGACACTGTAATTACACTTTACATTGACAGTTTGGTGTTTGTCACTGGTTGGCTGATTTTCCCACTTCTATGGCCACTTACTGTACCCTTTGGCATCTCTATTTTCAGATATTTGTGCCCCACTATCACTGGTGTGTTGACTGCAGCCAACTACAGGTCATTCCTGTGTATTCAGTACTGTACAGTTATACTGCAGTTTTTAAAGCTTGTTAAACTAATACATGGTTAAATGAGTTGACAGACTCCATCCTTGTATTTATTACAATGGTGTTTATTTAAGTGTTAATGATTAGAGTGGGATGTGCAATGGGCTGGGGTGATGATGGAGGAATGTCCAGGATGGAGTCCAGTCTATTTGTTTCACAGGTGCATTGTCCAAGGGGGCATAGGAAGGGGAGTAATGGCAGTTCAAGGTGGGCAGGGTGACAGAGTGGGACACAAGGGTGACATTCAGAAGAGTCTTATTTCCTGGCGGGGTTTGGCAATGTTCTCTGGCTTCTGCCTGGATCACAGGGACCATTTGCAGGGTGGTTCTCCTTCCGCAGGGGGAGGGGTGCTGGTGGCCTGTTGTTCCTGTGGCGGGGCCTCCTGTCCACTAGCGGCAGCGGAGGTGGAATGCCGTTCATCGGTTTGGCTAGTATCTGGGGCCCGGTGGTGTGCCACTGCCTCCCTCATGGTGTTGGCCATGTCTGCCAGCACCCCTGCAATGGAGACCACGGTGGTGTTGATGTCCTTCAAGTCCTCCTTGATCCCCAGGTACTGTCCCTCCTGCAGCCACTGGGTCTCCTGCAACTTGTTCAGTATCTGGCCTATCGTCTCTTGGGAATAGTGGTATGCTCCCAGGATGTTGGTGAGTGCCTCCTGGAAAGTCAGTTCCCTGGGCCTGTCCTCCCCCTGTCGCACAGCAGTCCTCCCAGCTTCCCTGTTGTCCTGTGCCTCTGTCCCCTGAACCGTGTGCCCACTGCCACTGGCCCCAGGTCCCTGATAGTCCTGTGTCTGTGGGGTGGCCTGGGGTCCCTGTAGTGGTGGACACACTGCTGATTGACGTGTCCTGGGGACAGAGGTATGGGCCTGCTGGGTGGGTACTGTGCTGGTTGTTCCTTAGGGGGGAGGCTCTGTGGTGGTATGGGACTGTGCCTGGGTTACCGACTGTCCGGAGATCCCTGATGGGCCAGGTTGGTTATCCAGATCCAGGCGTCCTGAGCTGCAGTCATCACTGTGGGCCTCTTCTGGGGGTGGACTGGATGTTGCTGGCACCTCCTCTCCGGTGATGTTGGGTGGGGGTCCTGTGGGGGTGTAAATGCAGTGTTATTGTTTCTGTGTGTGTCATCTTGTGCATGGGGGTGTTGCCCTGCATGGTTGTTATTGCCCTGGCAGCTTTGCCTTGTGTGAGTAGTGATTTTGTGGGCTAGGTGATTCTCTTTGATGTGCATGCTTTAGTAAGGTGTGTCAATGCATGTCTGTGATGGGGGTCTGTGCATTGGTGTTAAATGCAGGGCTTGGTATTGGGATAAGTGGGTTGTGATGGTGGGGTATGTGGGAGGTGGTGAAGTGATGGGAGTGAGGGTAAGGGTGGGGATATGTGATGGCATGCAGGTAGGGGGGGTGATAGCAGTAAAGAGTTGACTTACCAGAGTCCAGTCCTCCTCCTAATTCTGCCAGGCCCACAAGATGCATGATCCTCAAGATTTGCTCCTCCCATGTTGCTAGTTGTGGGGGAGGAGGTGGGGGTCCACCGCCAGTCCTCTGTACAGCTATTTGGTGTCTTGTTGCTGTGGAACACGCCTTCCCCCGTAGGTCGTTCCACCTCTTCCTGATGTCATCCCTTGTTCTGGGTTGCTGTCCCACAGCGTTGACCGTGTCCACGATTCTCCGCCATAGCTCCATCTTCCTAGCAATGGACGTCTGCTGCACCTGTGATCCGAATAGCTGTGGCTCTACCCAGATGATTTCCTCCACCATGACCCTCAGCTCCCCCTCAGAGAACCTGGAGTGTCGTTGTGGTGCCATGGGTGTATTGTGAGTGGTGTTGGTGAGGGTGTGTGGGGTGCAGTGTATGGGTGTCTGAAGTAGGGTGCGTGGATGGTGTATAGGTGATTGTGGTGTGTGTCTGTGGTCTTGTCTGTGATCTTGCTATCTCTCTTGTGGCACTTGTTTGTATTGGTAAAGGGTTGTGGGTAATGTGGGTGTGTGTTTTATAGTGGTGTGTGTTTATGTGTGTCAGGTGTGTTTAGTTTGAAATGTCCAATGTGGTAGTGTTTTGTTTGAGTATGTGTATTTTGAGCACAGCAGTATGTAGCGCCAATGGTTTACCGCCATTGAATGTCTGCCGCAGTGATTCATGGGTCATAATGCTGTGGGCATAGTCCTGTTGGTGTAACGGTGTGGGCTTTGCTACCGCCAGTTTATCACTGACCTTTGGGCTGGAGGACGTGTGCGTGGCTGCATAATGACGGATCGCTATGTGTGGGTCATAATATGGGTGGCGGTAATCCATAGTCAAGTTACATATATGTGGAATTAAAGATAGTATATGTGTACCCTTCTATTTATACTTTCCTTCACAATGTTTTGATATTGATATATTTGCTACAATAATTGTGTAGCACAATATTTAGCACTCAATAGTCTGGTAGTTTAATTCTGAATGCCACAGAAATAAGAAATGTTCTCATTCTGGGCAAATGAGGTAGATTAGTCCATTTGGGATTTTATGGCAGTTGCCACTACTTATGATTTGTGCTTCATGGGTGAGGATAATGATGAAGCACTGTAGAAGGCAGAGGTAGTAGTACATGGGAATGACCACTGAGTGCTTTTGGTGATTTGGCAACATGACTGAGCCAAGAGTGCATTTTAACATCAATGTACCAGTAAATGTTAGTGAAACATAATGACATTACTTGAAATTAATTCTATACATCACTTTTAATAATTGTGTATACATAATAAAACATTTAGGTGGTCATTACAACCCTGGCGGACGGTGTTAAAGGTGCGGTAATACCGCAAACAGGCCGGCGGACAAAAAAAGGGAATTATGACCCACGGCGGTACAGACAAGCAGCGCAGTGGTTACCGCCAACAGACAGGCGGGAGACAATGTACCGCCCACACTATTACAACACGCCAATCCGCCTCCTTTTCCGGGGTGGATTCACCGTGGATAAAAACACGGCGGAAACAGTTTCTGCAATGGGAAAACGCTCACCTTAGCACATCCCACGAGGAAGGAGGACACCATGGAGCCGGAATTACAAATCCTACCTGCCCTTATTTTTCTGCTCCTTTACGACCAACAGCTACGTAGGCGCAGAAGATACCGGTGAGTACTGCACCTACGACACGGGGAGGGGGGAGGCAAACGTTAGGGGGACACCCACCAGACACCCCCACCCTCGCATTATACAGCATACACACCAATGCAGTCACAAAAATCACAGTAACAACCCACAATCTCCCCGGAAGAATGCAAAGACAATGTGAAATTCGGGCAAACATTCTAATGTGCCAATATACATGTCATACAAAAATATACAGATATATATCTCAAAATCACTCTTATCTACACATACAATCCGAGAAGTAGTGCAGATATGTACACAACAATGTCAGTGCACCAACAGTCCAAAAATGCATGGGCGAGGCCCACAATAGATACCTGACCAGAACACTGCCGGGGCATCAGATAGCAACACTACAGGCACCTCAGGGGGAAGGGAAGGGGGGGCACCTCAGCCAGATGAATGCGAAGCCAGATCCACGATGGGGCTCCATGCCCATTGATGTATCCTGGGGAGTGCAAAGCCACAGTCTCTCAAGTCACTACAGCGGGTGGTTTGCCCACTGTGCCATCCTGGGGAGTGCAAAGCCACAGTCTCTCAAGTCTCTACAGTGGGTGGTTTGCCCACTGTGCCATCCTGGGGAGTGCAAAGCCACAGTCTCTCAAGTAGATGCAGGTCTCCACTGGTTCTGGAGGGGGACTGGTGCCCAGACTGGATGAGTCTCCCCGTGAAAGTACCTGTCCTGTCACTGTCCCAGCTGCACATGGGATAAGGATGCCTGATGTGGCGGTCCATTCATTTCTACACGGTGCATGCCCTGTTCAGCGGTGCTTTGCCATGGCGGTCTATGGACTGTTCAGCGGTGCTTTGCCATGGCGGTCTTTGCCCTGTTCAGCGGTGCTTTGCCATGGCGGTCTTTGCCCTGTTCAGCGGTGCTTTGCCATGGCGGTCTATGGACTGTTCAGCAGTGCTTTGCCGTGGCGGTCTTTGCCCTGTTCAGCGGGGCTTTGCCATGGCGGTCTATGGACTGTTCAGCGGTGCTTTGCCATGGCGGTCTTTGCCCTGTTCAGCGGTGCTTTGCCATGGCGGTCTATGGACTGTTCAGCGGTGCTTTCCCATGGCGGTCTTTGCCCTGTTCAGCGGTGCTTTGCCATGGCAGTCTTTGCCCTGTTCAGCGGTGCTTTGCCATGGCGGTCTTTGCCCTGTTCAGCAGTGCTTTGCCATGGCGGTCTATGGACTGTTCAGCGGTGCTTTGCCATGGCGGTCTTTGCCCTGTTCAGCGGTGCTTTGCCATGGCGGTCTTTGCCCTGTTCAGCGGTGCTTTGACATGGCGGTCTTTGCCCTGTTCAGCGGTGCTTTGACATGGCGGTTCTGGACTGTTCAGCGGTGGTTTGCCATGGCGGTCTTTGCCCTGTTCAGCGCTGCTTTGACATGGCGGTTCTGGACTGTTCAGCGGTGCTTTATCATGGCGGTCTTTGCCCTGTTCAGCGGTGCTTTGACATGGCGGTTCTGGACTGTTCAGCAGTGCTTTGCCATGGCGGTCTTTGCCCTGTTCCGCGGTGCTTTGACATGGCGGTTCTGGACTGTTCAGCTGTGCTTTGACATGGCAGTTCTGGACTGTTCAGCGGTGCTTTGCAATGGCGGTTCTGATACGGACATTGGTGTGTGGCATGACGATCTCTACACTGGGTATTGGTGTGTGGCATGACGATCTCTACACTGGGCATTGGTGTGTGGCATGACGATCTCTACAATGGGTATTGGTGTGTGGCATGACGTTCCATCATTGCCCAGCGGGCTGTGGCATCCTGGCCACTCATGGGCTGTGACTCCGGCGGTGGTCTCCTGACCAGTAACGATACTTGGGCCCTCCTGGGCTGTGACTCCGGCGGTGGTCTCCTGACCAGTGATGATACTTGTGCCCTCCTGGGCTGTGACTCTGGCGGTGGTCTCTGGACCAGTGACGATACTTGGGCCCTCCTGGGCTGTGACTCTGGCGGTGGTCTCTGGACCAGTGACGATACTTGGGCCCTCCTGGGCTGTGACTCCGGTGGTGGTCTCTGGACCAGTGACGATACTTGGGCCCTCCTGGGCAGCTGACTCACCAATCGCCTTCGATCCCATGTCACTTGTTGTCCCACCAGGAGTCTTAAGACGGTCCCGTCGTCCACTCTCCAATTTCAGAGCCTTTACAGGGGGTGGGCTGCCAGTGCCTTGGCTCCGGGTCCTACTGCCTGCCCTGGTGGCCGGTGCACTCCAAAAACCTGGAACACGCACCACTGGTACTGGAGGCTTTTTGGCTGAGGCGCTACGACGGGACTCATGAATTGGAGGGGGAGGGGTGGGGGCAAAAAGGTCAATTTGACATAGGGACAGTTTCTGACGGACACTGGGATGGGTAGCTGAAGGGGGTCTGGGAGTGGAGGAAGAGGAGGTGGTTGTAGGAGGTGTCACTTTAGGTGTTTTGGGTGCAGGTGCAGGTACTGGAGGCTGTCGTGAGGTGGATGGATGTTGGGTGAGTGATTGCCGGAGTTTGTGTACTTTGGGAGGGGGTGTCACAAACACATTGGGAGAGGACACAGGGGACGTGTAAATGGCAGTGGAAGTGGTGAGTGCAGGTGAGCGGCTTGTGGTGCTGGGTGTCCTGGTGCGAGTCCTTGTGCCTGTAGATGTGGTGCATGCAGGTGTGTGTGTAGACGAGACTGGGAGGGAGAAGGGAGAAGAGGAGGAGGGGTAGACAGTGGATGTTGCTGTGTCTGTATGTGGGTGAGGCTTGCGTGAGTGCCTGTGGTGTGTGTGGTGCCTATGTTTGCTTGAGCTACTTGTGTGTGCTGACTTGTGTGCATGCTGGTCTGTAGGTGTGCTTGGGATGGGCTGAGGTACAGGAGATTGGGTCTGGGTGGAGGAAGTTGGAGGGGGGAGGCTAGAGACAGGGACAATGGCTGCCATCAGTGCTGAGGCCAGAGATTGCAGGGTTCGCTGAAGGACAGCCTGACCAGAATGAATGCCCTCCAGGAATGCATTACCGTGTTGCAACTCCCTTTCTACACCCTGGATGGCATTCACAATGGTAGACTGCCCAACAGTGAGTGACCTGAGGAAGTCAATGGCCTCCTCACTGAGGGCAGCAGAGGTGACTGGGGCAGGGCCTGAGGTGCCTGGGGCGAAGGTGATGCCCAACCTCCTGGGTGAGCGGGCACGGGGCGAATGCTGAGGGGCTGCTGGGAGGGCGGTGCTGGTAGGGGAGGTGGCGGCTGTACCTGTAGAAGTGGGGCACACAGATGGTGCCGCCACCACAGGGGAGCTCCCATCGGCGGACGAGTCCGTGTCGCTGGTTGGTGATCCGGTGGCCGACGTGAAGCTCCCCTCACCCTCCGTCCCACTGGTGCATTCAGAGTCTGTGGTGTGGCCCTCCATGGCCATGTTAGATGCAGCTCCCTCGTGCTCCGGTGCCACTGTACCTCCGCCTGATGATGCTGATGTACAAAAGGACAGGGAGAGCAGGAAAAGGGGGGGAGACAGAACAAAGAGAGTTTTAGTGCATGGCATGCCGCTACCGTTGGCGGACAAGACAGACGCAGCAGCCCCCTGCATTACGCCGTGCTCCTGACCTCTGCACATGCAATTTCTGGGATATGGCCTACATGGCAATGGTGGAAATCTGCGCACATGGATGCCACAGGGGCAACTATACCTCAACTTGGCACTCTGCTGAGGTGGGGTTGAGTGCCACATGGCCTACATTACGGAGGGGCCTTGCCTACCTAACTCGCCCTGGCCTAGGGACACCCACAGCCCACCTCCCCCACCCAGACCCCTCCACTGCACGCAAAGTCCGCAGAATGAGGTTGTACTCACCCCCTTGTGTCTGCTGTGATGTCCTCAAGCGCCCATCCAACTCCGGGTAGGCCACCACCAGGATCCGGAACATCATGGGGGTCATGGTGCGACGGGCAACCCTCCCACGTTGGGAGGCCATCCCCAGTTGAGCCTCCGCTGTCTTCTTGCTGCAGCGGCGAATGTCCTCCCATCTCTTACGGCAGTGGGTGCCCCGTCTCTGGTGGGCCCCCAGGGTCCGGACCTCCTTGCCGATGGCACGACAAATGTCCCTCTTCTGGTGGGCGCTGACCTACATGACATGCACAAGGGAAGAGGAACAGTCATTACCAACTGCACCGTCAATGTGAGTGGCCCCCTCCCTACTCTGGCCATGTGGCCCATTCATTCCCATGCATTAATGTTCTATGAACTCTGGCCCCTTCCCTCTTCCACCCAGCCCTCTCCACCCAGGCCTAGCCCATACAACGTGCTCCCTGTGTACTAACCTGTTGGTCTGGAAGACCGTAGAGTAGCATGTACTGGGGGAGTACCCCAGCCACAAGTTTCTCCAACTCCTGTGCAGTGAAGGCAGGGGCCCTTTCCCCAGACGCAGCAGCCATCGTCGCTTCCAGACCAAGGTCACAGCAGCACTAGCAGTGTAGGTCCTCTCCTGTCAAAGGTCAGGTATCTAGTGATTGAACAGATAGAAAATGGCGGTGACGTCCGCGGCAGGGCGCATCATCACCGCCGGTGCACCTGTTCATTGGCTCCTGGGACCCATAGGGTCCAATGTTAACCAATGCAGCATTGCTCCGCGGTCTACGACCGCCTACCGCGACGGTGTGCACCGCCAGCGCAGTTACCCCACAATCCCATTGTCCCAGTTTAGAGGTCAGGCAGCCGCCATTTCAGGGGCCCACATGGCTTCATTTACTACTGCGTCACACATAGCTAGGCCTATACTCAACACACATACAGGAAGGGTTTTTTGTCTGGTGTAGTCTTGTGTGTAACTGTGGGTACATACCTGGAGGAATAGTGACTGGTTCTTCGCTGTTGTCCTTCTTAGGCACCGTCAGCTGGGACATATGAGAAGATGGCGGAATCCTCCGGTGTACCGACCGCTGGTGGACCTGTTGACAATGGAAGAAAGAGATGTCATTGTCACCTAAAGGTTTGACCGTGCCACAATCTAGGAACTATGTACCCAGTTGGAGCCAGGCCTGATGTCACCAATCCGCCATCCGACTGGAATCCCCCCTGACGTGCAGGTGCTGTCAGTGCTCCATTTCCTTGCAAGTGGCTCTTTTCAGACAACAGTGGCCATGGCATCAGGGATGTCCCAGCCTATGTTTTCCAGCGTGTTGTCCAGAGTGTTGTCTGCCCTGCTGAAACACGTAAGGAGATACATCATATTCCCTCAGGTGGAGGATTTGACTACAGTGAAAGGTGACTTCTATGCCCTTGGAAATATCCCCAACGTCATAGGTGCCATTGATGGGACCTATGTAGCTCTGGTCCCCCCCCCCCCACAGGAGTGAACAGGTGTACAGGAACAGGAAGAGTTATCATTCGATGAATGTCCAGATGGTCTGTTTGGCAGACCAGTACATCTCACAGGTAAATGCAATTTTCCCTGGCTCTGTGCATGACGCCTACATCCTGCGGAATAGCAGCATCCCTGATATGATGGGTCAACTCCAGAGGCACCGTGTATGGCTATTGGGGGACTCTGGTTACCCCAACCTTTCCTGGCTATTGACCCCAGTGAGGAATCCCAGGACCAGGGCAGAGGAACGGTACAATGATGCCATGGGTGGACTAGGAGGGTAATCGAACGCACCTTCGGCCTTCTTAAGGCCAGGTTCAGTTGCCTCCATATGACAGGTGGATCCCTATTCTACTCACCGAAGAAGGTGTGCGACATCATCGTCGCCTGCTCCATGCTCCATAATTTGGCATTGCGACGCCAGGTGCCTTTTCTGCAGGAGGATGATCCAGATGAGGGTGTTGTGGCAGCTGTGGAGCCTGTGGACAGTGATGAGGATGAAGCTGAGGAAGAAGAAAATGACAACAGGGAGTCAGTCATACAGCAATATTTCCAGTGACACACAGGTGAGAACATTTTCTGGTTTAACATTACATTAACTTACACAAGTCTACCTCTATCCTGTACCTACATTTCACTCACTATTTGTTAATTGAGTTGTACCCTTCCATTTCAGTTTCACAAGTGTGGTAACCTACGTGTCAACTGCTTGCATCCTTGAAGGGCTTGTGATGTGTGACATTGGTATGTTAGCCTTACAATGGGTAACTCATTATGACACTGTAATTGATAATACAAAGTTCCAAATCATAGACTGACTCCAGATTTTTTTGTGTTTCAAGGGTGTTTATTTAAGTGCTCCAAAAATGAAGGGGGGGTTGTAAAATGGGGATGGGTGATGGTGGAGGAATGTCCATGGCAGAGTCCAGTCTATTAGTCTCACAGGTGCACTGCCCATCTGGGCATTGGAAGTGGAGCTGGGGCAGTTCCAATCTGGACAGGGTGACAAAGTGGGACAGTGGAGGGACAATCAGGGTGGTCTCATTTCCTGGCGGGGGTCTTGCCATCTTGCTCTGTCCTGTTCCTGGATCTCAGGGCCCGCTTGCATGGTGGTGGTCCGTCTGTAGGGGGTGGGGTGTCGGTGTGGTGGTCCTGTGGTGGGGCGTCCTGTCCACTAGCGCCGGCGGAGGTGGTGGGTAGTTCGTCATCCTGGCTAGTGTCAGGGGCCCCTTGGAGTGCCACGGTGTCCCTCAAGGTCTTTTGAATGTCCGTCAGCACCCCTACGATGGTGCCCAGGGCGGAGCCCAAGGTCCTGAGCTCCTCCCTGAACCCCAAATACTGCTCCTCCTGCAGACGCAGGGTTTCCTGCAACTTGTCCAGGACCGTCGCCATCGTCTCCTGGGAGTGGTGGTATGCTCCCATGATGGAGAAGAGGGCCTCGTGGAGAGTTGGTTCCCTTGGCCTGTCCTCCCTCTGTCGCACAGCAGCCCTCCCAGTTCCCCGGTGTTCGTGTGCCTCCGTCCCCTGGACCGTGTGCCCACTACCACTGCCACCAGGTCCCTGTTGTTGTTGGGGTGGTGGGTTAGCCTGGGTGCCCTGTAGTGGTGGACACACCGCTGATTGACCTGTCCTGGGTAGGGAGGTTTGGGCCCGCTGGCTGGGTGCTGTGCTGGTGTTACCAGAGGGTGGAAGCTCAGTGTTGGGCTGTGGCTGGGCAAGGGGAACCGACTGTCCTGAGGCCCACGATGGTCCGGGCTGGTCATCAAGATCCAGTGGGGCAGAGCTGCTGTTGTCACTGTGGGCCTCTTCTGGGGGTGGAGTGGTGTTATCTGGACCCTCTGGTGTGGTGACGTTCCTTCGGGTTCTTGCAGGGGTATAAGAACATGATTATTGCATGTGTGTGTTTCATGGTGTGCAATGGTTGGGTGTGCGTGAACCCCAGTGCAGGCATTCCTGTGTGGGGGCTTGTGTGGTGATGGTTGGGGGGGGTGTTCTGGGTATGTGCAGTAGGCATGCTTTAGTGAGGGGTGTCCATGCTTAGTTGTGTCATGCAGGGCTTGGTGTTGGGATGGGTGGTTGGTGTCACAGGTAGATTAGTGAGGATTTGGGGTGATAGGGGAGGGTGTGAGGGTGGGGGTGTGTGATAGAATGCAGGTAGGGTGGGGGATGTGATAGTTAAGATTTGACTTACCAGTGTCCCATCCTCCACCGACTCCTCCGAGGCCCTCTGGATGCAAGATGGTCAAAACTTGCTCCTCCCATGTTGTTAGTTGTGGGGGAGGAGGCGGGGGTCCGCCGCCAGTCCGCTGCACCGCGATGTTGTGCCTGGAGACCGTGGAACGCACCTTCCCCCGTAGGTCATTCCACCTCTTCCTGATGTCCTCCCTATTTCTTGGGTGCTGTCCCACAGCGTTCACCCTGTCCACTATTCTGCGCCATAGCTCCATCTTCCTGGCTATTGATGTGTGCTGTACCTGTGAGCCAAATAGCTGTGGCTCTACCCGTACGATTTCCTCCACCATGACCCTGAGCTCCTCCTCGGAGAAGCGGGGGTGTCTTTGGCGTGACATGGGGTGGTGTGTGTGATGTCTGGGGTGGTGAGTGTAGTGGTATGTGGTGTTTTGTGCATGGATGTTGTGTGGGTGATGGTGTTGTGTGCCTCTGTGTGATGGGGTTGTCAATAGCTGCGCTCTCTCTCTCGCCTTCTCTCAGAATTTCTGGTTGTAGGGGTTTGTGGGTGATGTGGGTATGTATTTTATATTGTGTTGGGTGTGTGGGAGTGGTGTGTGTATGTGTATCAGGTGTGTGTATTTGTAATTGTCCAATGTGGCGGTGTTTTGGAGATGTGTGTTTATTTTGAGCGCGGCGGCGTGTACCGCCAATGGAATACCGCGGTTGAAAGACCGCTGCGTGGATTCGTGGGTCGTAATAGTATGGGCGTGTTTCTGTTGGCGTGGAGGTGGACGATTTGTTTCCGCATGTTTATCGCTGACCTTTGGTGTGGCGGTGTTGTGTGGGTGTCTGAATTTCGGCGGATTCCGTGATGTGTGTCATAATAGCTGTGGCGGTCTACCGCGGCCGCGGCGTTGTATTGGCGGTCTTCTGCATGGCGGTAAGCGCCTTATACCGCCAATGTTGTAATAACCCCCTTAGTTTTTATGTTTATGTAGGAATTTATTTACTCTAAACTTGTTAAAATATTTTTTGTGTAATTAAATATATTTACATTAATTAAAGATTTATTACAACATTTAGTTATTTGTGCTCTAACATGTTGAGCTCTACAGTTAAATTAAACATATCAATCAAGTTATATTCATATTCAACATAAAAATATTTTTTACAAATCAAATCAGGGTTTATAAAGTTTAACTATTCACCCATAAGTGTCTCAAGGTGCTAAGGGGGTTTGTCCTCTGAGCGTCAGTTGAAGAGCCAGCTCTCAACGTCCTTCCTGAATTGAGGTAGCAATGACGACTGTCTGAGGTGCAGGGGCAGGGTGGATGGTCTCTTTGCCGCGAGGTAGGTGAAGGATCTTCCACCAGCCAAGGTCTTTCGTATGTGAGGTATGGTGGCTAGTGCTTGTTGAGTGGTGGGAAGTCTGGTGGGGGAGTAGAAGGTGATGCAGTGGCTGAAGTAGGTGGGTCCTACGTCTTGGAGGTCCTTGTAAGTGTAAACTTTATCCAAGTTTAATAAACTATACTTTTACTTTGCCATGCAGAGAACTCTGCCACTGGGGTACAGATATTCCTATGGTAAAGTAGAGGGACCTTTTCTCTTAACTTTACCATACAAAGATTTCCACCCAGACATCTCACTATGGTAGAGTGTAGAGACATTTTCCTTATACTTTACTATATATAGGTTTCCACCCAGACTGACACCATTTAACACATTTTCACAAACCTTAACAAAAAAGAAGTTCATACACCTCAACTTTTTGCTTGGGGGTTTCTGTGTGTTCTGTCAATCAGGGGCTGCAGATAAAAGGGGAGTGGAGGTCAAAAGGATTTTCCTTGTTAAATCCCTTATGACATTTTGGGAAATGATACACAAATAACCTGTGCACAGAATTACACCAAATTTGGTAAAACAATTAGAACTTTACTCAGAAAGTGGGCTCTTCGTTATTTATTGTAAATCTGTTTAGCCATTGTCAAGAAATTCACATTTAGAGAGGTTCCCATGGTTATCATGAAGAAGTTAAAAAGGTAGTGAAACCTGGACTGCTGGTGTCAAGATATACTCTGATTGGGTACTTAAGAGGCTAGTCAGTCCTGACTGGCTGGCCACAAATTGGACAATATGTTGTGACAGCTATTACGTGACTCATAGTCACATCTCCTGCATCCTGAAAAGGAATGAAGAGAAAAATAGGGAGGGAGAAGGTGAAAATAAGGGGTATGTGAGTGGGGGTCCGACAGAGACCCTACCCCCCTTGATTGGCTGGCCACAACATGGACAACATATTGTGACAGGTATTACAGAACTTGGGGACATGATCCCCAATTGAAATGCATTGAGGATTACAAAAACGAAGCACATCTAAAGGATGATAAGATATTTTAGTCACAATAAATCATTTGTTGAATGTATCATACTAAATTTTTGAATTCTGGTGTGTTCTAATGTGATTTTATTGTGTAAATAATGATGACTTCCTGCTGTGTTTAAAAAACTGTTTTCTCTCATCAATTAAGGTGCATTGGAATCTAAAATGAGAGCATATTCTGTATAAGTTCACATTATCTTACTCTGCCATATGAGAATAAAGTATGGTATTCTGAGTAAAACATGTACTTGCATCAGCGTAGCCAGCCTGTCAGTTGATTCCTTACTGTTCTGCTGCAGCTTCCATTAATGTAGTAGTGAACAACTAGAGTGCTAACATTTTTGGAATCAAAGCTGTAAAACGTAAATACGTTCCTTTAGAAATTAACAAAATGAGTGAGTTATTTCTTATAGACATTATGGGTAGTACACTAGGAAGCTTATTTTCTATGAGTTCCCATATATCTTTCTCATCCATGTAAGTAAAACATGCAGGTGGAAACGTCCTTTCAACACCAGCACCAAGAAGTCTATCAGTTAACTTTCCAGTATTATAATGCAGCTTCCCACATTGTAATAAGGAACACCCAGAGTGCTAACATCCCGTATGTATGACATAGGTGCGGCACACCTGAAGCCATCTTGATGGAATCAAGCTGAAAAACTTAAAAGCTTTTATTTAAAATGAATAAATAAATAAATAATGGGGTGTTTTGGCCCTAGAAGTTGTGCTTAGTTCTCTGGATAAAATGAGACACGTATTCTAATGTATTCTATGAGTTCTCACATATCCTCAACCCTTTGCCTGTCGAAATGTTTTACTACGAGTGAAAAATGTACTAACAACAGGAGAAGCAGGCTGTCAGTTAACTTCTTAGTAATAATCTACAGTTTCCCACTGTGTTCTTTTTGTTGGTTCACATTATTTTACTTCATTAAAGTTTAGGAAGACAAATACAGAAAAAATAAAACTAAATGCACAATACACATGAGGAGCATAATATCTATCAATAATTAAGTATAATGGTTTATACCTACAAATTGGTTATTGTACATTAAGCAAAACTAAAATAGAACAAAATCAATAGACAAAATAAAATAGAGCTACCTATAGATAATATAAATAACAATTGCTTAAATATTTAGGGAAACATTTACAATTATTTCACGCTACGCAGTGCAACAAGGTAAATTGCTGCGCTCTGTTTCTTGAAAGGGAGAGAGCAGAAATGCTCCATGTTTACAAAGATATAGTGCATTTCTGATTTCTCCTTGTGGTGGGGCACTGTGTGCTGCCTAGCGCCAATGCAGACACCCATGCACCTTAGTGCAAGGGTGCTTGTGTTACGGGCAGGATTGTTTTTGTGCAGGAAGGGATTCCTTCCTGCATACAACAATCTAAAGATGCATATTTCCCTTTTTTTATGTTTGCTGTAGAACGCAGCTCACACAGAAAGAGTAAATAAGAAGAAGAAATAAAGATAGTTACCCTTGTTCATCTCATTGGAGAAGGCGTAGCATTTTGACTAGCTTTAGTAAACCTGGGAATGTGCCAAACTCATGTGTAGATGCCGGGGAATGCCCATGCTCCAGCCATGAAACGCCTCCCATCTTGAAATACAACGTAACACTGCACAAGCAGCTTTCTGCATTGGATTTCTTTAAAAGACCCTTGCATAGCTTTGGAAATATTACTAAAGTCTTTGGGCTGCCCTTCTGTCGCCTTGTGTGATGCAAGGACAACGCAAAGGCTCAATCAATCAATCAATCAATCAATTTATAAAGCGCGCTATGTACCCGTTAGGGTTTCGATGTGCTGGGGGGGAGGGGGGGGGGCTAGGCGGGGTGTTGCTGCTATCGTTCGAAGAGCCATGTCTTGAGGAGTCTCCTGAAGGTGAGGAGGTCCTGGGTCTGGCGTAGTGAGGTGGGGAGAGAGTTCCAGGTCTTGGCAGCGAGGTAGGAGAAGGTAAATCTGGGCTTCAGCTAACAAACTTAAATACATTTTTTAATACTGTTTGCTTTAGGGAATTCCTAAGTTCAATCCCAAACCAGACTCTTGTCCCTTCCTGCAAAAAACTATCTTGCAGTACGGTGCAAGAGTGCTTACGCTAGAGCTAGGCTGCGAACAGTGTGCCAGGTTAAGGAGAGAGCAGAAATGCTCCATATCCTTGTAAATATGGAGCATAGTGCCAATACCCCATAGCCCACCACACACATCCTGCCCTGGTTGAAATGCATATTCCCAGAGAGCACAGTCCCTAAGAAAAAAGACAAACTCACCAAATTATGCAGATGCCTGGTTTCATTGTATAGCATCTGGCGCAGCTTGTTCAATAGATTTGCCCATTGATGCAAAGGAACCCCATCCACGTTATTAAGGTGATCAAGAAGACATGGTTCCAGTTTCTTGTCTTTGCTCGTTTTACCACCCTTGTGACAAAGGAGTGGCCGATGACCCAAACTCTGACCCCTAGCAAGAAATAAAGTAGAGGGAAACCATTTAATAAATGTTTAATAAAGTGGACTGATCTTCACTTTGTGTTTAACACACACACTAAGGGACTCATTTATCAAAGTTTCATGCAGCACAGCAAGCCACCTTGCTGTGCTGCGTGAAAGGGCAGGAATGTACTGTTTTTAACATAATACTGTGCATTCCTGTCCTTACCTTGTGCTGGCACCATTTTGGCTGCATAGCGCAAATGCAGGCACCCTTGTGCTGTGGTGCCTTACCTTCAGGAAACTTCTCAAGACCTGGCTGTTCGAGCAGTAGCTGAAACCCCCCCGCCTTCCCCCCCCTCCCCTCCTCAGTGCCTTGAGACCCTCACGGGTGAGTAGAGCGCTTTACAAATCCCTGATTGACAAATCCCTGATTGATTGCAAGAGTGCCTGCATTGTAGGCCTGATTGTTTTCGTGCCTGCACAAAACAAACCTCAGATGCATTTTTTCTTTCTACGTGTGCTGCAAAATGCAGCACACTTAGAAAGAGGAAACAACGAGGAGAAATAAAAATATTTCTCTCGTTGCCCTTCCCTTGGGGAGGCATAGCATTTTGACATAGTCCCTGGTTAACAAGTGTTGGTAAATCAGGGAATGCACCAAAATCCATTGGTGGATGTGTGAGAACACTCACGCTCCACCCATGGAATGCTTCCCTGGGGCGATTTACACCCAAGTCGATCTCCATATTAAAGAGCCATTAATTTGTTCCAGGAAATGGGCCAACATTTGTACGTCTTCCCTCAGGCCTTTATTCAGCTTCACTAGTTGGTGTTTTTTGGTTACCTTTGATGTTGCAGGAGCCAACCCTTTAGCGAAAACCCTCCCAACAGGGATGACTCGGGCTGCAAAGTTTAGTTTCCCCAGCAGGCTTTGGATGACAGTGCTTTTTTCCTTTGCCAAAACAAACTCACTGTCTGACAATAGCGTTTTAACCTTTTCTTCTGGAAGTCTAGACGGCCCGCTAATTGCGTCCAATTTCATCCATCAAAAGGTGAGCCTCATTGAAGGGCCTTCGGTCTTCTCCAGCACAAAGGGACCCGCCCCCCAACTCTTTAGCTATCTCCTGGAAAGCATAAAGGAATGATTCACAATCATGTCTGCCTGCCTTGCCTTTTGACAGGAAGTCATCTAGGTAGTGGCTTGTGCAGCAATTTGCATGTGGTATTGACACTGACCACTCCAAGAAAGTGCTGAATGCTTCAAAGTAAGCACATGAGACAGAACAACCCATGGGCATGCATTTGTCAAAATAGAATGTACCAGCCCACTGAAAACCCAGGAGATAAAAGCTGTCAGGGTGGACGGCAGGCGAAAGGGGAGACTCAGTATCTGCCTTGGCCAGCATGGTCCCTTTACTGGTCTGCAGCAAGGTATTGATGAGCACCTTGTCAAATGATTTGAATGTAACTGAGCAGACCTCACTGTCTAGCCAATCGTTGACTGAATTGCCTTTGGGGTAGGACAGGTGGTGAATCAAGCAGAATTTGCCAGGGTCCTTCTTAGGAACCACTCCCAATGGTGAGACTACAATGTCTGGCAGGGGGATGGTGGAAGGGACCCACCACCGGTCCCAAGCATAGCTCTTTGCGCAACTGCTCATGAGCAACCTCAGGTTGTTCCATGGCTGAGTTAAAGTTCTTTGCACACCTGCTGACCCTGGTGCCTGTGTGCGGGATCTTGATACGTTCCAGGAAACACATTGTTAGTAAACCCTACTCTTTGGAATTGGTTGAGTGCCTTAACCACTGAAATAGGGCCTGGAGTCTAATGGGGGATGGCCTTTAGGCAGTAAGGATGTATGGGAAGTGCTGTCAGGAAGTTGGATGAGTCTCTGAGGGTGGGTCAACCTGAGGGAGGGCTAGCTAGCACCATATGAGTTATAGGCAGGGTTGTGGGGCTTTTTGGTACTCCTTTACATGCTGAAGCTGGGTGGGAGGGCCCAACACTTACAGTTATGGCCAAATTTGCATGCTTCTCTTGAGCAAGAGCCTGCAATGAAGAGCCTGCATGTGCCAGGTGCAGACTATTTGAAGGTACCTTCATGCCCTGCTGCCCACAGTTCCACCTGATGCGGCTTCTTGAAGCCATGACATGTATAGAATGCCCACTGAAAGAAGATGGGGCCCTGTTGGCACCAGGTATTTAAGACCCTTTTCACCTTCCCCCATGTGTACACCACACTCTGGAAGTGATGTCTGCTACCTGGGGCGGTGGGGGTGGTAGCAATAGGCTTTCTGCCTCTAATGTAGTTCCCACCCAAACCCTGATGGCCAAAAATGCCATGCTATGCTCGCCAAAAATGCCATGCCCGCCAAAAATGCCATGCTATGCTCAATGCGGACAGTTCCATTTCTGCTCTCTCCCTTTCATGCAATGCAGCAAGTTCCCTTGCTGCTCTGTGTAGCATGAACAAAAAGCAAAAGATGCCCCCTACGTCTCTGACCATGTTCAAGGCTGAATTTAAAGCTATTCACTTCCAAGGACATTTTTAATTTCAGGCCCTTGCCACTTGACCACTCCTTGGGCATTCTTTCAAGAATTCCATGTGCAAAACACTTTTAACATCTCGCTTTCCCGCTCCCCTGACTTTTTTTATCCTCCTTCCTCACTTGTCAGTGTCAGTTTTGGTTCGAGCAATTACTGTAAGTTTTCTTTTTATTTTATGTTAACGTAGAAGTTTAACTTATGTAAAGCTTGCGTATCTTACTCATTTGTACCCTTCTTGTCACATTTGATATAAAGCGTTCTACCACCTTCGGGTATTGTTTGCGCTATATAAAATTGCATAAATACATGTTTTGACCTATTCATTTTTACAGTTTTATAGTGCCAAGCTAGCACAAGGGCATTGGAGTGCTTAAAAAGAGCATTAGTTACATTCAACAAGATCAGATACATTTTTACTTCTTTTAGGCACGTTCAGATTAAGGCCCTCATTACAACCCTGGCGGTTGGTGATAAAGCAGCAGTAACACCGCCAAAAGGCCAGTGGTAAAAGAAAATGGAATTATGACCACGGCAGAAACTGCCAACACATACAGCCACTTTAACACACCGACTGCCATGGCGGTAGCAACAAACACTGCAGCAGTAACTGCCAACAGCAAGGCGGAAGACAATGTACCGTCCACAGCATTACCTTTTCTGCCACCTTTTCCGGGGTGGTACCAACGCCATCAAAAGCACAGCGGAAACAGTATACTGAAGGGAAACGACTCACCTCTCGACACTCAAGGAAGAACCACGACGCCCTGGAGCCCGAGCTGCACTTATTTCCAATGCTGGTGTACCTTCTCATACACCAGGAACACGAACGCCGGCGAAGACGACCATGGTGAGTACTGCACCTATCACACAAGGGAGGGAGGGAGGAAAAAGAGAGTGACCCGCACACGCAACACCCCCCCTCAGCACCATACACACAAACAAATGCAACAACATTACATATACACCCAGTAACCCTCTGGAATAACGCAAGGACAAAAGGAATGGATAAAAATGATTGTAATAGTACAGTTTTAGATAAATACGTCCTTAAACAATAAACAGTATGTACTATATATTCAAAAGGAGGGACAATGCCCACTCCAAAATGTCGGTGGCTCACAGGGCCATAACACATAGGCCAAGGCCACACTTGACTGCTGCCTCAATATGGAGAGAACACTGGAGGGGCATCAGGTCAAAAAAACACAGGCACCTCAGGGTGACAGGGAATGGGGGCACCTCAGCCAGAAGATGTTACAACGCCACTGGCCTGGAGGGGGCTCCATGCCCACTTCTTGGTCCTGGGGAGTGAAAAGCCACAGTCTCTCAAGTGGGTGGTTTGCCCACTGCTTGGTCCTGGGGAGTGCAACACCCACTGCTTGGTCCTGAGGAGAGCAAAGCCACAGTCTCTCAAGTGGGTCGTTTACCTACTGCTTGGTCCTGGGAAGTGCAAAGCCACAGTCTCTCAAGTGGGTGGTTTGCCTACTGCTTGTACCTGGGGAGTGCAAAGGCACAGTCTCTCAAGTGGGGGGCTTCTCCACTGGTTCTGGAGGGGGCTTTGTGCCATTGTGCTTCATCCTGGCAAGGAGGGTGTGAGTGGATGCCTTCTTCCACTGGTTCTGGAGGGGGCTTTGTGCCCAGTGTGTTTCATCCTTGCAAGGAGGGGATGAGTGGATGCCTTCTTCCACTGGTTCTGGAGGGGGCTTTGTGCCCAGTGTGCTTCATCCTGCCAAGGAGGGGGTCCGTGGATGCCTTCCCCCGTAGGTCATTCCACCTCTTCCTGATGTCCTCCCTATTTCTTGGGTGCTGTCCCACAGCGTTCACCCTGTCCACTATTCTGCGCCATGGCTCCATCTTCCTGGCTATTGATGTGTGCTGTACCTGTGAGCCAAATAGCTGTGGCTCTACCCGTACGATTTCCTCCACCATGACCCTGAGCTCCTCCTCGGAGAAGCGGGGGTGTCTTTGGCGTGACATGGGGTGGTGTGTGTGATGTCTGGGGTGGTGTATGTGTTGATGAGTGTGGTGAGTGTAGTGGTATGTGGTGTTTTGTGCATGGATGTTGTGTGGGTGATGGTGTTGTGTGCCTCTGTGTGATGGGGTTGTCAATAGCTGCGCTCTCTCTCTCGCCTTCTCTCAGAATTTCTGGTTGTAGGGGTTTGTGGGTGATGTGGGTGATGTGGGTGTGTATTTTATATTGTGTTGGGTGTGTGGGAGTGGTGTGTGTATGTGTATCAGGTGTGTGTATTTGTAATTGTCCAATGTGGCGGTGTTTTGGAGATGTGTGTTTATTTTGAGCGCGGCGGCGTGTACCGCCAATGGAATACCGCGGTTGAAAGACCGCTGCGTGGATTCGTGGGTCGTAATAGTATGGGCGTGTTTGTGTTGGCGGGGAGGTGGAGGATTTGTTTCCGCATGTTTATCGCTGACCTTTGGTGTGGCGGTGTTGTGTGGGTGTCTGAATTTCGGCGGATTCCGTGATGTGTGTCATAATAGCTGTGGCGGTCTACCGCGGCCGCGGCGTTGTATTGGCGGTCTTCTGCATGGCGGTAAGCGCCTTATACCGCCAATGTTGTAATAACCCCCTTAGATTTTATGTTTATGTAGGAATTTATTTACTCTAAACTTGTTAAAATATTTTTTGTGTAATTAAATATATTTACATTAATTAAAGATTTATTACAACATTTAGGCCCTCATCCTGACCTTGGCGGGCGGCGGAGGCCGCCCGCCAAAGTCCCGCCGTCAGGTTACCGTTCCGCGGTCGAAAGACCGCGGCGGTAATTCTGACATTCCCGCTGGGCTGGCGGGCGGCCACCTTCAGGCCGCCCGCCAGCCCAGCGGGAAAGAGGCTTCCACGATGAAGCCGGCTCGGAATCGAGCCGGCGGAGTGGAAGCTGTGCGACGGGTGCAGTTGCACCCGTCGCGTATTTCACTGTCTGCGCAGCAGACAGTGAAATACATTTAGGGGCCCTCTTACGGGGGCCCCTGCAGTGCCCATGCCAGTGGCATGGGCACTGCAGGGGCCCCCAGGGGCCCCGCGACCCCCCCTACCGCCATCCGGTTCCCGGCGGGCGGACCGCCGGGAACTGGATGGCGGTAGGGGGGGGTCGGAATCCCCTCGGCGGCGCAGCAAGCTGCCCCGCCTTGGAGGATTCCAACGGGCAGCGGAAAACCGGCGGGAGACCGCCGGTTTTCCTGCACTGACCGCGGCCAAAGCGCCGCGGTCAGAATGCCCTGCGGGGCACCGCCGGTCTGTCGGCGGTGCTCCCGCCGACCCTGGCCCCGGCGGTCTAAGACCGCCGGGGTTAGAATCACCCCCTTAGTTATTTGTGCTCTAACATGTTTAGCTCTACAGTTAAATTAAACATATCAATCAAGTTATATTCATATTCAACATAAAAATATTTTTTACAAATCAAATCAGGGTTTATAAAGTTTAACTATTCACCCATAAGTGTCTCAAGGTGCTAAGGGGGTTTGTCCTCTGAGCGTCAGTTGAAGAGCCAGCTCTCAACGTCCTTCCTGAATTGAGGTAGCAATGACGACTGTCTAAGGTGCAGGGGCAGGGTGGATGGACTCTTTGCCGCGAGGTAGGTGAAGGATCTTCCACCAGCCAAGGTCTTTCGTATGTGAGGTATGGTGGCTAGTGCTTGTTGAGTGGTGGGAAGTCTGGTGGGGGAGTAGAAGGTGATGCAGTGGCTGAAGTAGGTGGGTCCTACGTCTTGGAGGTCCTTGTAAGTGTAAACTTTATCCAAGTTTAATAAACTATAATTTTACTTTGCCATGCAGAGAACTCTGCCACTGGGGTACAGATATTCCTATGGTAAAGTAGAGGGACCTTTTCTCTTAACTTTACCATACAAAGATTTCCACCCAGACATCTCACTATGGTAGAGTATAGAGAAATTTTCCTTATACTTTACTATATATAGGTTTCCACCCAGACTGACACCATTTGACACATTTTCACAAAACTTTACAAAAAAGAAGTTCATACACCTCAACTTTTTGCTTGGGGGTTTCTGTGTGTTCTGTCAATCAGGGGCTGCAGATAAAAGGGGAGTGGAGGTCAAAAGGATTTTCCTTGTTAAATCCCTTATGACATTTTGGGAAATGATACACAAATAACCTGTGCACAGAATTACACCAAATTTGGTAAAACAATTAGAACTTTACTCAGAAAGTGGGCTCTTCGTTATTTATTGTAAATCTGTTTAGCCATTGTCAAGAAATTCACATTTAGAGAGGTTCCCATGGTTATCATGAAGAAGTTAAAAAGGTAGTGAAACCTGGACTGCTGGTGTCAAGATATACTCTGATTGGGTACTTAAGAGGCTAGTCAGTCCTGACTGGCTGGCCACAAATTGGACAATATGTTGTGACAGCTATTATGTGACTCATAGTCACATCTCCTGCATCCTGAAAAGGAATGAAGAGAAAAATAGGGAGGGAGAAGGTGAAAATAAGGGGTATGTGAGTGGGGGTCCGACAGAGACCCTACCCCCCTTGATTGGCTGGCCACAACATGGACAACATATTGTGACAGGTATTACAGAACTTGGGGACATGATCCCCAATTGAAATGCATTGAGGATTACAAAAACGAAGCACATCTAAAGGATGATAAGATATTTTAGTCACAATAAATCATTTGTTGAATGTATCATACTAAATTTTTGAATTCTGGTGTGTTCTAATGTGATTTTATTGTGTAAATAATGATGACTTCCTGCTGTGTTTAAAAAACTGTTTTCTCTCATCAATTAAGGTGCATTGGAATCTAAAATGAGAGCATATTCTGTATAAGTTCACATTATCTTACTCTGCCATATGAGAATAAAGTATGGTATTCTGAGTAAAACATGTACTTGCATCAGCGTAGCCAGGCTGTCAGTTGATTCCTTACTGTTCTGCTGCAGCTTCCCTTAATGTAGTAGTGAACAACTAGAGTGCTAACATTTTTGGAATCAAAGCTGTAAAACGTAAATACGTTCCTTTAGAAATTAACAAAATGAGTGAGTTATTTCTTATAGACATTATGGGTAGTACACTAGGAAGCTTATTTTCTATGAGTTCCCATATATCTTTCTCATCCATGTAAGTAAAACATGCAGGTGGAAACGTCCTTTCAACACCAGCACCAAGAAGTCTATCAGTTAACTTTCCAGTATTATAATGCAGCTTCCCACATTGTAATAAGGAACACCCAGAGTGCTAACATCCCGTATGTATGACATAGGTGCGGCACACCTGAAGCCATCTTGATGGAATCAAGCTGAAAAACTTAAAAGCTTTTATTTAAAATGAATAAATAAATAAATAATGGGGTGTTTTGGCCCTAGAAGTTGTGCTTAGTTCTCTGGATAAAATGAGACACGTATTCTAATGTATTCTATGAGTTCTCACATATCCTCAACCCTTTGCCTGTCGAAATGTTTTACTACGAGTGAAAAATGTACTAACAACAGGAGAAGCAGGCTGTCAGTTAACTTCTTAGTAATAATCTACAGTTTCCCACTGTGTTCTTTTTGTTGGTTCACATTATTTTACTTCATTAAAGTTTAGGAAGACAAATACAGAAAAAATAAAACTAAATGCACAATACACATGAGGAGCATAATATCTATCAATAATTAAGTATAATGGTTTATACCTACAAATTGGTTATTGTACATTAAGCAAAACTAAAATAGAACAAAATCAATAGACAAAATAAAATAGAGCTACCTATAGATAATATAAATAACAATTGCTTAAATATTTAGGGAAACATTTACAATTATTTCACGCTACGCAGTGCAACAAGGTAAATTGCTGCGCTCTGTTTCTTGAAAGGGAGAGAGCAGAAATGCTCCATGTTTACAAAGATATAGTGCATTTCTGATTTCTCCTTGTGGTGGGGCACTGTGTGCTGCCTAGCGCCAATGCAGACACCCATGCACCTTAGTGCAAGGGTGCTTGTGTTACGGGCAGGATTGTTTTTGTGCAGGAAGGGATACCTTCCTGCATACAACAATCTAAAGATGCATATTTCCCTTTTTTTATGTTTGCTGTAGAACGCAGCTCACACAGAAAGAGTAAATAAGAAGAAGAAATAAAGATAGTTACCCTTGTTCATCTCATTGGAGAAGGCGTAGCATTTTTACTAGCTTTAGTAAACCTGGGAATGTGCCAAACTCATGTGTAGATGCCGGGGAATGCCCATGCTCCAGCCATGAAACGCCTCCCATCTTGAAATACAACGTAACACTGCACAAGAAGCTTTCTGCATTGGATTTCTTTAAAAGACCCTTGCATAGCTTTGGAAATATTACTAAAGTCTTTGGGCTGCCCTTCTGTCGCCTTGTGTGATGCAAGGACAACGCAAAGGCTCAATCAATCAATCAATCAATCAATAGATTTATAAAGCGCGCTATGTACCCGTTAGGGTTTCGATGCGCTGGGGGGGAGGGGGGGGCTAGGCGGGGTGTTGCTGCTATCGTTAGAAGAGCCATGTTTGAGGAGTCTCCTGAAGGTGAGGAGGTCCTGGGTCTGGCGTAGTGAGGTGGGGAGAGAGTTCCAGGTCTTGGCAGCGAGGTAGGAGAAGGTAAATCTGGGCTTCAGCTAACAAACTTAAATACATTTTTTAATACTGTTTGCTTTAGGGAATTCCTAAGTTCAATCCCAAACCAGACTCTTGTCCCTTCCTGCAAAAAACTATCTTGCAGTACGGTGCAAGAGTGCTTACGCTAGAGCTAGGCTGCGAACAGTGTGCCAGGTTAAGGAGAGAGCAGAAATGCTCCATATCCTTGTAAATATGGAGCATAGTGCCAATACCCCATAGCCCACCACACACATCCTGCCCTGGTTGAAATGCATATTCCCAGAGAGCACAGTCCCTAAGAAAAAAGACAAACTCACCAAATTATGCAGATGCCTGGTTTCATTGTATAGCATCTGGCGCAGCTTGTTCAATAGATTTGCCCATTGATGCAAAGGAACCCCATCCACGTTATTAAGGTGATCAAGAAGACATGGTTCCAGTTTCTTGTCTTTGCTCGTTTTACCACCCTTGTGACAAAGGAGTGGCCGATGACCCAAACTCTGACCCCTAGCAAGAAATAAAGTAGAGGGAAACCATTTAATAAATGTTTAATAAAGTGGACTGATCTTCACTTTGTGTTTAACACACACACTAAGGGACTCATTTATCAAAGTTTCATGCAGCACAGCTAGCCATCTTGCTGTGCTGCGTGAAAGGGCAGGAATGTACTGTTTTTAACATAATACTGTGCATTCCTGTCCTTACCTTGTGCTGGCACCATTTTGGCTGCATAGCGCAAATGCAGGCACCCTTGTGCTGTGGTGCCTTACCTTCAGGAAACTTCTCAAGACCTGGCTGTTCGAGCAGTAGCTGAACCCCCCCCCACCCTCCCCCCCTCCCCTCCTCAGTGCCTTGAGACCCTCACGGGTGAGTAGAGCGCTTTACAAATTCCTGATTGACAAATCCCTGATTGATTGCAAGAGTGCCTGCATTGTAGGCCTGATTGTTTTCGTGCCTGCACAAAACAAACCTCAGATGCATTTTTTCTTTCTACGTGTGCTGCAAAATGCAGCACACTTAGAAAGAGGAAACAACGAGGAAAAATAAAAATATTTCTCTCGTTGCCCTTCCCTTGGGGAGGCATAGCATTTTGACATAGTCCCTGGTTAACAAGTGTTGGTAAATCAGGGAATGCACCAAAATCCATTGGTGGATGTGTGAGAACACTCACGCTCCACCCATGGAATGCTTCCCTGGGGCGATTTACACCCAAGTCGATCTCCATATTAAAGAGCCATTAATTTGTTCCAGGAAATGGGCCAACATTTGTACGTCTTCCCTCAGGCCTTTATTCAGCTTCACTAGTTGGTGTTTTTTGGTTACCTTTGATGTTGCAGGAGCCAACCCTTTAGCGAAAACCCTCCCAACAGGGATGACTCGGGCTGCAAAGTTTAGTTTCCCCAGCAGGCTTTGGATGACAGTGCTTTTTTCCTTTGCCAAAACAAACTCACTGTCTGACAATAGCGTTTTAACCTTTTCTTCTGGAAGTCTAGACGGCCCGCTAATTGCGTCCAATTTCATCCATCAAAAGGTGAGCCTCATTGAAGGGCCTTCGGTCTTCTCCAGCACAAAGGGACCCGCCCCCCAACTCTTTAGCTATCTCCTGGAAAGCATAAAGGAATGATTCACAATCATGTCTGCCTGCCTTGCCTTTTGACAGGAAGTCATCTAGGTAGTGGCTTGTGCAGCCATTTGCATGTGGTATTGACACTGACCACTCCAAAAAAGTGCTGAATGCTTCAAAGTAAGCACATGAGACAGAACAACCCATGGGCATGCATTTGTCAAAATAGAATGTACCAGCCCACTGAAAACCCAGGAGATAAAAGCTGTCAGGGTGGACGGCAGGCGAAAGGGGAGACTCAGTATCTGCCTTGGCCAGCATAGTCCCTTTACTGGTCTGCAGCAAGGTATTGATGAGCACCTTGTCAAATGATTTGAATGTAACTGAGCAGACCTCACTGTCTAGCCAATCGTTGACTGAATTGCCTTTGGGGTAGGACAGGTGGTGAATCAAGCAGAATTTGCCAGGGTCCTTCTTAGGAACCACTCCCAATGGTGAGACTACAAAGTCTGGCAGGGGGATGGTGGAAGGGACCCACCACCGGTCCCAAGCATAGCTCTTTGCGCAACTGCTCATGAGCAACCTCAGGTTGTTCCATGGCTGAGTTAAAGTTCTTTGCACACCTGCTGACCCTGGTGCCTGTGTGCGGGATCTTGATACGTTCCAGGAAACACATTGTTAGTAAACCCTACTCTTTGGAATTGGTTGAGTGCCTTAACCACTGAAATAGGGCCTGGAGTCTAATGGGGGATGGCCTTTAGGCAGTAAGGATGTATGGGAAGTGCTGTCAGGAAGTTGGATGAGTCTCTGAGGGTGGGTCAACCTGAGGGAGGGCTAGCTAGCACCATATGAGTTATAGGCAGGGTTGTGGGGCTTTTTGGTACTCCTTTACATGCTGAAGCTGGGTGGGAGGGCCCAACACTTACAGTTATGGCCAAATTTGCATGCTTCTCCTCTTGAGCAAGAGCCTGCGATGAAGAGCCTGCATGTGCCAGGTGCAGACCATTTGAAGGTACCTTCATGCCCTGCTGCCCACAGTTCCACCTGATGCGGCTTCTTGAAGCCATGACATGTATAGAATGCCCACTGAAAGAAGATGGGGCCCTGTTGGCACCAGGTATTTAAGACCCTTTTCACCTTCCCCCATGTGTACACCACACTCTGGAAGTGATGTCTGCTACCTGGGGCAGTGGGGGTGGTAGCAATAGGCTTTCTGCCTCTAATGTAGTTCCCACCCAAACCCTGATGGCCAAAAATGCCATGCTATGCTCGCCAAAAATGCCATGCCCGCCAAAAATGCCATGCTATGCTCAATGCGGACAGTTCCATTTCTGCTCTCTCCCTTTCATGCAATGCAGCAAGTTCCCTTGCTGCTCTGTGTTGCATGAACAAAAAGCAAAAGATGCCCCCTACGTCTCTGACCATGTTCAAGGCTGAATTTAAAGCTATTCACTTCCAAGGACATTTTTAATTTCAGGCCCTTGCCACTTGACCACTCCTTGGGCATTCTTTCAAGAATTCCATGTGCAAAACACTTTTAACATCTCGCTTTCCCGCTCCCCTGACTTTTTTTATCCTCCTTCCTCACTTGTCAGTGTCAGTTTTGGTTCGAGCAATTACTGTAAGTTTTCTTTTTATTTTATGTTAACGTAGAAGTTTAACTTATGTAAAGCTTGCGTATCTTACTCATTTGTACCCTTCTTGTCACATTTGATATAAAGCGTTCTACCACCTTCGGGTATTGTTTGCGCTATATAAAATTGCATAAATACATGTTTTGACCTATTCATTTTTACAGTTTTATAGTGCCAACCTAGCACAAGGGCATTGGAGTGCTTAAAAAGAGCATTAGTTACATTCAACAAGATCAGATACATTTTTACTTCTTTTAGGCACGTTCAGATTAAGGCCCTCATTACAACCCTGGCGGTTGGTGATAAAGCAGCAGTAACACCGCCAAAAGGCCAGTGGTAAAAGAAAATGGAATTATGACCACGGCAGAAACTGCCAACACATACAGCCACTTTAACACACCGACTGCCATGGCGGTAGCAACAAACACTGCGGCAGTAACTGCCAACAGCAAGGCGGAAGACAATGTACCGTCCACAGCATTACCTTTTCTGCCACCTTTTCCGGGGTGGTACCAACGCCATCAAAAGCACAGCGGAAACAGTATACTGAAGGGAAACGACTCACCTCTCGACACTCAAGGAAGAACCACGACGCCCTGGAGCCCGAGCTGCACTTTTTTCCAATGCTGGTGTACCTTCTCATACACCAGGAACACGAACGCCGGCGAAGACGACCATGGTGAGTACTGCACCTATCACACAAGGGAGGGAGGGAGGAAAAAGAGAGTGACCCGCACACGCAACACGCAACACCCCTCCTCAGCACCATACACACAAACAAATGCAACAACATTACATATACACCCAGTAACCCTCTGGAATAACGCAAGGACAAAAGGAATGGATAAAAATGATTGTAATAGTACAGTTTTAGATAAATACGTCCTTAAACAATAAACAGTATGTACTATATATACAAAAGGAGGGACAATGCCCACTCCAAAATGTCGGTGGCCCACAGGGCCATAACACATAGGCCAAGGCCACACTTGACTGCTGCCTCAATATGGAGAGAACACTGGAGGGGCATCAGGTCAAAAAAACACAGGCACCTCAGGGTGACAGGGAATGGGGGCACCTCAGCCAGAAGATGTTACAACGCCACTGGCCTGGAGGGGGCTCCATGCCCACTGCTTGGTCCTGGGGAGTGAAAAGCCACAGTCTCTCAAGTGGGTGGTTTGCCCACTGCTTGGTCCTGGGGAGTGCAACACCCACTGCTTGGTCCTGAGGAGAGCAAAGCCACAGTCTCTCAAGTGGGTCGTTTACCTACTGCTTGGTCCTGGGAAGTGCAAAGCCACAGTCTCTCAAGTGGGTGGTTTGCCTACTGCTTGTACCTGGGGAGTGCAAAGGCACAGTCTCTCAAGTGGGGGGCTTCTCCACTGGTTCTGGAGGGGGCTTTGTGCCATTGTGCTTCATCCTGGCAAGGAGGGGGTGAGTGGATGCCTTCTTCCACTGGTTCTGGAGGGGGCTTTGTGCCCAGTGTGTTTCATCCTGCCAAGGAGGGGGTGAGTGGATGCCTTCTTCCACTGGTTCTGGAGGGGGCTTTGTACCCAGTGTGCTTCATCCTACCAAGGAGGGGGTGAGTGGATGCCTTCTTCCACTGGTTCTGGAGGGGGCTTTGTGCCCAGTGTGCTTCATCCTGCCAAGGAGGGGGTCCGTGGATGCCTTCTTCCACTGGTTCTGGAGGGGGCTTTGTGCCCAGTGTGCTTCATCCTGCCAAGGAGGGGGTGAGTGGATGCCTTCTTCCACTGGTTCTGGAGGGGGCTTTGTACCCAGTGTGCTTCATCCTACCAAGGAGGGGGTGAGTGGAGGCCTTCCTCCACTGGTTCTGGAGGGGGCCTTGTGCCTAGTGTGCTTCATCCTGGATGGGGCAAGGTCATAGTCTCTCACCTGGGTGTCACACCGACATGCGTTGCAGGGGCCAGGATGCACTGCAGCCCATGTAGTCACAACTACACACTGCTCGCCGGCGGTGACGGCTGCTCAGTGGATGGCAGTTGCGCTGCAGGTGGCGGTGCTGTCAGTGGTGGTGTTAGGCTCCAAGTCTTCACCTGCAGCCTCCGATGGCTGCCCACTGGGGCTGCTGCTGCTGGCAGTCGTGCTCTCGTGCCAGGGCAGGTGGCAGTGCTGGCAATGGTGCAGGTAGCAGTGCTGGCCGCCGTGGTGGTAGGCTCCAGCCCTTCACCTGATGCTTGCCCACTGGGACTGCTGCTGCTGGCAGTGGTGCTGCTGGTGGCTGTGGTGGCGGTGCTGGCGGCAGTACAGGCAGCGGTGCTGGCTGCGGTGGTGGTAGGCTCCAGCCCTTCACCTGCAGCCTTGGATGGCTGAAGTGCCATGGCTGGTGTTGTGTGCCCCTTCCTGCCCTTGGCAGATGGTGGTGTCTCCTTGTTTCTGCCAGATGGTGTTATTTTCTTGCCCTTGCTGGCTGGTGGTGCCTCCTTCCCCTTGCTGGCTGGTGGTGCCTCCTTCCCCTTGCAGGCTAGTGTCCCCTTCTTGCACTTGCTAGGTGGCGGTCCCTTCTTGGCCTTGGCAGGTGGTGCTGGCACACTGGCTGTGCTGACGGGTGCCTCCATGGAGCCTCTCACATTAGCAGTAGCTGTAGAAACCACAGTGGCCATGGATTGGGTGGCTGAGGTGCTGGGCTGGGTTCTGGCCACCCTGGCCCGAAGTGAAGGACGGGTGGGGGCAGGGGTAGGAAATAGGTCAATGGTGGTGAGGAAAAGCCTCTTAGGGACACTGGGGCGGGAAGAGAGTGAAGGTTTGGCAGTGGAGGAAGAGGGAGTGGTTGTTGGAGGTGTCAGTCTGCTATGTTTGGGTGCAGGTGCATGGGCTGGATGCTGTGGTGAGGTGGATGGCTGTTGGGTGTCTGTGTGCTTGTGTTTGTGTACTTTGGGAGGAGGGGACACAGACACAGTGGGAGAGGACACAGGGGACGTGTGCATGGATGTTGGGGTGGTGACTGCCAGTGAGGGGCGTGTAGTGATAGGCGTGCTGGTGATGGAGGTAGTGGATGAGGATGTAGTGCATGCAGGTGTGAGTGGAGACGCTACTGGGAGGGAGGTGGACGAGGAGGAGGAGGGGGACACAGTGGAGGCAGTGGATGTTGGTGTGTCTGCATGTGGATGGTGCTTGTGTGAGCGCCTGTGAGATGAAGTGTGGAGCTTGTGTTTGCCTGAGCCACTTCTGTGTGTTGATTTGGGTGAATGCTGGTCTGAAGGTGTGCTTGGGATAGGCTGGGGTTGAGGGGATTGGGACTGGGTAGAGGAAGTTGGAGGAGGGAGGCTGGAGACAGAGACAATGGCTGCCGTCAGTGAGTTGGCCAGAGCCTGGAATGATCTCTGTTGGGCTGCCAGGCCAGAGTAAATGCCCTCCAGGTATGCATTTGTTTGTTGCAAATGCCCTGCTAGACCCTGGATGGCATTCAGTATGGTTGCCCAACAGAGAGGGATCTCAGGAGGTAAATAGCCTCCTCACTGAGGGCAGTAGGGCTGACTGGGGCAGGGCCTGAGGTACCTGGGGCGAAGGAGATGCCCACCCTCCTGGGTCGGCGGGCACGGGAAACATGCTGAGGGGCTGCTGGGAGGGCAGTGCTTGTACGGGGTGGCGGCTGTACCTGTAGTTGGGGTGGGCATAGAGGTGTCCCCACCACCAGGGAGCTTCCATCAGAGGAGGAGTCGCTGTCGGTACTGTCCCCTCCTGTCTCCGTCGTGGTGCTCCCCTCGCCCTCCGTCCCACTGGTGCCCTCACTGTCGGCGGATTCGGCCTCCAGGCCCATGTGGGATGCAGCTCCCTCCGTCGCAGGTGCCTCTGCTTCTCCGCCAAATGATTTTAATGCACACAAGAACAGTGTGACAAAACAAAAAGGGGGGAGGGACAGAGGATACACTTGGTCAATGCCAGCAACAACACTACCGTTGGCATACACAACTCACAGGAAACAGCCCTATGCACTAGGCCCTACACTACCAGTTACAGTGCTAGTCACCATCCCATGGAGTAGAATGCCTAACGCCATTAGCTGCACACCTGAAACCCACAGGACCCTGCCCAGTAGTAGATGCCCACCAACATTATTGTGGTTGGAGTGCATCTGAGCTTGCCCATCCTGAAACCTACCCTGCCATGTTCGTCCTGACCAAGGGGCACCCAGAGCCCACATCCCCCACCCAGGTAACACCATAACGCGGCCAAAGTAAAGAATCTGAATCTGTACTCACCCCCTTGTGGCTGCTGTCATGACTTCAAGCGCCCATCCAGCTCCGAAAAGGCCACCACCAGGATGCAGAACATCAGGGGGTCAGGGTACGACGGGCACCCCTTCCTCGTTGGGAGGCCAGCCCCAGCTGGGCCTCCGCTGTCTTCCTTGCCCAGCGGCGCAGGTTCTCTCACCGTTTGCGGCAGTGTGTGCTCCTCCTGCCAAAGACCTACAGGGTCCGCACCTCCTTGGCGATGGTACGGCAAATACCCTTTTTCTGATGGGTGCTGACCTGCAGGACAAATACAGCAGGAAAGGTATTAGTCATACCGTCCGGCCTGTTACACTCATGGCCCACCATATCTCTCCCATCCCCTTACGCCCAGACATTAACCACCATACATGCAGCACTCTGCCCTCCCCTCTACATGAGGCTTACACACACAGCACTCCATACATTCATGCCCCACGCATCATGCTCACAGTGTACTCACCTGTTGGTCTGGTGGACCATAAAGTAAAGGGTACTGGGGTAGGACCCCCATCCACCAGTCTCCCCAACTCCTCCGAAGTGAAGGCAGGGCCCTTTCCCCAGATACTCGAGCCATGGTCGCTTCCAGACACAGGTCACAGAAGCACTTGCAGTGTAGGTCCTCTCCGGTTGAAGGTCAGGTAGCAAGTGAGTGAACAGATAGAAAATGGCGGTCACATCTGCAGCGATGCGTACCGTCACCACTGGCATACATCGCCATTGGCTCCTGAAACCCATAGGCCCCAATGATAACCAATGCCGTGTTGCACGGCGGTCATCAACTGCCGACCGCAACGGCGCAAAAGGCAAGAGGAATTACCTAATTTCCACTTGTCCCTCCTCACATGTCAGGCAGCCGCCATTTCAAGGGGGCACAGGCCATGGCACCTAACTGCATCACAGCAGACATAGGCACATCAACTGATTTACAAGTTCACATACTGTTTCTGTAAAACAGAAATTGCATTTTAATCTGAGGACATGTTTGAATATGACATTTTGCTCACCGTTTTTCTCTCTAGAGTTCAACCACTGAGGATGAACAGGAGATGGAGACACCCCCGTGTACAGACCCCTGGTGGACCTGGTGACAATGGAGGACAGGCGCATTATCCTAATCTACAGACTTGATAGGGCCACAATCCAAGAGCTGTGTGCCCAATTGGAGTCAGACCTGATTTCAGCTATCCGCCACCCCACAGGTATCCCCCCTCTAGTTCATGTCCTGTCAGTGCTCCATTTCTTGGCAAGTGGTTCCTTCCCAGTGACTGTGGCCATGGCATCAGGGATGTCACAGCCTATGTTCTCAAACATGCTGACCAGAGTGTTGTCTGCCCTGCTGAAACACATGCACAGCTACATCATATTCCCCAGGTGGAGGATTTGGCCACAGAGAAGGCTGACTTCTCTGCACTGGGACATATCCCCAACATCATTGGTGCTATTGATGGTACACATATTGCCTTTGTCCCCCCCCCCGTAGAAACGAACATGTGTTCCGAAATTGAAAGAGCTTTCACTCTCTGAATGTGCAGATGGTGTGTTTGGCGGACCAGTACATCTCCCATGTCAATGCAATCCTGTCTGCAATGTATCCTGGCTCTGTGCATGATGCCTTTAGCTTGAGGAATAGCAGCATCCCATATGTGATGACTCAACTCCAGAGGCACCGGGTGTGGCTAATAGGTAAGCCCATGGTCCCCACCTAGTTGATGTAGGTATATGGGTGTGGGGTTGTCCCTAAGGGTGAGTGTGTGGCTAACAGGTATCCCTCGATATTTACAGGTGACTCTGGTTACCCCAACCTCTCATGGCTACTGACACCAGTGAGGAATGTCAGGACAAAGGCAGAGGAGCGTTACAATGAGGGACATGGGTGAACAAAGAGGATCATTGAGCATACCTTTGGCCTCCTGAAGGCCAGATTCCAGTGTCTCAATCTGACAGGTGGATCTCTGTACTACTCACCCAAGAAGGTGTGCCAGATCATCATTGCATGTTGTGTGTTGCACAACCTGGCCTTGAGACGCCAGATGCCTCTTCTGCAGGAGGATGAGCCTGGGGATGGTTGTGTGGCAGCAGTGGAGCCTATGGACAGTGATGAAGAGGAGGCAGCGTAAGAGGATGTAGACAACAGAACTACAATAATCCAACAGTACCTCCAGTGACCCACAGGTACGACACTGTAACTTCACCTTCCATTGCAGTTTTGTGTTGGAAATTGTACTTGGCAGCCTGATTTCCCTATTTCTATGGCCACTTACTGTACCCTTTGGCATCTCTATTTTCAGATATCTGTGCCCCACTCTAGCTCCTGGTATGTTTATGCTGCCCACTACAGGTCATAAATATGTAAATATAACTATATTTGAATTGCAATGTTTACAGCTTATTTAAGTAATACTTATTTCAATCAATTGACAGACCCCATACTTGTATTTCTTCCAAGGGTGTTTATTTCTGTGATCATATGTGTAGGGGGTATTGCAGTGGGCTGGGTTGATGGTGGAGAAATGTGCAGGATACAGTCCAGTCTATTGGTATCACAGGTGCATTGTCCAAGGGGGCATAGGAAGTGGAGCAATGTCAGTTCAAGGTGGACAGGGTGACAGAGTGGGGCACAAGGGTGACAATCAGGTGAGTCCTATTTCCTGGCGGGGGCCTTGGCAATGTTCTCTGACTTCTGCCTGGATCGCAGGGACCTTTTGCGTGGTGGTTCTCCTTCTGCAGGGGGTGGAGTGCTGGTGATTTGTTGTTCCAGTGGGCGGGCCTCCTGTCCACTAGCGCCAGCGGAGGTGGATGGCTATTCTTCGGTGTGGCTAGTGCCAAGGGCCCGTTGGTGTGCCACTGCCTCTCTCATAGTGTTGGCCATGTCTGCAAGCACCCCTGCAATGGTGACCAAGGTGGTGTGGATGTCTCACAGGTCCTCCCTGATCCCCAGGTACTGCCCTTCCTGCAGCTGCTGGGTCTCCTGCAACTTGGCCAGTATCTGGTCCACGGTCTCCTGGGAATGGTGGTATGCTCCCAGGATGTTGGTGAGTGCCTCGTGGAGAGTTGGTTCCCTGGGCCTGTCCTCCCCCTGTCGCACAGCAGTCCTCCCATCTTCCCTGTTGTCCTGTGCCTCTGTCCCCTGAACCGTGTGTCCACTGCCACTGACCCCAGGTCCCTGATCGCCTGTGTTTGTGGGGTTGCCTGGGGTCCCTGTAGTGGTGGACATAATGCTGATTGACGTGTCCTGGGAACAGAGGTATGGGCCCACTGGGTGGGTGCTGTGCTGGTTTTTCCTGAGGGGGGAGGCTCTGTGGTGGTTTGGGAATGTGGCTGGGTAACCGACTGTCCAGAGGTACCTGATGGGCCAGGTTGGTCATCCTGATCCAGGCGTGCAGAGCTGCTGTCATCACTAGGCCTCTTTGGGGGGGGGGGGGCTGGATGTTGCTGGCACCTCCTCTCCAGTGACGTTGCGTGGGGGTCCTGTGGTGATGTAAATGCAGTGTTATTGTTTCTACATGTGACATCTTGTGCATGTGTATGTTTCGTTTCCATCTATGGTTGTTATTACCAAGGCAGCTTTGGCTTGTGTGAGTTGTGATTTGGTTGGCTAAGTGATTGTCACTAGTGTGCATGCTGTGGTGATGGGTGTCCATGCAGGTCTGTGATGGTGGTCCATGCATTGGTGTTGCATGCAGGGCTTGGAATTGGGATGGATGGGTTGTGATGGTGGGGTATATGTGAGGTGGTGGAGTGATGGGGGTGAGGTAGGGGTAGGAGTTTGTGATGGCATGCAAGTGGGGGGATAAAGTAGTAAAGATTTGTCTTACCAGAGTCCAGCCCTCCTGCTACTCCTGCCAGGCCCTCAGGATGCATGATCACCAAGACTTGCTCCTCCCATGTTGTTAGTTGTGGGGGAGGAGGTAGGGGTCCACCTCCAGTCCTCTGTACAGCTATCTGGTGTCTTGCAACCACGGAACGCACCTTCCCCCATAGGTCATTCCACCTCTTCCTGATGTCATCCCTTGTTCTGGGGTGCTGTCCCACGGTGTTGACCCTGTCCACGGCTCTCCGCCATAGCTCCATCTTCCTAGCAATGGACGTCTGCTGCACCTGTGATCCGAATAGCTGTGGCTCTACCCAGATGATTTCCTCCACCAAGACCCTTAGCTCCTCCTCAGAGAATCTGAGGTGTTGTTGTGGTGCCATAGGTGTTGTGTGAGTGGTGTGTGTGAGGATGTGTGGGGTGATGTGTTAGGGTGTGTGCTGTGAGGAGTGTGGATGCTGTATGAGTGATGGTGTTTTGTGGCTCAGATTCAGTGGGTGCTCCTGGCTTGTCTCTCTCTCAGTTGTCAAGTTCTTTGGGTCATAAATGGTTGTGGATAGTGTGGGTGTGTGTTTTATAGTGTTGTGGGTGTGGTGTGTGTATGTGTATCAGGTGTGTGTTATTCAAATTGTCCAATGTGGTGTTGTTTTGTTAGTGTGTGTGTATTTTGAGCGCCGCGATCTGTACTGCCAATGGTTTAGCACGGTTGAATGACCGCCGCGGTGATTCGTGGGTCATGATGCTGTGGGTGTATTTCTGTGGCGTAACGGTGTGGGTTTTGCTACCGCCAGTTGATCACTGACCTTTGGCCTGGCGGACTTGTGTGTGTGTCTGTATAGTGGCGGATTTCTATGTGTGGGTCATAATAACCGTAGCGGTATACCGCCGTTGTCACGGTATGTTGACGGCAGTCTGCATGGCGGTAAGCGGCACTTACCGCCAATGTCGTAATGAGGGCCTAAGTGATTTGCCCACAATCACAAGCTGTTGAGCCGATGCCAGCATTTGAACATGGTTCCCAGTTCCAAAGTCACCAGCTCTGGCGGTAAGGCCACATCCTTTACCCTTTGCTATCAGGGAGCCAGGAGGGCTCAACACAGAAGGCTTGCCTTCATCCCAGAGGGAGTGGAAGTCCAGCTTCAGTAAGGAAGAGAACCAAATTTTGATAAGTGAGGTGACAAAAAATTAATATCGATTTGTCAAAATTGCCATTAATAAGGAAGGATGCCATTTGGCAAACCCTAGTGGACAAAATCAACTGCATAGCACACACAAAGAAGACCATCCTGAAGTGCAAGAAGAGGTAGCATGATTACATGTGCATGACAAAAGAAAAACTGTCAAGGAACCTTAAGGCAGACAATGGGGACCGGAGGAGGACCTGAGGTCCAGGAGGACTTGGATCCATTAGAGGAGCAGGTGGCATCCTTCCTTTCACCAGAGTTGGCCACTGGAGTGGAAGGACAGGACAGTACTGAAGTGGAAGACTAGGAAGAACTATAGGGTGAGCAAAAACAAGGTACCATCTATTAGCCAACTGTCATGCAGGGCAATGTAGCAACACGCTTTTCTGTGCTGGGCTGTGCTGCACAAAGCTGCCTGAAAGGGAAAGGGCAGGAATGCCCCACATGTCAACTCACCGTTTGCATGACTGCATGACCAGCCCAGTCCTGCCCTGCCAGGTTCCCCAGGTCCACGCATGGTGTGCTGCTCTATTCAGGGTATTACCTCTCAATACCTGGTTTTGTAGTGTCATTTATCTCTTCACAAAACAGGACCACAAGTTACAAAATGCAAAGACAAAATCCTGGACTGGAGCAGCACATCATGCATGGACCTGGTATACTTTGTAGATATGCCAGTGCCAATGTAGGCCTCCTTGCACCATCACACAGTTGTGCTTTTTTTTGGGCCAGGTAGCCCAAGTTTACTGTAATGTAAAATTAGTCAATGTGTCTTTTCAGAGGGTCAGTGTGTCACCTGAGAGGGTCTCCAGGTGCTGAGAATGAGTTTGCACTGCAAGTAGTATCACTCACATAGCCACTTGTACAGTTTCTAGTACAAATCTGTATTTGACACAGCTGACCTGATGTGCTGGGGGAGGTTGTTCTACGTGTAGGCTGCGATGTATGAGAACACCCTACCTCCTGGCATATGATTTGATTTTAATTTTATAAAGTTCTTGCATGTCTGAGGGCGTCTTGGCGTTACTACTGCACCACACATAGGAGCCAAAAGTGATACTACCTGATGACTAAAAAGCCAGGACTTAAGGGATTTCCTAAAAGAAAGGTCAGAGTGGTTCTTTAAGGCCAAGGAAGGGAATTCCACAGCTTTGCTGTCAGAAGGAAAAAACTTCTACCTCCTCACACTTCTTTTTTGAATTTTGGCAGTACAACATTCTTTGCATCAGAGGATGTGAGAGATCTGGAAGGGGTATATCAAATGAATCTGTCCTGAAGGGAGCATGGACCTTTTTTATGTAAAGCCTTAAATGCTATGCAAAGGGCCATAATTGCTATCCTCTTCCTGACTGGAAGCCAATGCAACCTAATGAGAGCTTGCTTCACAGAATGTTTCTTAGGAATGCCCATCAAAAGTTGAGCTGTTGCATTCTGTAGCATCTGAAGTTTGTGGATCTGTGTTTTCTGAAGACGCACATTAAGGGCATTCCCATAATCCAACCAGGATAAAATAACCAACAACAGACTTCTGCAGATCTGGGGAAATAAACGGGCACATTTTCCTGATTATTTTTAGAGTCAAAAAGATTGCTGATGTAAGGGCATTCACCCAGTCTTCAAGGTTAAGCTTGATGACAATGACAATCCCAAGGTTCTTCACTTTTTAAACTGGTAGAGGAAGAATTCCCAGTTTTTGAGGCCACCAACTAGGGAACCAAGAGTAGGTGTCAGTGCCCAGAAGTAGGACCCCAATTTTATCAGAATTTAACTTCAAGCAATTTGACTTCATCCAGTCATTTATCTGGAACATGCATGTGCTGAATCTTAAAGTTGCGCCTTCACGTGTGACCAGCACCTCACTGACAGACCATGGTCAGACGGCGGGCCACGTTTCCGATGGCTGTTTCTGCTGTTGTCCACTTTTTGGCTAAACGTTCCCTTTGGGCACTGTTTACGCTGCCCTCGCTTTTTCCCTCTTTAGTGGCTTACCTGTTCTTGCTGTTTTCCTCTTTTCTTCTTTTTTTCTTCCTTTTTTCTTTTCCTTGCATTAGCCATGTTTCTTCTTCCCAAGAGTCTGTGTTCCTTTCCCTGCATGCTTTGCTCACTACCTTTCTATATTCACCTGAATGTGGTGTTTACCAATCCAAGATGGTGTCTTCAATATTTACTGTATGTCACTTCCAATTTTCAGTATATAAACACAAGTTGGTTTTCTGTTCCTTGCACTGCAAACACTTCCTTCGTGGTTGTGCTCCTCGCTCCCGTATCCTGTGATTTTGGATTTCTCCTGTTCTTTTTCCACGTCCAGTTTGTTCCAGTTCTTTTTTGTGCCTTTGTTCTTCTTTTTTTTCAGGAGTCCCTGATTCTGAGGTTTTTCCCATGTTGGGTTTATTCCTCTGGGACTCCTTCTGGAAGTTACGGCCTGCTTGGTGTTCTATTATCAGCAGAACCATGGCTACTAGAAAGGGTCGCCCCTACCTTGGTCAATCCAGAACAAGCAAGAAACCAGGTGGTGCCCAGAGACTGGCTGACTATAGCGGTAAGAAGCACTCAAATCGTGGCAGATTGCAATGCCCAAAATTTCTGTGTTTCTCTGGAGCCATGGAAGGTCCACCAGAAGATGTTGTGGAAACTGCACAGTCAATGCTTCATACCGTACAGCAACAGGCACAAGAATTACAACAACTACATACCGAAAATATTGCTCTAAGACAGGCCCTGGTGGCTCGATCCATTGATGCTCTAAGACAGGCCCTGGTGGCTCGATCCATTGATGTACCTACTACCTCTGCCTCAACACCACATTATTCTGGAGACCCAAACAAGTTAAAAGAATTTCTGGATTCCTTAACAGAATATTTTGCTTTTCGACCCTCTTAGTTTACCCAGGATAAGACCAAGGTTGGTTATTTGATAAGCTCCCTGTCTGATCCAGCCCTAGCCTTGGCAACCCCCTTGGTAGCCACCAATGACTCCTTATTATCTAACTATTCAGATTTTCTTCAAGCCTTTAAACAAATGTTCGAACTACCTGGACTGGAAGCTGCTGCTGAAGAGGCGTTATGCGAGATACAACAAGGGAATCAGGATGTCCTGGCTTACATAACTTGTTTCAAACAACTGTCAGCTGAAACCACATGGGTTGAATGTACTTTGGTGACACTTTTTCGTCGAGGGTTACGATACGAAATAAAAGATGAACTGGTGCATTCCATCCATGCATCATCATTGAAGGAACTGATATATCTGGTACTTAATATCGAGTACCGTTTACGAGAGCGTAGATTGGAGAAACAAAGGTCCAGGTTTCCGTCCCAGCCTGTGTCTATGCGCCCCTCTACACATTGTCCTGAAGAGGATCGATCAGAATTTTTTTTTTCTACTGATGAAGAGCCTATGCAAATAGATGTTGCTCGTGGACCGTTATCTGAAGCAGAGCAAGAAAACAGACGACGCAAAGGCTTGTGTCTTTAATGTGGCAGTGCGGGGCATTTAATTTGAATGTGTCCAGTCTGTCCCATTAGGCCTTCGGGAAATGCCAACTCCCATCCCTTGTAAGAAGGAAGGGGACAGAAGGCATTGAGATACCTTCTATCTGCTCCTCCAGACAAAGTACCACAGCTCTCTTTATATTCTCAGTAATTCTACAGTGTCCTAAGCATGAAGAACAAATATTCACATTATTGGATTGTGGAGCCAGTGGAATGTTCCTAGATGAGAATTGGGCTAAGGAAAAAGGAATACCCCGTGTTCCTAAAGATGTTCCCGAGCACGTTCAAACAATTGATGGCTCTCCTTTAACTTCCAGACCAATGATGGATACAATTCCAACTCTTTGCCTGCAATTCGGAAAACATAAGGAATATTTTGCTTTTGACTTAATATCTTCCCCTAACCATACAGTGATTCTGGGTACTCCGTGGCTAACATAAAATAATCCATATATCAATTGGGAAACAAGGACCATATCACTTTCATCCCACTTTTGTCAAGTACATTGCTATCCAACAGATTCCTATTGGTCTCAAAAAGGGTCAATTTTTTCTTCCACTGATGCAAGCAATACTATTAATCTGATTCAAGGAGTACCCAGATATTACCAGGATTACTTTGACATGTTCCAGAAACCTCAAAGACCCATTCTGCCTCCTCATCGGGAGCATGACTGTACTATTCCTGTGATACCTGGGGAGGAGGTTCCATTTGGAAGAATGTATTCCTTATCAGAGCAAGAAAGGAAGGTTCTTAAGGAATACATAGAAGAAAATATGCAAAGTGGCTTGTTTACTCCCTCTAAATCACCAGCTGGGACTCCTCTTTTCTTTGTACCAAAGAAGACTAAACATCTTCGTCCCTGTATTGACTTTCGAGGGTTCAATAAGATTACCATCAAGGACAAGTAATCCCCTACCTTTCATTAAGGACGTTTTGGAAGCAGTCCAAGGAGCCACGATTTTTACCAAGTTAGATTTGCTGGCTGCCTATCATCTGTTACCAATCAAGGAAGTAGAAGAATGGAAGACTGCTTTTTGTACCCTGTTAGGTCATTTTGAATATTGCATCATGCCTTTTGGTCTGACTAATGCACCTTCTATATTCCAAAGATTTATGTATTCAATTTTCTCAGATCTTTTAAATCAAAGAGTCGTAGTCTGTCTGGATGACATTCTGATATATTCTCATTGTCCCGAAAATCATACTAAACATGTGCGTCAGGTTCTGGAAAGACTTCAACAGAACAATCTATATTGTAAGCCTGAAAAGTGTGAGTTCAACAAGACCGAGGTACATTATCTTGGTTTCCGTATCAATCAAGTTGGCATTTCTATGGATCTAGAAAAAGTACAAGCCATTCTAGATTCGCCATCTCCCACTTATGTTAAGGAGACACAGTGCTTTTTAGGGTTATCCAATTTCTATAGACAATATATAAAGGACTTTGCACTACAACAAGGTCAGATAACCCAGACCATCAAGAAAGAAAACCTAAGGAAAGGTTTTACTTGGACAGAAGAAGCTGAAAGAGCTTTTCAGAATCTAAAACCCTCGCAGAAGCTCTGATATTACATCATCCTGACACTACGAAGAAATTTATAGTGGTCACTGGTGCATCAGATAGAGCCATTCGAGCCATGTTATTGCTAAAAACAAGATGATGACGACCTAGAACACGTCAAAGAAAGGGGGGATTGGGAGGGATAAAGGTCCAGTGTATATCCTCCAATGTAAGTTTAATAGTAACGTAATACACTGTTCCTAAGAAAGCCAAACGACCTAGAACACCCTGTCTTTTATCTGTCCCATGATTATCATTTGCAGAACAAAACTACTCTGTTTAAAAAAAAGAATTATTAGCACAAAAAACTGCCTGCAAGGAGTGGAGGCAAGTTCTAATGGGTTCACAGGAAACCTTTGAAGTCAGGACAGATCATCTCAATCTACAATGTCTCCGTAGTTTTCAATGCAGGAACAGTCGGCAAGCAGATGGGCTTTCTTCTTCATCCAATATGGCTTTCTGGTGACCTATATACCTGGATCCTAAAATATTGGGTCTTATGCTTTATCCCGCCGATATCCGGAAAGCACAATTACCACCTTTCCACACATAATAGAACCATGTCGAATAGTGGGGGTCGTTCAATACTTTCTCGACCGAGTGAAGACCGAGTATCAGAAGGTACCTATGGAAGAATGAACGCCTTAAGTTCCCATGTACAGAAATACCTGGAATATTACTATCACAAGAACACCTTATTTTTGCCTACTAAGAAGGTGCAAACGGAAGCCCTACAAATGTGTCACAACTCTCCTATTGCTGGACATTGTGGAATATAGAATACACAGGAACCTTCGCTCCTTTTGGTGGCCCACATTAAAATCTGATGTCTAAACATATGTAAGATCTTGCCCGATATGTGCTCAGACTAAGACACCTCAAACTAAGCCAGCAGGTTTATTGATGCCCTTGCCTGTGCCTTCCGTTTCATGGCAAACGGTCACCACAGATTTTGTCCCCACAGATTTTTTATGTTCATTGCCATCATCTGCAGGATATCAGGTCATAATGGTTACGGTACACAGTTTCACTAAGATGGCTCATTTTCAGCCCTAAAGAAGTTACCAACCGTTACGGAAACGAGTCAAGTCTTTCTACAAGATGTTTTCCAATTACATGGCCTCCCACAAGTAATAATTTCTGATTGAGGACCTTAATATGTGCCTCGTTTTTGGAGAACTTTTGTAGGTTTTTACATATAGAGGTGGCTCTATCATCCGGTTTTCATCCCCAGACCAATGGTCAAACAGAGCGTTTAAATCAAGGACTACAACAATTTCTACGTTGTTTCTGTAATGCAGCTCAAAGTAATTGGTCATTATATCTACCGTTAGCTGAGTTTTCCTATAACAATGCAGTCCATAGTTCAACAAAGTCTGCACCCTTTTTTTGTACTTATGGTTTTCATCCTACTGCCTTTCCTACCATCACTTATAAAGACACCCCTGTTCCAGCAGTTACAGCATTTGTCGCCTCTCCCAAAATAAGTTCAAACCCAGTCTTTGTCCGACTTCATTTACCTGTGACTTGGAAAGCTCATACTATTTTTCATGTTTCCCAACTCAAACCTTTCGTTCCTGATCCTTACAAAAGAAATGCCCATTGCCCTCCTCCTCTTCTAGTTGATGGTCATCCCGAGTATGAGGTACAAGAGATATGCGATTTACGCATTTTTTGGAATCGTCTCCAGTTCTTGATTTGCTGGAAAGGATATCCCATCAGTGATTGCTCATGGGAAGATGCTTCTTCAGTCCTTGCTCCTCATTTGGTCCGCTCATTTTTTTCAACATGTTCCAGACAAACCGGGAGCTTCGGGTAGGGCACCTACTGTGACACCGTGAAGACCGGAGGCGCCTCACTTATGGGCCGGCGACAGATCGGCAGTCCACATTTCACACAGCCGTTTCTGCTGTGGTCCACTTTTTGGCTAAACTTTCCCTTTGGGCACTGTTGATGCTGCCTTCGCTTTTGCCCTCTTTAGTTGCTTACCTATTCTTGCTGTTTTCCTCTTTTCTTCTTTTTTCTTCTCCTTGCATTAGCCATGTTTCATCTTCCCAAGAGTCTGTGTTCCTTTCCCTGCCTGCTTTGCTCACTACCTTTCTATACTATGGCTATTTTTCCATTCACCTGAATGTGAGGTTTCCCAATCCAAGATGGTGTCTTCAATATTTCCTGCATGTCACTTCATGTTTTTCAGTATATAGGCACAAGTTGGTTTTCTGTTCCTTGCATCGCAAACACTTCTTTCATGGTTGTGCTCCTTGCTCCCGTATCCTGTGATTTTAGATTTCTCCTGTTCTTTTTCCATCTGCAGTTTGTTCCAGTTCTTTTTTGTGCTTTTGTTCTTCTTTTTTCAGGAGTCGTCGATTCTGAGGTTTTTCCCACAGTGTTTTTTTTCCTCTGGGACTCCTTCTGGAAGTTATGGCCTGCTTGGTGTTCTATTATCAGCAGAACTGTGGCTACTGGAAAGGGTCGCCCCTACCTTGGTCAATCCAGAACAAGCAAGAAACCAAGTGGTGCCCAGAGACTGGCTGATTATAGCGGTAAGAAGCACTCAAGTCGTGACATCATGATTGCTGGAGATTCATACTACAATCTGGGTGTTATCGGCATAAGACACTACAGAGAACCCAAAATATTTAACTAGCCTGGCTAGAGGAGTGACATATAGATTAAACAAAATTGGGCTCAATGATGAACCTTGAGGCCCCCGCAAGGCAAGCAAAACTGATCTGAAACAGGCTCGTCCAGCGCAACATGCTGACCATGATTGTCTATAAAAGGCGTAAGTTCCAAGTTCACCGCTTTCTCCAGTAATTTAGCTGGAAAAGGTAGCCTTGAAATGGGCCTAAAATTACTGTGCGCTTGCTTGGTCCAGCCCATTTTATTTAGTAAAGGTAGGATAGAAGCCTTCTACCAGTCCCTCGGGAAATAGCTGGTATTAATTAATGCATTAAAAAACATGGCCAGTTGGGAGCCTAGTATGTCCGGGGCAAGATGGACAATTTTAGGAGAGCAAGGATCTAATGGAAAGCCAGATTTGGTGGTTATGACTATGCTGGATATCTGCTCAGTACTTAAAGAGATTTTTTCAAAGACTGCTAAGGTCTGTTGCTCTGCCATGATGGGGGAAGCAGTGGCAGTTGGAATCGTGTTAAACATAAAAGAATCAACTTCCCTTTAGATGGAAAGAACTTAGCTAAAGTATTGCAGAATTCTTAACTACCACTATTGCTATTAGTTTCTGGCATTTTTGCTAGCCTTTCTACTGTATTAAACAGTTCTATAGCTGAATTTTTTGATTGAAGTATCTTACTAGCTAAATAACTATTTTTTTCTTCTAAGATCAACCTTTTATAATCTGCAATAGATGTTTTGTAAATTTTTCTGTTCTGAGAGTCATAGTTAAATTTCCTGATTCAGTTCTTCTTTCTACAGATTTATTTCTGAGCCCTCAGTCTATCAGAAAACCAGGGTGATGAGGGAAGTTTCCTATGGTTTATAAAAGTATTTATTGCTGCCAGAGTATCTATTGCTTTAGCTAGCCAGGCAGTAAAGTTCTGGATGATTAAGTCCAGATCAGTCTTAAAACAGGTTTTACACTCGGTCAACATTTCTGATAGAATGCATTGGAGGGCAAAGGAACTAATATTCTGCCAATTCCTGCCTTTAATAACCTTAGGTTTTAATCCTAATTTGGCTAGTCGTCATGGAAGGTTAATATTAAACATTATCGCTTTGTGGTCAGTCCACAATAAAGTTAAAGGATGCTGCACTTGAATCCAATGCCATCCAAAGTATGGCCAGCTATGCTCTTGGAGAAATTGACCAGTTGATAAAAACCTACACTGACCATTGAAACTGTCAGGGAGGTCGTGTCATTATCCTTTACCTTCTCCTAGTAGTAATTAAAATCTTCCAAGATTGAAAAAGGTAGGAAAGATTTCCTTGAACCTGGTGGATGGTATAGTAGACATCCACTAAAAGTATATTGTTCTGTGAGTAAAATTTGAAAGAGAAGTGCGCAAATCGGGCTTTTAGAGACTGGGAAACATCGAACATAGAAACAATCCCTTGCAACAATGGCCAGGCCTCCTTCTCTCTTTTTTACTCTATCAATATGAGCAATTTTATAACCTGGTGGAATTACCAAGGTCAGATCAGGCCAGATGTATTATCCACCCAAGTTTCAGTAACTACAATTAGGTCTATCTTATGAGTGGACTGAAACTCTGCAAATTTAGGGGCATATTTATGAGCCCCTATCGCCACCTTGCGCAACATTTGCGGCATTTATTTGATCACAAATGTGGCATTAAGGTGGCATTTCCCATGTGTCATTTTTGCAAAGTGGTGCAATGCTTGCATTGTGGCACTTTGTAAACCCTTGTTCCACATTATGCCTACGCCAGGCATAATGTATGCAAGGGGAGCATTCCCCCATTAGGGGGGCTGAAAAAATGGCACAAGAAAATCTGAGAGATTTCTTTGCTCCATTTCTTTCTGCACTTTTTAACGCCCACTCAAAATAGGCATTAAAAGGGGGCTTCCGTTATTTAGAATGGGCCCCTATGCACTCTGCAGGAGTGGCGCCAACATTTTGGCGCTACTCCTGCAGAGTACATCAATAGCGGCACATAGAATTACATTATTGCCCCCTATCATGCACCATGGTGCACCGTATTTTAAATACGGCACACACATGGTTGCGGTAGGGGGGCTCTAAGGGACGCAGGGAAAGTTTTCATAAATCTGCCCCTTAATTTTATGTTTGATCAGTGATCTTGCATTGATCAAAGAGCATTTAAAGACTTTCTCCCAGAAATCGTTGATATTTACAACTGAGATAAAAATAATTGTATCCTGACCTTCTACAAACATAGGAGTCCAGTTACAGTTGGAACAATGTGACCGAAAGCCATCAGTGTGCTGTTCCCAGAAGTTACAGCACTTGTGACCACCTACAGGCTTAAGCACCATGAGATCCTTTCTAGTATACCTGAGGATGGGAAGTATTCCTGGGGCTGGCTACCCAGGGGTTCTGGCCCTAGATGGTATCTGGGCATGGACAGGTGAAGACGGGCTTGCCTTAGGAGCACCTTTGGCGCGCCAGCTGTGTGGTTGCATCAGCCCGAACATACATAGCTCCACCTCCAATCAAAAGACCAGTGCAGCAATGTGAATGTTGACGGTCCTGTTTTCACAGGTGAGTACAGTCTCAATTTTAAGATCAATGTGCAGTTTTAAAAATCAGTGTGCAAATATGCAGGACACACAAGCGTATAAAAAACACAACTAAAAAGCAGAGTATCATTCGTATCAGCTCCCACCTCGTAGTACAGTGCTGCACAGTTGTGTCAGCCTGTCCATGTATAGCCGCACCCTCCAATCAAAAGACTAGTATGGCAATTTGAATGTTGACCGCCCTGTTCTAACAGACGGGTACCATCTCAATTTCCAAATCAACGTGCAATTTTGAAAATCAGTGTGCAAATATGCAGGACATAGCAAGCATATAAAACCAAAAATTAAAAGCAGAGTATCTATCGTATCAGCTGCCACCTCATAGTACAGTGCTGCACGGTAGCGTCTGCCCGTCCATATATAGCCCCACCCTCAAATCAAAAGACTAGTGCGCCAATTTGAATGTTGACGGCCCCATTCTAACAGGTGGGTATTTTCTCAATCTTAAAATCAATGTGCAATTTTAAAAATCAGTGTGCACAATGCAGGACACATGGATATTGGGGGTGTGGGTGAGTGCAAGTGATCAGTGTAGTACCTTGTAGATGTGGCTGACCCTCTCGAACTGCCAGTGTGTTTGAATGGTGAGGCAATGTCATTTTCTGAGGTAATGTGTGTTTTGCAAGGTAGACTGAGTAATAGTCTGGCAGTGGCATGTTGGATAGTTTGCCTCTTGTGCAGCAGGTGTGCAGAAATGCTGTAGTAGATATCATTGGTGTACTACAGTCAACAGTGATGATGGCATGGTTGATGGTCATACAGGTGTCAGGAGGGAGCCATATGAAGAAATATCTGACCATGCAAATAAAGTGAAAGATCATGGCAATTTGAAGTTTCATGAGGAGGTTGGTGTCCAGGATGATGAACAGTTGTCTGTAGTGGTTGGAGAGTGTGTATTTTGAGCCTAGTCATGTGGGCTACCGGGGTTGAGTACATGTTGCAAAATGTTATCACTTCTTTCTTGTCATGTAGAGTATGAGCAACTAATCGCACATACAGGTAGACATGTTGGTCAATGGCATAATGTAACTACTGTTGGTTTTGTTGATGTCTCAAGAGAGTTAGTGTATGATCTGGGTGTCACCAGTGTAAGAGATGAATTACAGTCCCCGGGTCTGAATTATGACTGCCAGAGGAGTCATGCACATGCCCAAGTGGTTGGGGCAGAGTGAAGAGATTTGCTGGACTTTGGAGATGAGCCCTTTGGGTTCTTAGGGCATGGAGTGAGCATGAACTGTTTCATCCTATCAATTATGAATGAGGCTATCTATTTCAAAGATGCTCCTTAGCTCTTAGTGTTGTGGAGTCTAGAGTGGAGTGTGTGTGTTAGAAAACTACAGGATTCTCTAGTCAAATGTGGATAATGCCATATACAGGCCCTTCCCCTTACATACAGCACAAGAAGGTGCTGTGTTGTGTGGATGTTTGTGAAATATGAACCTTAGGGTCCAATAATGCACAAATTGCATGCAAGGCATTACATCAAGGCAGCTTGTTGTGCAGCGTTGTGTTAAAGGCAAAATGCAGGATAGTGTGAGGTAAAATAATAATAATTGTCATGCCTTGGCCAGTACTAGGCTGCAAACAGATGGCTAGAGAAAATGTAGGCACCCTTGCTACATGGTGCAATGCTCTTTGCAGTGGTGCTAAGAAGGCAGATTTGCAACAGCGCAGGCAGACAGCAAAAACATGCAAAATGTGGCCCTTTCTTGCAATTACTCTTTCATGTTGGACAGGGCAGCAAGCTGCTGAGGTGTGTTACGTTGACTGAGATTTACACAAATAGGTCCCTAGTGAATACTGAGGTTGTATGAAAAATTTACTTGTATTGCCATGTGCAAAGCAACAATAGTACAACATGGTTATATATAGACTTGTAGAAGCATATTCTAAATGTCACAGAAATCACTTATCTCATGATGAACCCTGGAATCCTCTCAACATATTTCTATTTCTTTCCAGAGGGGCAAACAACACCTCCTGGAGATCAACCTGTCCGTGATGTCCAACCTGTTGAGGACACCATCCTGCCCCCATGGACAGCTCCTGCATTCTTTTAACAATTCTCCTCTGGAACAGGCAAGGATAGACAACAGTGTTGGATCTCCATATGAACCGAAACAGACTGGATGTGGACCATCAACCAATAACATCACAGCTGAGGATGCTGAAGACCCCCTAGATGCTTTTCAATGGTGAGTGGTAAAAGTCTAGCAGCGAATAGGTGATGAGGTCCAGTTGGGGATGGAGACCATAGCAGGCAGTCTTGAAGAAGTCTATAGGTGTCTTGGCCATAATAAGAGGTTGTCAAAGGCTATCATCAAAGGATATCACAGACACCTACTCTTGTCTTCATGGGATTGATGAGTCCCTAGCTGACATCGCTGGTGTCTTGCTGCAGAAGGAACAAAAGCAAATAAACACAAATGATGGATGGAATGCGGAACCAATCAAACATTCACCCCCATTCCCAGATTTGGGTTTAATCCATCAATTCTTTTGCTCACCATGCCATCCCAGTTTGGACCCAGCCATATGCAAATCAGTCTTGACCCTGTCCCCCATGTGAACAGTCCAGCCCGACCTGCCAGGCCAGGTCCTCCCTGGACCAGAAACAACCATCTTAGGACCGGTTTCACCGGCGATACCCTTCATCAGCAAGGCTAGCTTGAAACCAGTGGCATAGTGAGCCTGAGACCAAAGTCTGGGCATACGCGGTGCACTTAGGGAGACAAAAGCAAACAAAAACTGATGGATTAAACCCAGATCTGTGACTATGGGTGAATGTTTGATTTGTTCTGTATTTCGTCCATCATCTGTTGTTTTTTCAGGAGGAAGAACAGCACCAGCCTTCTACATCTGACACCAATCAATTTGTCAGGCAGCTGGAGGCCATTAATACATCCACCAAGCCCCTGGAGGTCAAGCTAGACTCCTTCATAACAACAATAAATGCCCTCAATAGCTACTTTGTTGCTTTGTTGGCTAACCAGCAGACCCTTGCCAGGGACTACCATGCTGCCTTTGTGGCACTCTCAAATATTGTCTGGAACATGGGAGCCACATCTTCTGTCTCTGATGTATGTGTGCCTGAGGATAGTAACATCTCTCACCTGCTTCCCATTCAAACACCATTAGTACCAGGTGAGGTAGCACACGCATCAGAGGAGGAAGATTTAAACTTTCCCAGTTTCCAAAGAAAAATGTCCCAATAAACATTTGTGAATGCCCCCTGGCCAGGTTTCCTACCTGTCCTGTATAGGGCATCATGCCACCCTCTTTGTACTGTACTTTATTTTGTCCACTTGTGCCCCTACATCCTATGCAACACCTGATAATGGCAATGTTTTGCTCCTGAATGATCTCACTACACACATGTAAATGTTTTGTAACATGTGCAGGCTAATGTATTTTTACACACAGAACCTATTTGATTTGAACTTTCTAAGAATAAACCTACTCACATCTAACGTGAGGATAGCAATGTGTAGAAGAAAATAAAATATGAATTTTTGAAAGGATATTGAGATTTGTATGGTTGCTCCTCAAAGGTCTACAAGCATATTGTATCTATAACCCCCAATGTCATTTCTGTTAAGCTGAAGAAGAGAGAGCTCAACCCAATTGTACATGCTGCCTTTGTATGTGCACATACACCAATTACACCCATTGTAATGTTGTGATGAGCAATATGTACCATATCAACATCATGTGAGGGTGTATCAAAAAGGTGTATTTTCTTGATAGACACACAGTGAGAAGATTCTGACAAAGTACACCCAAAATTACCACCTTTAAATGGGATGAGTTATACATGTGAGGTTAAAACACTGTAACACATTTCTGCATCAATAATGCAATGTAAAGTTTACCACATCATTTCCAAATGTGAAATATCACTGCTCACAAATAACAGCACCAACAATGGCAGACTCTTGATGGTTGTGCCAATGCTAGCCAGATAGCCATGCCCATAGTCTTCATGAATTAGCTTTGTACTTGTGCCACAAGGGCAACTGAATACTGTAAATGACAGTGACCAAGACATGCAAGTGCACTTTGCCCCCCGTGTATATCGATAAGTGTTGAGTAATTTATCACACAGACCAAAGCAGACAACTTATGGTACTCTGCCACAGAGAGGCCTCCCATGTTGAGTGTGAGTGCTTCCACATATCAAATCATTTGCACTAAAAAGTTATGCATAGGTGGAAGACCAGTGAACCTGTATTAATGCTACACCTCCCACAGGAGGGGTACATGGGAGCTATATGTTAAACGTTTGTTGTAGGCTTTTTCTAAATGGGTTGCATGATGTGGCACACTAAGCAAGAAGTAAATTCAAATAATGATGGGCGTTGTCCAGGCAGTTTTCTCTTCCTGCACAATTAGAATCCACAAACAATGCAGACCTCCTTGCACAATGATCAGTAGTGTTAGCGTTAGCACTATGCAGCAGTTTATGTCACAATGCAGGCACGGAGCAGTATTCTGTTATAAAAAGTCAAATTAAACACTTAGCTACCAGCAGTGCTACTGAAGGAGACTACCTGTGTTGTGCTGTGTGTAATCTCACTTTCTGAGCCCCACTTTTAGTGTCTAAAGTATGGAAGTGGTTCCACATAAATCTGAGGGATACTTAAACAGTTGTCTAGAGGCCTCTGACAATACATCATATGCCAACAGTGAAGTCAGGACAATTTGTCAATCAAGTACTTTATTCACCTAACACAATAGTACCAACTCTTGACAAATAAATAAAATCCAATTAGAGAACAATGATATAATTCAGGGCATAGTGATTTTCTTTGCTGCCCTGCAGCAAACGCTAGTAAATAAGGCTGTCATTGTACAGTCACAGCACATTCAGTGACTCATACTGTAATCCACATGTATCATGCTACCATCAGCATACTGAAATGCAGCACACACACTGGGCCTCATTATGAGTTTGGCAGTCTTTTGGCAAGACCGCCGTGATGGTGGTTGCCAAAAGACCACGATGTTGGTGATGATTTGACTGTTGAATTAAGAGTCACACAACTCAGTCCGCCAAAAAACAGCCAATTTTCCAAATCTGCCAGGGCACTGGAGGACGAAAAAGAGGCGCCAGCCAACCAAAAAGCCTCTGATCATATAACAATCCACAAATCACGAGTGCGAGCCTTCCATGGCGGAAAAGCATTGGTGGTGTGAACCGTAGTGGTCTGCAGTCACATCAGTCAGAACACGAAACCATATTGGATAGTTTGAATACCACACACCCTACACACTGCACTATATAAGACACCCCTACATAACCCATAATCCTTTGCAACCAGAACATCATACACAGCCAGAGACAAGCCAAAATTTTAAGAAATAGCTAAACAAGTAGGCACCCCTACACATTGCACTCAGCACTCATCCCACAACAGACACAACACACAATATAGTATCCCACAGAATATAAAGCTGTTACCCACTCACATCACAGCACTCACACCTCATCACTAAAAATGTTTTCCCCATTTTTCACTACCTCACCGTCTCTTCCACCACTACAATGTCCCCACAAAAAGCTCCACTTTTCACTGTTGAATAGTTGAGGGTCATAGTGGATAAAATTGTCAGATTAGAGCCATACCTTTTTGGAGCACAGGTACAGCAAACATCAATAGCCAGGAAAATGGAGTTGTGGCAAAGGATAGATGACAGGGTGAATTCTGTAGGCAGGTAACCACGCACAATGGAAGACATCAGGAAAAGACAGAACAACCTCAGGGAATGGTACGTTCCATGGCTGCCAGCTGGCGGTCCGCAAGACTGGTTGTGGACCCCTACCTCCTCTCCCTACTTTCACATCATGGGAGGAGAATGTCTTGGGCATCCTGCATCCTGAGGGCCTGACAGGAATACCTGGGGGAGTGGAGTCTTGTAAGTCACTATACCATTCATGCACCAAAAAGTTTTGTCTTGCATGCTCATTGATCACCTTTCCCCACCTCAATGACCAAACCATCGACCACCCCTGTGTTCAAATGTCTAAATACCCCTCTCTGGTATGCCACATGCCAACTAAGCTCACCTGGGGCCACAGGATTTGTGTATGGCATGTGAAGCACAGGGACTGATAGCATTACAACTACCAGCAGGCACTGTTCCACCTGTAAGAAAACAAGAACAGTGTACTACATTTTAAAAAGCCTTGTGTAGGAAGTTGGCTCTGTATGCACTATTTCAAAGTAAGGAATAGTATGCACAGAGTCCAAGGGTTCCCCTTAGAGGTAAGATAGTGGCAAAAAGAGATAATACTAATGCTCTATTTTGTGGTAGTGTGGTCGAGCAGAAGGCTTATCAAAGGAGTAGTGTTAAGCATTTGTTGTACATACACACAGGCAATAAATGAGGAACACACACTCAGAGACAAATCCAGCCAATAGGTTTTGTTATAGAAAAATATATTTTCTTAGTTTATTTTAAGAACCACAGGTTCAAATTTTACATGTAATATCTCATTTGAAAGGTATTGCAGGTAAGTACTTTAGGAACTTTGAATCATTTCATTAGCATGTATACTTTTCACATAAAACACAATAAGCTGTTTTAAAAGTGGACACAGTGCAATTTTCACAGTTCCTGGGGGAGGTAAAGTAATGTTAGTTTTCACAGGTAAGTAAGTCACTTACAGGTTTCAGTTTTTGGTCCAAGGTAGCCCACCGTTGGGGGTTCAGAGCAACCCCAAAGTTACCACACCAGCAGCTCAGGGCCGGTCAGGTCAAAGAGGTGCCCAAAACGCATAGGCTTCAATGGAGAGAAGGGGGTGCCCCGGTTCCAGTCTGCCAGCAGGTAAGTACCCGCGTCTTCGGAGGGCAGACCAGGGGGGTTTTGTAGGGCACCGGGGGGACACAGGTCAGCACAAAAAGTACACCCTCAGCAGCGCGGGGGCGGCCGGGTGCAGTGTGCAAACACGCGTCGGGTTTGTAATGGTTTTCAATGAGAGATCAAGGGATCTCTTCAGCGTTGCAGGCAGGCAAGGGGGGGGCTCCTCGGGGTAGCCACCACCTGGGCAAGGGAGAGGGTCTCCTGGGGGTCACTCCTGCACAGGAGTTCCGTTTCTTTAGGTGCTGGGGGCTGCGGGTGCAGGGTCTTTTCCAGCCGTCGGGAAATGGAGTTCAGGCAGTCGCGGTCAGGGGGAGCCTCGGGATTCCCTCTGCAGGCGTCGCTGTGGGGGCTCAGGGGGGACAACTTTGGTTACTCACAGTCGTAGAGTCGCCGGAGGGTCCTCCCTGAAGCGTTGTTTCTCCACCAGTCGAGTTGGGGTCGCCGGGTGCAGTGTTGCAAGTCTCACGCTTCTTGCTGGGAGTTGTAGGGGTCTTTAACTCTGCTACTTGAAACAAAGTTGCGGTTCTTTTGGAGCAGGGCCGCTGTCCTCAGGAGTTTCTTGTCTTTCTCGAAGCAGGGCAGTCCTCAGAGGATTCAGAGGTCGCTGGTCCCTTGGAAAGCGTCGCTGGAGCAGGTTTCTTTGGAAGGCAGGAGACAGGCCGGTAAGTCTGGAGCCAAAGTAGTTGGTGTCTTCTGTTCTTCCTCTGCAGGGGTTTTTCAGCTCAGCAGTCCTCTTCTTCTTGTAGTTTCAGGAATCTAAAGTTTTAGGTTCAGGGGAGCCCTTAAATACTAAATTTAAGGGCGTGTTTAGGTCTGGGTGGTTAGTAGCCAATGGCTACTAGCCCTGAGGGTGGGTACACCCTCTTTGTGCCTCCTCCCAAGGGGAGGGGGTCACATCCCTAATCCTATTGGGGGAATCCTCCATCTGCAAGATGGAGGATTTCTAAAAGTTAGAGTCACCTCAGCTCAGGACACCTTAGGGGCTGTCCTGACTGGCCAGTGACTCCTCCTTGTTGTTTTCTTTGTTTCCTCCAGCCTTGCCGCCAAAAGTGGGGGCCGTGGCCGGAGGGGGCGGGCAACTCCACTAAGCTGGAGTGCCCTGCGGTGCTGTGACAAAGGGGTGAGCCTTAGAGGCTCACCGCCAGGTGTTACAGCTCCTGCCTGGGGGAGGTGTTAGCATCTCCACCCAGTGCAGGCTTTGTTACTGGCCTCAGAGTGACAAAGGCACTCTCCCCATGGGGCCAGCAACATGTCTCTAGTGTGGCAGGCTGCTGGAACCAGTCAGCCTACACAGATAGTCGGTTAAGGTTTCAGGGGGCACCTCTAAGGTGCCCTCTGGGGTGTAGTTTACAATAAAATGTACACTGGCATCAGTGTGCATTTATTGTGCTGAGAAGTTTGATACCAAACTTCCCAGTTTTCAGTGTAGCCATTATGGTGCTGTGGAGTTCGTGTAAAACAGACTCCCAGACCATATACTCTTATGGCTACCCTGCACTTACAATGTCTAAGGTATTGCTTAGACACTGTAGGGGCACAGTGCTCATGCACTGGTGCCCTCACCTATGGTATAGTGCACCCTGCCTTAGGGCTGTAAGGCCTACTAGAGGGGTGACTTATCTATACCTGCATAGGCAGTGAGAGGCTGGCATGGCACCCTGAGGGGAGTGCCATGTCGACTTACTCGTTTTGTTCTCACCAGCACACACAAGCTGGCAAGCAGTGTGTCTGTGCTGAGTGAGGGGTCTCCAGGGTGGCATAAGACATGCTGCAGCCCTTAGAGACCTTCCTTGGCATCAGGGCCCTTGGTACCAGGGGTACCACTTACAAGAGACTTATCTGGATGCCAGGGTGTGCCAATTGTGGAATCAAAAGTACAGGTTAGGGAAAGAACACTGGTGCTGGGGCCTGGTTAGCAGGCCTCAGCACACTTTCAATTCAAAACATAGCATCAGCAAAGGCAAAAAGTCAGGGGGTAACCATGCCAAGGAGGCATTTCCTTACAGTCAGGGGGTAACCATGCCAAGGAGGCATTTCCTTACACCTTGCATGTGAAACTAACAATTAATGTAACCCCTCCTGGATGCACCACTGTTTAAAAGTCCATGGAAATGACAGCAATGCTATGGCCCACTATCAGTACTATTACAAGCAAAACACAGCTACAGCTGTGTCCCTTACCAAACTGGCCTTTGAGAAAACCTTCCTAACAATGTCATATACTCACTGGGGGTGCAAATCTATATGGGAAACTGGATGTACTTGCAGTACATTCATACAGAGGCCCAGGTTAAATGGTAACTCCTGTACTGTTTGCCAGATCTGTCACCATTGTGCATTGTCCAGCTGTTAGTTGAATCAATTATGCCAAACACCTTACTAGGAGATAAATGTATATTGTCAAGTCTTTACTCAGACAAGTTATGAGGGTATCAGCAGTCATCTAAACACCAACATATTCCAAGAGCTTGGAGCATGTTGTATGCAATTGCAAATCTCTGTGTCCCACATTGCTCCAACCCAGATTTGGAAGCAGCTGTCATTGTCATATCATATGATGTAAAGGCAGTGTGTGCATGTCGCATAGCATGTCTAGTTGTCAAAGTTAAACATCACTTGTTGTATCATTTACGGCAACTGTGTGTTCTACTTATCCTACAGGTAACCTTGCCATTCCCAACATGGAGAGGATACCAGAGACTGCCACTACCCCTCTGGATGAAGGACCCAGTGAAGAAACCCCCCCCGGATGTTTGGTCACTGAGAATGAAGCTGGCCTATCAGGGACACCGAGTCAATGAACATCTGTGATTCTCACCCTGCCCACAGCAACTCCTCCCAGCCCTGTTGCATGCATATTACAGGCAACCATTTACCCCCAAACCTGTGTCCCAAGGACAGTGTCTTCCATCGTGTGCCCCCAGTATATGTACCTAAGTCTTATGTTGTCACCCCTGACAATGATGGTCCTGCCACTAGTGGGAGTGGGCACACTGTGCCAGCGGCACAGGAACGTGGGAGTAGGGTGCATGGGAGGGATTGTGTGGGCCAGAGGATGGGGCTCCAAGGGAAACAACTGACCATGACACTATCTCCCAAGTCTTGTGAGCCTACCAGCATTCCCAAGGCATGAGGGGCCAGGTAGTGACCATGATAGGTGAGATCCAAAAGCTGCAGAGAGACAACCACCAGGAAGACACGCAGCAGTAGCAGTCCCAAAATGCCATCCTGGCTTCCATTGCTGTGGTGCTGAGGGACATGAATACCACCCTGAGTAGGTTTTATACCCAACGTCAGGCCTCTTCCACTAGCAATGAAACATCAGGCCCTTCTACATCTGTGGCTGCTAGTGGAATGGAGACCCTGCCAGGGGGAAGGGAATGCCTCAGACACCTCACCCTCTGTAGAGGAAGAATCCTCCCTCAAATGTGGACATCCGCTCAGACATCCAGGAGGAGCAGATGCCAAGATCAAACCCATTGCCAGGAAGTGAACCTCTACTGATTGGTTCCCCTCGTGTGACACAGATACAACCTGTTGACTGTTCTGAGGCCTATCTCCATTTTCCTATGGTACAAGGACACTAGACTTCTGTTTCCAAATGGTGTAACTGCTACCCTCATGATTTCATCCACCATGACTGAACCCCTCACTGTTTTGTTTGTGTTATTTGTGTATCTTGTCTCTCATCTTGTTGTGCCCTCTTCCATAAATTCCACTTAACCACAGATCATGTGTTAGTGTGATTTATCAATCATATACAACTGTCATGTATGACAAGTCTTGTATCAAAACGTAAAAGAATGGTCATTGTCATTACACATGTACTGTATAACCAGGATACAGATTGCATTGACAATGTATTATATACATGACACAAATCATTTGTATTGGACATTTTCCACATATTTATTTGAGAATGCCAATTACCACATAGTGAAGTACTGCTGCTAATGTCAGTGTTTCAGCATAGGTGTCATACACTACAGACTTCTGAAGTTAGGGACATGTCAGTTTTTCAGTATCCCAGGACGCAAACAGAACAGATTGGTTCAATGTGTCATTAGCTAAAGCCTTATCACATACCCATACTATAGCTCCCAAATGACCATACCCCATGAAACAAACAGAGGTCAGTACTAATGTCCCTGGTCATGGATTCTTCCAGTTACCAGGGTCAGGCATCTGTAGGCTTGCCACTCACCTATGTTAGTTTTTAGACACATGCACATTGGTCTGCAAAGTGGAAACACACTGACAGCTATGTACACGTTAGTTCACATCCAACACAAACCGTTATGATGTTTGAGGGTCTGGATACCACATTATGACATGTGTCAGAGTCAAATTAATACACACATGGCACCATTGGCCCCACCTCTAATACAAAACAGGTCTTTGGTGTGGAAAAGGACACTAGCATCCCACTGTCCTGACAGTCTGGGTATAGAACTCACACACCACAAATCTCATGCTAGACAGTACCTGGTTTAATCAATGTCCACTTCACATGTCAGTCTGCGAATCCCATCTGCCTGTGACACTGTCTGCCATTGCAAAATGAGCATGGGGCAAATAGTCAATCTGCAATCTGTAACTGACAAACATAAGGTATATGCCACATTGATACATGTACATTACACTGCCAAATCATATGTACAAATGTGCCTTTGATGGTGCATTTTGAAAACATTAGACTATGTACATAACAGTTCTGTACATAACTCCAAGTAACAATCTGCATGCATATCTGAGTTATGGGCTTTGGAGCGACTTATGACCTACCTGCAGGTCATAGTATGAACGCTATCTGGCATTCCTAACCTCACCAGTACCCCAATGAATCACTTTTATTACATCACGTCACATACCTTGAGTCAGTTGAAGAACTGATTGATGATATCAGCCCTGATGTCTCCAGCTTCATGCTCATCCTTACTAGGCAAATTTACATTTCCACCAACAGGATCTGCTGGCTTCTCCTCATCTGATGTAAATGGTACCTGACCTCTAAAGGAGAGGTTGTGGAGCATGCAACAGGCAACAATAGTTTGACAAACTTTTTTAGGTGAGTATAGGAGGGCTCCTCCAGACTACAAAAGCTGCAAAATCTTGCCTTCAGGAGACCAAAAGTCTGCTCCACGACATGCCTTGTCCTTTCATGGGCCTCATTGAAGCACACTTCACCTGGCGTGGTTGGGTACCTCACTGGTATCAACAACCAAGAACAGTTTGGGGGTGCCAGAGTCCCCTGTAAGGTATGTTTACAACAATCCAAACATTAATCTTGTAGATCCACATATATTGGAGCAGATAAAAGGTACACACATGACATATAAGAGTTACCAACCAGCCAGGCCCACTCTGTGTATAGTTGTGTCTTTAGCAGTGGGATATTGCTGTTTAGCATGATGAAGGAATCATGGACTGACCCAGGATACTTTGCACACACTTGTGAAATGTAGAGGTCAGCCAAACAGACCACTTGGAAGTTGATGGAGTGGAAGTTTTTCCTGTTTCTATATACCTTGGGGGAACCAAGACTACATGAGTGCCATCTATGGCTCCAACCACATGTGAAACCCGTCCCAAAACATAGAAATCAGCCTTTACATGGGCCAAATCCTCACATTGGGGAAATCTGATGTAGCTGTCCAGATGTTTCAACAATGCAGAGACTGCAGCCTTCAAAACCTGACTGAACATGGACTGAGACATCCCTGCAGTTAGGGCCACTGTATTTTGAGAGGACCCAGTGGCCAGGAAGTGTAACACTGGCATGACCTGGACAAAGTGAGGTATGAAATTGGGATTTCGAATGGCAGGCATCAGATCTGACTCCAACTGATGACAGAGATCCATGATTGTCTGCCTATCCAGGTGGTGTACTTGGATGACATTTCACTCCTCCATTGTGTGCAGGTGTGCTAGTGGATAGTACACTGGAGGTTTTCTTGCTCTTCTCATGCCAGGGTAACTATGTGGGACAACACCAGAATATGTGTGTATGACTCAATCAATCTTTACATCATAAGTATGATCACACCAACGTCACAGATAAAGCTACATTATGCCACATGAAACAACGATCGTTGTGCTCAGCACATACCTAGGTATCTTTTGCCTAAATACTGTAATCAGATCCCTTATCCACTAGCATGCTCTTTAACTGGAGAAACATGCCACTGACAGTAAAAATGACATTATCTTATTTAACATGTGAAAAATATTTGGAACACCTATACTATATTCATATCGTCATTACTCTATTGACAATACTGTTTCATATACATAACTCAGGATACATATTTTTAACATCCTCTACATATTACATGCACATTGCTACATGTTTGCATAGGGCCAGCAGTTAACGCATTATCATCAATACGATTCTTAGCCAATGTCGCACCTTTCTTAACCATAGCGTACATACATGCACCTGCCTGACCTACTGTGCTGGAAGTGACCTAACTCCACCGGCGGATGTCGTCATGGCAGTAGGCAGTCACAACTGTGGTGGACATCGCCATCGGAACACATTTCTGCCTTTGGAAGACTTGGGCCAGTGGCGACATCTGCCGGCGGTGACGGTCCTGTACGTGACAGCCATCTCATACTTCATGCCTCACTTGACTCGTGACACTGCTGCCAGCAAGACCTCCACAACCTGAGCTGCTGTGTATTGCCTCTGGAAGCAATAATGCCATGTCCTACAGGTGATAGGGCCCCTGCCTTCATGCCTGATGAGCTGAACAAGCTTGTGGAAGAGGTCCTACTCGTGTATGGACAGCTCTATAGTGCACCAGAGGAGCAAGTGAGTGCAATGCAATATCAATGATGGAAATGTTGAGTGTATGATGATGTTGATGAAATGTGGTGGAATGAAGGTTTGGGATAGTATGTGTGGGTAGATGGACATGTGCACATTTGCTTAGATAGTTTTGAGCCATGAATTATAGTAGGGAGTGTGTGATGTATGTACCCTGACCCACCTAAAAACTGTAGAACATAATAATTGAAGGTGGTGTTAGAAATAGTTGTATACTTTTACCATGTTTAAAACCATGCTTGTGGTCTGGTCATGTTTTTAGCCAACACCTGGAACTGGATATGGATGTTGTATGCCTGACTCCACTTCAAACATGGCCTGATTGCAGATGGTCACTCCACATAGAAGGGGATGTTGGAAGAAGTGTATGTATTGCTACTTGCACTAACGTTTGTCTCACCCTTCTTGTTTTAGGATGGTGCATGTGGACATGACTTTCTCTCTTGTCTGTGTCATCCATGCAGGTCAACGCCCACCAGAAAAAGGGGATCTGGCATGTCATTGCCAATAAAGTGTAGACCCTGGGGGTCCACAGCTGGCAGAGCACCCACTGAAGAAAGCGGTGGGAGGACCTGAGACCCCGGGCCAAGAAGACTTCTCCAATAGCCTGTTGGTGGTATGACTGCCACTGCAAAACTCGTAATGACCCCCACTGTCTGCTCACACTGTTCAGGACTACAATCCTGTTGTACTGTACTAGAGTGTGTCACTTTTAACACACACTACCAGCACACACACACATTAACCATGTGCACACTGTTCCACAAGTCAACCTATGTGTTGTGTATGTCTTGCACAGGCACATTCATTCTGCACATGATTTTATCATGCATACACTTCCAGATGAACCTGATGTTGGGCAGGGGAGAGTGAAACACACAACAGCAGAACTTTAGAAGAGGTGAATGAGCCAATCTGCCTTACTACAAGGTTGAAAGATCATGTTCACTACTACTGATCACTCCACAGTATGCTGCGACCCCCACGTTTGCTCTGTTTTATTCCTGGTGAAGGAAGTAGCATACAACAACTATGAAGATAGATCTTTGGGATGCCCTCTTGGCCCGAGCAGACTGCAATACATAACACAGGCCTATGTCATGGCACACACACACATTCCATGTTCCCCAATGGGGATATACCAGCATTAGTGATTCAGACAATACAGTTGGGCACTCAGGCCAGGGGTACACAACTCTTACCATGCAGGGAAAATTCCAAAACCACCATTGCACCATATTAAATACAATTGTGTATGTACACAACCATTTGTGCTTGAATTTTGACATACACACTTCACACATTACATATCTCTGTCTCCTGATGTGATGTGATGGTTTGCAAACATTTCCTTGTCTTACATTTCTGAAAAATGCCGCACATTGCTACTTCAGCAGTTTATTATGTTTTGTTACGGGCCTTTTAGTCTCCTTGCATTGCTGTGCAAAGCATGGTAAATGTGTATTGTACCAAGTGTGGGCAAGTGTAGTACTTGCATCAATCAACCCTGAAAAAGTGTTACATTTGTGCTATTTTGTGGATCCGTAAACATGCATGAGTGCATTGTTTATAAATGAAAGTTTGAGATCTACACCAGAGACTAGGCCTTTGGCCATGACAAATGTCTCCCGTGATCTTTGATGCTTTCTGCTTCAACATATGTACCAGCAAATTGGACCCTATGTGAAACACACATCAATTTGAAGATTGCCTCAGGCACTGCCTTATTGGGAGATTTGTGATCCATCGCATACTGAATGCAAAATGTAACACACTGTTATGCAGCAGAACACAACAAGACAGCTTGCATTGCTTCACTGCCCTGCTTAAGATAGGTAGGAGAGGAATGCTCCATATCTATCTATCTAGATATGGTTCAATCTTGACCTATCACTTTCATGCTGAGCAATGCAGCACATTGGCTTGCTGCGTTGATTTGTTCTGAGTTGGTAATATGTCACAGTGTTTATTAGCAGCTAAAAATACAAATTATACATATTGAGGCCCACATCTAGTTGACAAGATGTTAGTGACTGTACAGGTACATTGACACTCACACATACACCACACAATGGATGATACAACACACAGTGGATGAGCTTAAAAGAAAAATGTTTTTGGATCAGAAGTTGAGACAGTTTCTGTCATTATTGATATAATTTCCATTTTACTGAGAATTGTTTTTCCACAGTTGGGTCCTGTCTGGTCTGACCTGCCATTGGGTGGACAATCTCTCCCTCAGAGTCGTCTGCCTCTCCATGCTCATGTGGGATTGCCCCCTCATAGTCCCAAGGGACTTTGGTCCTTGTACACATATTATGCAAAATTGCTCAAACTAATGTTATTTTGCATACCATGGCAGGTGAATTGAGCAGTCTGCCAGCTGACTTGTCGAGGCACTTAAGCAGGACTTTAGTACCCAAACATGCACTCCACCACATTGCGGGTTTTGGACAGAGCTCCGTTATAGTTCTTCTGTCCATCTATCTGTGGATTAGTGAATGAGGTCAACAGCCACGGCTGCAAAACATATTCCTGGTTACCTGAAAATAGACAACATCACAAGTCAATGATTGTATTCATTGTGCCTTCAACATAACTACCAATGTATCATTTGTATGCAGGCATTATGAAACACATTTAATTTGAATTGACACTGATATCTTTTAGTTATTATTGAACATTGTTTTACGCATGCTTGTTGCTAAATATTAGAATTTAAGGGATACAACACATCAACATGAGAGTTAACATCTTTAGACAGAAGATTGGCAAGATCAGCAGAATTGTCTATTTGTATGTTCTTGTAAATTGGGAACTATGGCCCATATTTATACTTTTTGACGCAAACCAGCGCCGGAGCTGGTTTGCGCCAAAAGTTTTACCGCCGGCTAACGCCATTCCTACGCGCCATGCGGGCGCCTTATTTAAGGAATGACGTTAGCCAGCACTGCGGACTGCTCAGAGGCAAAAAAAAATACTCAAACCAGGCAGCAGCGGCGTAGGGGAAAATGGTGGTTGTGCATCAAAAAATGGTGCAAGTCAGGTTTGAGGCAAAAATCATGCCTCAAATCGGACTTGCGCCATTTTTTGACGCACAACCCCCATTGAAATGACTCCTGTCTTAGCAAAGACCGGAGTCATGCCCCCTTGCCCAATGGCCATGCCCAGGGGACTTGCCACTTTAAAAAAATTAAAAAAAATACTTACTCAACTTACCTGTACTTACCTGGGATGGGTCCGCCCATCCATGGGTGTCCTCCAGGGGTGGGCGAGGGTGGCATGGGGTGTCCCTGGGGGCAGGGAAGGGCACCTCAGGACTCCTTCCATGGTCAGAGACCATGGAAGTGAGCCCACAGGTCCCTTAACCCCTGCCCTCACCCAGACGATAAAAAACGTCGCACATCAGGCTGTGCACTGTTTTTTAAGGCCTGCACCCTCCTGTGCACCAAAATGACGCAGGAGTATAAATAAGGCGCACAGGCCTTAAAATCATTTTTTTGGGCGAGAACGCCTACCTTGCATGTCATTAACTCAAGGCAGTTTCCCGCATCCAAAACATGACTCCCACAGAGGAATTTTGACGTCCGCTGGCTCGGGCGTCAAAGTTTAAATATGGTGCACGGTTTGTGCTGAATGTGCATCAAAATGCTTGATGCACATTCGGCGCAAAAAGAGTATAAATATGCCCCTATATGTGTACAATGTCTCCAACTTTAGGTGAGCATCTCTTGCAGCCACATTGAGATCTACAGGTTGGAATACTGGCAGTAAGTTTGACATGCACAAATAAATTTGACATATTTTCAACTATGATGTGGTTGGCTGCCTACATGGCATGCCACAGCCTTACATAGTTAGTTATAAATTTGCATGTCCAGTTGTTTATTAAACGTTTAGATTTTTGACACCTGACATGGATATTCCACTTTGGAATAATTATCCTTCAGGTATTGTTTTCACCATGGCAGGTCGTTTGGATGAAGTTAGACTGACACATAGGAATAGAAATGTGGCCCTTTTCTGTATGGGACCTCATCATGTTTGAAAGACTGCCTTGGTCCAACAGGCCTGTACAGCAAAGTTTCTGTCAGAAAATGTATGTCTGAAATTTCAATGTTGATGAATCAGTACTTATAGGCCTTGATCCTTACACCATTTATCATAAGTATGTAGATATATCTGTCGTAATTACACTGTGATACCTATCCTTCATCACTATGAGATCTAGGTTTGTTCCTAGTGTACTACTTCTGTATTGACCTATGTTATCAATGTGTGGCAATTACTTTGATTTAGTGAGATGCAGCAAACGTAGGCAACTTGCGACATTTATGTAATCTATTACATTTGTGAAGCATGCCAGTGTGCCTTATGAATGTGTATTATTTGACTTTGAATGTTGTAATGACTAGTGTATACCTGCTATTTGCTTTTTTAGTGTGACTTATGTACCGATATTACATATTTGTTACATTATTGAATCCAACACTTTCAGTGCTTGACATTGATATTTGATGGGCATTTCACTCATGTGATCATAAGAAATTAATCAGCCAACTAATATACTGCCATGTGTGAAACAGATACTTTGGATGTGAAGATTGTGCCTACATCATTTTAAAATCAAGAGATTTACCGCATATTCCTACCTTGATACACCATTGCACACGCACACATCGCACACATTTGTGAGATCGTTCCTTTAATGTTAGCTTCAAAACAATTGTGGGGCACATGGTTTGTCATTTGCTGTCAATGCAATTACACTACTTGTGGTCTGCCAGCTCACACAGTATGACAGGTCACAACACCTAGCACTATATATTTTTTCATCCTTCCTTTTCGGAACCATTGGCTACATGTTTGAGGGAAATACTACCACTAGGTGTACATGACACATGATCCAAACACAAAAACAGAGATGGGAGTTTGGTCATTCATTTCAAATAGGCAAATAATTGGTAGTTCTGCGTTCCTTACCAATTAGTAGACCCTTTGTATAATGGCCATTCTTGAACTGCTCATTGATGAGACTGTGGCAGAAAAGGTAGGAATCATTGGCAATTCTAGGGTATTTAGCCAGAATTTTTATGAACGGTCCCTTATGGTCTACTTTTGCCTGAACATTTATTGAATAATTATGTTTCCGGTTCCTGCAGTGTGCAACGGCTGCAGGTGAGACAAGTTGCACATGTGTGTAGTCTGTGGCACCAGCCACACAGGGGAATCCTGCAGTACTGTAGAACCCTTGCTTGATATCCAATTGCTGTTGATTAGTTTTGGGGAAGAGTAGGCACTGTGGGGTCAGTTTAGTTTTGGCATCCGACAAAGATGGGAGAAAGACAGATAATGCTCTCTGTGATATGCCTGCCAATCTTGCCACTGTAGTTTGCAATGGTCTAGACGGCAAGATGTGTAGCACGGGCATCAATTCGACATGTGCTGGAATGGTATGGATCCTTGAAGATGCTGTCTGGAGACATGGCCCTATCTTTTCAATCATTCGACTCCCTCTTCAACCTGCAAAACTGTATGGCCTCCTCCTCCCTGAAGTCAATGAGGGATATGTGTTGGTGGAAAATACGTTCCTTCCTCCTTCACTGCCTACGTGGTGGTCTCCCAGCTACTCCTACTTGAAGTATGACGACCTCCATGGCATAGCTGAGCTTGTCAAATTGTTCTGTGATGTAGAGCATTTTATACTGCAGCCACTACATCATTTCCTATACTTGTTTTGCTGATGTGCAGCAATTCTGATGCATTTCTAGCTTTCCATTGTTCTACTCCACAAAGCGTGATGCAATGCTAAACGTATGAATATAACTGTTCTACTGTTGCATTGGATTTTGCAGGGAAATGTCTACACCCCATATATTAATTTCTGCATGACGTGCTGGATTCAGTGCAGCTTCTGCCCCATGTAAACCTTAAAAAAACAACCCATTTTTGCAGATGCGTAGTTTTTTAAATATAACTTACTGCTTGCACTGGTCTTGTGTCAAACTACGTGACGAAAGACTGGTGCAAACCATTCATTAATGTACCCCCTGATGTAGTACCTCCTCTGGAAATGTTGCAATTATGGGCAGACCCAAAGGGCATGAACCAATGAGCCTCCTTGAGCACAGTACTCATACATTGATCATTGCCAATTCTTCTGATCTTATACAGCCCATGTCTTGTGAAATACGTATTTTGCTAAATCTTTAGTTGTATTAGGAGAAAGGCACTTCTAATGGAGAAACCCCTCGGATATTTCCACTTCTCACACAAATCGTCTTCCTCTATTATCCTCAGATCCCTGTCCCTGAGAGCTACTAATGGACCCAGACTATTATTTATTAGTGTCTTGTAATTTTAGGATATAGCGTGTTTGTACTGAGGCCACCAGCATCCTATATTCTGGGGGGATTCATCCAGAACCTGATCCAGGTACCACCCATATGTAGACAGGGAATGCTTAAGCTGTAATTGTTGAATTTGTTGTGTTTTAGTCAATCCAGGTTGTTGTTGGAGGTCCTCTAATGAAAGTAGATCCTGCCGTCCCCATACATCCCAAAGCTTAGATGTTCCCAAAACATACCATCCATCCCACTGGAAATAACAGCTTTCTATATTTTTTTTTATGTCACTGTATGGCTGGGTATTCAACCAGTCTAACCTTCCCCATACAACTGTACAGATATCCCCTCATTGTCATGACTTTCATATCTGCAGGCAGGGATGGTACTCATGCCCAGTCATTTATAACCTGTAATTGAGCTTCCCAATAATATAATTTCACATCAATTAAACCAATACCTTTTTAATGTAGGCTCCATGTGAGTGTGCTCAGAACTTCCCGGGAATATTTTCCAATCCATAGTAACAACTGTGCCACCATAACTACCTTTTGGGGGAAAACTACTTGGGGACATGTACAGTGTATTCTGTAGCATACATCACAATTTTGACAGGATGACCATTTCATCAAGAACAGCCCTTTCCATGAGAGATTGGCTTCCTTGAATGTCGTACATCAGCCTTGTATTCATTTAGCTTTATCCATAAATGTTTGTGCATAATAATAATTTGGGTCTTTTGTGATGTATATCCACTTGTATCAGAATCCTCTACAACCCATTGTAATTTGTGTTCAATTTCTGATATGGCACTTCATGTGCTAAGGAGGAATGGCACATATTTATGTCAATCTATATGAATACCAGTATATCCCCCAAAGGTATTCAGTATATCAAATATCCTTGGTTTTGGGCAGCCTGGGTCTGACAGGTAAAGAAGTAAGTCATCTGAATAGAAAGAAACCATTTCCACCCATTCTTGATTCCCCAGAATACCCTAGAGTAGTGCAAATTGTATCCCGCCGTCCAAGGGCTCCACCACCCGGGCAAACAGCAAGGGAGGCAGCGGACATCCCTGCTTTGTTCCCTGATCCCAAAGAAATTCCCTTGTGGGAATTCTGTTCACCCTTGCTATTAAAGAAGTATATAATAAGCAGAGCCAGGTTCTAAATTCTGGACCGAACTTCATTTTACGTAGGACCAATACTAGATAGGGTCATTTTACGTTGGACCAATATTAGATAGGGCCTTTTCAGTGTTGAGAGCTAGCAATACAGCTGGCTCTTGCACTTTGTCCATTAATGCCATTAGTCCCTAGAGTTGGCACTTTGTGGCAAAAACCATATTAGCTTGTATATCACATGATATAGGCAGTTAGCTAATATATTGACCCTGTTTATAAATAAATACAATGTTGTCCGTTCTTAAATCCCACTGCCTTCCTTCCTTGTATCATGAAACATAGGTGTGAGTGATTCCCCGACCCTCCCACTCAGAGCTTTGAAAAGCCTGGGGCAAAGCCATTGGTCAAAGTGTCCTCTCTCTATGTAGTGGTCTGATGGCTTCTCTTGTGCTTTGAGTTTCCGGTCTACCTGGATTGCCTCATCTCGGATTAGTATTAGTTTAGGGATATCCATTTCAAATGACTCCATCTGTTCGGTAGAGCAGTGGAGCCTAGACCTGTATAGTTTTTCTAAATATTCTGTGTAACCTTGTGTAATGTTGTTTGCAGACTCTGACTGTCTGCCCAATCACAGTCATCTGGACCCACCTCTGGCCTTCTCTATGTGCAGGCCAAGCTAATAATTTACCTTTTCTTTCGACAACATCAAATAACTTGTGTTGCCCTTCCAACAAGAGAGCTCTTCCTTTCTCTCCCATATTTTCCTATATTCCTCCCTAGTGAACTGGCTGTGGTGTAACAACTCCTCTGGATTTTCTGGCCCATATTTATACTTTTCGATGCAAAACTGCGCAAACGTTGTTTTGCGTCAGAAGGTTTAGCGCTGGCTAGCGCCATTTTTTAGCGCCATCTTGGCGTCATATTTATACCATGACACAAGATGGCACTAAAAACTGGTTTGAGTAAAAAATGTTGACGTTATCCATTACGCCTTGTCGTAAGGCAAAATGAAGTTAACGCCGCAAAAATGACTCAAACCTGTTTTATGGGACGGATATGCACCATTTTTAATCGCATTAGCATCAACTTCAGATGCTAATGCAGAAAACAGTGCAAAGGAGAGTCTAAATGGACCCAGAAAGCCAGGAGAGACTCCAGGGTGACCCCATTCATCCAGGAACCAGCCATGAGAACACACACAAGTTCCAGGGGAGGGAGAAGAAAAAGTGCAAGTGTTGTTTAGTGCAGAAGAGCATGAAATACTTGTGAGAGAGTTGACGGAGCACCAACATCAACTCTTTGTCAACTCCGAATTGCCAATTGGCAGGAGAGAGGCAATCTGGCAGGAGATAGTTGACAAGATCAACAGTGTGGCAGAGGTGAGGAGAACTGTAACTAAGTGCAGGAAACGCTGACTTGATTGCAAGCGAAGGACAAAGGAGAAAATGGAAAGGAACAGGAAAGCAGCACTGCAAATTGGAGGTGGAAGTCCAGCACCAAAAGAAGACCTGGACGAAATGGAGGAGATGGTTGCAACGGTCATCCCGGAGGAACTGGTCACTGCAATTGCAGTACAGCGCAGACTACCAGGAAACACCACAAATGCAGGGTAAGTTGCATGGGGGAAATTAATGCAAAATTGTCAAGTGCAAGAAAGGGGAGGACACACTCAATGATTGTCAAAGGAGCCCAGAGGGACACATTGCACATGAGTTAAGTTGCACCATACAAAAATGCAAGCAACACCTTTACATACGTCTTGGTAGTGCCATGCACCACAACACATACATAACTTGGACATATGTCAATCACCAGGGAGAAATACCTACATGTACACATGCAGCACATAGGATGGAAGGCATTGCTAATGACTGTGCATCTGATTGTGTCATCACAACATCCCTTGCATGTAGTCAAACAAACCCTACCAACACAACCAATACATCAGAGACTAGGAAGTCAGTCAATACCATTCTTGGGATTCTGTCATGGTGGTGTCCCTTGCAGTAACACCTTGCAACTGCCTGGTCTCATTGCCAAAACACATGTGTGCTGCATCTTACAGCACACAATTCTTTGCAACCTTTCCCAACAGTACCCAGACATGTGCCGGTAGCACCACCACCCCGCACATTAGCAACACATCCTCATAAGGCAGCCACCACTCCATCATGCAATAAGGATGTCCCTCTGGGTGTAGGGAAAATAATCTGGGCAGGCGCTGGGGAAATGGCAGGGTGGTCCTGTATCACAGGAAACATGCCACTACCCAGTGCAACTAAACTGGTGTAGTGTGGAAGCACACATTTTGATGCTTATCAGAACTGTGTCACTAGAGAAAATATGTAGTACAGATTGCAAACTGTAGGTCACCACAAATACAGGCTGAGCCCACAACTACTCTGACACAACCATGTGAGACACATAGCCACACCAATGCAACACATGGTGTATGACTGTGAACATAATGATGTACAATTTCACATTAACGGCAGGGGATGGTGCATGGGCAATTCTGGTGTTGGTAAGACTGCCAGTACAGTGTAGCCTTTGCGGTTGCAGTATGAGTTACAAGTTGGGATGGTGGGTGAAAATCTGTCTACCCATGGTAGCTCTTTGGGGCAGTTACCACAACATTGTTGATGGATAAAATGTCAGTGCAATTCTTGGGGTGCATTGGGTGTGACAGGACGCGCTGCTATTAGCCCTGCAAATCAGTCAGTGGAAAAGCACAAAGGGGCTGGGCATGGTGCCCCCTGCACTGCCCATGCCACTTGCATGGGCTGTGCAAGGGCACCCAGGGGCACACCACATCACCACCAACCTTTGCATGGGGGTTTCACCGCTGTGCAAAGGCTGGTAGAAAAGCGGAAACATACCGGGAGGGTAGCGCTGATCATAATACTGGTCTGGTGTCAGAAAACAGAAGGCATTGCCTGTCTGTAAGCTGCAGGCAAACTGCCAGTGCCAGGCCATTGGCCCATGGGGCATTCCCCATGGACAACATGTGAGGCTACCACCTGCACTGTTTGGGGGTGGTCATATAGATAATGGTAGTCACGTGGTCATAGGACTGCCGGACTTGAAATGAAGGTCCATGTATGCACCAGTATGACTACCTGCAAAATCACCACTCAAACTAGCTTGAGGCCCTGACCCAAGTTCAACTTTAGTCAGCTGGCTATGTCCATTAATCATTGTACCATCAGGCACTGTCATGTAGAAAATGATGTACACAGCAACAAATGGTACCCACGCTGCCCATCCCTGTGCCTGTGTCAATTTAGCTGCACTGCCAAAATGCTGCATCTCTTGCATCATAGTGCAAGGATGGCTGCATTGAGGGGGAGAACATAGTTGTGTAGGAAGGAGCACCTTCCTGCATAGATAGAAACTGAAATGGAAATCTGCTAGGTCCGTGTGTGCTGTGCAATGTAGCACACATACCGATATATCAACATGAGGAGCAATCAAAGGAAACAACAGCATAGTGTCTTGGCAGTGCCATCCCTGGGGTGGTGTAAGGTTTCAGTACCACCCGGGTGTATGTGAAACATGTAAGGCTCCGACAGGGGCATATTGCAATGTATGTTGCTGTGGCTTGATAACTGCAACACCCATTGCAATGCCCTACCATGCAAATGGATGCATAGGAAGGGTCCACAATAACAAGATGGTGTCAAGCCATCAATAGGATTTACATCACACCTAGTAGATATAACGCAGCCAATTGGGCCACCTGATCTTCCCCTTATGTGACACTCAGGTGGGGCAAAGGGCAGAAAGACTGAAACCATGATGTACAGGAACAATGTTTTGGGAAGTAAGATGACAATGAGTCTCCAATAGCAAGTCAGTGACGTGACATGTCAACTGCCACAACATAGAAAGTATGACTTTACACCATCTCATTGCAGAGGATGATGGCTCTCCCACTGATTTGCCTGTCCTAGAGTACACTGATGACATGGATGATCAGCTGAAAACCATCAGCCAACAGGCCCTCCGAGAAATCCTGGTATCCCTCCAGAAAACCACCTCCAGTCGCAAGGACAAATATTGTAGCAGCCATCCCTGATATCCCATCCAACACCCCAGTAGTACAACTTACCTGTACCCACATGGCTGAGGACTCCGAGGACCCAGGGGCCAGCTTTGAGAGGACAGTGGTAGAAGCCCAGCGGGAGCTGGCCAAGCAGGTGTGGGTGGGGATGGAGACTGTGGCAGCCAGCCTAGATGGAATGCGCATGTGCCTTGTGACGGCCAATGACCATACTGCAGCCAAATGAGGCACACACTTCCCACTGCATGGAGTTCTGTAGTGTCTGAGGGACATAGCTGCTGCCACAAGAGATGCCACAATAACTGCCCTCCCAAACTGGCAGCAGTGTGATTGAGAACAAGCTGAACTCCATGCACCAGGAAGTGGCTTCCCTCGGGGCAGACATGGCTGCCTAACAACGGGATGTTGCTGCTATCCTGAAAATTCAGCAGCTATAAGTTGTTCCACAAATGGCAGCTGCTGGGAATTGGTATTCCATATCTCCAACCACTGAAATGTGTGTGGCCCCCTCTACCTCCCCACCACCACCATCAAAGGCAGAGGAGACACCACACACAAATTGGAGGATGAAGATGTGGAACAGATAAGCTTCATTCGTAAGAGTACCCGCTAGCACCAGCCCATGCCACATGGGCAGTGTTCTCCTTTGTCCTGTGGTTAAGATCATGCCAGTATTAGCACAGTTGGATATGTACACTCTTCACCTACACACTGTTGAACATTCTGCTATGGACTGTCATTGTCTGTCACTTACCAATTGGCTATTGTTGTGCCGCACTTAACGACACTTCACCCAAGCATGTCCCATGACATGTCACTCAATTCTGGACTTGTGTTGTGTCACAATTGTATGGATTTCACAGATGGGGTCACTGACCTGGACATTGTAAAGATCGCACAACACTTGTAAATAAACACCTTCCACCCAATCAGCATGTCTTTGTGTATTGTGATCCATCTACTATGCTTAGTAATTGTGATGTGTGTATCCATGTCATTGGTCACAGAATATCAGTACAAAAGTGCAGGACTGTGTGGGTCACAAAGCTACACACAAGGTCCCTAACGTGCAAAATGTTTATGCTGGTCTCATCCCCTACAAGCAATTCACTGAGTTTTTCCAAAATTAAGAACACATGTATGCTTCACTCACTGTATACGGCAGGAATGGTTGTAAAACAGTTCTAGGGCAATATCTTTGTACCAGTAGAACATTTTGGTGTGACACAGAGGTACCTAACCTCATTAGTGATTGCCGCCGGCCAGTTTTGCAGGATAGAGTTCCAATTTAGGCTGTTGTTAGATGTGCCACAGTTCCCGACATTCCTACACAGGACCCCAACACTGAGAGCTGAAGTACCACACCTACCTGTCCAATACAGAGTCAACATAGCCATCTTGAGTGGTGGGTACACTGCATGGCAGATGCATGGACATGTAGATGTGTTGTTGCTGCCAATATGAGATAGCTCAGTTGTCAATAGGTGATGCACATGTCAAGAGAGGTATTCGGAGACAGGACGAAATCCCTAGGCCAACACACAATTTGCACTCTGCATTCATGGGAAGACTCTGAGACACAAGCATATAACACAAAATGTATAGGAGTATGCAAAAATGTTTATTAAAATGTAAACTAACCTAAAAAATAAATTAAACCTGCCCTATCCTAAACTAACCTAATCTAAGTATACTTATCCAACAACTAAAGCTTTCTACCCTATGCTAAACTTAACTTACATATTTAACACCACACTCTAAACATTGGCTCCCCACCCCCTTTACGTTACAAGTCGCATGCAGGAAAACATATACTAATACTACACATATACTTACTAATCCTAAACAAGTATATATTTTTTGTATTTTGTAATTAAAGAAAACTCATAGGTACCCCAACATGGCCTACCACACACCCACCCACTAATTAAAACATAATAAGTAAAAATAAATAAAACAATACACTTATCCTAGCTATTGTATATACCTACACTAACCCTCTAAAATCCACAATAAAACATATTAGAACCTCATAAGGGAGGAGATAGAACTTGGAGGTGGCAGATCACATCACAGTCAGAATTTTGCCTTTGTTAGTTTTTTTGATGTATTTCAACATCCTCTGATTAGCGGCTACCTTTTCCTCCAAGCTATCCAAACGTTTTAGTATGAGGGATATGTCCCTTTGCAGATCCTGCAGCAACTGTGTGGCAATGGCAGCAGGTGGTGTGGGCTGTTGCTCTGATGTGGTGACAGTTGCAGAAGATGTTGTTGGTGTGGTGCCAGCTATGCCCCCCTGCATTGCTGATGAGCTATGAGCCTGCTGAGCCTTCTTAGGCAGTGTGGGGGCCCCTTGTGGGAGTGCCCGCCATTCCCCTGTTGCCTTCTCTGTACGGAAGTGGCGAGCCATGCGTCTGAACCCAGACTCCACTGCCAGGATGTGGCAGTACCTTAATGCCCTCTTTGGAAAATCATGCCTCTCCTCATTGGTCATGTTGGCAGTTGTAATATGGAGACAAGCAACCATCAGTGTAAGCATTGTGTGGAGTCTGTATAGATTTGTAGCTTACACTGCTACATCTAATTACACATGCACTCCAACTCACATTCCAGAAAAGACACTGGCCCTGATCAATGTAATGTCAACGTTGCCTTTGCATCGTATTTTTACGCTAAAGTGATGAAAACCTACAAAATGAACGAAGATTTTGGAAGTGTGCACTGCTTTTGCATAAAACAATTACGCAAAGGCAGCGATAACTTTACATAGATCAGGCCCAAACTTCCTCATCATCTGTGTCTATTTCCAACCATACATCGCCAGTAATTTGGACATGCCATTCAGAGGATGGGATGCTGTTGGTAACCATAGGGGGTCAGGGCTGATAGTCATATTGATCAGGCTTGCATGTTTTCCTGTCACCTGCACTGTGAACATCACATCTACCTACAAATTTGGTATTCCTCTACCCCTGAGCCTAAGAGGGGATGGCCAGGCTATTCATCATCTCAACCGTCCTGGCCATCCACCAAGGCCTGCCCACTCATACATGGAGTCAAGGAGTGGACCATGAGTTAGGAGGGCTTCCAACTAGGAAGCTGGTATCCATCGGTATATCACATCTTCATTCATGTGTCCAGATGTAGACACCCATCAATACCAGATCTGCCATTACTATTTCTTTCACACCCACTTCCATGCCAATTACATTCCACAAAAGTGAAACATACATGGAGTGCAAAAGACGGAGCGCCTTGCTGGGGGACAATTGCCAGCCCAATCCTCCCTCTTCATTATAATACAGGGATACACCACATTATGTTCAATATGGTGCATCCCTGTGTTGTGGGAATGATAGAGTGTGCCAATGCTAATTTTCTCACAGCATTTCACTCTATCATTCTTAGTTACATATGGCCCTACATGTGGCTTGTCACCACCTTGTCTACACTATGTTGGCCATTGTGCACTACAAGCCTCACAAGACGTGACCCTCTGGTGGTGCTTGGGGATCTTTAAAATGGGCCATGATGTCACCATCCAGCCTACTTTGATATCTGCTCATTGGACAGCTTATCACATCTGGCATTGAATTCAACACACGTGACTCACTCACACCAAACCCTGGATTACTTCACAGGATACACATTTTACACTTATCACACTTATTGGATAAATCTGGGTCTTAGAAAGGCTCCACTTCACCAATCGTGTAAGGTGGCTGGTGCATCTGTAAGACATGAATAGTAAACCATGCTTAGTGTCAAATCATAGTCACTGCGAGTGGACAATCAATTTCAGTCTGAACTAGTTGAGAGGAGTGAGCTAGTCTTCCTAGTGGAAATCAGTGCAACAGACACACCACTACGATTATACAATGACACAGACATGGTGAGTTAGTCACACATCTAAGCACTAGCACTGGGCCAGAGACTCCTGTAGTGCTACACCCTGCAACATTCATATGTGGCATTGTCGTGCAGCTGTCTGTGGTCACAACACCTCCATTGCCAAATAAGACTCTTTGATCATATATTTTCCATCTGAGGACTATGCAATGATTGCATCAGTGGCAGGACCATTGTCACACACATGAAATTTCTGCCTGCAAATGATGTAGGTAACAGCTATGTCATCATCATAGCTCACAGGCACACTACTACCCTGGGACTGTGTGGGATATGCAAGGTGTTGGGGATTTGCATTCCACACCCTGCAATGAACAATGAAGTTAAATGTGTGTGCCATCACAAGACAGACACGCTTAAGGAATTGCTATGGCTGTGGACTCATGTGCAGTTGCTCTGTCTACCTGCACATTGACTGCATTGTGACATGTATGTATTGCAAATACTGGTTGGCCTGCCATTGTTGCCAATGTACACTTTTGTCAATCCAGTGAGAGAGAAGTACATGGGCATAGACATAGCGTTCAACACAGACACACTTGCTCTGTGGTCAGAGGACGCATCTGGAGTTGCAGGTTAGTGATGGAGCTGATGCAGTGCAGCCTCATACTGTCAGTGAGGGGCTGTAGGCCCGGTGGAACAGACTCTGCACATGTGTGTGGTATGGGGGTGGTAGAGGCAGTCTGTGACAGAACATAAACTGGAACATGGAACTGCCAGTAGTCTCTTCCCAATTCATGTTAAATCTCCTTTACATGACCTTGCCCAATATCACAAATGGGCCAATAGGACAACAGTGGTGCAGCACCTGGGACTTGAGTAATGAAAAGTGAGCGCCGCCTTTGCATCATTTTCCAACGCATATGCAGCACTAAATTACAAATAATGTGTTTGAGGTTAATTTTGTGCTGCTAATGCATCGCACAATGATGCACAGACAGTGCTACACTCTCATAATTCCACCCCCTAGTGCTGCCCCACATGATGTGTGCCCCTTAGCACACCCCTTACAACACCATGTGTGGGCCGTCTATACAAAATGGCACAACATGGTATAAGGGGGAGTTGTGTAATGAAAACATGACACTACCCTGAGGCTTTGAAAAACTTATAACTCAGGTACTCAAGCTTGTCCTGCAAGGCACCCAGAGGCACTTTGTGTTAGAAATGCGTCTCAATTGAAAATCTGCAATGATCATGCGTTGATTGACTCATGTGGGCAAAGCTGTCTAATGGTATCAAATGACCCATATTCATTGCTCCCTAATGCGGGTAAACCCCCTTTGCTAACATAATGGCTGGGGCAGTGGTCATGTGCATGAAATGTTGACAAAGTTCCGCTCTGCAAGCATTGCGCCACTTTGCTGACCCAATCCAGGGAAAATTTGGTAGGCTGGCGGTGCCTTGGCGTTTCATAGATGACACTATGAAGTGGCACAGGTGACGCTATGGGCTCTGAAATGTGTGCCTTCGTGGTGGCTGTGCAGGACTTGTCAGACATCTGACCTGCATTGGTATTATTGTTGGACATGTGAGCTCCAGGTCTGAACTGGCGTACATACTCTTCATACTGGTTGCATACAAGCTGTCCACAAGCATTGCATGCAGCACTCCAGCTCATCTGCAACTGTCATTCAAGAGAAGTGAGCAGTCAATAATATGCCAATGGGAGACTCACCAACAGTTCTGCCGATCTTGATCTCCAGGTGATGGAGCAGATCCTACCCCCTGGCCACCAGATCTGCCCAGCGATGCTTCAGCTGGTGCTCATTCCTTCCGGTCTTGTAAATGCGCTTCAGGTGGTGGAGCACCTTGCCCCACCGCAGCCGCCTGGCCTCGGTCCGGTAGCCAAGGATCACCCGGCCATCCATATCAAGCATCATTGGCAGGTAGTGTGATACCAGCCATACAAAACCACCAAGCTCATCGACTGATGGTCAGAGTTGACCCCAATAAGTAAGAATAAAAAAATAAAAGGAAACTTAACCCCACTAACTTATCCTAACTATCCCAAATAACTAACAACCCCCGACAGACCCCCCACAGTACAAATACAAAACTGGACAAAAACTACACAAAACCGCAACTTCTGGGACAAAATGCACACAAAATACAACAAGACATGATACAAGGGACACCACAAACGTCCAAACACAACCAAGAATCAACCACCAGCTCCAATACACAATCACACAGTCACAAAGGCACAGACTGTAAAGAGAAAGTGAAACTACAACCACTGTACCATGCTTGTAGACAGGATTTCCTATTACATCAGTTCCTGTCCCCATGCGTCACGTTTTTCTGTAATGTTTGCGTAGCTTTTTTAGACGCATAACGCATGTGCGTCATTTACACTGACACATGATAGTTATACATGGATTTCACAGAAGGCTGCATTACGAGGAGTGTGAACATAGAATTCACGCTAAGAGCCCATGTGTCATTTTCTTTGTGTTTGTGGATGTTTTAGATGCATTTGCGTAATATTTTTTTACTCATTTGCTGATTGTGTGTTTTTTTGCATTGTCCTTAGATGCACCCTGATTCACCATACACATGACATGGGCTGTACTGCAATGTGGCATATAGGGTATGACCTCATGTGGTAGTCCATGCAACAATGTGGTAAGGGTGTGATTGGTCTGTTCCGTCAATGTGTGTGTTACGGAGTCAAAAGCATGCAAATTTTTTCACATGTATGCATGTGTGACAACAGTGTGTCCACATATGTTCGGCATTCAGTACAATGCAATAGTTCTGAAATTTGATTATGTATTGGTATGTGATATGTGATGTTGTCATACAGAGCATACTATTTAATGCTGCATACGCAGGTCAGGCATTGTTGATGATGGGCAAAGTATTGCTACCTAGGAAACGTGACCCGACATCTGTCTCCGTAATTGGATTTGGAGTTTATGGAGAGCTGTGTGAAGACAGCATATTTGCCTGACATGTGTACATCTTTGGTACATAGTGTGTATGACACACTCTGCCTACATTCCACCCAGAATATGGTCTGATCACATATTTTGGATTTTACTCATTGTATTTACCAATGGTTGTTGTTTTTGTATGGTGGACCTGCAGCCCTAGCTGCATATGTTCTCATCCACACTAATGTGCATACCACAGATGTGTCCGTGCAATGAGTGAGGTTAAGTTTACCCTGTGTCAAGGTTGTGCCCCACGGCAGTGGCAGGACAGATTACCGTGGATAGACTGTGCAGGCTCAACTTCTTCCATTGGTTAATATCCCTGGGCAAATCATGATGAACATAGTTACCAATGCTGCCCCCCCCCCCCATCACACATGTTCCATGCAGCCTTTGCAACTGTCATACTGAGTTGCAACAGTGTTCAGTTCCAACATGACTTAATTTCTATTTTTCAACATCCCCAACCTCAGGTGTGGGCCCCTTACATACATCCTATTGGGACATGATGTAGCTGGGTGTGATGAACTATTGATTAGCAAGTTGGCAACGTGAGTGTACAAAATCTGTTGTGGTCCATGGATTGTGTCCTTCAGTTCTCACATACCAGTGATAAGGCTGTAAGTGATGTGTTTGATGGTGGCAGTACCATATAACACATCACATGTGATGTCATGACATTGCTTGTCAGATTAGTAACTGTTACATACTCCCTGAGGTTTAGATTCACATTCCTATGGTATATGTAGTGGAGATTGAATAGACCAAAGCAGGATTGGTTGTATATGTGAAGTGTTTATTTACAAATTTAACATGGTGATTTCAGTGGTTCTTATGTGTACAAGTTGTCAAGAATATGCTGTCTTTGGTGTACCCCAGCAGCTGTGTTGTGCTGTTCCTCCTCCTCCTCAGGCAGGTCAGCAACCTGGTCGTGCATTGGCATGTTCATTCACACACATATGTTGTGCAGGATGGCACATATGAGGATAATTTTACACACAATGAGCGGTGTGTAAAGGAGGCTTACTCCTGCCAGGTCCAGGCACCTGAATCTGGATTTAAGGATGCCAAATGTCCTTTCCACCATATTGCATGTCTGATGGTGTGCTTCATTGTAGGCACGCTCTGCTGCTGTGTTTGGGTTTGCAAATGGGGTCATCACCCACGGCTGTATGCCATAACTCTTATCCCCAGCAAAGGATAAAGGATGTAAATTGTTGTTAAAGCTTGCAACAGGTTTAGTATGTAATATGGCAGTTGTCAGTTGGAGTTGGTTGTGACTCAGACGTGTTTGTGGTATGGTGTGAGTTCCTGGCCTTGTGCTAAGATTTACCAGCACTGTGTTGTTGGACATGACAATCTTGGGAATTGGCTCATGGACCTGGGATGTATAATTTGGATTCCTAACTGATGATCAGTATGTATGTACCATGGGTTGTGTAGTGCATCTTTGTAGCAGTGTGCTATCACTAGAGGAGACATGACAAATCTTTGCAACACAATGAGGTCAGATGTAGTGACAACATTGTAGCACCCTACAAAGCCTGGACATCCCAGCCATTTTGACTTGTATCAGTACAGATGAAGTGCAAACCTTAGGCCCATTTTAATGAGTAAGTGACAGTGCACAAAACAGCTCCAAAACTGGCAGCTCTGTGCTGCATCATTTTCACTATGCAGGAATGCACCTGTGTAATATGTTACAATGTAACCCTTTGTTGTCCCTTGCGCCTAATATGCAGCCGTGCACCAACACTGCTAACCTTGCACCAGGGTGCTTGGCTGGCTGCCCTGTGGAGGTGGATAGATCTGTGCAGGAAGGGACACCTTCCTATACATATACTATTTTCATGGGCAATTAGCTCTTTTTGTATGTGCAGCAGTATGCAGCATGCATAGGTGGCACATTCATATGATGTCAAATCACAGTCTATTTCCTTATTGCAACCTGCAAACGCCACCCCTGGGGTGGTGTTTGATGTTAGCACTGCCTCAGGTTTTAGGTGACACCTATATCTGAGTCAGTGTCATCATGCTATGTATCTTGTGGTAACACACCTACGGCAACACACATTGCACGCCCCTTCCATGCTGTGTGTGGTGGGGTGGGGGTAGGGGTGCTATTTACAATGTGGCTTCAAATCACACAAAAAGGTGGTCATCCACCAACTTGTACATATAGTGCAGACCATGACAATGACACTATGGGCTCTTACATATGTCCCTTAGTGATCTTGAGTGGCAGCTGATGTTTGTGACAGCCATCAGGTGTCCAAGGGTGTGTTTCCCATTGTTTCTGGGTGATCAACATCACAACCAGTGTCTCTCCTAACTTTCAATACATGAATCAGCATTTATACTATCAATACATGCACAGTGCAGGCTATGGGATGTGGCTCAGCTACTTTGCAAATGTGTCCCCTAGCACAGTACATGTAAGGTCAGTGATGTCCTAAATACTCCTACAGGGTCACACTGTAGCATCCATGATCTGCACTGTCTAACAGTAACTCTGCCCCGTGTTGGGCCTTTTATTGTTTTCGGTACAAACATGATGGTCTTGTGGGTCAGTAAGTGGTGCATGTGAGGTGCGGTGCCACTTCTCACCAATCTGACACATGGTATGTGATGGCCGTTATATTGTATTCCTATGTGTCTGACCTAATGCATCCAGCAGATGTATGGGCACACTACAGGTAAGTCAGGTATGTGTTGATGAGATGTAGTTGGTGTTGGCACCAGTTGTCTGGCATTGGATGTTTGTTCTGGCAGAGACTTGCACAGCATGATTTAATGGGTCTGTGCCTATGTGTGACTTTTGTTGAATGACCAGGGTGTATGCCATTGACATTGCTGTGCTATTGGTTGTTTGGTGTAATATGTGTGTGTGAAGTGTATGTATTATCCAACCTGTGGGCACTTGTAGACTTGTAGCGGTTTGTCGACATTTTCTGTTAGCAAAGGCTACATATCGCCACCTGTTGTTCACATGGTGTGCCTGTCAGGTTGTGGGTGTGTTATTTACATGTTGATATATGTGTTTGTGCTGTGCACTGATTGTGCTGTACTGCAGCATGGTGCATATGTATTGTTACCTGCACATCTGTGTAACCCTGGCCATGTGTTTTTGGAGTGATGTATGTCTTGCGTGTCCCACAGGGTTGGTGTGTTGTGTGTATATTGCTAGGTATGTTGATTTACCCACAAGTAGGCCATTAGCATATTGGCCATCCTGAAAGTGTTCGCTGATCCTGCTGTGCCTGAATATGTAGGCGTCATGTACGCTACCAGGATACTTAGCTAAAATGTTAGTAAATAGTCCATGGTGGTCCACTATGACCTTTACATTTATGGAATGCGTATGCTTCTGGTTTCTGTATAAATATTCTGTTGCTGCAGGTGAGACAAGTCAGACATGGCTGCAGTCCATTGCACCCAGCACGTGCGTGAAGCCAGCAAACTGGTAAAATCCCTGTTTTGTCTCCTGCTGCATTTGCTGGGTGTTGGGGAAGCAGATGTGGCGCTGTGTCAGAGAGATGATTGTGTCTAAAACCTTCAGCAGGAAGACAGAGAAAGACGGCTATAACACACCAGCGACCAGTGCACCCGTTGTCTGGAATGAGCCACTTCTAGGATATGCAGGACAGCTAGTAGCTTTGTGACAGGTGGTATATTATGTGGTGTCTGCAGTCTGGCTGTGATCTGTGGCTCAATGTGGTGCAGCAGGCATTGTATGGCTTGCCGGTTGAGTCTGTAGGTCCTAATGAGGTCTTGTTCCCTGAGGCCAAGGAGGATTGTCCTGTTCCTGAATATCCTCTCCTGCCTTCTGCATTGCCTTTGTGGGTGGCATAGTGGTAGCTGTGGTTGCTGCAGTAGTGGTGGGGGTTACTGTTGTGGTTGTTGTCCTCTGTGTCGCCTCCCGAGTTGGAGCAGTAACACTTCCATCTTGTCCTGTGGGTTGCCAATGTTGCTTCTGTGTGTTTTTCTTAAGTAGTGGTGTGTGGGGCCTCTTTTTTAAAGCCTGGTCTGACCCAGACATTACAATTTGACAAAAATCGGGGAAAAAGTCATTTTTTGGGTCCGCCTCCTACCTGTGTTCCATTTTTGCACAGGTGGATAAATATGTCGTGAGGGGCTTAAAGTAATTTTTTGGACAGGAATGTCTACCTTGCATCTCATTGACGCAAGGTGGTTTCATGCATCCAGAAAATGACGTTAACTGCACTATTTTGGCGGGACTAGTGTCAAAATATAAATATGGAGTTCAATTGGCACTGAATTAGCGTAAAAAAATGGCTATTTCGTTGCAAACTGAGTGTAAGTAGGGGCCTATATGTATTCTGCCTTCTATTGACACTGTCTTTGCTTCTGCTCTGATATTACCTTCAATGGTAGGTTCCTATCAATTTTCCATTCACCCATCACTTATCAGGGACTTTTTTTCAAATCTTATTTTCCATCCAGAGTATTTCCCTTATATACTGAATATTTCCTTCAAACTGACCACGGAGGCTGAGGCTCACTCAACTACAGTAGGACATCATCTGCATACAGGGATATTCTTTCCTTCCAATCAGTTTTCCAGTGCCATCCCCACTGCTGGGCATCTCCCTAGATCCACTCTGCAACAGCCTCTACCGCCATGGCAAAAATAGCATTGGTGATACTGGGAAGCACTGCATCATGCCTTTTCCAATCCCAAACACAGTAGAAAGTACCCAGTTCATGTTCACCCATGCTCCAGGTTCTCTGTAAAGAAGCTTAACGCATCTCAGAAATTTGGGTACCAATCCCATCTTTTCCACAATGACAAACAGGAATGGCCACCCACCCTACCCAAAAGCTTTCCTCACATTTTTGAAGACTGCTAAAGATGCCTTCACCCCTGTGCCATGGCAATATTGTTATGGCCATCTGAGGCTCAGTTTAGTAGATCTCTGTGGCATAAATCTGGTCTGATCCGGGTGGAGCAGGTCAGTAACCAACCCTATAGTCTGTTCACCAATACCTTGGCCAACAGCTTTGTTTCTACATTGAGCAATAATATCAGTCAGTAACAGTCACACTTATCTCTAGGTTTGCCATATTTATGGAGCAATGTGATTGCTGGAGTCTGTAAGTCTTTGGGAAACTCTCCTACATGATGAACCTGCATATACACTGCACATAGCGGCGCTGTAACCCTTCCCACCAGTATTCTAAAAGATTCCCTGGGCGGTCCAGAATGGGTCAAGCGTTTTCCATGACTGTAACTGTGTGAGGGTCAGTTTTAATTTTTCTTCAATTGGGTCTCCTTCCAACTTCAAAGACCCCTCCCTCACCAATAATGTGCATTGACAATCCCTGATAGAATGCAAAAGATCCATAGGAAACCCCATGATCTGGAAGCCATAGGATCCCTGCTTATATAAACACTCTTGCAAAGTCCCAACCACCCCTTCACCTTCATCCTATCCAGTATCAGTATGTGCTAATGTGATGTCTCTCTTTTTCCCTGCTGCTCAGCTGTGTCAAGAGCTTCCTGGTCTTATCTCCAGCCTTGTATGTCCATTTTTGTTTGGCTGTATTAACATCATTAGTGGCCATAATATGGTATTCTTCCATTTTAATTCCAATGCACTCCCTCTGATCATCTGTCAGAGTTAGGATATATTCAGCTTCCAAGTGTAGGGGTTCCCATTCTAGTCCATCCATCTGTCTGTCTGCCTCTCTCTCCTACCTCACCTGAAATAATCACCCCTCATATATGCCCCTATGATATCATTGCATCTGTTACCATACTGGTTTGCTCCTCAAATTACTGCTCTGTAGCCTTGCTTAACCTATTTATTTCCTTCTTATTGCCATGTAGCCATTCTTCACTCCCCCTCTGCTGTTTCAGTGGAGTTTCTAATCTCATAAGAAAGGGGGGGGGACACATTGGCACAATTGCACAGCCTTTTACCAATCACACCCAACTACATGTGTTCAGAATTTCACATTCCTTCTTAGCAACACAAAGATGTGAATGTAGAGGAGTTTATTTGACGGCTAGTGAAGCATGTTTGTTATGGTATGATATTTTATATTCTCCTCAATTATATTATGTTATGCTACGCTTGTATGTGTTATGTTATGCATTAGGATATTATTAATGTGTGTAAACCTGGACCTCTGGTAAGTGACAATGGATGAAAAAAACAGTTCTGCAAAGAAATCTGAAAAATAATTACATTATAAGAAGCAGACACATCTTTTTTGCCTATATGCTGGATATTTTCTTTGTGTGGGAAACTGATAGCTTTAATTAAGAGGCAGAGACTGGCCATGTTTATAGTGTGGCAATTTCACAAACTCAATAGGTGAACACATTTGATAAAAGTCTGATTAGTAATGTGCAGGGTCTTAAAATTCACATGTTGCTGAACTGGGAGGTAGTGCAGCTCCATAGATGACCCTCAAAAGATGAGCCTAGGTGCTCTAAATCAGTTAGAGACAGAGAGAAGCACAAATCATTGCAAACTCTAAATAGAGGGAATGGCCATAATTCAATATGGAGACCATAATAAATGCCATAGCCATGTCTTGGTGGAATTTATGCAGCAAAGGCAGGATTCTTTGAAGAATCTTGAATGGGAAAAATAAAAACTGTATCCCACATTACCAGAGGAACCATGTGGAATCTATATTAAATCCCAAGGTTGTCATCCAAATAAAAACAGTGGGCAATGAACTCTGGGAAATCGCCCAGAAGGAAAAGACCAAGTACTTGTCACAGCTGCAACCAATTTGGTCTTCTATGTATCAATTTGTTATGGTGCCACAAACCACTGAGGAAGATATGAACTGGAGAAAAAGGAAGCAGAAAGGACAGAGACAGTAGTAGAAATGACAGGGAAGGAAGTGCCTTGCAGACTGAGTGATCATTAAAGTTGGTGGGAAGAGAGATGAGTGGTGATGGTGAGAGGAATCTGGACCTGACGGAGCTGGCAATTATGGCCCTCATTACAACCCTGGTGGTAAATCCAGCTTTCGCCGTGCTGAAGACCGCCAACATACCATTGCGACGGCGGAATTCCGCTACAGGTATTACGACCCAGATCTCGGATTCCGCCACAATACAGACACCCACACAAGTTCGCCACACCAAAGATCAGTGATAAACTGGCGATACCAAAACCTACACCGTCACTCCAACAGGAATACGCCGCACTATCAGGACCCACAAATCAATGCGGCGGTCTTTCAACCGTGGTAATCCATTGGCGGTACACACCGTCATGCTCAAAATACACACACATTTACAAAACACAACCACATTGGAGAATTCGAAATACACACACCTGATACACATACACACACTCACACCCCCAATCCAATATAAAACACACACCCACATTACCCACAAACCCTTACAACCAAAAATTACAAAGAAGGCCAGAGAGAGAGATTACCTAACACAACACCAGCATCCACAGACACACAAAACCATCACTTACACAACATCCACGCACCTCAAACAACACACACCACCACATCCCCCCACACATCACAGCAGACAGCACCTCACACATCACCCACACCACATCATGGCACCTCAAAGACACCCCAGGTTTTCAGAGGAGGAGCTCAGGGTCATGGTGGAGGAAATTATCCGGGTAGAGCCACAGCTATTCGGATCAAAGGTGCAGCAGACATCCATTGCAAGAAAGATGAAGCTATGGCGGAGAATCGTCGACAGGGTCAACGCAGTGGGACAGCATCCAAGAACACAGGATGACATCAGGAAGAGGTGGAACGACCTATGGGGGAAGGTATGTTCCGTGGTATCAAGACACCAGATTGCTGTACAGAGGACTGGCAGTGGACACCCACCTCCTCTCCCACAACTAACAACATGGGAGGAGCGAGTCTTGGCAATAATGCATCCTGAGGGCCTCGCAGGAGTAGCAGGACGACTGGACTCTGGTAAGTCATATCTTAACTACTTCATCCCCCCCACCCCACCTGCATGCCATCACATACTCCCACTCTTACCCTCACCCCATCACACCATCATCTCCATATGTCCCACTATCACAACCCACACATCTCAATAGCAACGCCCTGCATGCAACACCTATGCATGGACCACCGTCACCAAAGCATGTCCAGTACAGAAACCCACAGAGACCACAAACCAACTATCACAAAAGGGCTAACACAATGACGCAAGCACAGGAGTAGAGGGTACCTCACCCAATGCACAAGATGGCCCACACAGATACTAAAACTATGCATCTACACCCCAACAGGACCCCTACCCAACACCACCGGACAAGAGGTGCCAGACATATCCAGTCCCCCCACAGAAGATGCCCACAGTGATGACAGAAGCTCTGCACGCCTGGATCAAAATGACCAGCCTGGCCCATCAGGGACCTATGGACTGTTGGTTCCCCTGACACAGTCCCAAACCACAACAGAGCCTCCTCCCTCAGGAAACACCGCCACAGCACCCACCCAGCGGGCCCATCCCTCTGTCCCCAGGACACGTCAATCAGCAGTGTGTCCACCACTACAGGGACCCCAGGCAAACCCACCAACCCAAGACAATCAGGTACCTGGGGTCAGTGGCAGTGGGCACACGGTTCAGGGGACAGAGGCACAGGATAACAGGGAAGCTGGGAGGACTGCTGTGCGACAGGGGAAAGACAGGCCCAGGGAACCGACACTCCATGAGGCCCTCTCCCACATCATGGGAGCTTACCACCATTCCCAAGAGACCATGGGCACGGTACTGACCAAGTTTCCAGAGACCCAGCGGCTGCAGGAGGAACACTACCTGGGGATCAGAGAGGACTTGAAGTCCTTTAACACCACCCTGGTCACCATTGCAGGGGTGCTGGCAGACCTTGTCAACACCATGAGGGACACAGCGGGACTCAAACGGGCCCCTGACACTAGCCTGGACGATGAACAGCCCTCCACCTTTGCCGGCGCTAGTGGACAGGAGGCCCCGCCACAGGACCAACAGGCCACCAGCACCCCACCCCCTGCAGAAGGAGAACCACCCCGCAAACGGTCCCTGAGATCCAGGAACAAGACAGAGAACATTGCCCAGACCCCCACCAGGAAATAAGACCCTCCTGAATGTCACCTTTCTGTCCCACTTTCTCACCCTGTCCACCTTAAACTGCCATAGCTCCACTTCCTATGCCCCATTGGACAATGCACCTGTGAGACCAAGAGACTGGACTCTGCCATGGACATTCCTCCACCATCATCCCAGCCCATTTCACACCCCCCTCCACTTATTTGCACAGAAATAAACACCCTTGAATCACAAATAAATCTGGAGTCAGTCTGTGCTTTCACAAATTTGCAATTTCAAAGTCTCTGGAATATAGCAATGTCAATGTACTTGTTCACATACCAATGTTACACAGCTGTAGGCCAGGAGTAAACATAGCAGAGTGCACAAATTGGGACCCAGATCTTTGAAATGAAAAGCCAAAGTGACAAGTCAGGGTCCATACACAGAGGTAAAAAGGCAGACTTATGCTAGGTCCTATAATAGTATGAGATGTGGGAAGCAGTTCCATCTTCTTACCTGTGTCTCACTGGAAGTATTGCATGATGATGTTCCGGTTGTCTACATTTTCTTCTTCTGCCTCCTCTTCTTCACTGTCCACAGGCTCCATAGCTGCCACAAGACCACCATCAGGCCAATCCTCCTGCAGAAAAGGCACCTGGGTCGCAAAGCCAGGTTGTGCAACATACAACAGGCGACGATGATCTGGCATACCTTCTTCGGTGAGTAGTGTAGGGATCCACCTGTCAGATGGAGGCACCGGAATCTGGCCTTCAGGAGGCCGAAGGTGCACTCCATAATCCTCCTAGTTCACCCAATGTGCCTCATTGTAGCGTTCCTCCGCCCTTGTCCTGGGATTCCTCACTGGGGCCAGTTGCCATGTCAGGTTGGGGTAACCAGAGTCACATGCAAGTATTGAGGGGCAACTGTTAGACATCCTCCAAACATTAGGGAATCTCTCATACCCAGACAGCAAATGAAACTGTGTGGGGCATTATGTTCACCTATTAGCCACACACGGTGCCTCTGGAGTTGCCCCATCACATAAGGGATGCTGCTATTCCTCAAAAGGTAAGCGTCATGCACAGAGCCAAGATACTTGGCATTCACATGGGAGATGTACTGGTCTGCCAAACACACCATCTGCACATTCATTGAATGGTAGCTTTTCCAGTTTCTGTACACCTGTTCATTCCTGCGGGGGGGGGAAAAATGCCACATGTGTGCCATCAATGGCACCAATGATGTTGGGGATATGTCCCAGGGCATAGAGGTCACCTTTCACTGTGGGCAAATCCTCCACTTGAGGGAAAACAATGTAGCTGTGCCTGTGTTTCAGCAGGGCAGACAACACTCTGAACAACACATTAGAGAACATTGGCTGGGACATCCCTGATGCCATGCCCACTGTTGTTTGAAAAAACCCACTGGCCAGGAAATGGAGTACAGACAGAACCTGCACTAGAGGGGGGATTCCTGTGGGATGGTGGATAGCTGAAATCAGGTCTGGCTCCAACTGGGCACAGAGTTCCTGGATTGTTGCATGATCAAGTCTGTAAATGATAATTACGTGTCTCTCTTCCATTGTCAACAGGTCTACCAGGAGTCTGTACACTGGAGGATGCCGCTATCTCATCACCTGCCCCAGCGGACATGCCCTATGGAGGAGAACGGTGAGCAGAGGGTCATATAACACTTAGGTATCACAATGCTGTTTTGCAAAAACGTAACAATTTCTCTACGTGCCTTTGTCTGTCCGTATTCCTGGCCTAAATAGGTGTGACTAGTTATTTGGGCTGCCATGTGGCCCCCTGAAATGGCACCTGCCTGACCTGTAAGGTAGGACAAGGGGAAATGAGGTAACTGCGCTGGCGTTGTACACCGTCGCGGTAGGCGGTCGAACACCGCGGCGCAATTCAGCATTGGTTAACATTGGGCCTTATGGGTTACAGAAGCCAATGACGATGTACGCCGTAACCGCCATTTTCTAACTGCTCACTCACTTGATACCTGACCTTCAACAGGAGAGGACCTACACTGCAAGTGCTGCTGTGACCTGTGTCTGGAAGCAACAATGGCTACAGTGTCTGGGGAAAGGGCCCCTGCCTTCACTTCGGAGGAGTTGGAGAAACTAGTGGATGGGGTCCTCCCCCAGTACACGCAACTGTACGGGCCTTCAGACAAACAGGTGAGTACACTGTGAGCATAGTGGATGGCACATGAATGTATGGAGTGTCGTGGATGGAAGAGGGAGGGGAGCGGGACAGGCCAGCATGTGAGGATAGTGTGTGTGCATGTTTGTCTGGGCCAGGGTGGGAGGTTTTTAGGCAATGCGTGAAAAGAACAGTACAGGATAGTAACATCCATTATTACTTCACTTGTCCTCTAGGTCAGCGCCCACCAGAAGAAGGGTATTTGGCGTGCCATCACCAAGGAAGTGTGGACCCTGGGGGTCTACCATAGACGGAGCACCCACTGCCGGAAAAGATGGGAGGACCTGTGCCTCTGGAGCAAGAAGACGGTGGATGGCCTCCCAACATGGAAGTGGTGCCCGTCGCACCATGACCCCCCCGATGTACCAGATCCTGGCGGTGGCATATCTGGAGTTGGATGGGCGCTTGAGGGCATCACAGCAGCCACAAGGGGGGTGAATACACTGTCATTCAGCTGACTCTGCATGCTTGACGAGGTGTCTGAGTGGGGATGGTGGCCTGTGGGTTCCCCTAGGCAAGGGCAGACACGCAAAGGTAGATCTATTGTTTTGCAGCCTCATTCCCAGTCCAACCCCAAAGGTGGTATTTGTCCTCTACACCTAGTCAGGCTCCCATGAGTTCCAGCTGTGCATGAAATTGGTCTAGACAGAGTCTCCCTTGGGCATGTGCTTTTCCCCTGCACTAGTGCATGATTTAGTGCATAGGGCTGCTCCCTGTGTGTTGTGTCTGCCAACGGTAGTGGTGTTGCATGCACTAACCATGTGCATCTTCTGTCTTTCCCCTCCCTTTTTCTTTTGTCACCCTGTTCTTGCGTGCATTAGCATCATCTGGCGGAGGAGCAGTGGCACCGGAGCAGGAGGGAGCTGCATCCCACATGGCCCTGGAGGGTGAAGTAACGGCGTCTGAAGGCACCAGTGGGACGGAGGGCGAGGGGAGCTCCACGACAGGGACAGGAGCATACACCAGTGACAGCGACTCCTCCTCTGATGGGAGGTCCCTTGCGGTGGCAGGCACCTCTGTGCCCACCACATCAACTGGTAAAGCCGCCACCCCCCCAGGCACCTCAGCCCCTGCCCCAGTCAGCCCTGCTACCCTCAGTGAGGAGGCTATTGACCTCCTGAGATCCCTTACTGTTGGGCAATCTACCATTCTGAATGCCATCCAGGGTGTTGAGAGGCATTTGCAGCAAACAAATGCTTACCTGGAGGGCATTCATTCTGGGCAGGTGGCCCAACAGAGAGCATTTCAGGCTCTGGCCGCAGCATTGATGGCAGCCATTGTCCCTCTGTCCAGCCTCCCCCCTCCAACTTCCACTACCCAGACCCAATTCCCTGTACCTCCGCCTACCCAAGCACACCATCAGACCAGCATGCACACTCATCAACACACAAGAGTGGACATGGCAAACATAAGCACCACACATCTCACAGGCACTCACACAAGCACCATCCCCATGCAGACACACCAACATTCACATCCTCCAGTGTGTCCCCCTCCTCCACGTCCTCCTCCTCCCTCCCTGTCTCGTCTCCACTCACTCCAGCATGCACTACATCCTCAGCCACTACCTCTATCACCAGCACGCCCATCATCACACACCGTTCACGTGCAATCAATATCCCACTACCATTCACACATCCCCTGTGTCCTCTACCAGTCTGTCTGTGAGCCCACCTCCCAAACTACACAAACGCAGCCACACACCCACCCAACAGCCATCCACCTCTTCCCTACACCTCCCCCCCTGTCCTTCCCCTAGGGCCAGCCTGTCCAGGACGCAGCCCACCACCTCAGCCACCAAATCCCCAAGCACAGTGGTCACAGCAACTCCGGTCTCATCACGGCCGCCACCCATCAGGGCTGCCAGTGTGCCATCTAGCGAGGTGAAGAAGGCGAAGAAGGTGCCCACATGCGGGAGGGAGAAGCCACACCTACCAGCAGGCAAGGGCTCCTCCAAGCCAAAAGGGAACAGTGGCAAGACACCAGCAGCAACATCAAAGGTGGGGAAGGGACACAAGCCGAAGAGTAGGTCAAGACAGGGCACGGTGGCTCCGGCTGAGGGACCAGAGTCACCCTTTCTGTCAACCAGTACACCAACCTGTACGGCGGAGGACACCGCCACCTGCCCCGCCACTAGCTCCGCCACCAGCACCGCCACCAGCACTGCCACCTACATGTCTGCTGCCTCTACAACAGTCCCCAGCATCATCCCCAGTGGGCAGCCGTCCGAGGTTGCAGGAGACATCCTGCTGTGTCCCTCAACAGGTACAGACACATCCACCACAGCCAGCATCTCCGCCACAGACACCGCCGCAACCACCGCTACCACCCCCGCAATGTGCTCAGACAGTTCCACCACAGCTGACATGCCTATCATCCCCAGTGGGCAGCCATCCGAGTCTGCAGGAGACATCCTGGACCCTGCCCAGCGTCCATGTGGAATGACTCTCAGCACTGTTTGTACCTGCAGGTGGCAGGCGAAGTCGCAGCAGGGTGGAGTGTGTCTCTGTCTCCATGGCGTATCATGCTACCTGTTCCTAGGCAATCTCGTGGCACACATACTCAGGTGAGGGAATGGGACCTGCCACACTGCATGTGAAGCACTCTGGGCACAAAGTCCCCTCCAGAACCAATGGAGCTTCACATCCACTACCCCAGTCCTTGGCAGGATGAAGCACTCTGAGCACAAAGCCCCCTCCAGAACCAGTGGAGATTCACATCCACCACGTCAGTCCTTGGCAGGATGATGCACTCTGGGCACAAAGCCCCCTCCAGAACCAGTGGAGATTCACAACCACTACCCCAGTCCTTGGCAGGATGAAGCACTCTGGGAGATTCACATCCACTTCCCCAGTGCTTGGCAGGATGAAACACTCTAGGCACAAAGCCCCCTCCAGAACCAGTGGAGACTGTTATCCACTTGAGAGACTGTGGCTTTGCACTCCCCAGTATAGAGCAGTGGGCAAACCACCCACTTGAAAGACTTGTGAGACTGTGGCTTTGCACTCCCCAGGATAGAGCAGTGGGCAAACCACCCACTGGAAAGACTTGTGAGACTGTGGCATTGCACTCCCCAGGATAGAGCAGTGGGCAAACCACCCACTGGAAAGACTTGTGAGACTGTGGCATTGCACTCCCCAGGATAGAGCAGTGGGCAAACCACCCACTGGAAAGACTTGTGATACTGTGGCTTTGCACTCCCCAGGATAATGCAGTGGGCAAACCACCCACTGGAAAGACTTGTGAGACTGTGGCTTTGTACTTCCCAGGACCAATCAGTGGGCATGGAGCCCCCTCGTGGAGCAGTGGCGTCGTGCGTTCATCCGGCTGAGGTGCCCCCCTCCGCTTCCCCCTGAGGTACCTGTTTCATTTTGATCTGATGCCCCTGCAGTGTTCTCTCCGTTTCGAGTCAGAAATCTTGTGTGGGCTTCGCCCATGCATTTTGGGACACTGATCCACGGACGATGTTTGATCAATATCCGGACTTGTCTAGTTGGTGTACATATTTGTATATACTGTGTTTTGAAATTGCACTATCTGATTTTTATTGATTACAATCGTTACAATCACTTCATTTTGTCCTTGCGTTCTTCCAGGGGGTGAGGTGGTGTATATGTAATGTTGCTGCATGTTTTTGTGTGCATGGTGTTGTGGGTGAGGGTGTGTGTGTCACTCTCTTTTCCCTCCCACCCTCCCCTGTGTTGTAGGTGCAGTACTCAGCATGGTCGTTGACAGCATCTTTCCTGATCCTGATACAAGAGGAGGAAAACCAGCATGGGCAGGACCTGAAGTTCGGGCTCCATGGGGTCCTGGTTCCTCGTTGGGTGTCGAGAGGTGAGTGGTTTCCATTCTAATTCCTGTTTCTGCCGTGCTTTTGATAGCGTTGGTACCGCCCCGGAAAAGGTAGCAGATAGGCCTCTTGTAATAGTGTGGGCGGTACTGTGTCCTCCGCCTGTCTGTTGGTGGTTACCGCCGCGGTGCTTGTTTCTACCGCCGTGGCGGTTGGAGTGTTAAAGTGGCTGTCCATGTTGGCGGTTTCCTCCATGGTCGTGATTACATTTTTTTTCTGCCGGGCTGTTGCCGGTATTACCGCTGTTTTAACACCGACTGCCAGGGTTGTAATGAGGGCCTATGTCTCACTGTTAGGAGATACAAGTCCAGACACAACAACTCCAAGGACTGTCTTATCCATCCCAGCATCCCCACAATATCAAAGTCAGACCTTGGATACATGCCTCTGCCTTTTAGATACATTTATCCATTGGCCCTAAGATACAGAGAGAATTGGAGGAGAGAGAGAGAAGGTATGCTACTCACCTATTTTCCTACTTGCCTAGCCTTCTGAGAGGACAGACAAATCTGGGTTTGTAGAGGAGCCCTCCTTGATAGGGTGCTGAAAGCATGTCCCTAGTAGGGGCCTAGTTTAGTGTGCTTGGACTGATTTTTCAGCACTCTCACACAAGCTTGCATTACTGGCTGTTTCACTGAGTCTTAGCACTGCCTTGCATAACTCTGCATCAGGTAGTCACTTCATGGGTGGGGCATGGGAGTTACCACACATCCATCCATGTTTTTTTTGCACAAACCCAGATTTATAAAGACATGTATACCTGGGTTGGTGCTAAGCAGCACACAGTATGCCAGCAAAAGGAAATACAGAGGATTTCTGCTGCCCCCCTTTCAAGCAATGCAGCACAGCAAGTTTACTTGCTGCACTGCATTCAAGAACTAATATTAAATTTGCCCCCAGATCTGTAGGACCTGACTGCCACCACTAGCAAACTCCAGGCAGAATAATGGGGGAGCTTAACCTTGCACCAGAACACAATCCTGTGCAAATTATTTTCTTCTCATCTCATGCTTCACAATTCTTTCGAACAAACGTGCCTGTGCTAGCTAAAGTGTTGCATAAACAATGATTTGTATACTGCTAGCTCTTTGTAAAACTATGCTACCACTCCTAAAAATCGATGTTGTTCATGCGAAGCAGAGTCTCATCCCAAGCAACCCTTTTGTATGGGAGCTCAATGTCCACCTCCTCCTTCCCACAGAGCTACAAGGGTCACTGAAGACAAGAGAATGCATACTTTAATGGCAGAGAGGGTTAGAGAGCGGGCTTTTCTGAGATAGTGGAGGATAGAAAACTTTGTCCAGGCTTTTTTGTATTGTAATGTTAAACCAGGGTTGTAGGAAATTGCCCCTTTTTGACATTGTCAACCCACTTTTCACTTGGTATTCTGATGTAAGTAAATGCGGTCGAGGCCACATCATAAGGTAAGTGGAAACAACTTTATTAGTAGACGCGACCTAGTGTCCAGCTTCTCCGGAGAATCAGGTTCAACTGTCATCTCCGGACTGCTTGCGTTCTGGGGAACGCGCCCAGAACTCAGACACAACATATCCTCTTGCCTTCATATAAATAATGTAACAAAGAAAATAACTGGTATAAAACTAAAACTTAAAACAGAGAAAAAACTACTACTTTGTAACACAGTCTTTCAAATAATTAAACATTTGTGAGACATAATCACCTAAAAATATAGTCTTTAAAATAACTAGGACACTTGCGAGTCCTCATCAATTGTTCACGAACCACTCCTTTTGTTTGAGAATACTCTCTGTCTTGCGTTACACTGGTACTTTGTGATTTGCTCTCTCCAGCCTCAGAAGCAGTACCATGACTCACACCAGAAGTAGTTCCTCCTTCATCGCTCCTTCCAGCATCAGAATCAGTACCGTAACTCACACCAGAAGTAGATCCTCCTCCATCGCTCCTTCCAGCATCAGAAACAGTACTATGATCACTCCAGAAAAGGGAGCTGGGACATTCATCCTCAACTTGACTTGAAACACACTTCCCCCTTTCTGATACACTGCCACATTTCTCACATTCCACTTCTCACCTCCTTCAATCTCAACTTGAAATGTTCCCACCTTCTTCACACGAAAAGGACCTCTAAATTTCAAAACACCCGCTCTTACTCTACCTGACTTGACTTTGACCCTGTCCCCCACCATTAATCCGTGTCTATGCTGACAGGGCACACCTGTTTTGTCTCCACCACCAGATGCAACCCACTCTTGAAGCCAAGAAGGAATCAATTTCGACCCCATCGGTCTCCCTCTCATCACTCGGAAAGGAGTCACACCGGTAGCACTATGAATCGTGGAGCGATATGCTCGTACAAAATCAATTCTCATTTTCTGCACACTACAATGATTAGCTAAAGCTAACTGTATAGTTCCCTTGATTAATCTATTAACTCTCTCAACAATTCCATTACCCTGTGGGTAGTAAAGGGACGTCCTGGTGTGTCGCACTCCACAATTCTTCAAAAACAAGCACATCTCATTCGAAGTCAATTGAGTGCCATTGTCCGTGATAAGGACCCTGGGTATGCCTTCCTCCATGAAAATATCCTCTAAAACTTTTATAGTTGTGGACGTAGTGACATCACGAACAAACCTAACCACTAACCATCTTGAATGTACATCCACAACCACAACTGCGAAACGCATCTGAAAGGGAACTCCCCATAACGGACCAATGAAATCTAAACAAATAGTGTGCCAAGGTTTCCCCAGATCTTCAATATGTCCTTCCACCCTGCCAACACCTACCTTCAACCTCTTCTCACTCTCTCTGCATAGTCTACACTGTTCCACCCAACCCTTAACTTGTCCATCCAAACCTGGCCACCAAAAATTCTCTTTCAATCTTCTGCTAGTCATCCCCTGACCCAAATGACCTTCATGAGCTAAGGAAAATAATTTAAACCTCAACCCAACCGGTGGAACAAAACGTTCACCCCGCATCAATCCGCTGTCCCCACAACACAACAGCTCATCCAACACATCCAAAAAAGGCCTAACAGACAGCGGAAGGGTACTCTCCCTTCGAATCCCTAAAGAGACTAGTCTAAAAACGCATTTAAGACAATCATCAGCTGCCATCTCATCCTTCCATTCATCCAGTGTAAATGTACCTAAACCCCATTCAACAACATCACAGATAGAAGCCACAGCATCATCAGTATCACAAGACCTTACCGACTGAGCATCCACCTCCTCCCAGTCAAGGGACAACTTGGACAGACAGTCAGCCTGAACATTTTTCCAACCCTGAACATACTCAACACGATACAGATACTCCTGCAACCTTGCAGATAGTCTAGCTAACCTCGCTGACCCCTTCCCCGCACCACCAGCAGATAATATCCTTAACAAGGGTTTGTGATCACTCCTCAAAGTAAACTCCAACCCCCACAAATACGCTCTGAAATATTCTGTGCCCCAGACAGCCGCTAAAGCCTCACGCTCAATGACAGAATATTTTCGCTCTGTTTGTGTCAGTGTACGATAAGCAAACCTGACTGTCTTCTCTTGTTTTCCATGTACTTGTGATAATACAGCTCCTAAACCAGTGCCACTTGCATCCACAGTCAAAATAGAGCGTAAATTAATATCAAAAGCTGTCAAAATATCTGCATCACAAATCTCATCCTTAATTCAATTAAAACAACTCACTTGTTCGTCAGACCAAGAAAACGTACTCCCCTTCCTCAACAACTTCCTTAAATTCTCAGTCTTGCTTGCAAATCTATTTACGAACTTGGAGTAGTACTCCACTAGTCCTAAAAAAGACCTCAACTGGTCTTTGTCAGCTGGTGCAGGTGCGAATTTGATGGCCTCTAAAAGACTTTTCTTCGGTTTAATGCTGCCTTTAGCAATAGAATACCCGAGGTAGTCAATTTCCTCAACCAAAAAAATACACTTTTCCTTATTCAAGCTTAGACCCGATTCTCCAATGATCTTGAGCACTTTTCTGAGAGTGACATTGTGCTCATCAACTGTTTCACCCATCACAAGTATATCATCTTGAAAAAATAATACATCCTTAAGACTACCAAACATCTGACCCATCAATTGCTGAAACACACTTGCTGCAGAAGCCAGACCAAAAGGCATACGAGTAAATTGGAAAGTACCTTCCGGAGTGACAAATGCAGTTATATGTTTAGAATCAGGATGAAGTTTAATCTGATGGTAAGCACTCCTCAAATCTAATTTGGAGAAAAACCTACCATTTTTGACAGCAGATAGCAACTCAATTATGTTGGGCAAAGGGTAGGTATCAACCACAATGTTCTGATTTACTTACCTCAAGTCTACACACAATCTGACCTTCCCATCTGATTTCCGCATAATAACAACCGGAGAAATCCATGGGGAGGCTTCAATGGGTTCAATGGTTCCCTCCACCAACATGTTATTAATCACTTTCTTGACTTCCTCCCTTACTACAAATGGTATCTTGCAATCTTTATGCTGAATAGGATGAGTATCTTTTCTCAACACTATCCTATGCACATAACCTTTTAAACATCCTAATTCCTTTTTAAATACATCTCCCGCCCCCTCCAAAATGTCTTCCAAATTTATGTTTTCCACCAAAAAACCTGATTAGGTGCTCTAGGACTGATGACAATGTTGAGATTATATTGATGCATCCAACCCAATTTAGGTGGGCCCTCAACAGACACGTATACTTTTCCAAGAACTTTCCTTCCGCCAAAATGAATTTCCTTCAACATATAACCCACCAAATGAATTTCCCCCCCTTGGTATCCACCCGGGGATATATCTTTTGGTAACAACTCTTCTTTTCCCCAAAAACGCCTAAAAAGGCTCTCTGGGATTATAGTGTACAACGAACCAGAGTCCACCATGAGATTTAGCTGAGCTTCCCCAATTAAGAAAGAAGCTGTCGGTCTAGAATATCGACGATCACTCCCACTCACTCTCAGGATAGCATCTTTTCCCACAACAAGTACTCTGTCCTCACAAGGAGATTCACAGCATTCCTCAACTAAATTTATGCTTGATCTAGATTCTTTAGTACCACGGTTATTTTCTCTGCACACACGGGCATAATGTCCTCTGCGGCCACACTTACGACATTCCTTATTGACAGCAAAACATTTCTTGGAGTCTCCCAAGTGTGAAGTACTACCACACCTAAAGCACTCCCTCCCCTTACTGCCAACAATTTTTTTTGTTGTTGTTATAACTCCAGTTTCAGGCTGCAAAGTTGTAGGATCATTTGATAAAGCCATAACTTCCACAGTTTTTTCTTTCCTTTCCAATTCCTTAATCCAGCGTTTCGATTCCTCCATCACTTTTGCCAAGTCAATCGCTTCTTGTAGAGTGGGATTCTTTGCCGCCCATAACCTCTCCTGAATCTTTTTATCACGGCACTGTACAATGAGTTGATTCCGTATTAGTTCATCTGTCATAGCGCCAAACTTGCACTTAACCGACAATTCCCTCAACCGCGACACCAAATCATCAATAGATTCATGATGATCTTGAGGTTGAGTATAAAATTTGTACCTAGCTAGAACTAAATTAGTCTCTTTTGCGAACCTATACTCCAACCTTTTAATCGCTTCTTTGAGAACATCATCCATAGGTTGGCCATTGGGCCCCATATAAGGAGGAAGATATTTGAAAATCCTTTGGCCCTCACATCCCAAAGTACTCAAAAGTATAGCTTTTTTCCTTTGAGAAGAATAACCCTGACCATCCAAGGCAACAATATAATTCTCAAGAATTTCGATCCAATCCTCCCAAGGAAGAATTGGCATGCCAGGAACAGGTAGAAATAAAGGTGGAGGAGAAATATTAGAGTGAGAAGCCATCACAACAATGGTCAAATAAGTGCTAAACAGGATAAACAATGTAAAACAGTGAACAGAAAAGCTGTAGAATTAAATGTTTCACTTTTTACAAAACAGCCAGTTTAAGTTCTCACAGTAATTTCTTTTCTTTTACTTGCTGCTTTTAAAGTATTCTTTGTCCAGCTAGCAATCTGAAAGTGACAGCCTGTCCTTAAAGAGTCAATGTGACCTCCTCCCAATTTCCCCACTTCGAATGAAACACTCCAATGCCGTCAAAGGTAAGAAAACTTCTGGGGTACCTCCCATAAATCCATTTCCAAAAAAAGGGGTTCCGGTTTAAACAAGTTACTGCGCCTGCTCCCTTGGCGCCTGTACTAGTGAGAGGATGACGTTCTGATACTGCGCTTTGATCTGCCGGCGCACGTTTAGAAAAACACTTGAAAGCGCTCCGCACCTCCTGGAGGATACCACACAGATCTGCTCTTCCTGGGCGCTCCCCTTCAACTCCGCTTGTCATCAACGCAATGCGGCGACTCGATTCGGCTCCGCTCCTCCGTTGCTGGTACCAGGAACTAACGGCAGGAACAGGATCAGGAGCACACCGGCAAAAGCAGGAACAGGGCTGTCCTAGGTCGCGTTAAATTACCTTTGTCGCCAAAATGATGTAAGTAAATGCGGTCGAGGCCACATCATAAGGTAAGTGGAAACAACTTTATTAGTAGACGCGACCTAGCGTCCAGCCTCTCCGGAGAAACAGGTTCAACTGTCATCTCCGGAATGCTCGGGCTGCTTGCGTTCTGGAGAACGCGCCCAGAACTCAGACACAACATATTCTATGCAATTTTGACAGAAGGTGCACTGGGTTCTAGTGCCAGATGTCTTTCCCTAAAACTGTACAATTGTTTCCCAGTTGACAATACCTTTGGTACCCCTGTAAGTCCCTAGTTAATGGTACCCAGGGCATGCATAGCAAAGAGGGTCCCCAAGGGCTGGAGCATGTATTGTGCCTCCCTCAGGGACCCCCTCACCTAGCTCATGCCGACTGCCATTGAAGTCTGCTTGTCTTGGTGCAGCTAAAAGTGAAAACACAGCATTGCACACAGCCTTGTGCCATGCCCGTTAACACTGCATGCAATATATGTATGTCAGCAGCCCTTCTACCCCTAAAGGGCAGGGTATATTATATTACATGTATGGACATATCTGCAAAAGCTTTGTCGATTCTTAGACATGGTAAGTGATCAGGGTAGCCATTAAGCAGATGTGCTGGACACTGGTCAATGTGAATTCCCCAGCTACATGATGGCTTCACTGAAACTAGGGATGTTTGGTATCAAACATATCATAATAAACCCTCACTGATTCCAGTGATGGATTTATTAATACATGCACCCAGAGGGCATCTTAGAGGTGTCCCCTGAAAAACCTACCAACTGCTGGTGCACCAGCCAACTTGTTTAGCCAGCCTGCCACCACAAAGGTGAGAGCCTCAGTTCTCGGGCAGTCAGTAACGAAGACTTCTCTGGCAGGGATGTTCACACACCCCTCCCAACAGGATGACCTGCAAATCTGCATTCCAAGGGAGGGGGCTTCAAAGAGCCATCCCCTTGGTATGCAGATTTGTCATCCCTCAGAGGAGATGCCGACCATTTGGCACCTGGACAGGTGGGAAAATGAGTAGTCAGAAAGGCGTGTCCACCCCTCCGGCCAGTTCCATCCCTAAAGTGAGCTGCCTGATGTGGACACAAACTTTTTAAAGTCTTCTATCTTGGTGATGATAGAACTAGGACTCTCGGACAGGGGAAAACCCACTTACTACAGGAATTGGTAACATAGGGGGCATAGTGACCCCTGGGGTAAGTAACCCATTGCTTACTACCCCACACTCACCTAACACCCCTAAATTCAATATTCAGGGAAACCCCTGGCACCAGAAAATCGGATCCTGCTGACCTGAAAGAGGAAGATGGACCCTGAAGACTCACAAAAGCAAGAACAGAAGACCAGCAGCTGACTTGGTCCTAGCCCTGCCGGACTGCCTGCTGTCTTCGACAGTTGTGCCAAAGATGATTTGTCCTGCAGCTGCCTGTGCCTCCAAATGTCTTTGAGGACTGCCAGCTTTCAACCAAGATCCAGGAACTCCTGTGGAGTAGCGGAGCTGCTCCCCTACATCCTGTAGGCACCCCAGAAGAACTGCGAGGAATCCGGACCACCAAAACCCAACACTAAAAAACACCACTGCACCCGTGCCCCGTAGCCTGAGTTGAAGTGGGGCAACTGTGCCAGCGTGACCCCCCGAACCTCCAGAGACGAAACCCACCTTGGGGTTGCCAACTCTGGCCTTCCTGACACTTCCAGCAGCATCTTTGTGCAGCTCCCCCCTACAGCAAGTGAACTGGTGACAAAAACTCAGGCCCATATTTATACTTTTTGACGCAAAACTGCGCTAACGCAGTTTTGCGCCCAAAAAATTGACGCCAGCTAACGCCATTCTGAAGCGCCATGCGGGCGCCGTATTTATTGAATGTCGTTAGCCGGCGTTAGCCGACCGGCGCTGCCTGGTGTGCGTGAAAATAAACCACGTACACCAGGCAGCGCCGGCGTAGGGAAAAATGGCGTTTGGGTGTCTAAAAATGGGGCAAGTCAGGCTGAGGCAAAAAAATCGTCTTAACCCGATTTGCGCCATTTTTTTACGACGCGCATCCCCCATTGAAATGACTCCTGTCTTAGCAAAGACAGGAGTCATGCCCCCTTGCCCAATGGCCATGCCCAGGGGACTTCTGTCCCCTGGGCATGGTCATTGGGCATAGTGGCATGTAGGGGGGCACAAATCAGGCCCCCCTATGCCCAAAAAAAAATAATAATAATATTTACCACAACTTACCTTTTCTTCCCTGGGGTGGGTCCCTCCATCCTTGGGTGTCCTCCTGGGGTGGGCAAGGGTGGCAGGGGGTGTCCCTGGGGGCTTGGGAGGGCACCTCTGGGCTCATTCTGAGCCCACAGGCCCCTTAACGCCTGCCCTGACCCAGGCGCTAAAATCCGGCGCAAATGCGGGTTTTTTAGTCCCGCCCACTCCCGGGCGTCATTTTTGCCCGGGAGTATAAATCCGACGCAATAGCATCGGAGTAATTTTTTTATACGGGAACGCCTACCTTGCACATCATTAACGCAAGGAAGGTGTTCACGCAAAAAAATGACGCTGACTCCATGAACTTTGGCGCTAGACGTGTCTAACGCCAAAGTATAAATATGGAGTTAGTTTTGCATCGAATTTGCGTCGAAAAAAACGACGCAAATTCGGCGCAAACGGAGTATAAATATGCCCCTCAATGTCTCATACCACCTCTGCACCCAGCCGCACCGGCCCAAGGAGAAGAGAACTACAGGTGTCCCTACATCCCCAAGCATCATGAGACCTGAGCTCTGTTGTTGGTTCAGCCGGACTGGTCCCCCACTCCCAGCTTTCAGCATCTTTTTAACCAGATCGTTCCCCATAGGATAACATTATTGCATCCGATGTTGAAAAACGCCTCTGCAGCCGGTTGCCCCGGTGCCTCCTGAAGTGACCCGTTGGTGCTGCTTGGACTTTGCTCTATACTTACCTTAACTCCAGAAGAACAGTCGTGTAAGTTGTTGCTAAGTGCCCGAATGCAGTATATGTTCCTTTTCTTATACGATAACATTAGGGCACCCGACGCTGAAAAGCACCACTGCACCCAGGCATGCCAAGGCCTCCCAAAGTGACCTATTGGTGCTGCCTTGGACCTTGCCCTATAACTACCTTAACTCCAGAAGGTTGGTCTTGTAAGGCGCTGCAAATTATCTGTATGCAGTATATGCCTTTCCTCCATAGGATAACATTACCGCTTCAGAAATTGCACAGTGTTGATTTTTCATACCTGTAAAAATGTATAACCTGAAATGTACTTACCTGATCTTGATGATCTTGATCCCATAAAGTATATAAAGAAAAGTGTTATTTTGATAAATTGGCATGGATCTCCTTATTGAGTTGTGGGTTTCATTTATTGACTGTGTGCACACATGAACGTCATCAATTCATCAAAATGCCAGGGGTAGCGAAAGTGACAACACATGTCATTTGACCTTTACTTTCACTTACACACACAAGCTTACACATACACACACATTTACAGATGCACACCCTCTCTCACATAAACACACTCTCACCCACAAGAATGCACACAACTTACATTTAAAAACACTTTTTACTTACCTCTACTGCCAGGGAGAGTTATTTTCCAACTAACTGTACTCCATCCTTTACTGCACTAATAGTAAATAATAAAATATAATATCAATCACTATTAATGTAATGAATAATTGCCAGAAAACAAGGAAACCGGAGGCCCAAACAACGACGAGTTGTGTCCTGTTTTCCTGACACTGATTTTGCCACCTCTGAGGCCAGGAATCTCGAAAGCAGTGTCGGGGGTCTCAAGGAGCAGGCCAGGGGTCGCAATTATGACCCCCTGGCTGCCCCTAAATGACATGCATATGTGCATGTGGCAAATGTCTAACACTCCTCTCTGATTAGCCGAACGCTGCTTGACCACATTACTCCCTAAGAGAGCACCTTGTGATTGCTAAAGCAAGCCCCTATCCACTAGTACGGGAACCCCTGGACTCTTTGTACAGTTTACCTCATTTTGGTATACCATATAAAGAGCCAGCTTCCTACGTGGGTGTGAAGGTAGAGCTACACTTACGTTCGCAAAAATAGCACATGTGGCTGAATGTTGCAGCTGTAGCAGAATAGAGCAATATTTACTTACCTGTCTGCTTTATTTGAGATTGAGTTTGTGGTGAGACCAAGAAATAAAACAACGGTAGAGGACTATCTAGAAAAAGGTTCAAAAAAATAATATCGGATGGTAAAGATGTATGTCTAAGTTTTACTGTATATGGGCCTGAGATTTCGGCACAAGAGTAAATGAACAGCAAAATGGGTGAACATGGAGGTTCAGCATTGTACGTCATCACTGGAAAGTGGCAAAGGGCCAGAAGAAAAAAGAGTGAAAACAATGGACACAGACCACCATCCGTGGTAAAAATATTTAACCAGTCAAGCACTGTGAACCCTCAGTAGCCCAATATGATAAAATAATTATTGGTGTCAAACTCTGCAGCTATATCTAGATGTATTTAAAGAATGACACTGCAATCACCGGCCTCCCAGTGAAGGTCAGTGGGCACAGAGACAACAGGGGGGTTTTCTCCTTCAGGGCCGAGGGGCTGTGCCCCTATGAAATTCCTACACATTTATAACAAAAAATAATAAAGATATTGATTTGTTCAGAGATGCGATCATAACGATCAGAACTTTAAACAAATCGATGCATTTAAGTCTGGGCTGTCTGTCCCAGGCTGTCTTCCCCATCTCGCTTTGAAGCAGGAGACGGAAGCAGTAGATCAGCTTTCTACACTGTGACACACAACCCAGGGCTGAGTGTTCTAAAGCCCTTTATTTCCATTGTGGTCTATGACAGTTTACACTATAGGACAGTGACGATTTTAGCGTCATGGTGTCAGGCTTCTGAGTCTTCATCACTGCGTGACGACAGGCTTCTGTCATTCACAGGCATAGATCCCACCTTTTCCCCATTCGTCACACAGTAGGAATGGATGCAAGCATGTGTAACTTGGTGCCTTATCCTCGGTAATCGTAAGCGTTATAATGCTAATCCTGTGTTATTTTTATTGTACTGAAACCCGTTGTTACACTAACCTCTCCCCGTGACACGTTGGCTGCAAATCGCTAGCTCCTAGGGAAGTGGAGCTGCTGTATTTGTTCCCTCACAAAATTGATCCAAAAGAGGAGCACGGTTCTTGTTCCCTTGAGAAATTGATCCAAAAATCAGAATCATGTGCAAAGGGAGAAATATGTGCTGACATTAAAGGCACATATCTGCTGTATGGCTTTAAAACTGGCCATATCACCATGCCCTTAGCAATAATGCCAAAACATTGATTGATATTCTAACAATGAATGCTAAAAAGCAATTTAGTTCCACTCTTATTTCACTTGTTTTACTTAATGTTGCATTCACCAAGAGAGTTAGCTGTTTCATCATGCTCTGTTACTGTATTTCTTTTAGTGCATTTTTTTACTCCTGTGTAGTGCACAGTTTGACTTGTGCCAAGTGTTTATGAGGGGCTTTGATTGAGAACGCTGGTGCTGAGGCTGTCAGTGGGTTGTCATCTCTACAGAGCACACAGAACAATGTATATATGTCAGCTGCCTCAGGAAACCCCCTGTATTACCCTAGGCCATCTATTGGTTTTAAATCAATGGAACAAAAAGCTGTTCTCTGGAGGTCGAGTCCCAGAATACGTAAACACAGCTGCTTCTCACTGTGCCCTTTCTGGCAACTTCTGATAACCTAAAACCCTCCATCTCATTTCATCTAAAACAAGAAAATGTACCAATAAAATGTTTGACTCAAGAGGCAGAGTGTTGCGGAATATTTGGTTTCTCTTTTTATGTGTGCTGCAGAATGAAGAATGCAGCACACAGAGAAAGAAGAAAAAAACTAGGAGAAATAAAGATATTTCTCCTTGTTGGACGTTGTAGGAGGCTGGACTGGCTTGTAGTGGGTACCAAGGGGTACTTACACCTTGCACCAGGTCCAGGTATCCCTTATTAGTGTAGAGGGGTGTCTAGCAGCTTAGGCTGATAGAAAAGGTAGCTTAGCAGAGCAGCTTAGGCTGAACTAGGAGACGAGTGAAGCTCCTACAGTACCACTAGTGTCACATGCACAATATCATAAGAAAACACAATACACAGATATACTAAAAATAAAGGTACTTTATTTTTATGACAATATGCCAAAGTATCTCAGTGAGTACCCTCAGTATGAGGATAGCAAATATACACAAGATATATGTACACAATACCAAAATATGCAGTAATAGCAATAGAAAACAGTGCAAACAATGTATAGTCACAATAGAATGCAATGGGGGAACATAGGGATAGGGGCAACACAAACCATATACTCTAGAAGTGGAATGCGAACCACGAATGGACCCCAAATCTATGTGACCTTGTAGAGGGTCACTGGGACTGTAAGAAAACAGTGAGGGTTAGAAAAATAGCCCACCCCAAGACCCTGAAAAGTGGGTGCAAAGTTCACCTCAGTTCCCCAAAGAGCACAGAAGTCGTGATAGGGGAATTCCGCAAGGAAGACCAACACCAGCAATGCAACAACGATGGATTTCCAGACGAGAGTACCTGTGGAACAAGGGGACCAAGTCCAAAAGTCACGATCAAGTCGGGAGTGGGCAGATGCCCAGGAAATGCCAGCTGTGGGTGCAAAGAAGCTGCCACCGGATAGTAGAAGCTGTGGATTCTGCAAGAACGACAAGGGCTAGAAACTTCCCCTTTGGAGGATGGATGTCCCACGTCGTGAAGAGTCGTGCAGAAAGACAGCAAACAAGCCTTGCTAGCTGCAAGAGTCGGGTTAGGGTTTTTGGATGCTGCTGTGGCCCAGGAGGGACCAGGATGTCGCCAATTGCGTGAGGGGACAGAGGGGGCGCCCAGCAAGACAAAGAGCCCTCTCAGAAGCAAGCAGCACCCGCAGAAGTGCCGGAACAGGCAATACAAAGTGGAGTGAACCGGAGCTCGCCCGAAGTCACAAAAGAGGGTCCCACGACGCCGGAGGACAACTCAGGAGGTCGTGCACTGCAGGTTAGAGTGCCGGGGACCCATGCTTGGCTGTGCACAAAGGAAATCCTGGAAGAGTGCACAGGAGCCGGAGTAGCTGCAAAACACGCGGTTCCCAGCAATGCAGTCTAGCGTGGGGAGGCAAGGACTTACCTCCACCAAACTTGGACTGAAGAGTCACTGAACTGTGGGAGTCAATTGGACAGAGTTGCTGAGTTCAAGGGACCTCGCTCATTGTGCTGAGAGGAGACCAAGAGGACTGGTGATGCAGTTCTTTGGTGCCTGCGGTTGCAGGGGGAAGATTCCGTCGACCCACTGGAGATTTCTTCAGAGCTTCTAGTGCAGAGAGGAGGCAGACTACCCACACAGCATGCACCACCAGGAAACCAGTTGAGAAGGCGGCAGGATCAGCGTTACAAGGTCGCAGTAGTCATCTTTGCTACTTTGTTGCAGTTTTGCAGGCTTCCAGCGCGGTCAGCAGTCGATTCCTTGGCAGAAGGTGAAGAGAGAGATGCAGAGGAACTCTGATGAGTTCTTGCATTCGTTATCTAAAGAATTCCCCAAAGCAGAGACCCTAAATAGCCAGAAAAGGAGGTTTGGCTACTTAGGAGAGAGGATAGGCTAGCAACACCTGAAGGAGCCTATCAGAAGGAGCCTATCAGAAGGAGTCTCTGACGTCACCGGCTGGCACTGGCCACTCAGAGCAGTCCAGTGTGCCAGCAGCACCTCTGTTTCCAAGATGGCAGAGGTCTGGAGCACACTGGAGGAGCTCTGGGCACCTCCCAGGGGAGGTGCAGGTCAGTGGAGTGGTCACTTCCCTTTCCTTTGTCCAGTTTCACGCCAGAGCAGGGCTGGGGATCCCTGAACCGGTGTAGACTGGCTTATGCAGAGATGGGCACCATATGTGCCCATCAAAGCATTTCCAGAGGCTGGGGAAGGCTACTCCTCCCCAGCCCTGACACCTTTTTCCAAAGGGAGAGGGTGTAACACCCTCTCACTGAGGAAGTCCTTTGTTCTGTCTTCCTGGGCCAAGCCTGGCTGGACCCCAGGAGGGCAGAAACCTGTCTGAGGGGTTGGCAGCAGCTGCAGTGAAACCCCGGGAAAGGCAGTTTGGGCAGTACCCGGGTCTGAGCTAGAGACTCGGGGATCATGGAATTGTCTCCCCAATGCCAGAATGGCATTGGGGTGACAATTCTATGATCTTAGACATGTTACATGGCCATGTTCGGAGTTACCATTGTGACGCTATACATATGTCGTGACATATGTATAGTGCAAGCGTGTAATGGTGTCCCCGCACTCACAAAGTCCTAGTGCCAGGGTGCCCATACACTAAGTAACTTAGCACCCAACCTTTACCAGGTAAAGGTTAGACATATAGGTGACTTATAAGTTACTTAAGTGCAGTGGTAAATGGCTGTGAAATAACGTGAACGTTATTTCACTCAGTACCATATACTAGGGAATTATAAGGGTGTTCCAGTATGCCAATGTAAATTGGTTAAATTGGTCACTAGCCTGTTAGTGACAATTTGGAAAGAAATGAGAGAGCATAACCACTGAGGTTCTGGATAGCAGAGCCTCAGTGAGACAGTTAGTCATAACACAGGGAACACATACATATAGGTCACAAACTTATGAGCACTGGGGTCCTGGCTAGCAGGGTCCCAGTGACACATAACAAACATACTGAAAACATAGGGTTTTCACTATGAGCACTGGGCCCTGGCTAGCAGGATCCCAGTGCGACAGTGAAAACACCCTGACATACACTCACAAACAGGCCAAAAGTGGGGGTAACAAGGCTAGAAATAGGCTACTTTCTCACAGACGTCTGCTGGGGAGGTTAAGGTTTTGGCCCTGCCCCAGGTTTATGTGATTAAGTACATCTGAGGCAGCATCACAATCCATGGCTGTTGCGTGGAAAATCCCACTACAATGCCTATGGAATGCTTCCCTAGCACAGAGTAATGCAACGCAGCGACTTGCTCTGCTTTGTCTCACTCCATATCTATGAGGCCATGCAAAGCAATGCAAAGTGGCTATGCATGGCCTCGTAGATATGGTGGAGAGTGCGGCGCAAGCCTCTCATAAATATGCCCCCTACTCTTCTGACATGGCAGAAACGTGCTCAGTTCCCTTCAAATAGAGGACCAGTTGTATCCACTTGTTTTACTGAGGGGACCCTAAGAGTGCGATGGTGACTGCACAAGCAGTTTCACCCCAGGCAAAATCAGCACAATCAGGGCAGAAGCTGCATCACACGTGTGAATCTTCTGAGGGAATATAGGAAAACAGACAAATAACTGCCAACATAAAGTCCTACATGTAATATAAAGTTTTGTAGAGGCTTGTATGCTGAACATAAAAACAAAAAAATACATCTTTACAACTATGAACAGGCTATACAATCAAAAGAACGTTATCAGTGTTTACAACATCTGTCTTGCTGCAAAACATTGAGGAAATGCAGTTTGTAAAACCACCCTGGGTGTATTTTTTTACATAGGAATTCACCAATAATCCCAGTAGTACACCTTGAAGCTCCATCAGATAAAAGTTTTCTGACATATTACAAGGGATGCTATGTGACTATTCCTGCAGGCTCCTTTTCCCACAGTATGACATTTTTTAAATTACTTAGAATTTGGCCCTGTGGGAATCGATCCCCAAGTGGAAATGCATGCTTTTCTCTTTTTCTACACTGCAGTGGAAACATTTTTTTCTCCTAGGCAGTGAAAACATTTTTTCTTCTTGAAGGATGCTCTTCCCCTACAGTCCCAGCAAATCTGTTAGTGATTCATCCTCTTTTCTGTCCTGGAAAGGGAAATACTTCCACACCCTTGGCTAAAGTAATATGTGACCATTTCCAAATGGGTTAAAAAGGACCTTGAAAATACCCCAAAACGTAAGCTTGTGGACATTCCCAAACTTCCAGGACTAAGCGCGCCTTTGAATACATACAAATACTCTCTCTAGCAGGATGTACAACTACATTTGTGGAGGATGGTGTACATACTTTTATGCCCTCCAGGAATCCGGGTGTGAATTCCTGGCTGGTGTAAATGTTTCATTTTCAGCAGTAAGCATACACTAATAGCCTAACATATTCTTGAGAATAGGCCCCAGTGTATAAAAGGTAATGCTCAATTTGAGCCGGTGGTTGTAGTTAGGGTCCACCGGCACTCATTTTTGGTGACCAAGGCTTACCTTTCATCATTGTACTTTGACCTAGAACAAGCTAGAGAAAGGTAGAAAAGGAGGGATAAAAAGGGGAGAGAAAGACAGGAAAACAGTGACAGAGGCAGGAAGCAAGGATGAAAAAGACTGTGAGAGTGAGATAAATGAGCAGGGAGTGTACCGTGGTGAATGAAATAGGCATGAGGTGGAATTAACACTGGGCAACCTTTCAGCAGTACAAGCATTCAGTAGATTTCTAAGAAACGTCTTGGTCCCTGGCATGTATTATTTTACAAATTAAGCACTGGTACAGGGATTTACTCATTACACCTTGGCTGGTGCGCTGCTCCATCAGCTGATGTATAATCAGTCAAAGGAAACCTTCTGCGTGGTCCACAATCCATTGCACAATACGCGCTGCAGTACCGGTCCAGCATATCTTGCACCCACTGGAGGCCTCAGGTCGGCTTCCCAGCACAGGATCTCGTTGAGCCCAGTGAGATACTAACAGTCTGGGGACAGGTCCCGTGAGCCTGAGTCCTGTGCCCTCTGACACTCCTCACCTTAACCTCTTTGCCGCGTGGTGGGCTCCCGAAACATTTAAGGAACTTCCCACTCAATGAAGCAGTAGGATTGGAACTAGCACAACTGTCTGTCCTGCTGACCTTCTCCCCGTCCCTACACTGGCTGAACCAATGCTCTGAAGCGCCCTGCGCTTGTTCTATGCTTTCTGAAAAAATACAATTATTTATTTTACATACTCGAATATAAAATCCGCATGTCCCATTCATTATTATATATTATAAGAAGCAAATATATTTCAAAAGTGGAGTAACGCTGGTCTGTTATGTTGTTTAAAAATACTGTATAACATATGCAAAATTATTCTTAATCAATGGTTCAAGAGTGATAAGCTGCATCGTTCGTGTGATGCTTCATTGTTGCCCTGTTGCTAAATGTTTTGTGTGAGCAAAACAGGAGCAAAATCTCTTTGCAATAATTCCTATTATTCTAGAACCTAGAGACGTTAACAATTAATTGGAGCTATTTGTGCAATAATTAGCAGTACATATGTGTAACCCACCAAATCATTATGCTAGATATATATGCATGGACCGAAAGTAATGGACAATGGTATGGGAAACCAAACGCACAGCGGCTGATGCCTAATATTGGAGAGCGTGTGTTTCCATTCTACTGCTGGGAGCAGAACCTTTAATGATAATTATCGTTAAGACTCCTATTGGAGACGATTGTAAAACACACCCAAAGCATGACAGATAGAAAGAACAAACAAACCCATCATAGCATTTAAAGATGGCAATGCGTGCTCAAAGACTGCATTTCTTTCACTGTTCTTGGAAAAAGTGCAGACAAGAAACAAACCAGGGGTCAGTAACAGATATTTCCCATGAATTAAGATTGTCAGTTCTCTGTACACTGCCTCCTGCATTTCAACGAGCAAGCTTCAATGTATCTGGTAAGTTCAACATGTACATTTGTGAGTGCCTACTCCTTTTTAGAATGTTTTAACTATTTATACTGGGACATTTTATTTAACTTGGTTTCACAAAATTATACCATGTTAAACAACTGACCAGTGCGTCTTAAACCCTCTGTTAGAGCATCTTAAGCACTGTCCTGGTGCATCTTGTATCCTGTACTAGTAAATCTTAAACCCCCTCCTAGCTCACAAGAGCCCTTGTTTATGCTCCTGGTATAGCACACAATGCAATGCACACTGTGGACGCTGAAAAACAAAGCACTACTATACAAACTATTTATTATGACACTAGGATCGGAGTGCCCCCTGCCCCCGCACATAAACCCCAGGCGGAGCAGTGAACAGCAGTAGCAATTTAAAATTAGACCTTCCAGGCTATACTGTGTAAAACAACGAGCAAACTGCCTGAAGGGCAGAATAGGCAAACAAAGGGCGCATTAGCTCATGGCCATTTACTGTAATAAAACGAGGAGCCAGCAGGGTAATAGAATTCTATTGCTTTTACGGCAGCTACCGCTGCCAAATATTCCTGCAGTGATGGTGCCCAGGGGAGAGGAAAGGTTACACTCCTGTGTTTTTGGTTCTTCTTAATGGAGGATGCAATGCAAATGCACCGTGTGGGACTTGAGGCTAAAACAGCCCCATAATGAAAACTGTAGCCACCGCTGCATAATCATTATCCGTTAAGGGAAATTAAACCGCTGCATTACTGCTGTTGATGCACAGAGGGCACGTCAACATGAATATGCCGCAGGTTGCAGTCCGAGTTTGTTATTGGTGGCTGAAACAAAGGCCATTGGCTTATTGTACAGCTTCGTGATTGGTTCACTGAAAACCCGAAACTCGCATACCTAAACACAGAGAGCAAAATCTCCAGTTCAGCATTTACAAATACTTTCTACCCGATCGACTTGGCAGCATGTCTGTACTTGGATAGCTGATAGCTTATTGTTCAGAAAATACAAATACCGCCTGCTTTTATTTGAATCTTGGAAATAGTTACTGGTGTCAACAACCCCCCCCCTCCCACCGTGTTTGCTTTCATCCCACCCATAGGGTGAGGGTAACCTCACCCGGGTGTTCCTGACAGTGTCAGGGTCTGCTGTCGGGTCACTGTGTGCAGGGGGAGTCTTCTCCCTGGTGCCTTCATAAAATTAACTTTACGATCCAATTCCCCAAATTCTATGTCAGGACCGGAGGCTTCGGATTTTATTACAAGAACGGAGGCTCCTATTATGCTTTCCTTTCTTGCTTTAATCGAATAGCAGCCAAGATAATATATTACAAAAAACTACATATCCCATGAAACATGAGGAAAAAAGGTCATTGATGATGTCACAAACAAACAACCAATAATAAATGTCCAATCCCAATAACTATCTTAACTACGAGCAACAAGTCCTCTTTTCTTGCTGCTCGCAGTCAAGATAAGTTCATTCCTCATATTGTTTTTCTTATCTTTGTGTATTTCTTGTATTACGATTTAACTTTTCTTTATATTAATGTTCTGAAAGAATATTGCTTTTAATGTTTAACTTTTTAATTTATTTATTAATTTTCTTGCCGCTTTTCCTCTCAGCGCTTGCTTCGCGCTTCACTGGCTGAGCCGAGCGTTCTTTCGAACGTTCGGCTCTCCCGCCGCTTTCCTCTGAGGAGCGCGTCTCACTTCAACGCGTTTCCTCAGAGGAGTTCGGCTGAAACTGACGCGTCGCTACGGAAACCTCCCCCTGTGATCGGGAGGCTCTGTTTTCACTTCCAGCTGCTAGCTGAGAGTCTCGGCTTCATCGCGAAGGGCGCGACACGCCCCCTTTCAGTATCTTTTTTCTTTTTCCTTGAATTTTGGCTGTCAATCCCTTGCTCGCCCACAATATTTTTAACCCTTAGTTAACTGTTAAAAAATTTAAACAGTTTTTATTTCAATTTGGGAGTTTTTCTGCCTGGCATCCTTATTAATTAATTATTTGTTTTATTATGTCAAAACAAGTAGCTGATCATTCCAATGATATAGATATGGATAATTTACGTGCTGATTTAAATTATTTTATTCAAGAAACAGTACAACAGGCTGTATCTTCGTCTATGTTACAGATGTCAAAAAAATTAGAATTGTCTTTTAAGAAAATGTCCTCTAAGGGTTCCAATGTTTCGGAACCGGTTAAAGGTAAAAAGCGCATATTTTCCAAAGTTCACGTGGAATCGAGCGCTGATGAATCTCCCCAGATGGCTGGTCCTTCCCCCCGTAAGGAAACCAAAACGGTGGAAAAGGGTCCCTCTCCTTTGAATATTGTTCAGTTGAGGGATACTGATGATGACATGGATTATGATGATGGGGACGATGATGATTAACAGGGTTCTGACGACCTCTGGAAAGGGCCTTTAGAGAAGAGGCTGAAAGTTTCTCTTTCTGATACAAATCCTTCACAGGTTAATGATTTTACAGTACTTGATGCTTTGGGAGAACCAATGTTTGATCCGACTCTAATACACCACCCAAACTCTACGGAATGGTTCCCGTCTGATCACGTGGCGGAATATGTTTCGTGTCATTTAAGACACTCGTTAGATAAAGCCACGAGAAATAAACTACGATCTGAATGTCCTCGTCCCTCCCTTCCTTGTAAAATTACTTCCACTCCTGTAATTGATCCTAACATGGTGTTATTCTTCTCCAAGTTCGGTAAGGATCCTAAGAAAGGGGTCGACCGTGCGTGGTCCATTTGCCAGGACCGATTATTGGATTTGGTTGGTCCTTTAACTAGGATTCTCGATTTAGCTGAGGATGCCAGGTTGGAAGGCTCACAGATTGATCCTGAAGCTCTGTCCAATTGGGCCCAGCGGGCAATCTGTTTGTTGGGAAATGCAAACACTGCTATTTCTCAGGAGAGACGTAAGAGTCTTTTACTCAAGATAGAACCTAAGTTGGGCAGTTTCGCAGCCAGGGAAGAAGGACAGCAGGCGGACGGCCTTCTTTTTGGAGACTCATTCATTAAGGAGCTAGGTAGATATGTTTCTACCTTTGCGACATTGGACAAGGCTCAATTTTCAATGAAAAAGATCTTCAACTCCAGAGTTTTTGCCAGGGCCGGTAAAGGAAGGAGCCGCTTTACCGGCCGTTTCGCCACCCGCGGTGGCAGTTTCCGAGGCTCTTCCATCTACTCCACGGATTTCAGACCTCAGTTCTACCCCCAAAGAGGGAGGGGCTTCAGGAGCAGAAGCTTCCGTCAAAGGGGAGGACAGGTCTCAGGTAAGAGTTTTATGTTTTGGCCCTCTTCCTGTAGGTGGTCGATTAGCCCATTTTCTGTCAAATTGGTACCGAATTACCGCAGATCCTTGGGTTCTTCAAACCATTCAGGGGTACTGCATAGATCTCTATCAGGTTCCCAGCCAAACTTCTCCACCTCTTCCTCTAAGGTTCTCTCAAGAACAATCTCGTTTGATGAATCTAGAGATTTTATCTTTAATTTCAAAAAATGTAATAGAAGAGACTTGCTTCCATCCCTCGGGTTTTCTCAGCACCATATTTTTGGTACAAAAGAAAAACAAGAAATTTCGCCCGGTGATAAACTTAAAACTATTCAACAACTACGTTGTTTACAATCATTTCAAAATGGAAACGATCCTGCATCTCAGAGACATTCTGTTGGAGGGCGATTGGTTTGTTCGAATGGATCTTCAGGACGCTTATTTTGCGATTCCTATCCATCCCTTTTACAGAAAGTTCCTACAGTTTCAGTGGGAAGACTCGATTTTCCAGTTCAAAGCACTCCCTTTCGGTCTAGCTTCGGCTCCTTGGTGCTTCACAAAAGTGATGAAACCAGTGGTAGCTTCTTTAAGAGCTCAGGGAATAAGATTGATCATCTATCTAGACGACTTTCTCATAATGGCTCAGAACAAGGATACCCTGTTGCAACACTTGCACATTTCCCTTCATCTACTACAGTCCCTTGGCTTTCTAGTAAATATGGAAAAATCTTCTCTAGTTCCCTCAACTCAAGTGGAGTTTCTGGGTTTCCTCATAGATTCCAAAACCACATCTCTGTCCCTTCCCCATCAGAAGGTATGTCGTATAAAGCACGAGTTACGGCAGGTCCTCAGTCTCTCTCATCTATCTCTGCGATCCTTAGCAAAAATTGTGGGCCTATTGGCTTCATCCATTCAGGCCATATTCCCAGGACCGTTACATTACAGGGCTCTCCAAAGACTAAAGATTCGTCATCTCCGCATGGGCCTTCAGTACTCGGACGTTGTTCGGTTAGATCAAGATTCTCGCGCGGAGATACAATGGTGGCTCGATCATTTGGAAGCCTGGAACGGAAGAGCTATTTTCTCTTCGGCCCCAGATCTAGTATTAGAATCCGATGCAAGTCGGACAGGTTGGGGCGCAAGGTGTGGCAACATCTCGACTGGGGGCGTATGGTCAGAGAGGGAGTCTGCCTTGCACATCAATTGTTTAGAGATGCTTGCAGGCTCCTTTGCTCTGAAGACCTTCGCGAAGGACAAGGTAAGCTGTTCTATTCTCCTAAAGATGGACAACATTTCCGCCGTAAAATATATCAATCATCTAGGGGGAACAAAATCCAAACCCCTTGCCGATCTAGCCAAAAGCTTTTGGGAGTTTTGCCTTCTCCGAAAATTGTCGGTCACGGCACAATACCTTCCAGGGAAAATGAATACCATAGCAGATTGGTGCTCACGCTACCTAAAAGATTCCAGCGATTGGCGTCTTCATCCTTTAGTATTCAACAAACTTTCTTCAAAATTCGGCCTCATGTCGATAGATTTGTTCGCTTCACGATTGAATTCTCACCTCCCAAGATTTTACAGCTGGAGACCGGATCCCCAGGCTCTCGATACGGACGCTTTTCTCCAAGACTGGTCTCCTCAGTTCAATTATGCCTTTCCTCCCTTTATGATGATTGCCAGAGTTATAGCCCAGGTTCGTCGTCAACAAGCCTCCCTGGTTTTGGTAACCCCCTTTTGGCAAACCCAAGCCTGGTTCCCCTCGGTTCTAGAATTGTCAATAGACTTCCCTGTCCTGATTCCTTCCTTCCCGGAGCTCCTCCTCGATCCAGAAGGTCTTCCTCACGACATGATTCTCGACCAATCCTTAACTCTGGTAGCATGGAAGATTTCGGGTCAGCCTGGAGAACCCCAGGAATTTCGGAAGAAGCTGCTCAATATATCCGCCACTCTTGGGCCCCAGGAACATCCAAGGCCTACAAGTCTGCCTGGTTGGTCTGGTGTGGCTGGTGTTTGGACAGGAACTCAGATCCCTTTTCAGCCGATGTGACTCTAATTGTTAATTTTTTTAGCGTCTCTTGCCTCCCAGGGAAAGGCATATAGAACAGTGAATACTTATAGATCCGCCATTTCTGCTGAACATGTTCGAATCGATGGTAAGCCGGTTGGGGAACATCCTCTGGTGTGTCGTCTTTTGAAGGGAGTAAGATTTTCTAATCCCCCTACTCCTAGATACACGCATTTATGGGATGTGAATTTGATTTTAAATTTGTTCAATTCTTGGCTCGATAATGATTTACTTTCTTTAAAGTGTCTTTCTGCGAAGTTAACTATGTTGTTATGTTTAGTTTCATTGAAGCGTGTTTCTGATGTAAGAGCTTTGGACATATCTTCCGTCCAGTGTTCTCCTTCTAACGTATCTTTTAGAGTTCATAGGAGAACTAAAACTAATATTTCTATAATTCATTATCCATATTTTCCTTTGCATCCTAAGCTATGTGTGGGTAAATGTTTAAAAGTTTATATTGCCAGAACTGCAGATTTAAGAACGTCCTCCTCTCACCAGTTATTGATTTCATTTTCTAAACCTCATAAACCCGTTTCTTCTCCAACCCTAGCTCGTTGGGTTAAATGGGTTATGACCCTTGCGGGTATTGACACTACCTCTTTTGGAGCTCATTCTACTAGAGGCGCCATGGCTTCTAAGGCTTTTTGGGCTGGAGCTTGCTTGGAGGACATTCTTAGATCAGCGGATTGGTCTAATGTTACTACCTTTAGGACCTTTTATTGCAAACCTATTTCTTCTATGGCTGATTCAGTTGTTAATATGCTTTAAACAAGCATAATAGGAGCCTCCGTTCTTGTAATAAAATTCAGATTTTCCTAGCTTTAGTGAAGGAAAGTCTAGATTTTATTAAAGACACGGAGGCGAGTATTATCCCACCGCTTTATTAACCCACCCTTTCTTTTTCAGTGCCGGCTCCTCCTGAACCACACGTCTCATCCTGAAGATACCGATTCCGGGTGTGAGGCCCTTCTTCGGAGCCATCTTTCTTCTGGCACTTCCCATGTTCACCACTTACCGCGATCCGGATGTTGTGATATCCGCATGGAACCGTCTCCTCTCTCTTCTCTGGACTTTGCCAAAGACTTTTTCACTTTATTAATGGCTTTTTCCATTATTTTGGTTATAATTCCGTTATTCCGTTCGTTTTGACCTGCTCCTGCAAGAAAAGAGGACTTGTTGCTCGTAGTTAAGATAGTTATTGGGATTGGACATTTATTATTGGTTGTTTGTTTGTGACATCATCAATGACCTTTTTTCCTCATGTTTCATGGGATATGTAGTTTTTTGTAATATATTATCTTGGCTGCTATTCGATTAAAGCAAGAAAGGAAAGCATAATACTCGCCTCCGTGTCTTTAATAAAATCTAGACTTTCCTTCACTAAAGCTAGGAAAATCTGAATTATGCTTCCTCTTTCTTTACTGAGAAAAATACAGCAGCTAATCAACATCAAGTAACACAAAAGACTACCTATCCCAGCAATCCTGGTAGTCCAATTTGCCGAATCCCAGTCCTGCACTCCATATAAATGTCTCTGTCCTTTTAGTCCTTCCTCTTTCTTTGCTGCTTGCAGCCATAAGCGAAGTACTCCTGCGCTTCTTATTATATATTTGCATGTTTGATGTGTAATATTTTCCTTCGGCCGTGGAGCAGGAACGGGGATTGAGCGGCGCTCGTTTGAGGAATTCCCTCATTATGACACACTATTGTACCCGAGCGGCCGACATCTTCGGAAGGCTCGGATCGGCCACGTCGGGTGACGACTACATTATGTTTTGAATCGTTGCCCTTCTGCTGATCGTTTTCTTTTGCCCCAAGAGGTGTACAGTGTGTTTGCTGTCCTCCGGTGGAGAACAGCCAAGCGCTGAGTTCAGAGGACTCTGTCCTTTTTCTATCTCCATCATCATGTAGGTGCGTGAGGCAGTTCCCGGCTTCTTTTCACTGTCGGGAATTCCCTCGGGTGCGATGCGAGTGAGAGAACTTTCTCCCCTCTAATTAGCACGCCCGACGGGACGCAAAAACAGTGCAGGGCCTCTGCCCTAGGGTAAAATTGTGCAGGTGCTCCCTCCACTTTTGATTTTGGGCCATTTCTGAGAGTTTTTCTCTCATTATTATCAGGAGTTTCTCCTGTTGTTGAACCTGCTGGGGCCATTTCTCCCCCACCCCCCTTGTTTGAACTCCTTCATATCCTCTGGTCTGTTAACATGGCGTATTACGCTGATGAGGAAGAATATTTTCAAGAGGAGGTAGAAGTGCCCTATGATTACCAAATGGAGGAAAGACTGGTTCAGGCCTTGGGTCACCATGCACAGGATTCAGTTAACTAGGCCTTGATTAAGGATTTGAAAACTTTTGCTTAACCTCTTAAGAGATTTTGACAGAGAGAGCTAATGGGGCGATCCCCCTCCGAGACACTGGCTGGAGAAAGTCAGATTTCTGATGAGGCCTAGCCCCAAGAGCCTCACTGGGAGTGCTGTCCTCTGCAGAAATTTTTTCACAAATGGCTTCTTTGTTCCTCAAAGACCATGAATACGGCCTTGGGGTTTCTTTGGATCTTCCTGGTCCTTTTCTGGCTTCTGCGTCACCGCGCTCTGAGGTTTCTCATTCCTCTGCTTCGCAGTCTTCGGACTCTGAACAAGGGCTAAGTGGCACCAAACTTTCGCACAAGCATAAAAGTAAAACCCATTATATTTCCACTGATACCGTGTCATGGAAGACCCTGTTTTTTGATCTGAAATGTATAATTCATCTGAGATCTACTGAATGTATACCTTCAGCTGAGGTGGCATACTACGTGCAAGAATGTTTACGCAAGATCTTTGCCAAAGACGTGCGTAATACGTTACGTTCGTAATCCCCCCATCCGTCATTGCTGGGTAAAGTGGTGGACACTCCACAATTGGATTCTAGCATGGCCACTTTTCTCAAGAAATATGCGAAAGACCCCAAGAAAGGCCTAGACAGGGCCTGGAGGAGTTGCCAGGACAAACGTCTCGATATTTCGGGGCACCCCACCAAGATGGTGGAATTAGTGGTGCAGGCAAAGGAATCTGGCTCTCCATGGGACCCGGAAGCCATCCTTGAATGGGCACCGAGAGCTATATGCCTGTTGGGGAACGCAAACTGTGCCATGTCCATGGAACTGAGTAAATCTTTTCTGATGAGAATAGATCCCAAATTGGCAGAATTAGCTTCTTCAGAGCCTGGCCCCCTAGCGAATAGTCTACTTTTTGGAGATGAATTAGTGAAGGACTTGAGTAAATACGTCCACACCTTCTCTGCTCTTGAAGAATCCCAGAACTCAATGAGAAAGATTTTTAGCGGTGGCCTTTTTACTAGGGCCGGATGCTTTAGAGGCCGAGTGCCAGGACGAGTTTTCTATGAGGCCTCAGCAGGTTATTCGCACAGAGGACGTGGCTATTATCAAGGCAAACCAGGATTCTATCCTTCCCGAAACAGGAGGAGCCATGGTTGTGCCCATAGAGGCGGTGGGAGAGGTGGTTTCAGTTCCACGGATATCACTACTACAGGTGAGAGTAATCCCCTTTTCAGAAGTTGTTCTGGGGGGGAGGATACAATGGCATTTAACAGCCTGGGAAAGTATTTCACAGGACCCATGGGTTTTGCAAACTGTCCAAGGTTACAGGATGGAGTTTTATTCCACTCCCAGGCAAGATATGGCCCCTTTTCCACTTCATTTTTCCCAGTCAGAGAGCAGTTTCATAGACAAGGTAAGATCTCTGCTTTGCAAGCAAGCGATAGTCAAGACCGTTCCCCATCCGTCAGGTTTGGTCAGCACAATCTTCCTGGTGCAGAAGGAAGGCGGAGGTTATCATCTGGTTCTAAATCTAAAGACATTCAATTCTTGGATAGTGTACCTCCATTTCAATATGGAGGGTGTCCATCTTCTAAGATACATTTTGCAAGAAGGGGATTGGCTGGTTTGGCCAGATCTCAAAGATGCCTATCTACTGGTGCCGATTTACGTTCCCCATCGTCGTTTATTTCAGTTTTGTTGGAGAAACCAGTATTACGAGTTCTCAGTCCTTCCTTTCCAACTGTCCTCGGCCCCTTGATGCTTCACCAAACGTCTAAAACCAGTGGTGCAATTTCTTCGAGAAAGAGACATTCACCTTATCGTTTATCTCAATGACATCTTAATCATGGCCCAAACCAAAGATCTAGTTTCAGGGCATCTTTTGTGGACTGTTAAGCTTCTGCAGGATCTGGGGTTTCTCATAAATTCTGACAAATCAATAATGATTCCATCTTAATGTATAGAATTCTTTGGTTTCCAAGTGGATTCTATCAAAGCACAGTTGAAATTACTGTTAGCAAAACGGGCCTCGATCAAGACAGAGTTACGGAGAACCCTTGCCTCTCTGACTATATCCTTCAGAACTCTGGCTCGCCTTGTAGGGCTTCTAGCTCCTTCTATACAGGTAATTTTCCCGGCCCGCTCCATTACTGGGCCCTTCAACGTTTGAAAATCTTGTATCTGCGCAAAAGGTTATCCTACTCAGAGCAGATCCGGTTGTCAGATGAGGCCAGGACAGAAATGGTTTGGTGGTTGGACCATATGGATGCGTGGAACGGCAAAGCCATTTTTGGATCCTCTCCAGAGATTATCATAGAATCGGATGCCAGCCAATGGGGCTAAGGTGCCCGTGCGGGGCAGTGCAGACAGGGGGCAGATGGTCTCAGGAGGAACTGACACTTCAAATCAATTGTTTTGAGCTTCTGGTGGGAGCTTTTGCGACTCACCTTGGTCTCCCCCCACAGCCAGTTGTTGCATACTCTTGCGCATGGACAACGTTTTGGCAGTGCGGTACATAAACCATCTGGGTGGGACCAGATCTCAGGTCCTTGTGGAGATTGCCAAGGAATTGTGGCATTTTTGCCTGCAACACCAAATATCGGTGAAGGCAGAGTACATTCCGGGTCACTCCAATGTGATAGCGGACTGGAACTCGCGTTTTTTTAGGGATCGCAGCAACTGGATGCTTCATCAATCAGTCTTTCAAACTCTGATCAATTAGTGAGGCGAGTGTTCCATAGACCTTTTTGCATCTCAACTCAATGCTAAACTCCCTCGATTTTACAGCTGGAGACTGGACCCTCTAGCTCTTGGGTCGGATGCTTTTCTCCAGAATTGGACCAAGGGTCTTCTGTATGCCTTCCCTCCATTTTCCATGATTCAGAGAGTACTCTCTCATGTGAAGAGACAGATGGCGGAGCTCATTCTGGTGACACTGCTCTGGAAAGCTCTGTCGTGGTTTCCGGTAGCGATGGCACTCTCTTGCACCTTCCTGCTTCTGATTCCATTGTTCTCATCCTTGCTCCTTGTATCCATTGATACTTCAGGGAATATTGTCCCTCATGGCATGGAGACTTTCAGGGAATGTTGGCAGATGCCAGGAATTTCGAAAATCTTGGCTGGGTTGGTGCAGTGAACGGAGTGTGAATCCCTTGGGGGCTCACATCAGTGTGATTGTTAATTTCCTTTTGGATTTAGCCTCTCACGGTTTTGCCTATAGGATCATTAATAATTTTAGATCAGCTATTTCAGCTGGATACCCTCATATTGAAGGTAGACCAACTGGAGAGCATCCTTTGATTTGTAAGCTCTTACGGGGCATCCGTTTGATTAGGCCTCCTCAGCCTAAATATTCTTCTCAGTGGCATGTTGATATTGTTCTATGTTTTCTCAGAAACTGGCCATGTAACGAAGATCTTTCAAGTAAGCAGTTATCTGCCAAACTCACGATCCTTTTGTGTCTAATATCTTGCCGACGCGTGCCTGATGTGCATGTTCTGAAATAGCAGGTAGAGTATTTACTCCTTCTGGAGTTTCTTTTTCTATTTTTAGACGTACGAAGAAAGCAACTAAGTGTATTTCTTATCCAGGTTTTCCCCATAATCAAAAATTGTGTGTGGCAAAATGTTTGAAGGCATATGAGGATTGCACCAGAGAGATTAGCAGAGATTCGCACAAGGTCAGTTGCTTATATCTTTACAAAGTCCCTTTGCGCCAGTCTCATCGGCCACTTTGGCCAGATAGGTTAAATTGCTTCTGGGGAAAGCTGGAATAGATGTTTCTCAATTTGGAGCGCATTCAGAGCGTGGCGCCATAGCATCCATGTCCTTTGGAGCAGGTTCTCGTTTGGAGTGTATCATGACAGCTGCTGATTGGTCTTTGGACACTATGTTTAAGGTTTTCTACCATAAACCTATTGTAGATGTAGCGTCTACAATGGTGGATCAACTTTACACTAGCATAATCCGAAGCCTACGGTCCTGACATAGAATAAAAAACGTTCTAGCTATCGCGTCAAGAATTTTCAATTCTATTACGGACACGGAGGTGAGGATTATCCCATCCTTATTGTTATTTGGATGATTTGTGATATTTATTACACATTTGGTATAATTACGACCTATTCTGTTGTATTTTGTAATATACATAATGTGTTTTATGATATATTTTGTTCCCTCTCGTAAGTATTTTTTCTGGAATTATTGCCAGATTATTGGTACATTTTCTTTTGTTTTAGGATCAGATAATAAAGGCGCTTGACTTCTTCAGAGTTTCATGGAGAACTAGATGATCGTGCCAGTTTGGACAAGGGCTTCCGTTGTTCGTTTTTGTTGGGACCTTGGAGAATCCAGTTGGAGATCAGGTTGTTTTGTTCTGCTTATTTGCAAAGAACGAGGAAGGACTAAAAGGACAGAGACATTTATATGGAGTTCAGGACTGGGATTGGGCAATATGGATTACTAGGATTGCTGGGATATGTAGTTTTTTGTGTCACTTGATGTTGATTGGCTGCTGTATTTTTCTCAATAAAGAAAGAGAAAGAATATTCAGTGCCTCCTTGTCCTTAATAGAATTGAAAATTCTTGACGCGATAGCTAGACATTTTTATATTCCATTTTCAGCAACGGGATCCAGAAATAAACTGATGAAAGGCCAATTTCTCCTAGGCATGTACGTTTAAGGCACTTTTATGGCATACACTACCTTACATGCCAACATTTGGAAACAGGAATGAGGGAAATGTTTTAAAAACAACAAAAACTGGGGTATTATTTTTCGCATTCATTTTCACAGAAGTGGAGGCTATTTTACATAAAGGACAGCCAAAGGAAAGCTTTTTTGGCTCAAGAAATTTGGAGTTTCCTACCTTTATCTGGTGTATTGGCGTTTATGTATCAATTTCTAAGTAACAGAAGCCCTCATAGTAAAACATGTGCTGTCAAAACCAAGAAGTCTGGGTTTAATGTTCTAAAGCATACAACATAAGGGCTTAGAAGCCAGACAAAGAAGTGACAGTCTTAGGGCCTGATTTATACTTTGTAGCGCAAAGCTGCACAAATGCAGTTTTGCTGCAAAAAGTATAACGCCGGCTTGCGCCATTCCACAGCACCAGCCGGGCACCATATTAAAGGAATAGCGCAAGCCAGTGCTAAACTTGGGCTAGCATCTTCAAAAAAGACGCTAGCTGGGTGGGGTTGGCGGTAGGGAAGTAGGGAGTTGTATGTCAAAAAATGACGCTAGCCTGGTTAGAGGCAACAAAAATGCCTCTAACCAGACTAGCGCTATTTCCTAGAGCACAACCACCTAAAACATTACTCCTGTCTTAGGAAAGACAGGAGTCATACCCACCACCCCAATGGCCAGCACAGGGGACAAGTTTCCCCTGGACATGGCCATTGCATCCTGTGCCATGCAGGGTCTTGCAAGTTAGGGTCCTCGATGGCCCTTTAAAAAACAAATTCAAATACTCACCCTACTTACCTGGGTTGGGTTCCCCCATCCTCTGGTGTGGGTGTTCCTTGGGCTTGGTGAGGGCACCTGTGGACCCATTCCATGGTGTTTAAGCTTTGCACCATTCTATAGCCCCTGCTCCCAACCATACGTCATTTTAGCAAAGGGGGATAAATATGGGGCTATGGGAATAGCACAATATTTTCTATGGGCACGCCTACCTTGCATTTCATTGACGTAAAATAGGTGCACACATCCATAAAGTGGTGCAAAATCCTATATTTTGACCCAAGACGTGTCTAACGTCAAAATATAAATATGGAGTTGAGTTTGCACCGAATTTGCGTAAAAAAAGGTGCAAATTCACCCCTGCCCCCCCTCGTGGCATCCGATGACGTCAGTGCGTGATCGCACTCTGACTTCATCAGAGACCTGCCCCTCTGCGCTAGAAGCTCAGCTTCCAGTGCGGATCGGAGGAGAAATGCGTCTGCATTTCTCCTCCGATCACGTGGAGGACCCAAGAAAGGCATCAAAGGAAAGGCCTTTCCTTTCCTTTGAAGTCTTTCTCAGCATTTCTGATGCCCGATCACGATGCGATCGGGCAGCAGAAATGCCCACTAGACAGCAGGGACTTTGTTTTTTTGGGATTTTGACATGATGGGATTGGCCCCTTGGGCAAGGGCTGCTCCCCAGGGGGCCAAATTATTTTTAGGCCATTTCTGCTCCCCCCAGGGGCAGATCGGCCTTATATAATTAAGCCGATCTGCCCCCGGGGGGGGCGGGCAGAAACCCCCTAGACACTGGGAATAATCTTTTTTTGTTTATTGTTTTTTTTTAAGTGGGGAGCGACCCCTTAGGCAAGGGATGCTCCCTGGGGGGCAAAATTTATTTTAGGCCATTTCTGCCCCCTTGAGGGCAGATTGGCCTATTTTTATTAGGCCAATCTGCCCTCAAGGGGGACAGAAACCACTAGACACCAGGGATTTTTTTTTATTATTGAATGAGGGGAGCGGCCCCTTGGGCAAGGGCCGCTCCCCAGGGAGGCAAAATATTTTTAGGCCTTTTCTGCCCCCTCGGGGACAGATCGGCTTATTATAATTAGGCCGAGGGCAGAAACCCCTAGACACCAGGGATATATTTATTTTTTTGTTTACCTTATTTTTTTTTTATATATGGGGAGCGACCCCTTAGGCAGATCAGCCTAATTTTACTAGGCCAATCTGCCCCCAAGGGGGGCAGAAACCACTAGGCACCAGGGATTTTTTTGTGTGCAATTTCACGCAAGGGGAGCGACCCCTTAGGCAAGGGTCGCTCCCCTGGGGGGCAAATTTATTTTAGGCCATTTCTGCTCCCCATGGGGACAGATCAGCCTATTTCTATTACGCTGATCTGCCCCGGGGGTGCAGAAACCACTTAGGCACCAGGGATTGGTTTGTGTTTTGTTTGGGGGGGCAGCCCCTTGGGCAAGGGTCACTCCCCATGGGGGCACATTACTGTTGGCCTGCCTATTTTTGGAAGGCCCATCTATCCCCAAGGGGGCAGAAAGCCCACCAGAGACCAGGGAAGATTTTTTTGCAAAGTAAGAGGGTGGGGGTATGGCATACCCCCACCCCAAATAAACGGGCCAAAGTTGTTCTACCCACCAATGGGCAGATGCGGCTATTACCCCCTATCCATACCTCTGGAGGGCAGAAAGTCTACTAGATGCCAGGGGTTAAAAAAACAATAAATAGTGGGGTGGGGGCTACCAACCAGTATGGGGTTGGTTATGCCCCCACCACAACGTAAGGGTATAACAGTCTTTCAGCTCTCCCCGCACACACCGCAAGCAAGAGGACATTTGATTATTTGGGGTTTTGGTTTTACATTTGGGTCATGAGAGCTTGGCTAACTCTCAAAATTGTCCCACTTGGAATGGTGAGGGCTGCACTTTTTGGACTTTGGGACGCTGCCATGTAGAAATATCCACAAGACCTAGACACATTTGAAAACTAAACATCTGGGTGAGTCCAGGGTGGTGTGCTTCACATGAACCCCGCACCATTTTCTTACCCACAATGCCCTGCAAACCTCCAACTTTGCTGGAAATCACACATTTTTCCCACATTTTTGTGATGGAACCTTCCTGAATCTGCAGAAATCCACAAAATTCATTCCACCCAGCATTGTCTCATCTATACCGATAAAAATTCTGCTGCGCCTGTCAGCCTAAAATTTTATTTTTTCAAACTGCCCTTTTGGACCCGCTTTGGGTCCCCCTCAATTTGCACATGTTTTGGCTCTTCCCTGTCAGAGGCACTTGGCCCACCTACACAAGTGAGGCATCATTTTTACCAGGAGACTCAGGGGAACGTTGGGTGGTAGGAAATTTGTCCTGGTGCTGTGGTCCCACACAGAAATGTGGGAAAAATGTGATTTATTAGCTGAATGTGAGGTTTACTGATGATTCTGGGTAAGAAAACATTGGGAGATCCACGCAGATCACACCTCCCTGGACTCCGTCGGGTGTCTAGTTTTCAGAAATGTCTGGGTTTGGTAGGTTTCCCTAGATGGTTGCAGAGCCCAGGGCCAAAAACTCAGGTGCCCCCCTCAAAAACAGGTAGTTTTGCCCTCACAAGTGAGGTACCATTTTTATCAGGAGACTTGGGGGAATGCTGGGTGGAAGGAAATTTGGAGCTCCTCTCAGATTCCAGAACTTTCTATCACCGAAATGTGAGGAAAAAGTGTTTTTTGGGCCAAATATTGAAATTTGCAAAGGATTATGGGTAACAGAACCTGGTGAGAGCCCCACAACTCACCACATACTGGATTCCCCTAGGTATCTAGTTTTCAAAAATGCACAGGTTTGGTAGGCTTCCCTAGGTGCTGGCTGAACTAGAGGCCAAAACCCACAGCTTGGCACTATGCAAAAAACAGGTCTGTTTTCTTTGGGAGAATGTTGTGTCCATGTTGTTTTTTTGGGGCATTTCTGTTGCGGATGCTAGGCTGACCCGCACAAGTGAGGTACCATTTTTATCGGGAGACTTGGGGGAAAGCTGGGTGGAAGGAAATTTGTGGCTCCTCTCAGATTCCAGAAGTTTCTGTCACCGAAATATGAGGAAAATGTGTTTTTTTTGGGCCAAATTTTGAGGTTTCCATCGAATTCTGGGTAACAGAACCTGGTGAGAGCCCCACAAGTCACCCCGTCTTGGATTCCACTAGGTGTCCAGTTTTAGAAAATGCACAGGTTTGGTAGGCTTCCCTAGGTGCTGGCTGAACTAGAGGCCAAAACCCACAGCTTGGCACTATGCAAAACACAGGTCTGTTTTCTTTGGGAGAATGTTGTGTCCATGTTGTTTTTTTGGGGCATTTCTGTTGCGGATGCTAGGCTTACCCGCACAAGTGAGGTACCATTTTTATCGGGAGACTTGGGGGAAAGCTGGGTGGAAGGAAATTTGTGGCTCCTCTCAGATTCCAGAAGTTTCTGTCACTGAAATATGAGGAAAATGTGTTTTTTTTTGGCCAAATTTTGAGGTTTCCATCGAATTCTGGGTAACAGAACCTGGTGAGAGCCCCACAAGTCACCCCATCTTGGATTCCCCTAGGTGTCCAGTGTTAGAAAATGCACAGGTTTGGTAGGTTTCCTTAGGTGTCGGCTGAGCTAGAGGTCAAAATCCACAGCTAGGCACTTTGCAAAAAACACGTCAAATTTCAAAGTAAAAATGTGATGTGTCCATGTTGTGTTTCATGTCGCGAGCATGTGAGGTACCATTTTTATCAGAAGACTTGGGGGAACACAGAATAGCAAAACAAGCGTTATTGCCTCTTGTCTTTCCCTACATTTTTTCCTTCCAAATGTAAGACAGTGTGTAAAAAAGTCGTCTATTTGAGAAATGCTCTGTAATTCACATGCTCGTATGGCACACCGGAATTCACCTTAACTTGTGCCCATTTTGGAAATACAAGGGTTTTCTTGATACCTATTTGCCACTCTTTATATTTCAGCAAATGAATTGCTGTATACCCGGTATAAATGAAAAACCCATTGCAAGGTGCAGCTCAATTATTGGCTCTGGGTGCCTAGGGTTCTTGATGAACCTACAAGCCCTATATATCCCCGCAACCAGAGGAGTCCAGCAGACGTAACGGTATATTGCTTTCAAAAGCCTGACATTGCAGCAAAAAGTTACAGAGTAAAACATGGAGAAAAATGGCTGTTTTGTTTCACCTCAATTTCAATTTTTTTTTTATTTCAGCTGTTATTTTCTGTAGGAAACCTTTGTAAGATCTACCCAAATTACCCCTTGCTAAATGTAGAATTTTGTCTACTTTTCAGAAATGTTTAGCTTTCTGGGATCCAGCATTGGTTTCACACCCATTTCTGTCACTAACTGGAAGGAGGCTGAAAGCACAAAAATAGTAAAAATGGGGTATGTCCCAGAAAAATGCCAAAAATGTGTGAAAAATTGGGTTTTCTGATTCAAGTCTGCCTGTTCCTGAAAGCTGGGAAGATGGTGATTTTAGCACTGCAAACCCTTTGTTGATGCCATTTTCAGGGGAAAAAACCACACGCCTTCTTCAGGAGCCTTTTTTCCAATTATTTTGAAAAAAACGAAATGTTCGCTGTATTTTGGCTAATTTCTTGGTCTCCTTCAGGGGAACCCACTAAGTCTGGGTACCTCTAGAATCCCTAGGAGCTCGGGCCCCATAATACCCCGATGGACAGGAGTGCAAACACTCCCCATACTGCCTCATCCCTTCTCTTCGGAGGAAGAAGAATAACTTTGGCTGACATCTCATGCATCCGTTGTCCTTCGAGCAAGTCTAGCAACCTTTGCAAGTTGGATTTGGTCCATAGCTAGCTGTAAAACAAAAACAAGTATTATGAGGCCTGGCACCTTCAAGTATGCCACAGCAAATATGTTCATATCTACCTTGATGTTTTGAACAGTATTTCAGTACAGTTTGCTTTCAGTCTATTAGAACGTTCAACATAACTGATTGCAAATGTTATTTTCCATTAATGGAAAGTGCATTAAGCCAGGAAAAGGGAAAAAATTGTACCGAACATATAGAAAATCTGCACTGGAGTTATATATATGTTTTGTAAGGGGAGTTCCAGGATAGTAAACTTGCAGAACACAAAATGGCTGATAAATGTAGCACGACCTGTACATATGTGTGTTTCAGAAATCTGTGTGGGTTTCAGAGTTGCTCTTCAAAATGTGCATTCTCATATTCGGAAATATAATTATTGATCGATGGTCATAGCGTTTCGATCCGAACTGATGCTCTTCAGGACATCGGTGTTAAAAAAGGACGCAAATTTGGCGTAGGTAGCTTATGTGGACAAAAAGTTATGAGGGCCTAAGCGCAAACTGCCCCAAATAGCCAACAAAAAAGTCTTGGCACCTGAGAGGGGAAAAGGCCTGGCAACGAAGGGGTTAAAGGCAAGACAGCAAGGTACTCATTACAGTTCTTCTTTACTTTTTGTGACACAGGACTATAATGAAAGCTGCCTTCATTCGATATAAGAAACTGAAAAAATCACAAAAAAACACACACTCCCAGCTATACTAAAGTCTGTAATACGTTGCCAGTAATCATTACTCCTATTCTCCATTCTTTTTCTCCGCACTCCGTACGTACAGTTGCAAAAGAAGCGTTGCCTTACATAAGCTATTTATTTACCTTTCTTTCACTTTTAACCACCCCTTCCATGGCACGTTAAAGATTAAATTATGCCTAATATCCCAGCAAAGATGATGCAGGATGAAGGAGAGAGAGTAAGTATTGAGGTGACGATTGTGGAATTGAAGTGAGGGAAATGTCTAGTATGTAATGTAGATACTACCACTTCATCTCCATTCCCTGTCCCTATCCTCTCTATTGTAAGCATATCCTAGCACGATGATTTCTTCATGGATCACCTACAATAAGAAGACACATTTGTCAATAAAGAGCCATAAACCGCAAACATTTTATTTAGATAAGTCATTGTGACTGAATTGTTGGTTCTTACTATTAGCGATGAACCTGGAACCGCTAGCCACAGTTTTCTACAAATTGGCGTCATGGTTATTTCCTTGATGAAACCACAACTCCAATATGTTCGATATGTTCCAGGCTCTGCAATGGATGGAGATGAAATGTAGCGAAACTTGACTGCCACTTAGTGAGGCTCTGCCAGCTGAAGAGACTGTCTGTTATTTAGCCTCTCAATAACAGAGGATCGGGCTACCCACACTACAGGAGAGGCATCCCGTCTTAGTTGGGCACCAGCAGAACCTGCTTCTTGCTAAGGGGAACCGCAATTATAGCAGGACTGGTGGAACCGGAGGCCCATGCGGTCTTCCCACCTGGTGGAGATGGGTTGCCCTTCCGGACGGGGAAGGCATGGGGACCTGGGCTGCTGTGAGCCATCTGGATTGTTTGGGCCCATCAGGGAGGCAGATAGCTTGAGAGGGCCTAGTGGCCTGTTGTGGCAGAGCACACCTGCCTCTACCCAGGCTGACACTTGCTTTTCCAACAACTAAGGGGCATTACCCACAGAGGATGTTGTCAACCTTCCAGCACACGGTAGTGTGTGGTGGGGGGGGGGGCAGAGTTACCCAATGGGTAAAATTTCACACTCATGCCGAATGAAAGTGAATGTGCCCCATTCCACCACATCCTTTAATAGAACAAGCACACTCATGGGTCTGCTCGTGCACCCTGTCTGGGCTGGGGAGAGGTGTGGCACTGCTTCGGTGACAGAATTCAGGGGCATATTTATACTCCGTTTGCGCCGAATTTGCGTCGTTTTTTTCGACGCAAAACTAACTCCATATTTATACTTTGGCGTTAGACGCGTCTAGCGCCAAAGTTCCTGGAATTAGCGTCATTTTTTTGCGTGAACACCTTCCTTGCGTTAATGATATGCAAGGTAGGCGTTCCCGTCTTAAAAAATGACTCCGATGCTATTGCGTCGGATTTATACTCCTAGGCAAAAATGACGCCCGGGAGTGGGCGGGTCTAAAAAACCTGCATTTGCGCCGGATTTTAGCGCCTGGGTCAGGGCAGGCGTTAAGGGACCTGTGGGCTCAGAATGAGCCCAGAGGTGCCCTCCACTGCCCCCAGGGACACCCCCTGCCACCCTTGCCCACCCAAGGAGGACACCCAAGGATGGAGAGACCCACCCCAGGGACATTAAGGTAAGTCCAGGTAAGTATTTTTTTTTAAAAAAAATTGTGGCATAGGGGGGCCTGATTTGTGCCCCCCTACATGCCACTACGCCCAATGACCATGCCCAGGGGACAGAAGTCCCCTGGGCATGGCCATTGGGACAGGGGGCATGACTCCTGTCTTTGCTAAGACAGGAGTCATTTCAATGGGGGATGGGCGTCGTAAAAAAATGGCGCAAATCGGGTTGTGGCGATTTTTTTTGCCTCAGCCTGACTTGCCCCATTTTTGGACGCCCAAACGCCATTTTTCCCTACGCCGGCGCTGCCTGGTGTACGTGGTTTTTTTCACGCACACCAGGCAGCGCCGGTCGGCTAACGCCGGCTAACGCCATTCAATAAACACGGCGCCCGCATGGCGCTTCAGAATGGCGTTAGCCGGCGCTAATTTTTTTGGCGCAAAACTGCGTTAGCGCAGTTTTGCGTCAAAAAGTATAAATATGGGCCTCAGTGAGGGCCAATGGTGTTGGTTGCTGTAGACATTAGCCCTGCAATGGGGAATAGTGATTGTTTCCCAGCCCCCAGATCACACCCCAGAGGAAACCTGTGAAGATGCAGAAATAACTCAGCTTCTCACCTACATGCGTCAAAGCTTGCACACCATACACCTTAATGAACAGATTAGCCCTGATGAGTGACACAATAGCATAACATCCACCTAGGTCAGCTGGAGCAGAGTCTCTGATGTTGAGGATGGTGCAACCACATCCAACAAACAGATGACCCCAAACTGGCTCAAAAGTTGCTGCAAACTGTACGCGATGTGGGCAGAGGAACTCCTTACACGGAGACCCTGTAAACCTTCTCAGTGACAATGATTAGAAGCTGGACCAGGCAAGAGACAACTAGCCTCTTGGACTTGCAGCTCCTGTTGCGGTCGCTCAGAGGCCTGCTGCGAGGTGCCTTGCTCCACAGCAAATAAGGTCTGTTTTTACTTTTCCTGCTGGAGAACTGACACTTTTTCCTCATGGAATGCCTCAGTACTGCATGCCTGATCTCTGACATTTGGTCATGTACTCAACTATTCCACCCTTCAGTGGTCACTGGATATTGGTGATGAGGCTAACTGCTATTGAATGCGTCTTTTGGGGCTGACGGCCTCGGTTCCCTAGTCTCGGAATCCCATTACCTAACCTCATCCATTCATTCCTGATGGCCAACAGAGAGTAACCCTGGCTCACTGAGCCTACCAGGGATGATTCTCAATCTGCGTGCTCCTTCACCATTGGTCTAGGGGTTGGTTTTGATGTGTGGTGGGTGTATGGGGGGATTTTCTTTCACAGATTGGGGTTGCTGAAGTGGGTGGGTCGTTTTTTGTTTGTTAAGTGGTGTATGTTCCCAAGAACTCTTGATGCATACCTGTTGTTGCCAGCTACAGGCTTTGTCTGTATTGTAGATGAAAAAAGTCTTTGTGACTGATATCCCTAAGCCATAATTGCTAGGTCCCCAAGATGACTGAGGTTAATCTGCTATCCTAGAATATCCAGAGAATTAATGATCCACGCAATGTGGGACAGTTCCTTGCATTCCTTTTGCATTCCTTTGCACAGGGTAGACATTGGGCTCCTTCGGGACCTGTTTCTCACGAGCACACAAAATTAAAACTGAACGCAATCTGGATTGTTTAGGTGCACATGGCGACTTGCTCTGCTTTTGCACGGCGGGGTGGTGGTGGTGTTCAGGAGCGAGGCATCCATCTGTGGAAAGGATGGCAGATTCATAGTCCTTCTTGGGATCCTGGGTGGCAAAAGAAACATAAATACATGCATCTACGGCCTGATGTGGATTTCATGGACCTATTCCTTCACATTTGGCATAAGGGTTTGGCATTTGGGAATTGAACAGTTCTAAGGAGATGTGACTTCAATGTAATTCTGAACCCAGTTGTAGGCTGATCCCTATCTGCTAGGCGTCTGCACCTTTGAGCGGCGGAGCAGCTTCAGACTATCAGAGAGGATCATGAACTATCAGACAGTTGGCATGACGGGCATCCCCATGATAGAGAGATACATACATCTTCACCTTCCGCAATGCCTGTTTGTGCATTGACTACTGGCTGCTCGCTAAAGATACAGTGGTAGACGCATAATCAAGTGGAATTCTTGTCTCCACTTGTCGGACCATGCACATTCTACTGGAGGCTACCTCCCAATGCTTTTAGAGATGCCATTTTCTGGTCTGACATACACACTAACATAATTGAGTTCTTCGCTAACAATTAGTACAAGGTGTCTTCACCTGGCCTGCTCTGGGAGGCTTTCAAGGCCTCCATACTGGGCGAGTGCATCTCCAGGTAATTCAGAGTCATGCAGGATTATGGGCGTGTCTGACTTAGATGGAGTTGGCTATACATGACCTTGAGATCCAATATACAGCTACTGGTGAATGCAGTGCTCTGGCCCAGATCCAAGAGGCTGTCTCTGACTATAATGAGAGTCTGACTCACTTCTCTCACAAGGAAACGCTAGCCAGGTGATGTGGAGAGGGAGACAGGGCAGGCAAATTCTGGCCTTCAAGCACAAACGAAGCTGGAGCAGTTTTTATGTGGTGGAACTGGAGGTCGATGATGGAGCTGTCTCCCACTCCACAGCAGACATGGCACAGACTATGATTGCTTACTATTCATCTCTGTATCAATCTGCCACCTCGACGACCCCTGACCATGTCATTGTGTACTTTGAGTCGATACAGCATCTCTGGCTGGACGAAGTGCTAAAGCATTAGCTAGATGTCCTGTTTGATGGCGAGGAAATTGTTTGGGTGATCCGAAGCATGCCCAACCTTGACGGACTCATGGCCCATTTCTATTAGGAATGTGCCAATCTCTTGGTCCGATGATTGAAAGTAATGTATGCGGAACCAGGAGCCACTGGCTGCCTCCTCCAGTCCCTTGGAGAGGCACTCATTGTTACCCTATTTAAGCCCAACATGTTGTGTGTTGCTTGTGTGAATGGCTGTGCGGGAAAAATGTCACAAAAATAAATTGCATGTGGAATTTGCCTCATGAAAACTTTACTAAACGTGTGTCGTATTTATGCATGTGTTAATTTAGACCTAATCACAAGTGAAGCAGAAATGTGTAATCGATGGGACATTTTCTCCAACAAATAACACCAGACTTGAGCAGCTGGCAATTTTGAAGAATTATATATCTGGTGAATAAAAATGTGTTGTGTACACAGCAGTAAGAGAGATCATCTCTGCACACCAGCTGAAACTCCTAAAGACGCCAATAGGTAAACGTTTGTACAAAGATCACATTGCTGAAAAGTGACCAACGCATTTAACACTATTGTGATGTAACACATACCCCATAATATAAATTGAAATGGAAAAGCCTGTATGTGTAATAAAAACACCAATCTCCTAAGTGCTGCTGCATCTCATTTACTGAAATGTGTCATTAAATGTGCAATTATTATCATTACACTTCACCAAATCATATACACAATTTTTTATAAAATCCCAACATGCATTGTCCTCATACCTGCAAGGTGTGCCTTTTAACACTTGCATAAAAAGAACCTGTGCATCTATGGCATACAAAATACTTGTCGATATCTGAAGGATATCAAAATATAAAAACATGGTGAGTGATCATTTGTTGTGAGTAGGCTCATTGACTTGGGCAAGTAGTAATGTATTGCTCACAACATGCCTCAGTTTCTTTTGCAGAGATGTTTGAGAGGACAGAGAGGTGGAGATACTAGACAGAATTGATGGGGTCCATATCTCCCATGCACCACATTGTGTCATTTGTTTCTGATAGAGACTTCTAGATGCAGATTCCTTACCTTAGAATTTCCCCCAGGACATCAGACTGGATCCTGAGATTTTTCTTCGAACAGTACCCTTGCGTGCAGTCAGGTGGCGTCAGTCGACTCCGCATCCGTCGTTGGCATCGTGGTCGCCGTGATGACGCCAGGGTAGTATATAGGTATTGCCTTGGTGTAGTGACATCAGTTCTTTTCTTTCAACACCATACGCTGATCCAGAGAAGAGCTACCCTGGTCATTTTTTGACCAAATTTGACCCTTTTGCTGAGTTTTTGTGGTGACCCTTGGTGCGTCTAGGATGTACCTGAAGCCCGGGTTCAAGTCTTGCGAGTCCTGTCACCGTATGATGTCAGCGACCGATCCGCATCAGGTCTGTTTGTGATGTCTGGGGTGCGAACATGACCCAAAGTCGTGCTTCGAGTGCCGGGCCATGCACCCGAAGGCTTTGAGGGAGCGGTCCCTAAAGCTCATGGCAGCCAGTTGATCGACTCCACATCGTTCACGATCTTGCTCGAGAGGAAGGTCTTGAGACCGTTCGCAGACTCACCACCACTCATCGTCATCAAAATCTTCGGGTCATTCAGGTAAGAAAAAGAAGAAGTTAAAGAAGGCCAGTCATTCTTTGACTTCACCGCAATGCTCGGCTGATGCGACGCAGGAGGATCATCGACACTCCAGGCCTCCGTCCGCAGAGCCTACTTCTGGGTCCGTTCCATGCTTCTCTGTATTTCTGGGAGCCAGGGCGACCCCTGCCCAACTCAAAGAGTTGTATGAGGCCATTCTCCTCCTATTTGGGCAGTCCGACCCCTCAGGTGCCTTCTGGGTCTGGGGGTTCGGATGGGGGCCCTTTGGGTTCCCCACATGCAACTTCGGCCTCTGCCTCTGAGGGTCCCCCTGGATCCACTACCAGATCCGTGCCAATGCTGGTCGTACCATCGTGACCTTCCTCAGTGCTGGCTGGGTCATCAACGATCCCAACGTCATTTGTGCACATGATCGACGTCAACCCAATCCTTATCCCCGATGATCCAGAACCGAAATGGCGTTGACCGATGCCGCTTCTGACTTCGATGGGGCCTTCTCACCCCTGGTGGATTCGGACCCTTATTACACTAGGTAGAAATACAAGGAAGGATTGGAGGCGTCGCTGGACCCTTTAGAATACCAGCAAGATAACCCCGATTTGGACTGGGCACAGCAATTAGGCGAGGCTAGTAGTCTGGATACTTCTCCAGATGCTGGCTTGCTTTCTCCTCCTACCGTGGCTACAGCGGAGGGAACCTCTTATTCTGTGGTGGTCAGTAGGGCGGTTGAGATCCTTGGCCTAGAGCTGCCCACTGTAGTGGTCAGGAAGAAGCTCCTGATGGAGGTGCTTCAACCTGGGACTTCCACCTCAGAGCCTCGCCTCCCCTTCAATGAAGCCCTCACTGAGTCCCTCCTGGGTACTTGGCCCAGACCCAGCACAAGGTCTCCTGTGAACAGGACAATTGCTTGCCGCCATCGGCCTGCTCCGAATGACCCTAAATTCCAGTCCTAACACCCCACACCTGAGAACCTTGTCATCAAGGCATCCTCATCATCAGGCGCATTCCCTTCTGCTCTCCCGGATAGGGAATCAAAGAGACTGGACCAACTTAGGAAGAAGATGTTTTCTTCCTCCAGTCTGGTGCTGCGGTCGGTGACCACTGCATGCCTTTTGGGCCGCTATACCCACTCTTTGTGGGATACGGTTGTGTAGGTTCTGCCACGGATCCCAGAGGAAGCCCGGGCTATCATCTCTCAAGCCGCTGCTGATGGGAGACATGCGACTAAGTTCACTATTCAATGTGTACTGGACATGACCGACTCTCTAGGTAGATCGGTTGCGTCGACAGTGGCCTTGAGGCACCACACCTGGTTGAGTAGATCTGGTTTTTCAGGGAATGTCCAACAGGATCTCATGCTCATGCCCTTTAATGGCAGCCATCACTTTGGAGACAAGGTGGACTCAGAGCTTGAGAGGTTTAAGGAGTCCAGGGCTACGGTTTGGTTCCTTGGCCTTTTGCTTGCCCCTTGCCCGCAACAATCTACCTTTCGCTCTTTTCGTAGCCATAGAAAGGCCTCCCTGTCACATACCTTTTCCAGCCACCCTGCCACACACGCTGCTCAGCCCCTGCATGTCAGGGGACACGGAATCCCATGGGCTCAAGGGGCAGGGAACCAGGGGTTTGCCTAGTTCAACCCTGCCCCTGCTGCAGCCTCCAAACCTTCCTAGTTCGTACCTGTAGGAAGTTTGCTCTGTATATGCTATCTCAAAGTGAGAGATAGTGTGCACAGAGTTCCAGGGTTCCCCTTAAAGGTTGATAGGGGCAATAATAGATAATACTAATGCTCTATTTTGTGGTAGTGTGGTCAAGCAGTAGGCTTATCACAGGGTAGTGTTAAGCATTTGTTGTACACACACGGGCAATAAATGAGAACAAACACTAAAAGACTTAACTCAGGCCAATAGGTTTTTATGTAGAAAAATATTATTTTCTTAATTTATTTTAGAACCACAAGATTCAGAATTCAAGTAAATGCATAAATTGTAAGGTACTTGGCATAGGTAAGTATAGAACTTTGAAGTAAAACAGTAAGGTACACAGTTTTGCAAAAATGGCAATAAGCTATTTCTAAAGTGGACACTGCAAAAATCAACAGTTCCTGGGGGAGGTAAGCACACGTTAGTTTAGCAGGTAAATAAAGCACTTACAAGTTTGGTCTCTGGGGCATAGGCAGCCCACCATTGGGGTTCAAGTCACCCCCAAACACCCAGCACCAGTAACACAGGACCAGTCAGGTGCAGAGATCAAAGTAGAGCCCAAATAACATAGGTGCCTATGGAGACTAGGGGTAATCTGGTTCCAGTCTGCTTGCAGGTAAGTACCTGCGTCCTCGGGGAGCTGACCAGTGGGGTTTTGTAGAGCACTGGGGGGGACACAAACAGGCACACAAAATACACCCTCAGCAGCACAAGGGCGGCCGGGTGCAGTGTGCAAAGTAGGTGTCGGGTTTTGTGTTGAAAGCAATGGAGGGACCCGGTGTTCACTCTGGCGATGCAGGCAGGGCACAGGGGGGCTTCTCGGGCCAGCCACCGACTGGGCAACAATGAGGGCCGCCTGCTGGTCTCTCCTGCAGACGTGGTTCCCTTGCTCACTATGCCACTGGAATCAAGCTAGCCTGTCTGAAGAAGGGTGATATCCTGAAACCGGTCCCAGGATGCTTGTTCCGGTCCAGGGAGGACCTGGCCTGGCAGTTCAGGCCGGACTGTTCCCATGAGGAACAGGGTCAAGACTGATTTGCATATGGCAGTGTCCAAACTGGGGTGGCATGGTGAGCAAAAGAATGATGGATTAAACCCAGATCTGTGACTGGGGGTGAGTGTTTGCATTGTCAGCACTTCGTCCATCATCCTTTTGTGTTGCTAAAGTTGCCCTAAGTGGGAAGGGTATGCCCAGACGTGGGTCCCTTGCTCACTGTGCCACTGGAATCAAGCTAGCCTGGCTGAAGAAGGGCGATACCCTGAAACCGGTCCCAGGATGCTTGTTTCCGGTCCAGGGAGGACCTGGCCTGGCAGTTCGGGCTGGACTGTTCCCATGAGGAACAGGATCAAGACTGATTTGCATATGGCTGGGTCCAAACTGGGGTGGCATGGTGAGCAAAAGAACGATGGATTAAACCCAGATCTGTGACTGGGGGTGAGTGTTTGCATTGTCAGCACTTCGTCCATCGTTCTTTTGTGTTGCTAAAGTTGCCCTAAGTGGGAAGGTTATGCCCAGACGCAGGCCCCTTGCTCACTGTGCCACTGGAATCAAGCTAGTGTGGCTGAAGAAGGGTGATACCCTGAAACCGGTCCCAGGATGCTTGTTTCCGGTCCAGGGAGGACCTGGCCTGGCAGTTCGGGCTGGACTGTTCCCATGAGGAACAGGGTCAAGACTGATTTGCATATGGCTGGGTCCAAACTGGGGTGGCATGGTGAGCAAAAGAACGATGGATTAAACCCAGATCTGTGACTGGGGGTGAGTGTTTGCATTGTCAGCACTTCGTCCATCATACTTTTGTGTTGCTAAAGTTGCCCTAAGTGGGAAGGGTATGCCCAGATGTGGGTCCCTTGCTCACTGTGCCACTGGAATCAAGAAGGGTGATACCCTGAAACCGGTCCCAGGATGCTTGTTTCCGGTCCAGGGAGGACCTGACCTGGCAGTTCGGGCTGGACTGTTCCCATGAGGAACAGGGTCAAGACTGATTTGCGTATGGCTGGGTCCAAACTGGGGTGGCATGGTGAGCAAAAGAACGATGGATTAAACCCAGATCTGTGACTGGGGGTGAGTGTTTGCATTGTCAGCACTTCGTCCATCATCCTTTTGTGTTGCTAAAGTTGCCCTAAGTGGGAAGGGTATGCCCAGACGTGGGTCCCTTGCTCACTGTCCCACTGGAATCAAGCTAGCCTGGCTGAAGAAGGGTGATACCCTGAAACCGGTCCCAGGATGCTTGTTTCTGGTCCAGGGAGGACCTGGCCTGGCAGTTCGGGCTGGACTGTTCTCATGAGGAACAGGGTCAAGACTGATTTGCATATGGCTGGGTCCAAACTGGGGTGGCATGGTGAGCAAAAGAACGATGGATTTAACCCAGATCTGTGACTGGGGGTGAGTGTTTGCATTGTCAGCACTTTGTCCATCATCCTTTTGTGTTGCTAAAGTTGCCCTAAGTGGGAAGGGTATGCCCAGACGTGGGTCCCTTGCTCACTGTGCCACTGGAATCAAGCTAGCCTGGCTGAAGAAGGATGATACCCTGAAACCGGTCCCAGGATGCTTGTTTCTGGTCCAGGGAGGACCTGGCCTGGCAGTTCGGGCTGGACTGTTCCCATGAGGAACAGGGTCAAGACTGATTTGCATATGGCTGGGTCCAAACTGGGGTGGCATGGTGAGCAAAAGAACGATGGATTAAACCCAGATCTGTGACTGGGGGTGAGTGTTTGCATTGTCAGCACTTCGTCCATCATCCTTTTGTGTTACTAAAGTTGACCTAAGTGGGAAGGGTATGCCCAGATGTGGGTCCCTTGCTCACTGTGCCACAGGAATCAAACTAGCCTGGCTGAAAAAGGGTGATACCCTGAAACCGGTCCCAGGATGCTTGTTTCCGGGACCTGGCCTGGCAGTTCGGGCTGGACTGTTCCCATGAGGAACAGGGTCAAGACTGATTTGCATATGGCTGGGTCCAAACTGGGGTGGCGTGGTGAGCAAAAGAACGATGGATTAAACCAAGATCTGTGACTGGGGGTGAGTGTTTGCATTGTCAGCACTTCGTCCATCATCCTTTTGTGTTGCTGAAAATCAAGAACAACCAGGCCCAAGTTATCCTTGTGGCTCTGGACTGTACAAGGAGAGTATGGTATCCAGAACCATTAAGCGTGGAAACCGATCTTTCAGTCAGACTGCCTCTTCGGGAGGATCTTCTGTTACAGCAACAGTGGAGGGTTTTCCAGCCGAACCTGTCCAATCTTTGACTTTATGCGTGGAGATTGAGCGGCAGCAGTTGACGGCTCTTGACCTTCCACTCAAAGTCTGTGAGGTTATCTTGGCAGCCAGGTGTCCCTCCACCAAAATGGTATGCGCCTATCGGCAGAAATTTGTGGCATGGTGTGCAAACAAGTCTCTTGAGCCCCTCTCTGCTCCTCTCTGTAAGGTGCTTTTGTTCATCCTATCTTTAGCCCAGCAGGGCTCTGCATTGGGCACTCTTAAAGGTGACTTGCCAGCTATCTCAGCCTTCCTAAGGTTGCCAGACCAACTTTCTCTTTTTAAGTCTCCTCTTGTGGGTAGATTCATTAAGGGTCTTACCCATGTGTTTCCTCCCACTCCATTTATCATGCCTCAGTGGGACCTCAATCTTGTTCTTACTTATCTGATGTGTGCTTCCTTTGAGCTGTTACACTACTGTCCTTTGCGGCTCCTTACTCTTAAAACTGCATTTCCTGTTGCCATTACCTCTGATCGCAGGGTGAGTGAGCTTCAGGCTCGTTCTTCTAAGCCCCCATTCTTGTCTGTTTTCCCTGACAAGGTGTTGCTCAGTACGAGGGCCTCCTTCCTTCCCAAAGTGGTCACACCCTTTCATGTAGGCCAATCCATCACTTTGCCTACTTTATATGCACCCCACATCCTTCTCATGAAGAGGAGAGACTCCACCATCTGGATCCAAAGGAGAGTTGGCGTTCTACCTCAATCTTACCAAAGATTTCCTGGTGGATGATCAACTCTTTGTTGGATATGTGGGTGCAAAGAAAGGGAAGGCAGTGCAGAAGGGTACCATTTCATGATTGGTGCTTCTTTGCCTCAAAATGTGCTACGCTTTCGCTAAGAAGCAACATCCTAAGGGCTTGCACGCTCACTAGAGCAACTGTTGCTACCACCTCATTAACACATGGGGTTCCTGTTCTGGATATCTGTCAGGCAGCAACGTGGACATCTCTGCACACGTTTACAAAGCATTACTGCCTTGACAGTCAAGTCCCCAGAGACCGCTACATTGGTCGCTCGGTCCTGCAGGACTTTCGAGTATGATATTGGGGGCATATTTAACAGCCCCTAGCACCTCCTTGCACCACAGTAGCATCATTTATCATACAAAATGATGCTATTGCCCCGTACCCTGCGCCATGGTGTGCCGTATTTTAAATGCGGTGCACACATGGTGGCGGTAGGGGGCAGTAAATGGCACAAGGAAATATTTCTTCAAAATGCCCCTTGGTTGGCAGCCCACCACAGAGGATGGTATTGCTTGGGTATCTATTCTAAGGTAAGGAATCTGCAATTAGAAGTCTCTATCAGATGAGCAAGTTACTTACCTTCGGTAACTATTTATCTGGTAGAGACACGTTTTAGTTGCAGATTCCTTATTGACCCACCCATCCTCCCCACTTGCGAACTGATTTCTAGGGACAGGGATTACCCTTTCAGGTCCTTAGTTTTGGTGCACCATTCTCTGTGTGCTTTATGGCACCGCGCTTTAGCGTGGAAAGTTATGAAAAGAAACTGATGTCACTACGCCGTGGCGGCGCTTATATACAACCCTGAAGTCATCACGACAACCACCATGGACGTGGAGTCGACTGACGCCACCTGACGGCGCACAAGGATACTGCTCAAAGAAAAATCTCCAGATCCAGTTTGGCGCCTGGGGGAAATTCTAAGATATGGAATCTGCAACTAGAACATGTCTCTACCAGATAAATTGTTACCGAAGGTAAGTAACTTGTTCGACAATACCATTTCTTTTCTTTCCAGCAGCTGGCCAAGGATATGTAGCGCGGAACCAGTTGAAGTATATCCATCCACAATCTGATGATTGAGAGTGAATAAAGATGCTGTCATGCGATTCATGCCATGGGTATTGGACCGAAGACGATGGCTATGTTGTGCATCAGAATACTTCATGTGCTATAGCAGTTCTTTCAGGGTATCTCTGATCTGAGGAATTGCAGAATGTTACTTTACCTGTTTTTGAAAGCTTCTAGTAATTGCTCATCCTTCTTCTAGTTTTGAAATGTATCACCTTAGACGATCTCCTGTTATATGCATTTCCTCATCCTCAAATATAGGTGGGCTGAAATTGCCATCATTTCTATGCATGTCATGCGGGCATTCTTGTTGTGACTCAGATTCAACAATTGCACAGGGATCATTTCCTCAAGTGGGATTAGGCCCTCCACTTCTATACTGATTGCTAGTGGTGATATGGCCACAGTGATCATTGAGTTGGTAGTGGAGCAAACAGTATTTTGTGATGTGTTGGTGGTCATACTCAGAAAACATCCTCCTGATGCACTGTCCATTGATTTTTGAAGTGGTGGTGTGGACAACCGTTGTCTTCGCATGTTTGGCCCGTGTTGAAAATCAGTCTTGTATTTTTTAGCAGAGGACAAATTGTTTTTGGGCATGACATCATCTTCCTGGTCACTGGTTTTGTTGTTTTTAGTACCAATTGCACTGCATGAATGTATTTATTGTTGAGGTGTTGTAGATGTGACCTGAAGTGGCATTTGTGTCAATTGTAGTGCTATATATAGTACATGCTGAGGATGGAGCACCTGTTGATGTTGACACACAATCGGTTCCTTCATCTTCGCCTTCAGGGGAGCAGTGTTCCCGTAATAAAAAATAATATTTTCTCACGCCACTAGTACACATTTGATGTCTGAAAGATGATTAAAGGGATGCTCCCTTAGATAACATCTTGATGCTTCGAAGAATATGCAAAGTCAAATACTGTAATCATGATGGATCATTTTGAGTAAATAACTAGTACCATATGATATGATGGCATCATCATAATCCTTACAGCTGCAAAGTGATAAGGGTAAATATTCAAAGTTCTCAGTACATTCAACACAGATGATTATGCTGTAGTACAATGCTGTGGTGTTTGAGAGTGATTGATAAGTAATGGTCCATATTTAGTTACTTATTGCAGTAATGGGCTATGGAAACATCACAGATGACTAATTCTTTTGGGGTGTGGAACACACTCATCTCATGCATGTATATCAGAAAGGACTGTTTATCATGTACAGTCCTTGATGCTTGCTCCTCTACTAACATACTGTACAAAAGCAAATACGGTCACAAGTATAGTGTAAACAAAATGTAATAATCTCCATAATAGGTGGTAGCATGTGAAAAACTGGCACTTTTTAACTCTAGCTTGAGGATTCTCACTCCTTCCATCGTTATAATTTTGGGTACTCACCTTGACGAATAACTTTGACTTCATCATTCACCACGCTACAAAGCAAAGTATGAAATACATGGTGTTACATTTGATGAATTGCTTTGTATCATGCAACAAGTGGTACATTATTAGATTGTGGATGTGGAGATTGAGCATGATCAGCCAACAGTTTATGATCTGCAAATATGTTGCTTCATCTTTTCAATGAGTTATACATTAATCTGTTGAATACACAAGTATGAGATCATTTGTGTAACTTCTACCTGTCCTACACTTTTTACTGTTGAATGTTGTTTCCTGATTAACCATATTCATCTTTTTGATTGCACTGTTAATGCTATTTTGCTTGTACTATCATACATGACTAACTCCATACGTTTATATGTACTAGGTGATACATTCTCGTACCTGTATTTCGGTGGTTGCTGCCAACCTCTAAGTCACCACTGAGACCTTCAAGGCAAAACATCCCTATTGTAGACAGGCCTTTGTCTTCCCAGGTGTTAGAAATGGGGTCTTTGGTTTTCAGTCACGTTACCCCATATCCAAGCAAGGACCCTCACTCTAGATAGGGTAAATCACCCACAATCCAAATTATCCTGTGCCCACCCTCTGGTAGCTTGGCACTGAGCAGTCAGGCTTAACTTAGAAGGCAATGTGCAAAGTATTTGTGCAATAAATCATGCAATAGCACAGTGAAAACACCACAAAAATACACCACACAGGTTTAGAAAAATATGAGATCTTTATCTGATTAAATTAAGGTCAAAACATTCCAGATTTGATAATCCCAAATTGAAAATATTACTTTGATATCAATAAGAGTAGTCTTAAGTTCTTAAAAGCAACAATTGTCTCTTGCAAGCACAAAGTAGCTGGTTTGCGTCAAAATTACATGGACGGAGAATGCAGAGGAGGAGATGCTTGGAAAACAAAGGGTGTGCGTTGGATTTTCGGGCAAACACAGACGATGAGACGATTCTTTTCCACGCAACAAGGGCTTTGCATGGAATTCTGGCATGCAGACTTGAATCCTCTTTGCGATGCGGGATCTTTTGACGCCCATGGATGATGCAGAGAAATCCTGGGCACGCAGGACGAAGTCACAGGGGCTGCATTGACCTGGTGGGCGATGCACCAGAGTTTCTGTCACAGGGCAGGCGCTGCGCCGATTCCTCACGCAGGAAGTCAGGCTGTGTCGTTCCGGTTTGGCGTTGCATCCATCCGGTGGGCTGTGCGTCAAAGTTCCGGTTGCAACGCTAGCGCTGTGCCGATCTCCACTTGGGGAGCCGGGCTGCATCAGTCTGGGTTGGTGATGCAGTGATTCTTTCACTGCGAGGCAGGCTGAGTGCCAATTCCGTCAGGCTGTGTGTTGATTTTCGCCGCACAAGGAGTTTCTTTGCAGAGAGGATGTCTTTTTGGCCCTGAGACTTCAGAAACAGGTGCAATCTTAATCCAAGGTCCTGGGGGGCACTTCTCAGCAGACCCAGAGGTCAGCAAGGTAGCAGGGCAACAGCAAGGCAGCAGTCCTCTCAGAAAAGCAGTCCAAGTGAGCCCTTTGGGCAGCCAGGCAGTTCCTCTTGGCAGGTTGCAGGTTCTGGGGCAGAGTGTCTGTCCCAAGGAGTATCTTGAAGTGTCCAGCAGTGTCTGCATTGGTAAGGTCCGGGATACAGCTTATATACCCAACAGTGCCTTTGAAGTGGGGGAGACTTCAAAGAGGGGGTTAGGAGTGCACAAGGTCCCCTTTCAGTACAACCCTGTCTACCAGAGTCCTAGTAGGGAGTTTGGCAGTCCATTGTATGAGGACGGGCCACTGTCCTTTGAAATGTAAGTGTCAGGCCCTCCACCCTTCCAGCCCAGGAAGACCCATTCAGTATGCAGATTCGTGCAGGTGTGACTGAGCATCCTGTGTTTGTGGTTGTCTGGGTGAAATGCACAAGGGAGCCGTGAACCAGCCCAGCCCAGATGTGGATTGGAAGGCACAGAAGGATTTAAATGCAGAGAAATGCTCATGTTCTAAAAGTGGCATTTCTAAAATAGTAATATGAAATCCAACTTCACCAGTCAGCAAGATTTTGTATTACCATTCTGGCTATACTAAATATAACCTGTTTACTCCTTTCTAATAAGAATCTACCACACAGTTTATGAGGGTAGCCTTAATGTTAGCCTAGGAAAGGAGCAGGCCTTTTAGCAGTGGAAAATGAATTCAGGAGTTTTCCACTACCAGGACACTAACACAGATATACGCCCTGCCTTTTACCCACACAGCACCCTGCCCTCTGGGTTACCTAGGGCCTACCTTATGGGTGACTGATATGTAGAAAAAGGGGGGTTTAAGGCTTGGCAAGTACGTTTAAAAGCCAAGTCGAAGTGGCAGTGAAACTGCACACACAGGCCTTGCAGTGGCAGACCTGCAACATGGTTGAGGGGCTACTTATGTGGGTGGCACAATCAGTGCTGCAGATCCACTAGTAGCATTTAACTTACAAGCCCTGGGCACATGTAGTGCACTTTACTAGGGACTTACAAATAAATTAAATATGCCAATTGGGTATGAGTCAATGTCGTCATGTCTTAAGGGGGAGAGGATATGCACTTTAGCACTGGTTAGCAGCGGTAAAGTGCACAGAGTCCTAAAACCAGCAAAAACAGTATCAAAAAGTGGAGGGAGGCAGGCAAAAAGTTGGGGTGACCACCCTAAGATTGTCAGGTCTAACAACAAGGTTTGAGAGGGTATTGTGTCGGGGTTCCCCCACAATTGCATTAGCAAGTTTGTAAGGAAATGCCTCCTTGGCATGGTTGCCCCCTGACTTTTTGCCTTTGCTGATGCTATGTTTACAATTGAAAGTGTGCTGAGGCCTGCTAACCAGGCCCCAGCACCAGTGTTCTTTCCCTAACCTGTACTTTTGTATCCACAATTGGCAGACCCTGGCATCCAGATAAGTCCCTTGTAACTGGTACTTCTAGTACCAAGGGCCCTGATGCCAAGGAAGGTCTCTAAGGGCTGCAGCATGTCTTATGCCACCCTGGAGACCTCTCACTCAGCACAGACACACTGCTTACCAGCTTGTGTGTGCTAGTGAGAACAAAACGAGTAAGTCGACATGGCACTCCCCTCAGGGTGCCATGCCAGCCTCTCACTGCCTATGCAAGTATAGGTCAGTCACCCCTCTAGCAGGCCTTACAGCCCTAAGGCAGGGTGCACTATACCATAGGTGAGGGTACCAGTGCATGAGCATGGTACCCCTACAGTGTCTAAACAAAACCTTAGACATTGTAAGTGCAGGGTAGCCATAAGAGTATATGGTCTGGGAGTCTGTCAAACACGAACTCCACAGCACCATAATGGCTACACTGAAAACTGGGAAGTTTGGTATCAAACTTCTCAGCACAATAAATGCACACTGATGCCAGTGTACATTTTATTGTAAAATACACCACAGAGGGCACCTTAGAGGTGCCCCCTGAAACTTAACCGACTGTCTGTGTAGGCTGACTAGTTCCAGCAGCCTGCCACACTAGAGACATGTTGCTGGCCCCATGGGGAAAGTGCCTTTGTCACTCTGAGGCCAGTAACAGAGCCTGCACTGGGTGGAGATGCTAACACCTCCCCCAGGCAGGAGCTGTAACACCTGGCGGTAAGCCTCAAAGGCTCACCCCTTTGTCACAGCCCAGCAGGGCACTCCAGCTTAGTGGAGTTGCCCGCCCCCTCCGGCCACGGCCCCCACTTTTGGCGGCAAGGCTGGAGGGAACAAAGAAAGCAACAAGGAGGAGTCACTGGCCAATCAGGACAGCCCCTAAGGTGTCCTGAGCTGAGGTGACTCTAACTTTTAGAAATCCTCCATCTTGCAGATGGAGGATTCCCCCAATAGGGTTAGGATTGTGTCCCCCTCCCCTTGGGAGGAGGCACAAAGAGGGTGTACCCACCCTCAGGGATAGTAGCCATTGGCTACTAACCCCCCAGACCTAAACACGCCCTTAAATTTAGTATTTAAGGGCTACCCTGAACCCTAGAAAATTAGATTCCTGCAACAACAAGAAGAAGGACTGCCCAGCTGAAAACCCCTGCAGAGGAAGACCAGAAGACAACAACTGCCTTGGCTCCAGAAACTCACCGGCCTGTCTCCTGCTTTCCAAAGAACTCTGCTCCAGCGACGCCTTCCAAAGGGACCAGCGACCTCTGAATCCTCTGAGGACTGCCCTGCTTCGACGACGACAAGAAACTCCCGAGGACAGCGGACCTGCTCCAAAAAGACTGCAACTTTGTTTCAAGAAGCAGCTTTAAAGAACCCTGCAAACTCCCCGCAAGAAGCGTGAGACTTGCAACACTGCACCCGGCGACCCCGACTCGGCTGGTGGAGAACCAACACCTCAGGGAGGACCCCCGGACTACTCTACGACTGTGAGTACCAAAACCTGTCCCCCCTGAGCCCCCACAGCGCCGCCTGCAGAGGAAATCCCGAGGCTTCCCCTGACTGCGACTCTCTGAAACCTAAGTCCCGACGCCTGGAAAAGACCCTGCAGCCGCAGCCCCCAGGACCTGAAGGACCGGACTTTCACTGCAGAAGTGACCCCCAGGAGTCCCTCTCCCTTGCCCAAGTGGAGGTTTCCCCGAGGAAGCCCCCCTTGCCTGCCTGCAGCGCTGAAGAGATCCCTTGATCTCTCATTGACTTACATTGCGAACCCGACGCTTGTTCTAACACTGCACCCGGCCGCCCCCGCGCCGCTGAGGGTGAAATTTCTGTGTGGGCTTGTGTCCCCCCCGGTGCCCTACAAAACCCCCCTGGTCTGCCCTCCGAAGACGCGGGTACTTACCTGCAAGCAGACCGGAACCGGGGCACCCCCTTCTCTCCATTCTAGCCTATACGTTTTGGGCACCACTTTGAACTCTGCACCTGACCGGCCCTGAGCTGCTGGTGTGGTGACTTTGGGGTTGCTCTGAACCCCCAACGGTGGGCTACCTTGGACCAAGAACTGAACCCTGTAAGTGTCTTACTTACCTGGTAAAACTAACAAAAACTTACCTCCCCCAGGAACTGTGAAAATTGCACTGTGTCCACTTTTAAAGTAGCTATTTGTGAATAACTTGAAAAGTATACATGCAATTGAAATGATTCAAAGTTCCTAATGTACTTACCTGCAATACCTTTCAAAAAAGATATTACATGTTAAATTTGAACCTGTGGTTCTTAAAATAAACTAAGAAAAGATATTTTTCTATAACAAAACCTATTGGCTGGATTTGTCTCTGAGTGTGTGTACCTCATTTATTGTCTATGTGTATGTACAACAAATGCTTAACACTACTCCTTGGATAAGCCTACTGCTCGACCACACTACCACAAAATAGAGCATTAGTATTATCTCTTTTTACCACTATTTTACCTCTAAGGGGAACCCTGGGACTCTGTGCATGCTATTCCTTACTTTGAAATAGCACATACAGAGCCAACTTCCTACATTGGTGGATCAGCGGTGGGGTACAAGACTTTGCATTTGCTGGACTACTCAGCCAATACCTGATCACACGACAAATTCCAAAATTGTCATTAGAAATTGATTTTTGCAATTTGAAAAGTTTTCTAAATTCTTAAAAGTCCTGCTAGGGCCTTGTGTTAGATCCTGTTTAGCATTTCTTTTAGAGTTTAAAAGTTTGTAAAAGTTTGAATTAGATTCTAGAACCAGTTTTAGATTCTTAAAAAGTATTCCAACTGTTAGAAGCAAAATGTCTAGCACAGATGTGGCTGTGGTGGAACTCGACACCACACCTTACCTCCATCTACAGATGAGAGAGCTAAGGTCACTCTGTAAACTAAAGAAAATAGCAATGGGCCCCAAACCTACCAAAGTACAGCTCCAGGAGCTTTTGGCAGAGTTTGAAAAGGCCAACCCCTCAGAGGGTGGCAACTCAGAGGATGAAGATAGTGACTTGGAGGGAAATTCCCCCCCTCCAGTCCTACTTAGGGAGAGCAGGGCTACTCAAGCCCTGACTCCACAAATAATAGTCAGAGATGCTGGTTCCCTCACAGGAGGGATCAACAACTCTGAAATCACTGAGGATAGCTCCAGTGAAGAGGACATCCAGTTAGCCAGGATGGCCAAAAGATTGGCTTTGGAAAGACAGATCCTAGCCATAGAGAGGGAAAGACAAGAGATGGGCCTAGGACCCATCAATGGTGGCAGCAACATAAATAGGGTCAGAGATTCTCCTGACATGTTGAAAATCCCTAAAGGGATTGTAACTAAATATGAAGATGGTGATGACATCACCAAATGGTTCACAGCTTTTGAGAGGGCTTGTGTAACCAGAAAAGTGAACAGATCTCACTGGGGTGCTCTCCTTTGGGAAATGTTCACAGGAAAGTGTAGGGATAGACTCCTCACACTCTCTGGAAAAGATGCAGAATCTTATGACCTCATGAAGGGTACCCTGATTGAGGGCTTTGGATTCTCCACTGAGGAGTATAGGATTAGATTCAGGGGGGCTCAAAAATCCTCGAGCCAGACCTGGGTTGACTTTGTAGACTACTCAGTAAAAACACTAGATGGTTGGATTCAAGGCAGTGGTGTAAGTAATTATGATGGGCTGTACAATTTATTTGTGAAAGAACACCTGTTAAGTAATTGTTTCAATGATAAACTGCATCAGCATCTGGTAGACCTAGGACCAATTTCTCCCCAAGAATTGGGAAAGAAGGCGGACCATTGGGTCAAGACAAGGGTGTCCAAAACTTCCACAGGGGGTGACCAAAAGAAAGGGGTCACAAAACCTCCCCAGGGGAAAGGTGGTGAGACAGCCAAAAATAAAAATAGTAAAGAGTCTTCTACAGGCCCCCAAAAACCTGCACAGGAGGGTGGGCCCAGAGCCTCTTCACAAAACAATCCTGGGTACAAGGGTAAAAACTTTGATCCCAAAAAGGCCTGGTGTCGAAACTGTAGTCAGTCTGGACACCAAACTGGAGACAAGGCCTGTCCCAAGAAAGGTTCCACTCCAAACTCCAATCCAGGTAACACTGGAATGGCTAGTCTCCAAGTGGGATCAACAGTGTGCCCAGAGCAAATCAGGGTCCACACTGAAGCTACTCTAGTCTCTGAGGGTGGGGTGGATTTAGCCACACTAGCTGCCTGGCCGCCTAACATGCAAAAATACAGGCAGCAGCTCTTTATTAATGGGACAAGTGTAGAGGGCCTGAGGGATACAGGTGCCAGTGTCACCATGGTGACAGAGAAACTGTTTTCCCCTGGCCAATACCTGACTGGAAAAACTTATACAGTCACCAACGCTGACAATCAGACTAAAGCACATCCCATGGCAATGGTAACTTTAGAATGGGGAGGGGTCAATGGCCTGAAACAGGTGGTGGTCTCCTCAAACATCCCAGTAGACTGTCTGCTTGGAAATGACCTGGAGTCCTCAGCATGGGCTGAGGTAGAACTAAAAACCCATGCAGCCATGCTGGGTATCCCTGAACTGGTGTGTGTAAAAACAAGAGCACAATGCAAGGCACAGGGTGAAAAAGTAGAGCTGGAGTCTGGAAAAATGGCCCAGCCTACCAAGAGAAAAGGAAAGTCAGTTGGGAAACCAACTGCAACACAGTCAGAAAAAGAGAACCTCTCTTCTCAGGAAGAAGTTCTGCCCTCTGAGGGAACTGAGCCTTTGGAGCTTGAACCTTATCAGGTTGAGCTCTTAGGCCCAGGGGGACCCTCAAGGGAGGAGCTGTGTAAGGGACAAGAAACCTGTCCCTCTCTTGAAGGCCTTAGGCAGCAAGCTGCTGAAGAGTCCAAGGGCAAGAAAAATGGAACACATAGGGTCTATTGGGAAGATGGACTCCTGTACACTGAGGCCAGAGACCCCAAACCTGGTGCCACTAGGAGAGTGGTAGTGCCTCAGTCGTTCAGAGAGTTTATTCTGACCTTAGCCCATGATATTCCCCTTGCTGGGCATTTGGGACAAACCAAGACGTGGGAGAGGTTAGTCAACCACTTCTACTGGCCCAATATGTCCCAGAAGTTTAAGGAGTTTTGCCTCTCCTGCCCCACCTGTCAATCCAGTGGTAAGACAGGTGGGCACCCAAAGGCCCCCCTCATTCCACTTCCAGTGGTGGGGGTCCCCTTTGAAAGAGTGGGTGTGGACATAGTTGGTCCACTGGAACCTCCCACAGCCTCAGGAAATATGTACATCCTAGTAGTAGTGGATCATGCTACTAGGTATCCTGAAGCTATTCCCCTTAGGTCGACTACTGCCCCTGCAGTAGCCAAGGCCCTCATTGGTATCTTTACCAGAGTGGGTTTCCCTAAGGAGGTGGTGTCTGACAGAGGTACCAACTTCATGTCAGCATACCTAAAACACATGTGGAATGAGTGTGGAGTGACTTACAAATTCACTACACCATACCATCCACAAACTAATGGCTTAGTTGAGAGGTTCAACAAGACATTAAAAGGCATGATCATGGGGCTCCCAGAAAAACTCAAAAGGAGATGGGATGTCCTCTTGCCATGTCTGCTTTTCGCTTACAGAGAGGTGCCACAGAAGGGAGTAGGATTCTCACCCTTTGAACTTCTGTTTGGTCACCCTGTAAGGGGACCACTTGCTCTTGTTAAAGAAGGCTGGGAGAGACCTCTTCATGAGCCTAAACAAGACATAGTGGACTATGTACTTGGCCTTCGCTCTAGAATGGCAGAGTACATGGAAAAGGCAACCAAAAACCTTGAGGCCAGCCAACAGCTCCAGAAGTTTTGGTATGACCAAAAGGCTGCACTGGTTGAGTTCCAACCAGGGCAGAAAGTCTGGGTTCTGGAGCCTGTGGCTCCCAGGGCACTCCAGGACAAATGGAGTGGCCCTTACCCAGTGCTAGAAAGGAAGAGTCAGGTCACCTACCTGGTGGACCTGGGCACAAGCAGGAGCCCCAAGAGGGTGATCCATGTGAACCGCCTTAAGCTCTTCCATGACAGGGCTGATGTGAATCTGTTGATGGTAACAGATGAGGATCAGGAGGCAGAGAGTGAACCTCTCCCTGATCTTCTGTCATCAGACCCAAAAGATGGCTCAGTAGATGGAGTGATCTACTCAGACACCCTCTCTGGCCAACAGCAAGCTGATTGTAGGAGAGTCCTACAACAGTTTCCTGAACTCTTCTCCCTAACCCCTGGTCAGACACACCTGTGTACCCATGATGTGGACACAGGAGACAGCATGCCTGTCAAAAACAAAATTTTTAGACAGTCTGACCATGTTAAGGAAAGCATTAAGGTGGAAGTCCACAAGATGCTGGAATTGGGAGTAATTGAGCGCTCTGACAGCCCCTGGGCTAGCCCAGTGGTCTTAGTCCCCAAACCTCACACCAAAGATGGAAAGAAAGAGATGAGGTTTTGTGTGGAATACAGAGGGCTCAATTCTGTCACCAAGACAGATGCTCATCCAATTCCTAGAGCTGATGAGCTCATAGATAAATTAGGTGCTGCCAAATTCTTAAGTACCTTTGACTTGACAGCAGGGTACTGGCAAATAAAAATGGCACCTGGAGCAAAAGAGAAAACAGCATTCTCCACACCTGATGGGCATTATCAGTTCACTGTTATGCCCTTTGGTTTAAAGAATGCCCCTGCCACCTTCCAAAGGTTGGTGAATCAAGTCCTTGCTGGCTTGGAGTCCTTTAGCACAGCTTATCTTGATGATATTGCTGTCTTTAGCTCCACCTGGCAGGATCACCTGGTCCACCTGAAGAAGGTTTTGAAGGCTCTGCAATCTGCAGGCCTCTCTATCAAGGCATCCAAATGCCAGATAGGGCAGGGAACTGTGGTTTACTTGGGCCACCTTGTAGGTGGAGGCCAAGTTCAGCCACTCCAACCCAAGATCCAGACTATTCTGGACTGGGTAGCTCCAAAAACCCAGACTCAAGTCAGGGCATTCCTTGGCTTGACTGGGTATTACAGGAGGTTTGTGAAGGGATATGGATCCATTGTGACAGCCCTCACTGAACTCACCTCCAAGAAAATGCCCAAGAAAGTGAACTGGACTGTGGAATGCCAACAGGCCTTTGACACCCTGAAACAAGCAATGTGCTCAGCACCAGTTCTAAAAGCTCCAGATTATTCTAAGCAGTTCATTGTGCAGACAGATGCCTCTGAACATGGGATAGGGGCAGTTTTGTCCCAAACAAATGATGATGGCCTTGACCAGCCTGTTGCTTTCATTAGCAGGAGGTTACTCCCCAGGGAGCAGCGTTGGAGTGCCATTGAGAGGGACGCCTTTGCTGTGGTTTGGTCCCTGAAGAAGCTGAGACCATACCTCTTTGGGACTCACTTCCTAGTTCAAACTGACCACAGACCTCTCAAATGGCTGATGCAAATGAAAGGTGAAAATCCTAAACTGTTGAGGTGGTCCATCTCCCTACAGGGAATGGACTTTATAGTGGAACACAGACCTGGGACTGCCCATGCCAATGCAGATGGCCTTTCCAGGTTCTTCCACTTAGAAAATGAAGACTCTCTTGGGAAAGGTTAGTCTCATCCTCTTTCTTTTGGGGGGGGGTTGTGTAAGGAAATGCCTCCTTGGCATGGTTGTCCCCTGACTTTTTGCCTTTGCTGATGCTATGTTTACAATTGAAAGTGTGCTGAGGCCTGCTAACCAGGCCCCAGCACCAGTGTTCTTTCCCTAACCTGTACTTTTGTATCCACAATTGGCAGACCCTGGCATCCAGATAAGTCCCTTGTAACTGGTACTTCTAGTACCAAGGGCCCTGATGCCAAGGAAGGTCTCTAAGGGCTGCAGCATGTCTTATGCCACCCTGGAGACCTCTCACTCAGCACAGACACACTGCTTACCAGCTTGTGTGTGCTAGTGAGAACAAAACGAGTAAGTCGACATGGCACTCCCCTCAGGGTGCCATGCCAGCCTCTCACTGCCTATGCAAGTATAGGTCAGTCACCCCTCTAGCAGGCCTTACAGCCCTAAGGCAGGGTGCACTATACCATAGGTGAGGGTACCAGTGCATGAGCATGGTACCCCTACAGTGTCTAAACAAAACCTTAGACATTGTAAGTGCAGGGTAGCCATAAGAGTATATGGTCTGGGAGTCTGTCAAACACGAACTCCACAGCACCATAATGGCTACACTGAAAACTGGGAAGTTTGGTATCAAACTTCTCAGCACAATAAATGCACACTGATGCCAGTGTACATTTTATTGTAAAATACACCACAGAGGGCACCTTAGAGGTGCCCCCTGAAACTTAACCGACTGTCTGTGTAGGCTGACTAGTTCCAGCAGCCTGCCACACTAGAGACATGTTGCTGGCCCCATGGGGAGAGTGCCTTTGTCACTCTGAGGCCAGTAACAAAGCCTGCACTGGGTGGAGATGCTAACACCTCCCCCAGGCAGGAGCTGTAACACCTGGCGGTGAGCCTCAAAGGCTCACCCCTTTGTCACAGCCCAGCAGGGCACTCCAGCTTAGTGGAGTTGCCCGCCCCCTCCGGCCACGGCCCCCACTTTTGGCGGCAAGGCTAGAGGGAACAAAGAAAGCAACAAGGAGGAGTCACTGGCCAGTCAGGACAGCCCCTAAGGTGTCCTGAGCTGAGGTGACTCTAACTTTTAGAAATCCTCCATCTTGCAGATGGAGGATTCCCCCAATAGGGTTAGGATTGTGTCCCCCTCCCCTTGGGAGGAGGCACAAAGAGGGTGTACCCACACTCAGGGATAGTAGCCATTGGCTACTAACCCCCCAGACCTAAACACGCCCTTAAATTTAGTATTTAAGGGCTACCCTGAACCCTAGAAAATTAGATTCCTGCAACAACAAGAAGGACTGCCCAGCTGAAAACCCCTGCAGAGGAAGACCAGAAGACAACAACTGCCTTGGCTCCAGAAACTCACCGGCCTGTCTCCTGCCTTCCAAAGAACTCTGCTCCAGCGACGCCTTCCAAAGGGACCAGCGACCTCTGAATCCTCTGAGGACTGCCCTGCTTCGACGACGACAAGAAACTCCCGAGGACAGCGGACCTGCTCCAAAAAGACTGCAACTTTGTTTCAAGAAGCAGCTTTAAAGAACCCTGCAAACTCCCCGCAAGAAGCGTGAGACTTGCAACACTGCACCCGGCGACCCCGACTCGGCTGGTGGAGAACCAACACCTCAGGGAGGACCCCCGGACTACTCTACGACTGTGAGTACCAAAACCTGTCCCCCCTGAGCCCCCACAGCGCCGCCTGCAGAGGAAATCCAGAGGCTTCCCCTGACCGCGACTCTCTGAAACCTAAGTCCCGACGCCTGGAAAAGACCCTGCACCCGCAGCCCCCAGGACCTGAAGGACCGGACTTTCACTGCAGAAGTGACCCCCAGGAGTCCCTCTCCCTTGCCCAAGTGGAGGTTTCCCCGAGGAAGCCCCCCTTGCCTGCCTGCAGCGCTGAAGAGATCCCTTGATCTCTCATTGACTTACATTGCGAACCCGACGCTTGTTCTAACACTGCACCCGGCCGCCCCCGCGCCGCTGAGGGTGAAATTTCTGTGTGGGCTTGTGTCCCCCCCGGTGCCCTACAAAACCCCCCTGGTCTGCCCTCCGAAGACGCGGGTACTTACCTGCAAGCAGACCGGAACCGGGGCACCCCCTTCTCTCCATTCTAGCCTATACGTTTTGGGCACCACTTTGAACTCTGCACCTGACCGGCCCTGAGCTGCTGGTGTGGTGACTTTGGGGTTGCTCTGAACCCCCAACGGTGGGCTACCTTGGACCAAGAACTGAACCCTGTAAGTGTCTTACTTACCTGGTAAAACTAACAAAAACTTACCTCCCCCAGGAACTGTGAAAATTGCACTGTGTCCACTTTTAAAGTAGCTATTTGTGAATAACTTGAAAAGTATACATGCAATTGAAATGATTCAAAGTTCCTAATGTACTTACCTGCAATACCTTTCAAAAAAGATATTACATGTTAAATTTGAACCTGTGGTTCTTAAAATAAACTAAGAAAAGATATTTTTCTATAACAAAACCTATTGGCTGGATTTGTCTCTGAGTGTGTGTACCTCATTTATTGTCTATGTGTATGTACAACAAATGCTTAACACTACTCCTTGGATAAGCCTACTGCTCGACCACACTACCACAAAATAGAGCATTAGTATTATCTCTTTTTACCACTATTTTACCTCTAAGGGGAACCCTGGGACTCTGTGCATGCTATTCCTTACTTTGAAATAGCACATACAGAGCCAACTTCCTACAATGTTTCTTCTTTTGCAACACTGTTTTGTTGTACCTGTCACTTCACGTCCTGATAACGTTTCTTTACATCGTCCAACTCCAGTGTGAATTATGACATTGCAGTGACAAGGGCTGTTATTTCCTTCAATAGAAAGGTACGCACTTTGACAAGTGTTTTTAGCATCAGGTGGCCAAAATTATTTTGTGGTGCTTTACTACACCATCATCAAATGCTGCATGTTTTGGGTCAGAAAATGTATATGTACAATGACTTCTGGCATCTATCCTCTTCAGATATGTGTTTATTTCTTATCAAATGATGTCTTCTCTGGAGGGAAGGCTGTGAATTGCAAATCCTGTAATATTGTCCTCCATTGGTGGACAAACTGGCTGCCTCCTTCCAATTTGTGTCTCCAGTCACTTCTGTGTATTTCTGCAGGCTCCAGATGGTGTAGTCATCTGTACATGGATTATTTGGGCTGTTTTCTACAGTTCTTTGTCAGGGAAATAGGGCCTTAGGATCTGAGCCTCGTAGAATGGCTACTTCCTGATATGTAGAGCAAGCACATTCCATTCCGCATGCAATATTTTCTGCATGCTGTCATTATCACACCCAGTAAATACCTATTTATGTGGTGCGGTACTTATCGGTATCCAGAGATTTACGCATCTGCAAAATAAATATAATGCTGGGTCTGGTAATGATTCGTGATCACACGATATTTACACCATGGTATTGTTATTTTACGGCTGAGTTAGTTCACTGCGATTTAATGCACAACTCGTAGTGAGGGTGTAAATGTGTCTCATATCACCCTGCCAGTCAGTTAAAAAATTGTTATTCTGCCAAAATATTACCATAAAAGCACACAAAGAACCAAACATCATTTTCACTTTGATATATCACAATCAACATGAAAATTAATAAACATGAAAACGAGAGAAAGAAAAGCTAAAAAAACATGTTAGACCTGGCAGCTCTTGGCATGGTTTCCTTGCACTTTTTTGCTTTTGACCTCCTGTTTTTGCACCCTGTGCTGCAATTCGTTTTGGCAGGTTTTGATACTCAGGGCAGTTACCCACTGCTAACCAGAGCTAAAGTGCAAGTGCTCTCAGTCTAAGTTGTATTGGTGATTGATTATCCATGATTGGCATATTTGATTTACTAGTAATTCCCTAGTAAAGTGCACTAGAGGTGGCCAGGACCTGTAAATCAAATGCTACTAGTGGGCCTGCAGCACTTGATTGTGCCACCCACATGAGTAGCCCTGTAAACATGTCTCAGACCTGCCACTGCAGTGTCCCTGTGTGCAGTTTTAAACTGCTAATTCAACCTGGCATGTGCACCCACTTGCCAGGCCCACACCTTCCCTTTTACTACATGTAAGTCACCCCTAAGGTATGCCCTAGGTAGCCCCATGGGCAGGGTGCAGTGTATTTAAAAGGTAGAGCATGTGCTGATGTCTTTTACATGCCCTGATAGTGAAATACTGCTAAATTTGGTTTTCACTGTTGCAAGGCCTTTCTCTCTCATAGGTTAACATGGGGACTGCCTTTAAATATCTTTTAAGTACAATTGCCCATTGGGAGCAGATAGAGATATTGAGTTTGGTGACTCTGAACTCACAAAGTACATCTTTTGTTAGAGTTGTTTTTTAGATTGTCTGTTTGAAAATGCCACATTTAGAAAGTGGGCATATTCCTGCTTAACCATTTTGTGTCTCTGCCTGCTTGTGTATTCCACATCTGGCTCAGACTGACAGTTAGGCTGTTGTGAATTCCCTCTAGACAGTGACACAAAGGGAGCTGGGGTGTTGCCTGCATATCCTGATGAGTCTCCTGGGCTAGAGTGGGGAGGGAGGAGCTGATGCTTACACCTGAAAGTGCTGTGCCTGTCCTCACACAATGCAGTCTCCAACCCCCTGTTGTGTGACTGGGGCCAGGCCTGGGCAAGGTAGGATGTTGTGAAAAACAGAGACTTTCCTTTGAAGTTTGCCTACTTCAAAGGTCAAACTGGGTATAAATAGTGGACTCAAAACCTCAGATTTTCAGATTACTTCTGGATCAAGAGGAACCTCTGCCAAGGAGAAGAGCTTGATGCATGAAGAGCACCTGCCACTCTGCCTGTTGCTTTGCTGTGCTGTCCTGCTTCTGCTACTTCTGCTTTAATAGGGAAAGGACTGAACTTTGCTTTCTGAAATCCTGCTTGTGAAGTTTCTCCAAGGGCTTGGACTGATCTTGCCTCCTGTTAAGAAGTCTCAGGGACATCAAAGACTTTACCTACCAGCACCTGGGTACTCCTGCTCAGGACCCTGACTTGCCAAGTGCTGCCAATCCAGTTCCTGGGCCCTTGGAAGTGAATTCTGGTGAGAAGATCAGGCACACCAACTCCAGACAATTCCAGAACCGGCCCAGCTGCCTGCAACCCAAAGCCGTGATCCCCGCTGGAGTGCGATGACCTGACCGATACAGCAGGCCCGCCGCTGCCGCAGCCTCGCCAAGATTCCACAACTCCATGGGTTCCGAAATGCCGTGTCACCGACGTCCTTGACAACCGACTCTGCTGCGACCCCAGCAGCCCTATGAGATTGCCCAACGCTTCTTGACCTGCTGGATTCATCGTTAGTCAGGGACCGATGCCTTGCACCGAATCCAGCAACACCTCTCCTCCCCGACTCCGTGCACCAGCTTGTTTTTTGTTACCCAAGGTACTGTACCTGGGGGTCGTGTGACTCTGTGACTGGTACCATTGGCTTCAGATTGTTGGGAACGACTCCGGCATGAGCCACGATAACTCTAAATTGAAGCATTTGTGTTCCTAAGCTCTATATTGAAGTTTATTTTTTAAAAAATCATAACTTTGGTTGTGTATGTTGGATATTTGTCATTCTTTTTTTGTTTTACTCAGATAAACATTGGCTATTTGTCTAATCTGGTGTTGAATCCTTTTGTGGTGTTTTCACTATGTTTCTGTGTGTGATTCATCCTTTCGCCAATTGATTTGGCTTTTATATGAGCAGTCAACTTCGAGGTTATGTGCAAACCGTGTTGTAAATGTTATTTAGTCCTCCTTTGCCGTCAGCAGGGTCTCTCATCAGGAATGCCTCTTATCTCTCATCCTGTATGCCATTGCCACAGAGTCGCTTGCTGCTCGCCTGCAAAATCACCATACTAAATGGGGACTCATCTACACAACTCGCAGGCTTGTCACTTTGTATAGTGATTGTGTATGCCCGAAACCCCACCCGCAACCTTAGGCCGTTGCTTTGTGAGCTTCTCAAATTTTTGGGCCTCACTAGAATTACTAACAATCGGCCAAATCGGTTATCTTCCCATTGATTCCAGTCACACCAAGGTTCGAGACTGAATACCCACAGTAAGGGCCTGACATCGCAATAACATGTTTGGGTTAGAATAGGCATTGACGACTTTGGCATAAAAGATTCTGGCCTCTCCTTGGCCCGCAGGATGGCCATTACTGAAATGCTTGTCGTGCCTAAGTTTCTCTATCTGTTTGTCAACATTCCAATTCTGTTGACGGGTGATTTTTACCTCCGGCTTAGGTCCCAACTGATCTGCCTTGTCTGGGCTGGGAAGCAGCCCAGATTGGCATGAGAGATGATGATGCTACCATTTGGACAGGGTTGGATCTGTGCACCAAACATTGAGCTTTATTATTGCTGCATGCAGGCCCAGTTTGCATGTTGCTGACTCTTTCCTATGGTCAATATCCTGCAATTGAGGCAGACATGCTTTACACGTCCCCAAAGTGCCATCAGGCAAGATATACACTTTTACAGTAGTCATCAACCTGTGGTCTGGGGACCCCTGGGGGTCCGTGACTGCTTAGAAAATCAAATAATATTAACAGATTAATATTGGGTACATACATGAAGTGGCTAAATGTACAATTGAAAATTTCAAAAAGCACTGTGAATATCAAGGAATTTGAAATTGGAGGCTAAAAAGTACATTAGTATCCCTAAATTGATTTGTGGGAGCATTGCAGGTGTATCAAACAGAATATATTAAGTACGATGTGTGGCTTCAATTAAATTTTGAAGACCTCCAACCTTCTTATTGTTTTAATTTATATTTGTTTGTAACTTAAATAAAATGTATTATTATTTAGGCATGTGTTTGATGAATGCTTGTTTCTGTATTTTTTGTGTGTTATTTTGCGGTTCAAATCATCAACAATGCTTAGGCCGGGGTCCCTGGCTTCCAATAATGACTCAGCGGGGAGTCCTCAGATTCCAATAATGAGTCAGAGGGGTTCCCCGGAATCCAGTAATGATAAAGTGGGGTTCCACAGAAGTCAAAAGGTTTGGAACCACTGCACTGTTAAATGTCCTGTGTAGTGCTGGCTCCGGAAGAAGGCCTGCCTGTACTCAAGAGGCCTGCAGCTGGCTCACAATTCGTCCTTGCCTATTACATTGCACAGCGTCTGACTATGTCAAACGGGCCTCACCACGCTGGGCAATCTATGCCCTGAAGGCATTTATATTACATTGTAGTTTGTAATGAGGAGAGTGGTGTGCACACTCCTAGACCTACTGTTATATTTTCATTTGTGGAGCACCTGTAGGGAGCTATATGGTGACTACCAGCGGGACCCCCGCTCCTGACTGCACTTGATAGCATGCATCCCTTGCCATCTCCTAGGAGACTGATTAACTGACTATACTGAATCATGAAGGCCAAAGCCCCAGTGTTAATGTCAGAAGCACTATTACTGTCAAACTACATGTAATTAAGTCATCCTCGATACACAGTGGAGGTCTTGTTGTGCCCAAATGAGAGCCATGTTCCCTAAATACAGACTGCACCTAATCCACATCAGACATCTACATCAAATCTATTGCACACCGGCACAGCCTCACAGAAAGGGCTTACTGGCTGGCTCTTTTAGCACCAGGTGTGGCGCGGACATGGCTGGCTTTCAATATTTGGCGCAGCTGTGCTCAGAGGTGGCTCGATTTTGGTTGGCTGGCTGTCTATAACTGTATAGAGGACATCTGTGGTCTGGTTGTCCCTAAAGCACCAATGTTGGCACTTCTTCCTTTTGTAAAGAACATCTGCCCAGTGTTTGTGGGCTAGTGGCAGTGCTATTGCTCCTGCCTATACAGAAAGTGCAGATGCATTGGGGGAGGAGGGTGTCACTCACGGGGCAGTGCTGGCTGAAGGAAGCTATCTTTTGCCAGGAACAACTGAAGACCTACTGGTTCCTGATGCCAGCCGTCTCGAGACCTAAGGACATATGGACCCACTTTTGCCTTCACATGACCTTGAGAGAGGGAACAGCCCACAACAGATAACCGGAGCTGCACCTGACAGGAAACAGACTGCTGTTTAATGTTCCTTCCATCGCTATGAGGCAGCCTGTGCTCTTCTGTTGCTGCTGGGCTAAGCTCCTCCACCCGAAAACCAGGACCATAGAGGATTCAACTTGTCCATATTTGCCACTTGGAATGCTGAATAGGCTCTCTGATTGTTAGAAACTGGATCTCTAGATGGCAGAGGTATGCACTCTGTCCAAGGAGGGACCACAATCCTAGTCAGGGTAAGGCAGAAACACCCCGTTAATTAACCTGTGCTCACCCTCTGGTAGCTTGGCACAAAGCAGTAAGGCTTAACTTAAAAGGAAATGTGTAAATCATTTGTTCAACACTTACCTTATAGCAAAACAGTGAAAACACGACAAAAGACTCCAAACCAGTTTAGAAAAATAGAGAATATTTATCTGAGTAAAACAAAACCACAAATGACAAAAATGCAGTAAGTAGAATTCAAGATATGAATTTTTAAAGAATAAACTGCAATAGAGGGCTTAGAAATCAACAGCACTAAAAGGTTACTTGAGGTCGTGCTAGACTGGGGTAAATCCAGTGTTCAGGCTGACTGCAATGGAGGGCAATCTGGCTACAGGACCCACGCAGGGCCTCTGAAAAGTACCTTGGATAGAAGACTGCCCCGACGGTGAGCACAAAGTTCAGCTGTCATCCACCCCAGACTCACTCATGAGCTCGCAGGCCAGGGTGCTGTGCTGAGTGGCCCCCTGGAGCTTGGGGCCACCTGCACTGCGGGGACTGCAGGGGCCTTTGTTACGCCACTGGAAGAAGGAAATGAAAAAAAGACCATTTAGAAGAATCAGATCTATTAAGTGAGGCAGCCAGTGCATTTTGATTCTCATGCCATCTATTACATGCCTCTGCTGTATTACAAACATAAGTAGTTGTTTCTCCGACTTCTTTGAAGACAAGTCATCCTTTGGTGCATGTCTTTTTTCTGGGATGCTGCCTATACTCTTTCTCTGGACACGAGACAGACACAGGTTGTGAGAATTATTACTCAAGGTGATCTAACTGAAAGAAATTTGTTGGATTCATGTGCGTCCTTATAAACTATCCCACGAACCTAAAATTCCCCCATCCTCCTTTTATTTTTAGAAGCCCATGAAATTTGCCTGAATATCAGATTCTTTTTTCCCTAAAGAGAGAAAGAAAATTCCTTTTCCTTATGCTTTTTAATACATTTTTAAGATCATATTTTAAAAGAAATAATATCAGCATTAAAACCCTTTGTGTGGATTTAATTGTCAGAGAAAATTAATGATTTAGGCAAAACTGTGATGTGATTCTACAAGCATCGGGGTGAAAAAGAATCCCCTTTTTTTCTGCTTTCAGGTAAGCAACTCGTTTTCGTTTTGGTGTAAATTACCATACTTATAAGTACAGACTGTGCATTTCCATATCACCGCGTCTTCGAAGTGAATAAACAAATATGTGCAGTTCTCTTCTGTCACTCTGCCACGTGGGCCAATCGCTTCTTTACTGGGAGTACCTTGTACCACTGGCAAAAAGACAACCAACAATACAAATCATCTGTACCAGTACTCCTTTACTTACTGCAGGATCCGTAACGTCCGTGAAAAGATAAAACATCAACGCGGGCTATCTGCACCACTTACCCTATGTTTGCTGTGGGTCCACCATCATCTCAATCATAGCCATCACTGCAGGCCATCTTCACAACTTTTCCTTTGTCGCAGGACTTTGTGCTATCGGTGCATACACGAATAATAATGCGGGACAGCCGCATCACTCTTTTAAATTTGTGCCTCAGCTCCCTGACTGTGCTACAAAAAATATGTGGGGCACTTGTACCGCTTCTGATCACAGTGAAAACACTAAATGACAGCTAGGAAAGTATATAAACACAGTATTTGAAATAAGGACAATATTTGGCTCCAAGAAAAAGGAGCCCAAGTTGAAGGCTGGAGTAAACGAGCACAAAACCCAGGACCAAGGATGGGACTTTGTTCAGTTTACATGCAATGATTGGGGTGTTTCCACATAAAGGAAATGAAAAGAGAAAATATTTTAGTGGGAGGGAGCCAAATCAGAGGACTGGAGCCTTTTGGGCCATGATAACTGGGCATGGATACGAGGAAGGTGGAATAAGGAGGTAACAAGAAGTTGCTTGGATGAAAGTGTCATTAGGGTCAATGAGAGTGAGTAGTAAGTAGAGGTTGCCGGTGGGGTTAACGAGGAGCACACTGGGAAAGAGGGTAAAGAGGTAAGAGTGGTATTGGCGGAAGGGGACATGAAGAGCACACAGAGGATATACATGAGGGGACATTGAGAGATCTGGGTCAATAGAGAAGGGAGCATAAACAAATGAATATAGGTTGTCGTGCAGGGTAACTGCAAAAGAGTCAAGTTTTTATATGTTATTTTTTTAAAGTTGAGAAAATGTTAACCTTTTTTTCTCCAACAGAATTTGATTCCAGGTCATCGATGGGTAAATTGAACTATTTGTGTCCTGTGGATGATATGAATTCTCAACAGAAGAGCTGTAGTGGATATTAGCAGACTGTAAGGATTTTTACTGAATTGACATTTTCAAGAACAAAAATCGGTCTTTGCTCATGAAACCGTGAGTGCAATACACAAACGTTTGAATCAGACACTTTTCTCTTTAAAACCCCAGTGTAAGCTTGCCAGAAGGTGGACACCAGAATCTTTTCTGTTGAGTCCAAAAATCAACCTGGTCATTATACTGTGGACTGTTTGAAGTCTGGTTAATAAATATTTGGTTAACTCCAAAGAGAATAAATTGCGATAAGGGCGGTAACAGCACCCTGCACAACTTTTGTACGGCAATTAATTTGTAGAAGGAAACACCTTTGTCTCAAGTTTTTCAATACCAGAAGTTGTAACCTCTATGTGAGTCTGAGTAATCTTAGCTGTTGTGGCAACCTTTTTGTCCTAGAGACTGTGAACCCCAGTTTAGTGGCAGATGATAAGTGAAAAACAAAAGCCCTCATTACGAGTTTGGCAGTCTACTGACCACCAGACTTGCAGTGGCAATCCCACAACCGACAGGCTGGTGGTGAAGTCTGCCATATTACGAGTGTGGCGGTTTGGCCTGTGCCAAACCCTCACTTTCCCATTCCTACCGCCAGGGTGGGCAGACCGCCGGGCTGGAGATAAGCATCTCCGACCCGGTGGTCCACCAAAGACCGCTGGTGGTATTACTAGTCCCCTTTCCGCCAGGGATTTCGTGGCGGTGCCTGGCAGAAGGGCTACCGGTGATAGGCATTTGCATTCCTGTCACCAGTAGAGGAATACCCCACCCCCATCTACCTAAGAGCCCCCCACATCCCTTCCCATAGAACATTCCCCCCACCCCTGAACCACCCAGTAACCCCCCTGCTCCCAGTAGTAACCCCCCGCATACACATACTTACCCCACCCTGATCCCTGTAATAACCCTCCACATACACATGCCCACCCACACACAGACATGCATACCCTGACACTCACTCACTCTCACAACACCCTTATACTCGCGCAAACACACGCAACACCCTTATACTCATGCACACACACACGCAACACCCCCCAAATCCACTCACACACGCACTCACTACATTCACCCCCATTGACATAAATACATACATACATCTATTCACACACCCCATCCACCCCCCCTTGTGGAGGACACTTACCTCGTCCGACGAGGTGCTCCTCCCTGAGGGGACTGGACTTGGCACTCCCACCGCCGGCAGTGCCCCACAATCAGGACACCGCCAGGCTGTATTACAGGTTGTAATACTCCTGGCGGAGTCCTTTTGGTAGGGTGCGGCCGGTGGTGGAACCGACTCTGCACCGCTGACCGCCAGCACGACTCCTGGTGACTTTCCACCTTAGGCGGAAAGCTGCCAGCAGTCGTTATTATGGCAGTCTGGAGCCCGCCAGCATTAGTGGTCTAGTGGCGGCTTTGGCTTTGGTAGTCTTGGAAAAAGACCACCAAAGTCATAATGAGGGCCAAAGTGTGTATGTGAGCACGTGGGGCAGGCTGGATCATGGGCAGGAGTGAACCAATGCAATCAGACTTGGTAGAGTACCGAATAGACAGTAATTTGAAATTAATTAATTTATACCTGGAGTTTAACAATATTGATTTATCTTTTAGTGCTACAACAGAACTTACAAAACTCATCCCTATGTCTTTTACATCCCTATGTCGATGCTGAGTGTAACAATAGTTTGCTGAGCCATACAAGGATGGCCTACAATTTGGAGACCCACCCACAAGTGATAGGTGCCTGAATTAGACATGTTAGAGGAAAGCAGAAGGAAAAGCATAGTTGGTTCTGAAATATATAATAACCTCTAGCAGTGATGCATTACAAATTGCCCCTAATTGTATGTGTCAAGAAAGATAATCCTCACAGAGGTGGCCATTTTGGATAATGGACTGAGCGGTAAGAATTGTTTGTACTAGTTTTTCACTGGTTAAAGGCAGTATAGTATTATCAAGCAGCGGAATAGTGGGATATTACAGCACCTCAAACCCAGCTCTCTCATGTATCTCATGTTTTCTGGAGCTCTGCAGTGAACACTTGGGATCATGGTTATATGTCAGACATGCATTTCTTGTTTTGCAATTCCCTATTAGGCATAACTTCAAAACACAAAATACATCATGGTGAGGGAGGAACAGTCATGGTGTATAAACTAAAGATTACGCAGGTTGCATGGTGAGGCGTGTTATATTGTTCTATACAGTGAGCAGGAGGAAAATGGCCATTTTTTTTGGGAGGGTAATGCCTCGTTAAGATTGGAGTGTAGGGGTGTGAGGGTGTGAAGTGTGGTGTGTGAAGTGCTGGCTGGCGGTTAGAGTGTGGGTTGGGGTGTGTAAGGTAAGTAGGAAGAAGTGTGCGGTGGAGCAGAGTGAAAAGAGGAGGAGGAAGATAGTGGGGGTGACTGAGGGGAGAAGAAGAGGGGTGGTGGGGGGCATAGGGGCTAGGGTGTTAGGGTTGATGTTCTTCTGCCTCTAGGACGGTTGGCCAAGTTTGAAGAAAAATGTCAGTTTTGTCTTGCAAGTTGTAAATGATGCATTCATATGACACTGTCTGGTAATGGACGTGACCCATTCATTGTGGGAGGGAGGTGTTGGGGAGTGCCTGTGTTGAAGTATGCAGAGTTTGGCCGTGGCGAGTGTAGTGTGGAGGAGGTGAGTTTGCGGACATGTCAGGTCAGGAGATCTCGCAGTATCATGTAAGAGGATCAACCTGCCGGGCAGTGGGGTTTGGAGGCGTGGAGTCTCACATAGTGTTCTTCCCACAGCATCCCAATACGGCGTGATAGAGGGGCAGTCACATATGATATGCAAAAGGTTGCCCTGGGCGTGAGGACAGCACCAGAAGTATGAGTGGGGTAAAGGGCCCGCTGCCCTCGGTTGAACAGGCATCCAGTACCAGCCATGAAGCGTTTCGGGCTTCCCTTGCTCGCAGTCGAGGGCTTCTATGAGATCTGCCCAGGCTTCCATGTCGAATTCCACTTGCAGTTTTGATTACCAAGAGGTGCGGAGATTGTTCAAGAGAGGGGGGGAGAAGAGTTGGTGGATCAGGAGGGAATTGAGACCTGACATTGCCCCGCGGAAGTGGCCCCATGTTCTGAGGTAGGAAACTATTAGAGAAGTTTGTAGGGACCATGGACCATACAGTGGGCAAGGCAGTGTTGTAGTTGTAGTGTAGTGTTGGAGGCCTGTCATGGAGGGAGATCATACTCTTCGCATAACACAGCAAAGGGTTTAAGAGTTTGATCGATAATGACCTGGCCCAGATGGGTGATACCTGCAGCGTGCCACTCTTCCCATTCTAGCATCTTTCCTCCTATCTGTAGTCTGGAATCGCCCCATAGTGGTGCATGTTCATGGAGGTGGTTGACTCCTCCAAGCAGTCAGTAGGCATGTTGCCAGGATTTCACCATGGCTTGCACCATTGGGTTGGCAGGTCGTATCTTAGAATCTCCATTGCCGTGGAGTGGACACAAACCCTGAAAGCTGTGCAGCAGTGTATATTGTATGTGGACCCATTGCAGGAGATTCTTTGTCCCAGGGTACATGTAGGTGAGCTGTAAGATGTAGGGTTAGTGCAAAATGCTCTACTGAGGGGAGGGCTAGGCCACCACGCTGTGGGCCTTCAGTTTAGCACTGACCAGATGCGGGCGAGAGGACACCCATATAGAACATAACATAGGGAGTGGGGGAAGCAAGGGTAGCATGCCAAGGACATAAGTGAAGCGTGGTAGCATGACCAGGTGCACTGCTTGCACTGTCCCAAAATTGTGACCACTTGGCAAAGTCCTGCTGCGTGCATGCGAGCAAGGGGTCAAGTTTATCCGCCAGTATGTGGTCTAGGCCCCTGTTAATGTAAGTCCCTAAATACTTGGGGCAGGACAGTGTCCAGCTGACAGGAAGGTACGCTATGGCCACCCTGGTGGTTACGTGGGAGATAGTAGTGCCTCACTCTTGTCCCAGTTTAACTTGTAGCCCGACAATGCTGCAAAGTTGGTGAGAATGTCCTGTAGACTTGGAAGTGTGTGTGATAGGTCCGTAGGGCTGAGCAGAACATCATCCGTATAGAGGTAGATTGTTGATTTCCCCCCAGGATGGAGATTCCCTATATGAGTGGGGCATGTCAGATGGTGGCCACCAGCGGTTCCATGGCTAGGAGGAATAGTAACAGGGAAAGTGGGCAGCCCTGGCGAGTTCTGCATCTCCTGGGGAACTATTCTGATAGGAAGGCCCCGCAGTTCACTTGCACCTTGGGTGAATCGTAGAGCCAACGGATTTGATCTAGAAATCATAGCCTAGGCCGCAACGTCATGGGAGCTCAAAGAGATACACCATTCAATCCTGCTGAACGCTTTTTCAGCATCCAAAGACAGAGTGAGGGCTTTGTCATTTAGGTCTCTAGCTGATCATAGTGTGTGCACAAGGGTGCAACGGTGGTTCCTGGAAGATCTGGCAGGCACAAATCCCACTTGCTTGTGGTGTATGAGGGACGGAATAATTTTCTGCAGTCGGACCGTCAATACCCTTTCTAGAATCTTGATACCTCCGTTCAGGAGAGAGATGGGCCTGTAGCTCCCTCATAGCAAGAGATTCTTTCCCTGTTTGGGGAGGACCGCTATGGTCGCCCTATTGGAAATGGGACCGAGGGTGCCAGCCTTTGCAGTGTTCCGAAAGGCTTCATATATGGAATCTACCTTGTCTTTGCCTGTCCATTCGGAGAATTCTGCAGGGAATTCATATTCACCTGGTGCTTTATGGTAGGAAAGCTTAGAAATGGTCTGGGCAATCTCCTCTTTGCTAATTTTACCCTCTAGAAGCTGCTGCCTTCATCATTGAGCCTGGCTAGATGTATGCCCTACAGGAATGCGGAAAGGTGTGCAGGGTTTTCTACAGTTTCATGGGTGTAAGGGGACAGGTAAAAGTCGGCAAATTCACGGACAACATCCTAGGGATGAGTGAGGATGACTCGAAGATTGGATGGCCGGTATAGCTAGTGCTGCTTCCTGTTGGTGAAGATGTGCTGCCAGGAGGCGGCCCTCCTTCTCTCTATATTCATAGTGGCATCCCTTCAATCTTTGGAGGGTGTACTCTACTTTGGAGGTGAAGAGGGCATTGAGGTGGCTAAATTTCTCGGATTTGAGATGGGAAAGATGGGTTTCTTGTAATAAGGTGATGTATACGTGTTGGGATTGTAAATAAGCCAATACTTTTTTCTGTTTGATGTAATGTGTAAGTCCGTTGACAATACAGGAGATCGCACTCAGTGTGGAGATTTCTGTTGATCCTGTGTGGGACATGTGGGCGATGGATCGGGCAGATTGGGGGGAGGTTCTGGATGAGAAGACAAGAGCGGGGAGGTGTGGGTAATGGATGGGGGGGATTGGGAGGAGGTTCTGGGTGAGAAGGCTAGAGTGGGGAGGACTGGTAAAGTAGGGGAAAAGGTTACATGGAAGGAGTTCCTCGGTTACTGAGGGAATGGGAGTGTACCCTACTTCTGGTGGTGTGGACGAAGATAAGGATCGTGGGTGAGAGGGGTTGGTGTGAGTGGTTGGGCAAAAGGGAGGGAAACGAAAAATAGGGGACGGAAGAAGAAAGCAATGAGGCGGCCCTGAGGCAAGAAGTGAACCTTGGCATTGGCCAAAGACTTCCAACTGCGGGCCTAAGCTTGCGTGGCTCTCGTGCTGGAGGTCCACGTCATGGGGGGCCAGATGGATAGAAAGGGACAACATATAACCAAAGCAGTGACAGAGCTGGTGGGGAGTGGGGGGGCAGGGATATCAGTAAACATCTTACTGAGGGTAGGTTGGTTATATTCAGGTTTGTTATGTTGTGGATAAGGGTCCTTTTGTGAACCAGTAGTGTGGTGTAGATTGTATGGACCTTCAATTAATGTGGTCTGATGGGGTGCTGAGTGTAGCAATGGTCCTCAGAATGAGTGTGGAGGCGATGTATTTCTCCCAATGGGGAGGGCGAGGGGGAGAGAGGTGGGGAGAGAATTAGAAATAGTTGGTAGCAATGTAGCCTACCAGGCCGAGTTGTATTTATAAAGGTAGCGGCAAGGTAGTGTGGCAGCTGGCACTTTTTGCTTTCAGTCCTACATACCTTGTGGGCATAGAGCACCTAGTCACCTGTGGGGATAATAGTTCTCATAGTAATACTAGGAGGTCATTACGGAGGGCTGCACGTAGTGGGGCATCCTGGTAGCCTTGATAAACAGAGCCCGTTGTGCCAAGCCTGGACCTGTAACGGGGGTTGGATAGTCATGAGGCTAATCTGGGAAAAGGCAATGTGGCAGCATTGGACAGGGGCGGGGTGGGCATGGAGGATTAGCCTCCGCATTTGAGACAATGTGCATCTGAATGCCTGATCCTAGGGGACAATGGGCCCCGTGGCAACACTGAGGCACTGGGGTAAACAAGTGAACATGATGACAGGGTAGGGGATGTGAGGACAGAGCATGCATAATGTGGAAGTAACAGCTAAACTTGAATGGGGCAGCCGACTGTGCTAGTCACAGTGAGGTGATGCTATGCAGGGGTCTGGGAGGGGAGGGATGGTCCTCCAGTGGGCGTTGAGGCGTTCGTAGGTGTTTAGGTAGTGGGCCGTAACCAGCACCACAGCCATGCAAGGGCAACACAGCCGGGGTCATTTGTGATAGTCTGGCTGGTGGTCACACAGACGGGACCTGAGGCGCATTGTTGTAGATAGTTGGTTGTAAGCAGGGTACAGGGGTTATTCTAGCCATGAAGGAATGGTGTGGAGAAGGCCAGGAGCGGGCTAAGTGTGTATAATAAGGTGTACAGAGGCGTCCAATCACGTAGGGGATATATACGGGCCCCATAGAAGCAATAAATACATGTATTGCAGAGCTGTATAAAGCAATGCCCCTAAGAATCATATAAACAGAATCAACATGTGGGAACATAAACAATCAGCCAATTTTAACAATCAGTTCCATGCAAGATGATGTAGGCTGTAGTCCGGGTTAGTACTATGGTGCTCAGGAGAGTTGTGAGTAGAATAGTGCCTGCGGTAAGGGTTGCAGAGACAGGACCCAGTAGGAAATCAGGAGGAGGATGCAGAGGTGTAGGCAACCACCATTGTCCCCCCTGGAGGGGGCACAAGGGAGGAAGGAGATATTGAGATCAGACAATCATTAGCCTTGTGTATGCAATGGTTATATTCTCATGTGACTATTGGTGGGTGTTGGGAAGTGAAGACTCTGCTGCAGTGGCAGTTGTAGCGGGGTAGCCAAGTCCGGTGGAGGGTGGGCCTCAATCCCCTGCAGATGAGGGGTTTAGGGTTGTATGACACAACCACGCATGCCGGAACCATGCATGCCTTAACAACGCGATCGGAACCACGACCATGTCTTTTCCATGCATGCCTTTAAAACAAATGTTGTTGTTAAAGTATGCCTAGTAAAGGAACATGTGGAAACGGCATGCGTGGTTGTGTTAAACAACAGCCCTCTTATCCTAAAAAATGACTCCAACCCCTACCCACCCAAAGGCCCAAAACTACCAGACCCCTAAAACCCTCCCCAAAAAAACCCTGGCCCCTGTTTACATAAAGAAACTACGCAACCCCCCACCCGCCCAGAGCCCTAAAACCTCCTCACCCCTAAACATTAAACAACCCCAACACCCCCACCTGCCCTGAGCTCTAAAACCTTCCCCCACCCCTGCCAAGTAATCTACCCCTCCCTGCATCCACTCTAAGCCCTAAATAATAAACTACCCTGACTCCCCACCCCAGCCCCTAAAAAATAAACTACCCCGACATCCCACCTGCCCTGAGCCCTAAAACCTTATCCCACCCATAATAACTAAACTACACTAACCCCCACTCACCCTAAGCCCTAAAAAACTAACTATTCTGAAGTCCCACCCTGCCCCTGAAAAATAAACTACCTCAACCCCTCACCCACCCTGTCCTAAATCCACCCCACCGCTAAAAACTTCCCCCAATCTCTGCCCCAGCCCCACTTGCCTCACAGCATCCTCTCCCCATCCTTCCTCCTGTCATCTCCACCCTTTTCCTGCCCTTCCTTAAACCTTCCCCTGCCCCTAAAAAATAAACTACCCGACACCCCCCACCTGCCCTGAGCACTAAAACCTTCCCTCACTCCTAATAACTAAACTACCCCAACACCTTCACCCACCTTAAGCCTGAAAAGGTAAAGTACCTCAACCCCCCCACCCCTAAAAAAAAAAAAATTACCATAAACCCTTAATCGACTCCCACCGCTAAAACTACTCCCAAACCCTGCCCCAGCCCCAGTTATCTCACTGCGTCCTCTCAAGATCCTTCCTCCTCTCCTTTCTGCCCTTCTCCTGCCCTTCCTTAAACCTTCCCCTCCTCTAAAACATAAAGTACCCTGACCCCCACCCGTCCCTAAAAAATAAACTACTCCAACCCCCCACCCATCCTAAGCCCTAAAAGATAACAACCCCGAAACCCCTAAAATATAAACTACCCCGATCACACCACCTCCGCCCCTAAACAATATACTACTTGACCCCCCACCCACCCTAAGGCCTAAATCCACCCCACCCCTAAAAACTACCCCCAACCCCGCCCCGGTCCCACTTACCTCACTGCGTCCTCTCCCGACCCTTCCTGCTCTTATCTCTGAACCACTAAACTGCTCTCTGCTTTATCCCAGCCTTGACCACGGTTGTGAAGGTCTTTGGATTTGCCATCCTTTGTGATCCACATACGTGCGGGCTCGAACAGGCCAAATTTAATGTCTAGTTGTCTGAGTTGTGGATGAAGGGCCTGGAATTCTTTCCACTTGTCGTTGGTGTCACGAGCAAAGTTGGGAGTGATATGACCTTCATAATCATATATTGCTCGTGAGTACAGGCAGCAGTCAGTATTTATTGTACTTAGTCATGCTGTAGGAAGCAGGCTGTAATGGGGCAAAGCCTCCAAGTGCTGTCCCTGCGGAGGGGGCCCATCCTGTGTGCCCACTGAAGCTCCGGGGGGAGGGACACCAGACCCAACCATACACCACTGAACCCGCTTCCCCGGACATCACCCTCAACAACTGGACCCACATCAACACGGAAGAAACCAAATCCATCATGAACTCTATCCACTCCGGCGCCCCTTCGGACCCCTGCCCGCACTTCATCTTTAACAAAGCCGACGACATCATCGCCCCGCACCTCCAGACCGTCATCAACTCTTCTTTTTCTTCTGCTATCTTCCCCGAATGCTGGAAGCACGCTGAAGTCAACGCCCTACTAAAGAAACCTACGGCTGACCCAAGCGACCTGAAAAACTTCCGCCCCATCTCTCTTCTACCTTTCCCAGCCAAGGTAATAGAAAAGACCGTCAACAAACAGCTGACCACCTTCCTGGAAGACAACAACCTGCTCGACCCTTCACAAACCGGATTCCGAACCAACCACAGCACGGAAACCGCCCTCATCTCAGTCACAGACGACATCAGAACCCTGATGGACAAGGGTGAAACAGTCGCCCTCATTCTCCTCGACCTCTCGGCTGCCTTTGACACCGTCTGTCACCGCACCCTAATCACCCGCCTACGCTCCACCGGGATCCAAGGCCAGGCCCTGGACTGGATCGCCTCCTTCCTCGCTAACCGCTCCCGAAGAGTTTACCTCCCTCCGTTTCGCTCAGAACCCACCAAGATCATCTGCGGCGTACCTCAAGGCTCATCGCTCAGCCCGACACTCTTCAATGTCTACATGAGCCCCCTCGCCGACATCGTACGCAAGCACGACATCATCATCACCTCCTACGCCGACGACACCCAACTTGTACTCTCCCTCACCAAGGACCCCGCCAGCGCCAAGACCAACCTACAAGAGGGTATGAAGGACGTCGCAGATTGGATGAGGCTCAGCCGCCTAAAGCTGAACTCTGAAAAAACGGAAGTCCTCATCCTCGGCAACACCCCGTCCGCCTGGGACGACTCCTGGTGGCCCACGGCCCTCGGCACCGCACCGACCCCCGCAGACCACGCCCGCAACCTCGGCTTCATCTTGGACCCTCTTCTCACCATGACCAAGCAAGTCAACGCCGTGTCCTCCGCCTGCTTCCTCACTCTCCGCATGCTCCGCAAGATCTTCCGCTGGATCCCCGCCGACACCAGAAAAACCGTGACCCACGCCCTTGTCACGAGTCGCCTGGACTACGGCAACACCCTCTACGCCGGGACCACCGCCAAACTCCAAAACCGCCTGCAACGCATCCAAAACGCCTCGGCCCGCCTCATCCTCGACGTACCCCGCAACAGCCACATCTCCGCACACCTGAGACACCTGCATTGGCTCCCAGTCAGCAAAAGGATCACCTTCCGTCTTCTCACCCACGCACACAAAGCCCTCCACAACAAGGGACCGGAATACCTCAACAGACGCCTCAGCTTCTACGTCCCCACCCGCCCCCTCCGCTCCGCTGGCCTTGCACTTGCTGCCGTCCCTCGCACCCGCCGCTCCACGGCGGGTGGGAGATCTTTCTCCTTCCTGGCGGCCAAGACCTGGAACTCCCTCCCCACCAGCCTCAGGACCACCCAGGACCACTCCGCTTTCCGGAGACTCCTAAAGACTTGGCTGTTCGAGCAGCGATAACCCCCCCTTTTTTCCCCCCTAGCGCCTTGAGACCCGCACGGGTGAGTAGCGCGCTTTATAAATGTTAATGATTTGATTTGATTTGAGAACGTGAGAACAATGAGGGTAGGAAGAACGTCTTTGAGGAAGGCTTTGATGTCCGTGCCTTCTGCTCATTCTGGGACACTGAAGAAGCGAACACTGTCCCTGTGACTTCTGTCCTCGAGGTCCATTAGTTTGTTCCTGAGGTATTGCAGCTCTTGGTCTCTGTCCAGTGCAACACTGAGTTTGTCCTCTATGAGTAAGTGACGGTGTTCCATCCCTGTCACCCTATCCTGGAATCCAGCAATAACGGTACAGATGGAACGTTCTTCCGTGGCGAGTTTGGAGATCTTGGTGTCCATACCATCTAATCCCCTGCCGACTGCTGTGATTTCAAGTAGGATGCGTCACATCGTGACATCTGCCTTGGGTGCTGTGGGGGTGTCTGGTGAATCTGAGGCTGGTGGCGTCTGCTGGGAAGATGCAGACCGTTGATGGGAGAGGTCCTCAAAGAAGAGTAATTGGCGGGCCAGTTTACCAGGCATCGTGGACCTGGATGTTTTCTTCTGAAAGAGGTGCTTCCCTGGGTAGAGTGGAGGATTTGAGGGCAGCATAGTAGGCTGTGCACTACCAGGTGATGTGTATTGTAAAGCGGGGACCTCTCGGGTGCAAGGGTGTGCCCCAGGTTTTGGATGTTTTGTGGGGTTCCGGGAAGTCAGTTGACCTGGAGCAGAGCTGCAGGGTGGATCACACATACCAGGTGCCTGTGTCAGCATGTTGTGGCTGCAGGTAGTATGATTGAAAGGCAGAAAGGGCCTTGCTGGTTGGCATCTTCATCCCGGGTTTGCTAATGCAGGGGTGGGCAGATGAGAGATCACCTTTGACAGTGGATCATGCAGTTGGCACTGGGGGGGGAGAAGGATGAGGCCCCTCACTGTGTGAGCCCTCAGTATGGTGTGGTGGGGAGGTTGTGTCACCCTTTGGCTCGACCACTGATGAGAGGTAGTGGGTAGGGTTACAGGTCCCGCTTCACCTTTTGGATCCTATTCTCTGTGGCCGAGATCTGGGGAGGTGCCATGGGCATTGCTGGATCCGGTGCTGGACGTGGACTAAAAGCCTCTCTTCAGCAGTGTTTTCCATTGTGTTGGGGGGGGAGAGAGAACCCTTGTTTAAAGGGTGTACACACGTAGTCTTTCCCCTTTGGCCTGCTGCAGCCCACCGGTTTGTATATTGTACAGGTTGTGCCAGTCAAGGATGGAGTGGGCTGCTCACCATGCATCTCAACATCCTGAGGTGCTAATGTCTGAACCACAGTGAAGCAGGATGGGCCCCTCCTCTCCCCCTGCCAGTCACAGCTGTGTGGGATCACGGCGAGACCACATTGATGGCCCTGCAGGCCCCCATTGTTGGTGGGGGATCAGCTCAGCCACGGGTCATCTCACAGGTGCCCCTAGGAGATGTGATATGGAGGCCCACCAGTTGTTTCGTACAAGGAGGCCAGGATGTCCCACACTGCATAAATGCCTGAGTTCTGAGTGGCAGGCACTGATGTTGCAGCAGTTGCTGCGGTCCTTGGTGTACCATTTCTGGTAGCCAGAGCCCTTCTGTGTTCATAGATGGTGGGGGGTGGGCCGGGTGCCCCCCTTTGTCTTGCTGGCTCTATGGTGTTGCTGGTGCTTGTGCTTGGGGTGCTGCTTATAGGACGTCTCTCCTGCAGTCCCTGTTCACCCGCCAGTCCGATGCGTCAGCCGAGGCCTGCCTGGGTGCAGCCAAAATCGAGCCCACAGCTCCGCTCACGATGACAGGACCGGATTCGGGTGACAGGGTGCAATGAAATTTCAAGTGCCACCACAGGCCGGGGCTTGAGGTCAGGACACTGCCACTGTTAGAGGTGTAAGGGGGGTGAACCTGGGTGTCCCCTCCGCTCCTTGGGATCTGGTACCAACCCCCGAGCTCCTCTGGCAGGTGGCCATCATAGTTCTTGTCCAGACCACACCCCCCCAGATACGCATTTCATCAGTACTGTTTGTGGTGCGCTTGGCAAATCTGGCCCCTTTCAGTATTCCATGTTTGGTGGGTGTTGATGCGGGAGGTACCACAGAGATGTGTACTGAGCCTGTGCCACAAAACAATTCTTCTCAAGGTCAGGAACTGAGCAGTCACTCATCATAAGGGAGACTGAGAATGTTCCATCATATCCATGATTCTATCCTGTCCCAGACCAGTCTGGACACAAGAGCTCGAAGCTTGCAGAAGAATGACATATTGATGAGGATACATATATTTGTAAACACATATAAACATTACTGTTCCCATTTTAATTCTGCCATCAAGGGAAAGAGATAAAGCAATCCAAGCAATTTGATTCGCCAGTGTAGCTATAATAGGGTAGAAGTTATCATACATGTTAGACCTGTCAGCTTTATGGTGGTCTTGCCCCAAACCTTTTGCCTTACTCTTCTATTTTGCTGCTCTCATTATTTTGTTTGCCTTTGTACTCTGTACACTTTACCACTGCTAATCAGTGCTAAAGAATGTACACTCTTTCCTTTAAACATGGTGAAATAGGCTTACACCCAATTGCCACATTTAATTTACTTGTACGTCCCTAGTAAAGTGGTACTATGTGTACCCAGGGCCTATAAAGTAAGTGCTACTGGTTGAACTGCAGCAATACTAATGCCATCCACTTAAGTACTCCTTTAAACATTTCTCAGCCCTGCGATTGCAGTGTGTATGTACCGTTTAAATTGCCATTTTCGCCCAGCAAAATAAATCTTTTGCCAGGCCTAAACCTTTCTTCTTAATACATATATGTCACCCATAGGGTAGGCCATAAGTAGCCCAGACGGCAGGGTGTAGTGTATGTAAAAAGTTGTACTTTTAACTTTCACATGTCCTGGTAGTGAGAAACTCTTAAATTCTTTTTCACTACTGTAAGGCATGTCTTTCCCATAGGATAACATGGGATTCACTTATTACATTTAATAACTGATAACTTTCAAATGGGAGCAGGTAGGAATATTGAGTTTGGTATCTAATGTATTGTAATTAAAAGCCTCTTTAATGGTAGAGTAAGATTTTAAGTCACAATTCTGGAAACTACACTTTTAGAAAGTTGGCATTTTCCTGTCCAAGTCATTTGGTGCCTAAAACCTGTTTCCTGACTCACATGAATAGATGTAGCTGGCAGTGTTTGTGTACTGCTCCCAGTCAGTGAGACAAACAAGCATAGGTGTTGGCAGAATGGGCCATCTCTGACTTGATGAGGGGGAAGAGCTGTCACCGACCACACTTGCACATCACAAAGGCACCACCTGGGCACACACACAAAGGGTTTGACACTAGTCTATTTGAACCACAGACAAGCTGGGGCTAAGGCAGGGAAGCATGAAATTCGTAGCACCTCTCGGGGTTAAAAAACTCCAGAGTGCAGTGATAAGGTTTTAATGGTTCCTATTATCCAGGCAAACCCAGGTGCACGGATGGTGGTAATAAACCGATAAGGTAAGATGCCAGAGGAAGAGAATGGGCTTGTATTGTACTTATATTGATAGCTATAGGTCACATGCTTTACTCTATAGACCGTATAACTTGTCATTGATTGTTATATCGTCCTGGTCTTTAGCAGACAAGTAATGAACCCCTAAGGATCCCTCCTACTGCGGACTTTGACAGACTGACGAATGCATTATATAGATGAGAGCCGTAGTGAAATAATTTTTAAACATATGGGGATGCCATTTGGATGACTAACACCGGGATTAGGAGTTATTCATTTGAATGTATGTTGAAAAGAGATAAATTCAGTATATTTGATGTTATACTCTGTTAACAAATATGAGCAATATTCAGGGCAGCCAAATGTATTCTTTCTACTTCTAGGCTATCTATTGAGTAGGGGGTTATGAAAAAATACTTCTATATGAAACCAAACCTACATTCAAGACTTCTGGATTTGCTTGCCCATTGAGATGACGAATGGTGTGAGTTTTATGACAGCTTCACAGATAGGATATTGGTCACCCATAGTATTTTTAAAAAGGAGTTGGTAATTGATGAGATTTAAGTTTTTCCATACCTTTTAAAGATTGCTACATACTACTTTGGATTACCTGTGAGCCACGGTAAATTACTTTAATTCAGGCGGATTCACCTCACTGGGGACTCATGAAGATACAGTAGCTTTATTTTAATTATGAAAGCAAGGATTTTTGGATGAAGGATTTTATTTGATGTCCTCAAGTTCTGGGTAGGTGTTTGACCTAGTAGCTGACACAACTGTTTAACTTATTTGCATTCTTTATCTGTCTGTAGAGAAATTATTGTACAAGTATTCAGATCCTCTGGGTATAGAGCTGTATTGACATATACTTTTCAGTTCCACCCTCCTAGAATGGAACAAGGTACTGATAGGATGTGTGTAATCATCTCCATTCTTTATGTAAATTGAGAGTGGCACTATATGGATATTTGGTTATATGGTACGCTTTGGGTGTCCAGCAAGGATGTTGGGATGTATGGCTGAAATAGTGCACTTAGTAGGTGGAGGTCATATATTCATGCGCTCACCCTTTGGTCAGTCACATATGGAATAGGACAAAGGTTTTCATTAAAAGAAAAAATTATATTTAAACATTGAGCAGAGAGCCCTGATTCTCACTGTATTTTTATTTTTTTAGGTTGGCCTGTACCTTTTTGAATTTGTCCTCCTCTGCCTACATTGTGAACATCTGGAACTTGCCCTGAGCTAGGTTTATGGCGGGTTTCTCACTTTACACCGAAACATGTGTTGGCGTTGCACAAGATATTGAATAAAAGTTCTATGGTGTTGATCTATGCAAGATATACAAGTTTCTGTTCTGATATCCTGCTAAACAAAGACTATAACCCAAGTAAAGCATGAAAGGATGTAGTTCATGTCAATTGATAAAAGTTTGGATTTAGGCTATACTAGGGATATGTTGATTTTGAATGTATAGGTTTTTAAAATTGTTTTAGTGAATGTATGAATGTAAGAGAATGATGGAAGTTTCTTTAGTAAGAGATGTAGAGACATTGGCGGAGGATATGGGTCTACATATCTGGTTTTTTTTATATGGTCTAATTAATTGAATTAGAATAATATTTATTTGTATATTGAGATATATATGTAATGAGAATGGTAAATGCATCAAGAATACATTATTATGAGAATGGTTGGGCATTACATTCAATGTTGGCAAGCAAGTAACTTTAATTACTACTTTTGACTTCTGAGCACCTTAGATTTTTTGGGTAGGTGGTTGATGTATGTTCACTCGATTGCTTCTCTTGTTCTGCACCCCTATGGTTTATTTAGGGGCCCCCTTCCTTTGGTTTGGTATTGTAAATCATGTGTTTTAACACCAGCACCCTGCCATCTAGGTCTGAGTGTGCCTTTTGCAGTTTAAAAATTGGCAGCTTTGCTAATAAACAGTCAATAAATCAGTCATTTCAAAAGCGCAGTAAATCACCTGTGATGGTCTCAAGGTGCTGGCAAGTTAGGCTGCTGCATGGTGGTCTTCAATCGAACACCCAGGTCTTGATTTCTTTCATGATTGATGGAGGGATGGGGTGATCCAGAGGTCCAGGAGAATGTTGTTCCATGTCCTGGCCACCAGGTGTGAAAAGAGCATCTTCCACTGTTGACTCAGAGCATTAGGGGTGGTACTGCAAGGAAGAGAGGAGGCAGATTGGAGGTGTCTGGTCCATTGGTGAAAGGTCAGGCGTTTGTGGAGGTATACGGGTCCATCGTTGTATAGGGCTTCGTAAGCATGTGTCAGCACCTTGAATTGGTATCTCATCTGAAGCGGGAGCCGGTGTAGTTTTCTGAGGTGGGGTGTGATGTGGGTCCTTCTGGGGAGGTCCAGGATGAATCTTGCCACTGTGTTTTGTATTGTCTGAAGCCTCTTGAGGAGGTGTGCAGTGATTCCTACATAGAGAGTGTTTCTTTAGTCTCATCGGCTGCTGATGTGGGCCTGCGTGACGGTCCTTCTGGTGTTGACTAAAAGCCACCGGAGGAGCTTGTTGGGCATGTTTAGGGTGTTAAAACAGGCAGATGAGACTGCATTGACCTACTTTGTCATCGAAAGCTTGCTGTCCAGGATGATGGTCATGTAGTGGGCATGGTCTAACATGGCTAGGGTTGGGCCGAGTTTTGCTGGCCACCATGCACCATTCTAGGGTAAGGTGTTGTTCCCGAAGATGAGGACTTCTGTCTTGTCTGTGTTGAGTTTGAGACAGTTGTATTTTATCCAAGGAGCATTACAGATAGCAAATGAGTACTGAATAAAGGAAAGAATGTAAAACAACCCCATTTCTAAATAAAGGAAGGAATGATAAATAAATCCGGATGTGCCCTCTGCAGGAGCTCAACATGGTGGTAGTCAAGGCACTCCAGTACCAATATGGATATTTTGTGGTTGTTGAGGATAGGTCTATTCCAGGGCATGAGTTTTAAAGATTGAACTGAACTAGTCTTGATGAGCAGTAGATTGGGTAAAGCCAGCAAGGATGACTGTTAGAAGACCCTGACATGGCAACAGACGATCATTTAAAACACATGGAGCTTGATTTATTCTCAAACTGCATTTTGTAGTATGTTTTGTAGTACCTTGAAACGTACTACAAAAGGTACGTTTTGCCTGTACTTATGTGTGCAGAGTTCTCCACCGACTGCGAAGTTTGTGCTCATGTCAGTGTAGATTTGGAGGGAAACGGGAGTGGGTGATAAAAGGGTCAGACTTACCACTAAGGGGGTTGGGATTAAGGAGTAAGAGGGGTTTAGGGAGGGAAGGGGTTTAGAGAGAGTTGTCAGCCACCCTTCCAAGAGAAAGCCAATTGGGGGTAGAGACAAATAACTGACACATTTGTAGTCAATTTAAACTCAGAGTTTGTGAATACCGAAAGTAGAACATTTTGTACAAAGTGTAAACTTCCTCGAAAGTCTAGCTTACCTTTGAGAATTAGGCCCCTGGGATTAAATAATATCTCATGTGAAGCCACAGAGCATCCATGTTTTCTGTGCTGCATTGCACAAGTGTGAAAACACAGCCCAGCACAATATCTACAAAGATTGACCTGCTGTTCTTTTTATCCCTTGAGCTGATATTCATACAAGCCTGCGTTGCATGACTCACAGTCTCATACCAGGGTGCAGAGGTGAGAGTGTGCTGCCAAGTATGAGATTTTGGAGACATACCCTCCCAGTACCAATGACTAAGCATAAACAGACCTGAAAGGTTGGCATGCATTGGATTTAAAATATGCACTGCAGCACACATGCAATGCACAGTTTTTATTTTTGAGAAATAAACACATTTCCTCTTTTTTGCATCAGCTTCAAGTGTATGACCTAAAGCATCGTCTGGCTGTACATCAGACTTTGCATCAAAACCTATGGGTGTTTGTATTGATCAAGGCCAACAATTTTCCTTTGCATAGAGTCATAATAGCACCAGCATAAAGCCTTAGTAAGTCAGGACTCTGGTAACAATGAGTGAGGTAAGAATCAAGCTTGCTATTATGCTCCCCACACCCACACAGATTACCACATCTATTAGCAAAAAATACCGACAACAGCAACAACAAACAGTACATTTCATATACAGTAAAACACGCCAGGTTCGTAGTTGAATTCCAACCATCAGCAGCCGCATTAGAAATTGACATTTGAATAGTCAGCATTCTAATACATTCTAGTAGGGGATACGTTTACCATTTTTTCATACAACACAGTGCAGCAATCAAGTTTACTGCGCTGCATTACATAAAAGGGAGAGACCAAGACAGCACAATATATTCAAAGATACGGCAATGCTGCTCTCTTTCCAATTGCTGGTGCACTTTCTAACTCCATAGTGCCACACACACCTTTACACCATAGTGCAAAAGTGTCTATGTGTGGTGCTAACATATATATTTTACCTTCCAGTACAAAATATTATGCTTAGACTTACTTTGAAATTGTTCCCACTTTGTATGTGAGGTGTACAACAAAGTTAAAAAAGTATGGAGAAAGAAAATTTCACTTCTTCCACTTACCTCATCTATGGGTGTGAGATATATTCCATTCCACTGATGGAATTGGTGGAAATTTGACCTCTCTGCGTTAAGCTTGTAAAGCGAAGTTCTGACCAAATTCTGTCAACCACCAAATGGTGAAGTTTTCCCTTGCTCCCAGCTCAAAAACAGTAAGTTGGTGAGCGAGATTTGACACCCTTATCATTATTTTTGGTCGGTAGGAGTACACCCAGTGAGATTTCTCCAATGCTGGCAGCTGCGACCATTCATGGTCAGAAAGCTGCAGCTTGAGTAGAAAATGTAGTCTAATGGCAGCAAAATCAATTTGAGGAGCTGTACCTTCTGGCACACCCGTTTGCACTGATTTTTCAGAATGGAATGAGCTCCTGGTGCTAATAAATCACAGCAGAGCAACATGCCTATTTTCACCCGTTCACGAAGTTCTGTGGAACCTCGCAGAGTTCTTTTGTAACTCCGCAGAATATAAAACTCTGTGAGTTTCTCCCAGGCCTAACCTCAAAGAGGCAGAATTAATTGGTGCATGTACCTGTCTACAAATGTTAGTAGACAGGGCTTTGCATGAAAAGACATGGGTAGTTGCATGGGAACACCAATGCACCACCGATAGGACACTTCCTTGACACAAAGTAGAGCATAACGCTACTTTACATTACTTTAGGCAACCTTACAGCATTTTGCGTCAGAAAATAATTCCCAAATCAGCACTTTGCCTTGGTTTGTGTGATTTTTGATAACTTTGCACCAGTGCAGTGTTGCTAGATCTGGCCCTGGATGTATAGAAAACTATGCAGGACCTATGTGGTACGAGGCAATTCATGTAGCAAATGACACAAATTGGCACAATACAGATTCCATTCGAATGAATGAATGTCTGCAGTTATACAGTGCAAACAGCTGCCCAAAATGACAGCCCAGCGCTAAAAGCAACGAGCAAGGTTAATTATTCTGAAACCACTACAAAGAAGTAAATAGCCAAGTTTTAAAAAGTTTTCTGAACTGAAATTCATTATTGACCATATTTAATGATAGGAAAGCTCATTCCTAGGTTTTGCTGCTAAAAACGAGAAAAATAATGTACCTGCCACTTTTTTTAATCTAAATGTAAACAGCTTAAAAGTTCTGTTTTACTGGAGCATAGATGTTTATTCGGACTGTGATGCTGAAATCGTTCTCTTAGTGATGTTGGACCAGTATCATAACATATTCTGTCTGCCAAGACTAGGATTTTGAACTGGATGTGTTAATGCACAGGCAGCCTGTGCAGCTGTTGAGAGATCGAAGACTAACTAGGAAGTTTCAAAACTAGTCATGCCATAGCAGTTTTCACCTCCTGTAGCCTTTTAATCAAGTCTTTGGATAGGCCAAGATAAAGAAAATGTGCATACTCAATTCTGGAATTTTTCTGAGCCTCAAAAGGGAGAAGTCTAAAAATGTCTTCAAAGTGAGTAATAAAGAAAAAAACACTCCTGTTGTACTGAGAATTTGCTGCCAAAGAGTAAGCTAGTCGTCGAACCTTATTCCCAGATTTCTAACTACTAGGACTGGAGAGGGAGGGATAGACAGACCCTCAGGCCACCAATCCTCAATGTTAAACTTATTTGTCTTTACAAAGATAAGCATCTCCGTTTTATCTGAATTGCATGTTAAGTTACTCTGCTGCATCCAGTTGAGCAGATGATTCTGAAATCCCAGAGGCTCTATCCATAGGTAAACTCAGCTGCGAGTCATAGCATAACACACCACTTTAGTTCCAAAGGTCTGTATCTATTGTTACTGTTTGGAATCTTTTACACAGGAGGGACTGAAACCATTTTAGCACTTGACCACAAATACCCAATGCTGCCAATCTTTGTAAAAGACAAGAATGAGAGACAGAGCTGAAATCAGCAGCTAAATCTTAAAGAACGAGGGCAGCGTTCACACCTCTATCTAATGTTTTCATGTGCTTGCAGATTTCCAGTAAAGCCGATTTCGTACTGTATGGTGGCCTGAACCCCAAGTAGGACAAGTGTAAAAGCCCAGATTGTTCCAGATATTCAGACAAATGAGAGTTCACCAGTTTTTTCAGCATCTGAGACAATGCGTGCAATAGGGAGATGGGACGAAAACTGGATAGTTGGCAGATGTTTCTTTTTGAAGAGGGTTAGTCCTTACCTGCTTTCAAAGGGTGGGATAGTAGCTGAATCTGTAAAATTATTGAACAAGGAATTAACCACTGGATTCAGAACGTCAATTAGCCAATACCCTAGGTGAATATCGGTCCATAGGGGATCCTGCTTTGCAATCTCTAATTGCGGTCTCTCAGTGTTGGAGTCTAATCTCTCTAAAATCGGGAAAATAATTTCATAGAGATGGTTTAAAGGAAATGTCCACCCAAAATGTCCGTTTACCCATTTAAAAACCTGCCTTAAGTTTTTTTTTTAAACATTTTTTCTTAAGTGAAATATAACAAACTGTTACACAAGAAAGGCACTGTTAGGTATCTCAACATAGAGAAGAAACCTGGAACAACATAAACAGCTCGCTCGAAATAAGTGAGTGTAGAACCCAAACCACAACCATTCAGCCAGTATCAATGGTATTTACCTGAACAACCTAGTGTGCGATTCAGTAGATGGGGTGGGAAACGGAGAATCCTTCCCAGACCTCCCTTGGCATGCATTTGGCAATATTACAAGAAGTATTAAAAGTGTGTACCTTTCCTTCATGTTGGAGTTTCAGTATGGATGGATACACTGGATTTGATGTTCATTGTGGGGAGTTTCCTTTTCACCTTTAATGCATCCTTCATCCTGTACACTGCGGTGAAGTCTGGAATAATAGATGTTACATTGCTTTTCTCTGGCAAGTGCAGCACAGTCTCAATCATAGTAATTTATCAACCTAGCAATGATGAACATGAGAAGTGCCCTAGTTGACTGTGAGCCAGAGTGTGATGTGCCCATTTGACGATCAGCAACTAATAGAAGTGTGTTCTGCTGAGCTGTTCTAACATGTTCTCAACAAACTGTTCAGGTTTTCCCATGTTTGAATATTCAGGGAAAGTCCAGGATCCTTATGTTATTACACTGGGAAAGTAATTTAAAGTTGTAATTTTTGACTTTTATCACAGTAAAGACCTTCTCCCTGTTCAGCATGGTTTTGGAGGATTTAGTTGCCCTGTCTTCTATGTTCAAGATTCAACCTGGTCCAGCCAGGGTTTGTGTTCAGGGAAGATAGAGAGTGAGTCGATTTTAGCATCAATGTCAAACAGGCTGCCATTCAATATGAGCAAGGACAGTTTCATATTACATTCCATGTAGATTCAGTCATATGCAGGGAGAGCTCCGGCTGCCTCAGCGACCTTCCCAGTAATCTGATATTTCTCTGCTAGTCAGACGTAGACATGCATTGGGGGGGGTCTGTTTTCCCCCAATGCAGACATAACCACTTTAATGGTAGGCACGGGGAATATTACTCTATAACGTCTTCCACAGCGCGGTCATAGAGGCATGTTGCCCTTACACACAAGGGGAGTATACAATAGTGTGAAATGCATGCAAGGCCCAGCAGCAAAGGTCACAGCAACTGTACTACAGAGCTACAGCCTCTAAGAGTCTATGTCAGTATCTCTGGGTTTTTGCAGACAAGTGAGGCTTCACCGGTGGCAGCTGAAGAACACGGTCCCATACATCTCCATAAGAGACAACACCAGCACATCAGTAGGGCTTTATGTCGTGCAGCCTTCTGGAGGTTTGTCCAGTGGACAGGGTGTCACTTTGATGGAACAGGGCAGAAAAGGACAGGGCGTGAGCATGGAGGCTGTCCCCTGCACCAGAAGATTTAAGATGGCAGCTGGGAGCATTTCAAGAAATATGGCTCTAGGGTCAGTGACAATAGTTGAATTCAAGACACCCCCACTCAAGGGCTACTCCTCACCACCAGAGGGTCAAAGTCCAATCTAGTGGCCATAGATTTCACCATGAATAGCTGAGGACGGTGCTGCGAGTAGATGCCGCATCAAGGCAAGCAGAGATTATGCCACACAAAGAGCTGCCCTTTGCCCACCCCCTTTTCCTTGTGGGAATCTTCCAGGCACACCAGATGCAAGCCCAGAGTCCACGAGGTACCTCACAGAGGGTAGATTAACCCCAGGACATCTCTCTTTTGGCAAGAAGATGAAGGATTGCCAGCACCACGGAGAGTGGCCACCTTGCTAAGTTGTTGGCCAGGCAACATCCCCCACCCCCCCAGGGCCTGATTCTTCGCTCTCCTAGATAGTACAGCTGCTTGTCCCGTATTAGCATGCCATCACAGATTAGGCAAAGTGACTAATTTATGGATTTTTATCAAAGGATCAGTCTTCTTTGTACTAATCTAGTGCTCATTTTCTTACATCCACCCTGCTACAGTGGTGAGGCAAATCTAAAAATCAAAAAATTTTGCTGAGCCTAATCAATGTCACCATTTATTCGCTACAAGTGTCATCAGTATAGCTATAAAAACTAAAGTTAAAAGAGCAAATTTATTTTGGGAGAGGGTGTGGTCAAACGGCCTGAGCTTCCAACATTGGAGGTGCATGAACTCAATATCCTGTGATTCTGGGCATATGACTTAATCTCCCCTACAATTCAGCACCTTGAGACCCTCACAAGTAATTTGCCGTGCTTTGCAAATCCTGGATTTACTTATTTTGTATTTATTTTTGTATTTATTTTAATTTTGCAAGTGATTTTATGGATACGTTTATTAGAAAAGAGGTTTCTGGTTGGCTAGGGTAGGCACCTAAGCCAGGCAGAACCCACCCACTGTAGTCAGGGCGAGGGAGTTACACACCCAAGATAACCCCTGCTCACCCCCTTGGTAGCTTGGCACGAGCAGTCAAGCCTATTCCAGAGACATTGTGTAAAGCAATTGAAGACACACACAACACACGTGACCACAAAGGAAACACAACACCAAGTTATGTAAAAATAAACTGTATTGCATAAAACATCATTAGACCAAACACAACATGTATCAGTAATACCCTGCTACACAAGCAGTTGTCAGAACATCACACAGATTGCTAGTACTCTGCAAAAATAAGCAGTAGTCAGGTAAACATATAGGCTACTGTTACTCTGCAACACAAGCAATAGTCAGGTTGTCATTATTACCAAAAAACGCACATGTGGTAATAAAACACATTGGCCCTCATTACAACCCTGGCGGTAAATCCTGCTTTCCGCCGTGCTGAAGACCGCCAACATACTGTTGCGGCAGCGGAATTCCGCTACAGGTATTACGACCCACAACTTGGTCGTAATACCAGTCGTAATTCTGCCACAACACAGACAGCCACAGAAGTCCGCCACACCAAAGGTCAGTGATAAACTGGCGATACCAAAACCTACACCGTCACGCCAACAGGGATATGCCCACAGTATCACGACCCACGAATCAACGCGGCGGTCTTTCAACCGCGGTAAACCATTGGCGGTACACACTGCCGCGCTCAAAATACACACACATTTACAAAACACAACCACATTGGACACTTCGAAATACACACACCTGATACACATACACACACCACACCCACAACACTATAAAAAACACACCCACATTACCCACAAACCCTTACAATCAAAAATTCTGAAGAAGGCCAGAGAGAGAGAGATTAGCTAACACAACACCAGCATCCACAGACACACAACACCATCACTTATACAACATCCATGCACCTCAAACAACACACACCAACACATTCCCCCACAAATCACAACAGACAGCACCTCACACATCACCCACACCACATAATGGCACCTCAAAGACACAACAGGTTTTCAGAGGAGGAGGTCAGGGTCATGGTGGAGGAAATCATCCTGGTAGAGCCACAGCTATTCGGATCACAGATGCAGCAGACATCCATTGTAAGGAAGATGGAGCTATGGCGGAGAATCGTCGACAGGGTCAACGCAGAGGGACAGCATCCAAGAACACGAAATGACATCAGAAAGAGGTTGAACGACCTATAGGGGAAGGTACGTTCCGTGGTATCAAGACACCAGATTGCTGTACAGAGAACTGGCGATGGACCCCCACCTCCTCCCCCACAACTAACAACATGGGGGGAGCAAGTCTTGGCAATAATGCATCCTGAGGGCCTCGCAGGAGTAGCAGGAGGACTGGACTCTGTTAAGTCATATCTTAACTACTTCATCACCCCACCTGCATGCCATCACATACTCCCACTCTTACCCTCACCCCATCACACCATCATCTCCATATGTCCCACTATCACAACCCACACATCTCAATACCAAGGCCCTGCATGCAACACCTATGCATGGACCACCGTCACCAAAGCATGTCCAGTACAGAAACCCACACAGATCCCAAACTAACTATCACCAAAGGGCTAACACAATGACGCAAGTACAGGAGTAGAGGGTACCTCACCCAATGCACAAGATGGCACACACAGATACTAAAACTATGCATTTACACCCCAACAGGACCCCTACCCAACTTCACCGGACAGGAGGTGCCAGACATATCCAGTCCCCCCACAGAAGTGGCCCACAGTGATGACAGCAGCTCTGCACGCCTGGATCAAGATGACCAGCCCGGCCCATCAGGGACCTCTGGACAGTTGGTTCCCCTGACATAGTCCCCAACCACCACAGAGCCTCACCCCTCAGGAAACACGGTCACAGCACCCACCCAGCGGGCCCATCCCTCTGTCCCCAGGACACGTCAATCAGCAGTGTGTCCACCACTACAGGAACCCCAGGCAAATTCACCAACCCAAGACAATCAGGGACCTGGGGTCAGTGGCAGTGGGCACATGGTTCAGGGGACAGAGACACAGGATAACAGGGAAGCTGGGAGGACTGCTGTGTGACAGGGGGAGGACAGACCCAGGGAACCGACACTCCACGAGGCCCTCTCCAACATCATGGGAGCTTACCACCATTCCCAGTAGACCATGGGCACGTTACTGGCCAAGTTTCAGGAGACCCAGCAGCTGCAGGAGGAACACTACCTGGGGATCAGGGAGGACTTGAAGTCCATTAACACCACCCTGGTCACCATTGCAGGGGTGCTGGCAGACCTTGTCAACACCATGAGGGACACAGCGGGACACAAACGGGCCCCTGACACTAGCCTGGACGATGAATAGCCCTCCACCTCCACAGGCGCTGGTGGACAGGAGGCTCTGCCACAGGACCAACAGGCCACCAGCACCCCACCCCTGCAGAAGGAGAACCACCCCGCAAACGGTCCCTGAGATCCAGGAACAAGACAGAGAACATTGCCAAGACCCCCACCAGGAAATAAGACTGAATGTCACCCTTCTGTCCCACCTTGTCACCCTGTCCACCTTCAACTGCAATAGCTCCACTTCCTATGCCCCACTGGACAATGCACCTGTGAGACCAAGGGAATGGACTCTGCCATGGACATTCCTCCGTCATCACCCCAGCCCATTTCACAACCCCCTCCACTTATTTGCACAGAAATAAACACCCTTGAATCACAGATCAATCTGGAGTCAGTCTGTGCTTTCACAAATGTGTAATTGCAAAATCTCTGGAATACAGCAATGCCAATGTACTTGTTCACATACCAATGTTACACAGCTGTAGGCCAGGAGTAAACATAGCAGAGGGCACAAATTGGGACCCAGATCTGTGAAATGAAAAGCCAAAGTGACAAGTCAGGGTCCATACACAGAGGTAAAAAGGCAGACTTATGCTAGGTCCTACAATAGTATGAGATGTGGGAAGTAGTATCATCTTCTTACCTGTGTCTCACTGGAAGTATTGCATGATGATGTTGTTTCGGTTGTCTACATCTTCTTCTTCTGCCTCCTCTTATTCACTGTCCACAGGCTCCACAGCTGCCACAAGACCACCATCAGGCCAATCCTCCTGCAGAAAAGGCACCTGGGTCGCAAAGCCAGGTTGTGCAACATACAACAGGTGACGATGATCTGGCATACCTTCTTCGGTGAGTAGTGTAGGGATCCACCTGTCAGATGGAGGCACCGGAATCTGGCCTTCAGGAGGCCGAAGGTGCACTCCATAATCCTCCTAGTTCACCCAATGTGCCTCATTGTAGCGTTCCTCTGCCCTTGTCCTGGGATTCCTCACTGGGGCCAGTTGCCATGTCAGGTTGGGGTAACCAGAGTCACATGCAAGTATTGAGGGGCAACTGTTAGACATCCTCCAAACATTAGGGAATCTCTCATACCCAGACAGCAAATGAAACTGTGTGGGGCATTATGTTCACCTATTAGCCACACACGGTGCCTCTGGAGTTGCCCCATCACATAAAGGATGCTGCTATTCCTCAAAATGTAAGCGTCATGGACAGAGCCAGGATACTTGGCATTCACATGGGAAATGTACTGGTCTGCCAAACACACCATCTGCACATTCATTGAATGGTAGCTTTTCCAGTTTCTGTACACCTGTTCATTCCTGCGGGGGGGACAAATGCCACATGTGTACCATCAATGGCACCAATGATGTTGGGGATATGTCCTAGGGCATAGAAGTCACCTTCCACTGTGGGCAAGTCCTCCACCTGAGGGAAAACGATGTAGCTGTGCATGTGTTTCAGCAGGGCAGACAACACGTTAGAGAATATTGGCTGGGACATCCCTGATGCCCAGGCCAATGTTGTTTGAAAAGACCCACTGGCCAGGAAATGGAGTACAGACAGGACCTGCTGTAGAGGGGGGATTCCTGTGGGATGGTAGATAGCTGAAGTCAGGTCTGGCTCCAACTGGGCACACAGTTCCTGGATTGTTGCATGATCAAGTCTGTAAGTGATAATTGTGTCTCCCTTCCATTGTCGACAGGTCCACCAGGGGTCTGTACACTGGAGCATGCCGCTATCTCTTCACCTGCCCCAGCGGACGTGCCCTATGGAGGAGAATGGTGAGCAGAGGGTCATACAACACTTAGGTGTCACAATGGTGTTTTGCAAAAACGTAACAATTTCTCTATGTGCCTTTGTCTGTCCGTATTCCTGGCCTAAATAGGTGTGACGCAGTTATTTGGTGTGACATGTGGCCCCCTGAAATGGCGGCTGCCTGACCTGTAAGGTGGGACAAGGGGAAATGAGGTAACTGTGCTGGCGTTGTACACCGTTGCGGTAGGCGGTCGAAGACCGCGGTGCAATTCAGCATTGGTTAACATTGGGCCCTATGGGTTCCAGAAGCCAATGACAATGTACGCCGGCGGTGACGGTATGCACCGCCGCGGAAGTAACCACCATTTTCTAACTGTTCACTCACTTGATACCTGACCTTCAACAGGAGAGGACCTACACTGCAAGTGCTGCTGTGACCTGTGTCTGGAAGCGACAATGGCTACAGTGTCTGGGGAAAGGGCCCCTGCCTTCACTTCAGAAGAGTTGGAGAAACTAGTGGATGGGGTCCTCCCCCAGTACACGCAACTGTACGGTCCTCCAGACAAATAGGTGAGTACACTGTGAGCATGGTGAATGGCACATGATTGTATGGAGTGTCGTGGATGGAAGAGGGTGGGGAGGGGGACAGGCCAGCATGTGAGGATAGTGTGTGTGTATGTATGTCTGGGCCAGGGTGGGAGGTTTTTAGGCAAAGCGTGAGAAGAACAATACGGGATAGTAACATCCATTATTACTACACTTGTCCTCTAGGACAGCGCCCACCAGAAGAAGGGCATTTGGTGTGCCATCGCCAATGAAGTGCAGACCCTGGGGGTCTACCATAGACGGAGCAACCACTCCCGGAAAAGATGGGAGGACCTGCGCCGCTGGAGCAAGAAGATGGCAGAGGCCCAGTTGGGGATGGCCTCCCAACGTAGAAGGGGTGCCCGTCGCACCATGACCCCTCTGATGTACCGGATCCTGTCGGTGGCATATCAGGAGTTGGATGGGCGCTTGAGGGCATCACAGCAGCCACAAGGGGGTGAGTACATTGTCATTCAGCTGACTCTGCGCGCTTGACAAGGTGTCTGGGTGGGGGTGGTGGCCTGTGGGTTCCCGTAGGCAAGGGCAGACGCGCAAAGGTAGATCCCTTGTTTTGCAGCCTCATTCCCAGTCCAACCCCAAAGGTGGTATTTGTCATCTACACCTAGTCAGGCTCCCATGGGTTCCAGCTGTGCATGAAATGGGTCTAGACAGAGTCCCCCTTGGGCATGTGCTTTTCCCCTGCACTGTTAGTGCATGGCTTAGTGCATAGGGCTGCTCCCTGTGTGTTGTGTCCGCCAACGGTAGTGGTGTTGCATGCACTGACCATGTGTATCTTCTGTCTCCCCCCCTTTTTCTTTTGTCACCCTGTTCTTGCATGCATTAGCATCATCTGGCGGAGGAGCAGTGGCACTGGAGCAGGAGGGAGCTGCATCCCACATGGCCCTGGAGGGTGAAGTAACGGAGTCTGAAGGCACCAGTGGGACGGAGGGCGAGGGGAGCTCCACGACGGGGACAGGAGCATACAACAGCGACAGCAACTCCTCCTCTGATGGGAGCTCCCTTGCGGTGGCAGGCACCTCTGTGCCCACCGCATCAACAGGTACAGCCACCATCCCCCTTACCAGCACCGCCCTCCCAGCAGCCCTTCAGCGTGTGTCCGTGCCCGCTAACCCAGGCGGGTGGGCATCTCCTTCGCCCCAGGCACCTCAGCCCCTGCCAGGTCAGCCCTGCTGCCCTCAGTGAGGAGGCTATTGACCTCCTGAGATCCCTCACTGTTGGGCAATCTACCATTTTGAATGCCATCCAGCGTATTTTGAGGCATTTGCAGCAAACAAATGCATACCTGGAGGGCATTCATTCTGGGCAGGCGGCTCAACAGAGAGCATTTCAGGCTCTGGCCTCAGCACTGATGGCAGCCATTGTCCCTGTGTCCAACCTCACCCCTCCAACTTCCACTACCCAGACCCAATCCCCTGTACTTCAGCCTATCCCAAGCACACCATCAGACAAGCATGCAGACTCATCAACACACAAGAGTGTACATGGCAAACATAAGCACCATACATCCCACAGGCACTCACACAAGCACCATCCCCATGCAGACACACCAACATCCACAGCCTCCACTGTGTCCCCATCCTCCACGTCCTTCTCCTCCCTCCCTGTCTCGTCTCCACTCACACCAGCATGCACTACATCCTCAGCCACTACCTCCATCACCACACACCGCTCACGTGCAATCACCACCCCACTACCATTCACACATCCACTGTGTCCTCTTCCAGTGTGTCTGTGAGCCCTCCTCCCAAAGTACACAAACGCAGGCACACACCCACCCAACACCCATCCACCTCACAACAGCCTCCGGCCCATGCACCTTCACCCAAATTCAGCAAACGTGCACCTCCTACAACCACTACCTCTTCCTCCACTCCCAAATCCCCTCCATCTTCCTGTCCCAGTGTGTCTAAGAAACTTTTCCTGGCTAACTTTGACCTCTTCCCTACACCTTCCCCCCGTCCTTACACTAGGGCGAGGCTGTCCAGGTCCCAGCCCAGAACCTCAGCCACCAAATCCCCAAGCACAGTGGTCACAGCAACTCCGGTCTCATTGTGGGCGCCACCCATCAGGGCTGCAAGTGTGCCACCTAGCGAGGCCAAGGAGCAGGCCATTCCGACACCTGCCAAGGTGAAGAAGGTGCCCACATGCCGGAGGGAGAAGCTCACCTACCAGCAAGGAAGGGCTCCTCCAAGCCAAAAGGGGACAGTGGCAAGACACCAGCAGCAACATCAAAGGTGGGGAAGGGACACAAGTCGAAGAGCAGGTCAGGACAGGGCACAGTGGCTCCGGCTGAGGGACCAGAGTCACCCCTTCTGCCAACCAGTACACCAACCTGTACGGCGGTGGACACCGCCACCTGCACCGCCACCTGCACCGCCACCTGCCCCACCACCAGCACTGCCACCAGCACCACCACCAGCACCACCACCTGCACGTCTGCTGCCTCTGCAACAGTCCCCAGCATCATCCCCAGTGGGCAGCCGTCCGAGGCTGCAGGAGACGTCCTGCTGTGTCCCTCAACAGGTGCAGACACATCCACCACTGCCAGCACCTCCGCCACAGACACCACAACAAACACCGCCACCAGCCCCGGGACGTGCTCAGACAGTGCCACCACAGCTGACATGGTTATCATCCCCAGTGGGCAGCCGTCCGAGGCTGCAGGAGATGTCCTGGCCCTGCCCAGCGTCCATGAGGCATGACTCTCAGCACTGTTTGTACCTGCAGGTGGCAGGCGAAGTCGCAGCAAGGTGGAGTGTGTCTCTGCCTCCATGGCGTATCATGCTACCTGTTCCCAGGCAATCTTGTGGCATACACACCCAGGTGAGGGAATGGGACTTGCCACACTGCATGTGAAGCACTCTGGGCACAAAGCCCCCTCCAGAACCAGTGGAGAGATACATCCACCTCCTCAGTCCTTCGCAGGATGAAGCACACTGGGCACAAAGCCCCCTCCAGAACCAGTGGAGAGATACATCCACTTCCTCAGTCCTTGCCAGGATGAAGCACTCTGAGCACAAAGCCCCCTCCAGAACAGGAGATTCACATCCACTACCTCAGTCCTTGGCAGGATGAAGCACACTGGGCACAAAGCCCCCTCCAGAACCAGTGAAGAGATACAGCCACTTCCTCAGTCCTTGGCAGGATGAAGCACACTGGGCACAAAGCCCCCTCCAGAACCAGTGGAGACATACATCCACTTCCTCAGTCCTTGGCAGGATGAAGCACACTGGGCACAAAGCCCCCTCCAGAACCAGTGGAGATTCACATCCACTACCTCAGTCCTTGGCAGGATGAAGCACACTGGGCACAACGCCCCCTCCAGAACCAGTGGAGAGATACATCCACTTCCTAAGTCCTTGGCAGGATGAAGCACACTGGACACAAAGCCCCCTCCAGAACCAGTGGAGAATCACATACACTACCTCAGTCCTTGGCAGGATGAAGCACACTGGGCACAAAGCCCCCTCCAGAACCTGTGGAGAGATACATCCACTTCCTCAGCCCTTGTCAGGATGAAGCACACTGGGCACAAAGCCCGCTCCAGAACCAGTGGAGAGATACATCCACTACCTCAGTCCTTGGCAGGATGAAGCACTCTGGGCACAAAGCCCCCTCCAGAACCAGTGGAGACTGTTATCCACTTGAGAGACTGTGGCTTTGCACTCCCCAGGATAAAGCAGTGGGCAAACCAGCCACTAGAAAGACTTGTGAGACTGTGGCTTTGCACTCCCCAGGATAGAGCAATGGGCAAACCACCCACTGGAGAGACTAGTGAGACTGTGGCTTTGCACTCCCCAGGATACAGCAGTGGGCAAACCACCCATTGGAAAGACTTGTGAGACTGTGGCTTTGCACTCCCCAGGATACAGCAGTGGGCAAACCACCCACTGGAAAGACTTGTGAGACTGTGGCTTTGCACTCCCCAGGATAGAGCAGTGGGCAAACCACCCACTGGAAAGACTTGTGAGTCTGTGGCTTTGCACTCCCCAGGATACAGCAGTGGGCATGGAGCCCCCTCGTGGAGCAGTGGCGTCATGCGTTCATCCGGCTGAGGTGCCCCGCCTCCCCCTCCCCCTGAAATGCCTGTTTCATTTCAATCTGATGCCCCTGCAGTGTTCTCTCCGTTTCGAGTCAGGTATCTTGTGTGGGCTTCGCCCATGCATTTTGGGACACTGGTCCACGGACGATGTTTGATTAATATCCGGACTTGTGTAGTTGGTGTACATATTTGTATATACTGATTTTTGAAATTGCACTATCTGATTTTTATTGATTGCAATCATTCCAATCATTTCCTTTTGTACTTGCGTTCTTCCAGGGGGTGTATATGTAATGTTGCTGCATGTATTTGTGTGTGTGGTGTTGTGGGCGAGGGTGGGGGTATTGCGTGTTGCATGAGTGTGTCACTTTTTTTGCCCTCCCACCCTCCCCTGTGTTGTAGGTGCAGTACTCACCGTGGCCGTCAATGGCGTCTTTCCTGCTCCTGATACAAGAGGTGGAAGACCAGCATGGGCAGGACCTTAAGTTCGGGCTCCATGGCGTCCTGGTTCCTCGTTGGGTGTCGAGAGGTAAGTGGTTTCCGTTCCAATTCCTGTTTCCGCCATGCTTTTGATAGCGTTGGTACCACCCCGGAAAAGGTGGCGGATAGGCCTCTTGTTATAGTGTGGGCGGTACTTTGTCCTCCGCCTGTCTGTTGGCGGTTACCACCGCGGTGTTTGTTTCTATCGCCATGGCGGTCTGAGTGTTAAAGTGGCTGTCTATGTTGGCGGTTTCCGCCATGGTCGTGATTCCATTTTTTTTCCCGCCAGGCTGTTGGTGGTATTACCGCTGCTTTAACACCGCCAGGGTTGTAATGAGGGCCATTATCATGAATGCCCAGACATCATCCGCAATGCACATAGATGAAACAATTCCCTCAGGCATGTCACCATAAACACGTCATGAACAACCAAGCGTCAGCATAAATAGACATGAAACATCTCCATCAGGCACATATCATTAATCTCCCCTGCCAATTATGTGTACTGTAGGCAGAAATTCCTACAATTCATCAATAACATCTTCTGCGCAAGGGTGGTAGCACCTCAGCACTTCCTTTATAGAGTATATGGCAATTGCAGCACCACCCCCAGGCCCAGCAAAAAGGAGCTCCTGTGCTCATATTAGAGGGAATGTGGTAATGGAAGCAGATTGCCACAAGACCGGGGACCTCCGTCGAGGATCACCACCCCGGGCTGCTAATGACGTCAGGAAAGCTGTACCGCCACAGCCTCCCCCTCCTTTCAACCAGTGAGCACAAGTAGATGGGTACTGGGGGTACACATTGGCCTCCTAACCCACTGTGAGGCCTCTCTGGGTCTCCCGTGCAGGGCAGTGCATCAGCCAAGTCACGGGTTGCCATCTTTCCTAATGCTGCTTTGCCTCAGCGGTTCATCCCGGGCCCTCCCGAACTGCTACTTTCCCTTCTGGGGGGTGGCTAGGCTTGCTCCGAGCCACCAGTCTACAGTACGGGGCAGTTCTGGGAGAAATGGCTTTGACTGGCCCCTTCTCCTTTGTCGGGTACGCAGTGGTGAAGCCTTCTGAATAGGAGGTTTATCAATGCCATTGGTGTACCTAAGGGAGCGCACCTAGTCCATAATGGGTCAGAGGTTGACGACGGGCCCCTTTCACTCTTCTGCTTCGGGAGGGGTGCCATCATGGTACCCATGGGGTGCTCACTGCACCAGAACCAGCAGAACAAGATGTGATCTTCCTGCACTTTAGAGGGAACAGAGAATGGCTGGAGCGCTCCTCCAGCTCTGCCAGGGAAAGAAAGAAACAGGATCACGCGCTGAGGCTTCCGTATACATCGCTTACCTCGCACTGGGAAAAGCCAATGATAAAGCGATTTCCCTACGCTTTAATGAGGGGGAGTTGCAGAGGAAAGGGGGGACACCACCAGGCCCCCGGGAGACAGCAATGGGAGGCATAGGGCTACAGGGCCCCAGCAAACAGACCAGCAGAAGGGTCCAAAGGCAGTCCCTTTCAGTGACCCACAGATCACATGTCAGCACAACAGCAGCAGTCCCAAGGCTGTCCCTGGTGAGTACTTCCAGCATCATCCAGTGTCCAGTTCATTTAACCCATCAGTGTCTAAAAATGTAGGGAAAGAACCCCTGTACTTATACTCATTTTGTGCAGCTTTCACAAAGGGAGAGTGGGAGTTCCCCCCAGTGCTAACCAGTTCCAGGAATGTCCCCTTTCTCCTCCAGCACTGGCTCCAGACAACAGTGGGTGGCAAACAAGCCATTTGTGTGAGGCCAGGGCACATCCTTTACAAACGCAGGTGTGCCCCGCCTTTCCCCTTATACAGCAATTACGTGCTGAGTCAGTGCCATTAGTCGAGGGTCCACTAATCCAGTTCTACCCTCATTTCATCACCCCACACTTCCAGTGGTATATGGATGTGTTAATTTCTCTCAGTAGTACGTGTGGGGTTGCACCACTCCCGCCACTCTCTTTTGTGTTTTAATATCCTAAGAAATCCCCCACTGGTGGTCCCTCTACAGGGGTGGCCAATGTACCCACAGGGGGAGGTTATCCCCAGGGGAAAGTCACAGACCATGCCGTAATTTCCTTTAGTTGGGAGGTGAACTCAGAGGGTGAGTTGGTGTTACCAAAGGGTGGGAGTTGTCACTTCCACCAGGTTAAAGTGGAAGGGGTCCCAGTCACTGCTCTGGGGGATTCCATGGTTGTGGAAAGGCTAGTTTCCCGAAATCAGTACACAGGCCAGGTGTTTGGAGTGTCTCCAGCTATGGACAGGACTTTTTTCGCCCTATGGCTCTGGTATCTCTAGAGTGGGGTGGGGAGGTGACCAAGACAAGGGTCATAGTTTGTCCCCAGATGCCAATAGACTACATTCTGGGGAATGAGTTGTCCTCCCGTGCCAAGGGAACAGGGAAGGGTGACCGCCAAAGGCACTCTAACAGTTCAGTTTTTCTGGGGGCACCACTCTAAAGCATAAGGTATCGGACCCCATCAATGGGATAGGAAGAGGAAGAGCCCACCCTTGTCCTCTGCTCAGCCTGAGGGTACAGACCCCAAGTTGAGTGACCAGTCACAGGATACCACCCCTGAACTGGTGGGAGGTGAAGTGAAAAAAGGGTGGAAGGCACATGGGGCTACTGCCCCCCTCTTTTCAAAACCACAGAGACTAAAGACCCGTGGATGGACTGGGGCCTGGCTCTTGAAAATGACAGCTGTCAGTGGCCTCTGTTATTTGTTGTCCTTGTGGTCAGAGTTTTCCCGGGGTTAGGGACCAAAGTCAGACCCAAGGGGGGGAATGGGCCACATCACACTGTTAGCCATGGTGGTAATGTCTGCCTACTGCGATGCATCTATGAACAAGGTAAGGTGAAGTGCTGCCCAGATGGAGTCCACAGATGAGGAGAAGGGCTCCCCCTAGATTAGTTAAGTGGACCCTGAGAGTGTAGACATAGGGATCCACCTGGGTTCAGAGAGGCATAGAACTGGCAAGCGCCCTTGCAGTAGTGGGCCATTGTTCAGGTTCTATCACCCTAAGCAGGGAAGTCCAGCAAGGTATGGAAATGGCCCTTTCTGCAGGTTTTCCCCTGTCTTTTTGGCTTCTGACCTCCTGTTTTGATTCTGTGCTGAGCACCTCAGAAGCCCCGCCACAGGGTGAGTCATGGGTGCCATGTCCCTGATGTCTGGGACACCAGACTCCACCACACCACTTGTGGCCCCATGGTGTGATCGCGACACCACAAAGTTGACGCCTCACATCTTGACCTGCTGGATTAATCGACTTCACCAGATGGTAATGAACCAACATCTTGCCACAGATGCTGATTCACCTCCCCTGCAAATGTAAGGAACCAACACCTCACCTCCCCTGCCTCGCTGTAAGTAACCAACGCCTTATCTCCTTGGTAGCAGTAAGGAACTGACGCTGCACCAGCTCCACCTCAATTCCCTGACTCCATGCAACGTAATTGCTTCCTCATCGTTTTCAAAGGTACTGTGCCTGGGGTCTGTGCAACTCTGTGACTCTGCCACACTCCCTCGTGAGTGGCATTGTAGTATTGGGAGCAATTCCGTCAAGTTCTCGTGATAGCCCCAGTTGAAGCTATTGTGTTTCTAAGCACTTTACTGAGATTTAGGGCCAGATGTAGGAAACTCCAATTTTGCGACTTGCAAATTGCGAGTCTGACCGACTCGCAATTTGCAACTCGCAAAATTGGATGCAGAAAGGTGTCTCAGACACCTTCTGCGACTCGCTATGGGGTCGCAAAGACCCACCTCATCAATATTCATGAGGTGGGTCGCATTGAAGAACCAGAACCTTATGGGCCTGGCGGCGCAGGGTACGCCTGAAATCTCCTTGGATTCACCTGCCTCAACTAACAGAGACACGGGACACTCTGTCAGGCGTAAAAGATCAGATTTTATTTGCTGCAGCTAGTACAGTTGTCCAAGAAGTACACAAGGTATGTTCTCAGGAGACTGCCACTTTACTTTGTGGCGCACAATCTTATATACCGTATAAAAACCATTTATTAACTACATACACTCCCAGAACACATAGAAAGGAGCCAGTAAGAATAATGTAAAGATAGAACAGAGCCAATAGAAATGTCGGAAAACAAGACAGCACCAATAGAAGGAATTGGAAAACAAAGTATCAAGTGACTTAAGGTTGCCTCCCCTCCAGCTGTGTTTGTCACCCCTCCCTTGAACTAATTCATTAACCGATCCACAACGAAGTTGCATGTGGTGCGATAAGTTTGTGTGCGTTTGGAGGACAGTTGTGAAATGAGAGATTACTAGCAAAGGACAGCGAAGGCCAGACGATAAGATAAGATCGGCGGAGAATAGTGTGAGCCTACAGATAGTTGAAACAAGGATTAGAAAACCAGACAGGGATTAGTGTACTCGGTCAGACCTTAATACCAGCCTTGTAAAGATAGAGGCAGAAGGCTGTTTTGAACACCATGTTGCAGAATAAGCAGAAAAGGCAGAATGGACTTCGTTCGCTGTGCTGCCTGAGTGAAGGCAACATAAAATGGCGGCGGGCCACAAAATGGCGGGTCGATACGATCGTATTAAAAATCGAATTTCCTCAGACCCTCCTTTTGCCAGAACTCAGGCAAGATACACAAACTCATGTTAATCTGAGTCGATGTTTATGGCCATGAGGTCATCAAGCTGTTGCTGTACCATCATTTTGATATTCTCTGCTCTTTGTGACTTGGGTTTGGGAATACATGCAGTAGCACATAGGTTGCAGATGGCAGGACCGCAGTGCATACAAAGACAACAAGAGAATATAAAAGCTAAAATTACTCCAAAGAATGTCAATACCTTCCAACCCCATTTGGACAGTAATCCCCAAAACCACTCTGAAAAGGACCAATCTCCTTCGTCCTGATGAATCGACTCGGAGATTATGTGTAACTTAGAGATAGCTTGGTATACTGTCGGAGCGTCATTAGGTATGAAAATACAGCAACTTGATCCGATCAATTTGCATACTCCACCACGGTCCGCAAGAACAAAGTCTAAGGCAACACGGTTCTGCAAGGTCATAAGACGATCAGCCTGTAGTTCAGCTGTAATGTTACTTAAAGCTCCTACAGTGATGTCTATGGTGGTTTCTACGACACAAACCAATTGCCTTATATTTCTGCTGTTGGCCATTGGACCCCAGAAGGGAAGAAATCCTTTGAGGAAATCTCCTCCCTCTTGTCCTGCTGTGTCTTTCGAATCCACAATCCCTCTGCCATATCTATTTTTATGATGGTTCGCAGGAGCGGTGTATGTAGGGGGAAGAAGAAAGGCTATATAACAAGTACCAGAGAAATCAGCTGGCAACCATGTATAAGCCCTATCGTGGCAAACGAAGTATGTACCTTGAGATGGTACTAACGGCAGTGAATTCAGGGCTGAATAAACATATGTATGGGAACATAAACTTTCTCTTTGTCCGGTGTTTGGAGTTCTATCATTTATTTGCAGACAGAAATTTCCTTGTTGGGGTATGACCCGTATCGGAGGAGATTTTCCTTGCTCAACCTTATCATTGAGGCTGGAAATGTAATTAGTTATGTTCCAATTGGTATATGCTTTTCTTTCATCTATGGAAGCTTCATTTTTTTCCATGATTTTAGCCATAGCTACCATTCCCTTTATCAATAAATTATGACTGAAATCTGAACCAACACTATGTGAACTGACAGGTTGTTTAATTTTACTTTGATATGCATTATTGAAAATGACAAAATAAGCCCAAGCGGAACCTTCATAGGAGAATGGAAGAACTAAATATGGCATTCCTTTTTCTACCGTATGTGGTATGAGTCCACACACCCAACAGTCAGTTGTATTGATCACTAACTGATGTTGATGTAACAACTGGACGAAGGAATTGTTAAAGTATTCAGTTCTTCTGATGAGTTCATGCTGGGGAAGAGTGTGAAATAGGTGCGGAGAGATAGTAGAAGAAGATGTAGAGGTAGGAGAAGAGACAACTTTTTGCTGCAGAGTAATAATGATCCAGTTTACAGATGCCAAAAGAATACACGACAATATAATGACGCATAGAGCAATACTACAACGACTACATATTTCTTTACAATTATTCTTTACATTTTTACTTTCTCTTTTATCTAATGTAGCCTCCATCTTTCTAAGTGGATGCTCACGGCAATCTTCCTCAATCACTGTAGTCACGATTATCTACCGTCCTATGACACTGTGAGGTCCTGCAGGCCTATTGCCACTTACTCAGGTCGTAACTAAGACTCCTACCGTGACCCTGCAACCGGGATAGAGTACTACATAGGAGAGAAATTTACAAGTTCTTTGGTCTTGGTCTCAAATTATAGCGTTCCTGTCCAGAGGCAGTCTGGTTTTGAAACAATGTTCCTGGATTTGTCGTGTTCAAGCGACAATGCGATGGTATTGCTTCTTGAAGGATGTCGTCGTCCTCTTTCTCAGAAAGTGTTCCAATTAGACGCGCATCACTGAATGGTACAAATTGCGGAACTTTCTCACTTTCAGAGTCACTGATGCCTCTACGGACCCACTGATCGAAAGGCAAGGGCAAAGGCACTTTCTTGCAGTGCACGGCATGCACCCAGTTTTTCTTTCCTTCGACTTTAACTGCTGTTCTTGTGGTCAAAAGAACCAGGCGTGGCTCTCTCCATCTGGGCTCCAAATTTCTCTGTCGTTGGAAATTTTTCGTGCAGACCCAGTCACCTGGTCGGATGGAATGACCTGGGTCTGTGGAAGCCTCTGGTAGAGCACTCTGAACCTGTTGATGAAGAACACGCAATTTAGTTGTAAGGTCATGCAAGTAGTCAATCAACATCGGGTATGGCAAGTCTGAGTATTTCTTAGGGCGAGGAACTCCCCATACATTAGCTGGGCGACCAAATATCACTTCGTAAGGGCTAAGCCCCAAACGAGAGTGTACTGCTGTTCTGGTGGACAGAAGAGCCAATGGTAAAGCATCAGGCCAATTAAGTCCTGTGCTAGCTTGCACCTTAGCAATTTTAAGCTTCAAGGTTCCATTGTAGCATTCTACTAAACCAGCCGACTGTGGGTGATTCGCCGCGTGGAACTTCTGTTTTATGCCAAGGCCTGCACAAACTTTTTGCATGACTTGACCCACAAATTCGCTCCCATTGTCACTCCAGACAATGCGCGGCAAACCAAACCTAGGGAAGAATTCTTTCAAAAGTATTTTGGCAGTTGATAAAGCAGTATTGTCCTTCAGAGGGTAGGCTTCTACCCATCTAGAAAAAGCACATACTACCACCAGAACATATTTGAGGTTGTTGCATCGTTCCATGTGAATATAATCGATCTGCAACACCTCAAATGGATATGTTGGAGGAGCAAAATGACCTGCTGGAGTTGGGGTTCCCTTTCCCGGATTGTACATCAAGCAAACAATACAATGTTTTACTACATTATTTGCACACTTTGGGATCCCCTCATTTTGCCACACTGGAGCCAGAAGTTTACATATTCCTTTTGCACTTAGGTGAGCTGGACCATGTGCCATAGTAACTACAGGTAGTACATAAGCATCTGGTAACAGCCAACGTTGATGTTCTGATAATTCAACCCAACATCCCATCTCATCTAACATTCCTGTACTTTCCTTCCACTTTCTCAACTCATTCTCCGTAGCCTCTCCTTGAATTGATTTCACACTCTCTACTGTATCTTCACACATTCCCTTTTCTCTTACGCAGTTTGCGGGACCTGCAACATACATTCGACTTGTGTTGTCTCTGGCTGTCTTTTTTGCTATCTCATCTGCAAATGCATTTCCTCGACCAACATCGTCCACAATCTTTTTGTGTGCACTACACTTCACGATCGCTATCTGAGTAGGCATTGTAAGTGACTCAAGAAGTTCAGTCACTAATTGACCATGTTGTATCTTAGTACCATGGGAAGTAAAGAATCCTCTTTCCTTCCATAAGCGCCCAAAGTTAAACGCTACACCAAAAGCGTATTGGCTATCAGTGTACACGTTTACTCTTTTTCCTTTGGATAACACACACGCTCTAGTTAAGGCTATCAATTCAGCTGCCTGAGCTGAATTATGTCTAATGCGTGCTGTCTCCACAATCGTATGCAAAGTAGTAATAGCGTAGGCTGAAACTGTATCTCCATTCGGGAGCTTGAAACAAGAACCATCTACCCATAGTGTTCCATCTGGATTCACTAATGGCGTGTCTTTTAGGTCAATTCTACCCTTAGTCTCTTCTTCAGTACGGAGAAAACAATCATGCTGTTCAGAGAAATCTCTCTCTTCTGGAAGAGGCAACAAAGTAGCTGGATTCAGGGTATTACATCGTTTGATGTGTATGTGACTAGCCAAAAGCGTCAGCTCATATCCGGACAACCGAGCACTCGTAAGATGCTGCGTTTTTGTCCTATTTAGTAAAGTATCCACTGCATGTGGCACCATAACAATGAGAGTATTATCTAGCACTACTCCAGCAGACTGTCGAATAGAAATTGCTGCTGCCGCTGTCGCCTTAAGACAACTAGGCAATGCTTTAGCTACTGGATCTAACGTAGCTGAGAAATATGCGCATGGTCGCTGTTGATCTCCAAAACGCTGCGTTAAGACTGACAATGCACAACCCTCTCTTTCGTGGACATAGAGCGTAAAGGGCTTACTGTAATCAGGAGTACCCAATACAGGAGCAGAACACAAAGCAATACGCAAATCAGTAAAACTCTTCTGACATTCGTCAGTCCACGGAAGAGGCTGAGGCGTATCTTTTAAAGTTAGCGCCAACAGCGGTTTAGCCAATAAAGAGAAACTCGGAATCCACTGTCTACAATAAGAAGTAATGCCCAAAAAGGCACGTACCTCTCTTTGTGTGGATGGCACTGACATTTGTGCAATTGCCTGAATTCGTTCGGGGGTCAATCGTCGTCCCTCCTTTGTCAAGAGATGACCCAAATAAGTCACCTCGCGACAGACATATTGTAATTTAGAAGGAGAAACCTTGTGATTCAGATCAAACAAATGACGCAACAGTGCAACGGTCACGTTTTTGCAAATCTCCTCTGAATCAGCGGCAACTAATAAGTCATCCATGTACTGAATGAGAGCGGCACCGGACGGTAAGGAAAAGGCATCAAGATGACATTTTAGAGCTTGACTGTAAATAGAGGGACTTTCACAATAACCTTGAGGTGCGCGTTTAAACCGGAAGCTTCGGCCTCCGAGGGAAAAACCAAAAATATCTCTACTCTCTTCGGCGATGGGAATACTAAAGAAAGCATTCTTTAGATCAATAACTGAAAACCAAGTCGCTGTAGAAGGTATCATCGTCAACAGAGCAGTGATATCTGGGACTACAGGAAACTGCGGTACGACAATCTTGTTTACCTCCCGAAGATCAATTACAAAACGATAAACAGGAGGCTGAGAAGGATCAGTGCGTTTAAGAACCGGAAGAACAGGACTGTTACATGTATTTCCTCTCGTTTCCTCAACCACACCCTTCTGAATCAAATCATGGACAATTTCCAGAAGTGCTTTCTCACCTTCAGTAGAGATTCTGTATTGCGGAATACGTGGCATTTCAGCATTGGGCTTAAGAGTAACAACATAAGGTGGGATCTCAAGACAACCAGCGTCATTCGGACCCGTAGCCCAAAGCGTTTCGGGAAGAGAAAGCAATTCAGGTGGGAATTGATCTTTTGATAAGTACATTGGACTAGTCATTTTCTGTCCTAGAGTGAGGTATACACCAGAAGGTGAACAATATATCGTAGCATGCATTCTTTTTAATAGATCTAAACCCAACAGATTTTCACCACAACCATTCGTCAGAAGAAGCGGAGCTTCTAAATCATAAGGGCCTATTGAAACAGGCAAAGGGCAAGAAACTGGATTGCGAACAGGGGCGCCAGAAAATCCTACAGATACATTCGTTAAGCCAGACAAAGGTGCGCCAGGGAGTTTAGAATGAATGATAGAGCTTCTCATGGCACCAGTATCTAAAAGAAATGGCTCTGAAACACCCATTGTAGTGACATTAACATAAGGTCCATTCTGATCCACTGGAATTGACGTAACCCCCTTACTTTGTCCATGGCTGTCCTATTCAAAATGAAGACTTTCATTCCCTCCTTCAATATACTGATCCTCACTGTAATACTGTGTAGACCTAACATTTTGCTGGTCAAAGTAATTTCCGGAATTTGGAGGAACAAAAGAACGCTGCTCTTGGGTTAACACACCTCGACCTCTACCTCTATTTGCTGACTGAGGACCACCACGACCTCGTGAAACAGATGTTGCTCCATTACGCTGCAACAATGCCGGACAACTGTTCTTAAAATGACCTTCCTCCCTACAATAAGCACATTGATTGGGACCTAGCAAAGGTCTTGGAATGAATGGTTCAGGCTTTTGATACAACCTCTGAAACTGCGGAGGCTGTTGAAACTGAGGCTGAACATAACGAGGAGGATAAGCCTGTTGCAAGAGAACTTTAGTTTTTAATTCTTTCGTCTTTTTCTCTTGTTTTTCCCTTTCTTCTTTGTCTCTATTTTCATAATATTGTGCAGTAGCCAATATCTGGGCGGAAGAAGAAACTGCCCATGAACTCTCGGAGTCTTTTAGCTTGTGTGATAGTTCAGGAAGCAAGTTATATACGAACTTATCCACAAATAATCGCTGTCCCCCTTCTGTAGCCATATCTTGACCGCTGTGATCAATGAATGTCTCCTCGAATCGGGTAAAGAAATCGGAAACACTTTCATCTTTCTTTTGTTTACATGCTGCTAGCTTATCCCAATTAACTCTCAAAGCAGGCATCATTGTTTTCATTAATGTAATAATCCTACCAGGGAGTTCTGAGATCAAAGCGTCGGGCTTTGCACCACCTACTTGACCTCTATCTGCGGCAATAATAGCGTTCCAATCGCCGCCTAATTCTTGAGCGTGATCCTCTCTACGAATTTTAGCCCATATTGTCTGTGGAACTACATTTCCCATCAACATGTCAATATCTGCTAGATTCATAGTACATGCATCAACTGTTTGCGACAACTCTTTATAGTAACCAGCAGGATTTTTGCGTGGATCTGGTAGTGACTGTTTAAGTGCTAAAACTTCAGACCTTTTCCAGGGGACATGTACCCATATGCGCTGAAAATGCGCAGGAATAGCTGGATTAGCACCTGCTGCTGCAACTTCTTCCTTCCATATTGGAGAAACCTCTCTCATGGGATAGTTTTTCAGTGCTGTCCTAACTGAAGGATCAGAATCAGGAAAAGTCTGTGAGAACAATAGGGATCTGAAAGAAATAAGTGTTCTGACAGCGTTTTCAACCTTAGGACCCACAATAAGTCCTTTGTCAAAGTCAGCCTGAACATCTAACAGATCCTGTGGGACCGAACCCAAATTCATATCCTCCCATTCTTTAGCGAGAGTATCGCACATAACTTTAAAAACATATCTCTGCGTAGGTGCATTCCATTGCAGAAAGGTGGACATAATATCAGACGTACTATATTGGGGACCTTTCTTGATCCATCTACAAGCAAGTGAGTCCAATTTTTCTCGCTCTTCGGAGTCTGGGAATTGACTACGAGACTGTCTTCGAGAAAAAGCTGGAGACACATTTAAAGCTTCAAAGAAAGGTGATAAGAGACCAGAGACAGTATCTGCAAATCGCTTACGCATAGATGGAGAATTTGACATAAGGATAGGGGACAAGGTATTAGGTGAATTAACTAAAGGAGCATTAGGAATTGCCAAAGGAGCAGAAGGCAAAGGAGTTAAAGGCAAAGCTGGCATAGGCAATACTTGAGGAGGCAAATGTGGAAAAGCTGGAGCAGGCGGAAGCACAACTGGCGGCTGAACAGGCTGTAACATCGGGGGTGCATTAGCACCTTGTACATAGGGCGGAGGCAATTTCAATAAGTGGGACATTAAGGGATCTTCCTCAAAATCTTTTCCCTTATCAAGGGAAGAGATAGGCAACGTCGGATAGCATTTATCTATTGCCATTCGATGCTGTCTGTCTGAAATTTCCATTGCATTATCTATTTCATCATCTTTGAATTGCTGAGCAGCCTGTATAATCGTCATTCCCTGTGTTTTCCTATCTCGTTTCGCTTGTTTAATTTCTCTCTGTTTGGCTTCCTTACGCCAAAGGCGAAAAGAGTCAAACATTGCCGGCCGGGCTTTTCTTTTAAATAACGTTGCTTCTAAATTATCTAGCACATCAGTTTCGAAACTACCATTTTCTGGCCATTTTAAAACACCATCTTTCTTTGTATATCGGGTCCATGTCTTATTAAAGGCAATAGGACCAACACCATGTTTAGAATAGAGCTCATATGTGGGAGTTCCAACCGAAGGAATCGGACAGGAGTCCTCAAGCTGGGAGTCCCTATTACAACCAAAGCAACAAAGTTTTCCAAACTTAGTCAGACCAGACATCTCACGATTTTTACTGGCTGTTCACAAACATCAAGGGGGTAAAAACTTTCAGTTTACACAGCACAAATGCACTTACCCCTCGGCTTTGGCCACTGCAATGGCCAAATCTAAGGACCTAAGGACAAAACAAAGACCAAAATTTGTGGGCGCGACCCACCAAATACTTAACTAAGGATGTCTTCTTACACCAACAGAGGCCCGTCTATCGTCTCGCTTTACCATACATCATTAAAGAAAGGGCCAAGGCAGGGCGGCAGTCAGGGCAGCAGTCGTCAGTAGCCGTCAGGAAGGAGTAACCGCGCTGAAAAAGACCTTCGGACCACTTCGACATACAGGGGTCGCTTGACGTGGCTCGCGATTCCTCCAGAATTTTCTTGCGGGGTTCCTCACGACCTTCAGGCAGAACCGGTACCGCTGAAGCCGCCCCACGTTGGGCGCCAGTTGAAGAACCAGAACCTTATGGGCCTGGCGGCGCAGGGTACGCCTGAAATCTCCTTGGATTCACCTGCCTCAACTAACAGAGACACGGGACACTCTGTCAGGCGTAAAAGATCAGATTTTATTTGCTGCAGCTAGTACAGTTGTCCAAGAAGTACACAAGGTATGTTCTCAGGAGACTGCCACTTTACTTTGTGGCGCACAATCTTATATACCGTATAAAAACCATTTATTAACTACATACACTCCCAGAACACATAGAAAGGAGCCAGTAAGAATAATGTAAAGATAGAACAGAGCCAATAGAAATGTCGGAAAACAAGACAGCACCAATAGAAGGAATTGGAAAACAAAGTATCAAGTGACTTAAGGTTGCCTCCCCTCCAGCTGTGTTTGTCACCCCTCCCTTGAACTAATTCATTAACCGATCCACAACGAAGTTGCATGTGGTGCGATAAGTTTGTGTGCGTTTGGAGGACAGTTGTGAAATGAGAGATTACTAGCAAAGGACAGCGAAGGCCAGACGATAAGATAAGATCGGCGGAGAATAGTGTGAGCCTACAGATAGTTGAAACAAGGATTAGAAAACCAGACAGGGATTAGTGTACTCGGTCAGACCTTAATACCAGCCTTGTAAAGATAGAGGCAGAAGGCTGTTTTGAACACCATGTTGCAGAATAAGCAGAAAAGGCAGAATGGACTTCGTTCGCTGTGCTGCCTGAGTGAAGGCAACATAAAATGGCGGCGGGCCACAAAATGGCGGGTCGATACGATCGTATTAAAAATCGAATTTCCTCAGCATTTTGCGACCCCACAGCGAGTCCCTGCACTCACAGGGATGGTGGACTGCTGTAGTCAGCGGACCTCCATGTCTGTGACTGCTTTGTAAATAAAGCAGTTTTTTTTATTTATTTTGCAGCCCGTTTTCCTTAAAGGAAAACGAGCTGCAAAATGAAAACTAAACCGAAACCATTTGGTTTCGTTTTTTTCAGAGTAGGCACCCACGAAAGGAGTGAAACGCAGTTTACTGATTCATAAATGTAACCTGCTGTTGCATTATTACTATGTGGGCTAGGCATACATGCTCTGGAGGTCCCTCCGCTTAAAAGGTCTAAGATGGCAACTCTTCATCCATGAGTGTAGGACACCAGAACCAATTCACTCATCAGTGTATTTAAAGACGAGCGTCCATAGGACCACTGCCTGCTCTGAAAAAATATTTTTTTCGGCATTCACAAAGGGGAAGGGGTCCCATGGGGACCCCTTCCCTTTTGCGAATGAGTTACCACCAGTGTGACACTGGTGGTAACTGCGAGTTGGTTTGCAACCGCATTCGCGGTCACAAAGCAACTCTGAATTGCGATGCGGTCGCAAATAGGAAGGGAACACCCCTTCCTATTTGCGGGTCGCATTCCCAAATTGCGAGTCGGTACCGACTCGCAATTTGGGAATGAGCATCGCGTTCGGCCATTTGCATGCCGCAAACTGCGATTTTTGCAGTTTGCGACATGCAAACGGCTTTGTAAATCTGGACCATATCTTTAAAAATGTGCATCTTTGCTTGTGTATGTTGGATTTTTGTCATTTGGTCTTGTTTTACTCAGATAAATGTTGGCTATTTTCTAAACTGGTGTGGAGTACTTTTGTGGTGTTTTTTTATGTTACTGTGTGTGTGTGTACAAATACTTTACACATTGCCTCTGAGATAAACCTGACTACTTGTGCCAAGGTGCCAAGGAGGTGAGCAGGGGTTATCTCAGCTGTGTGGCTCCCTTACTCTGACTAGAGTGAGGGTCCCTACTTGGACAGGGTGCAAATCACCGCCAACTAGAGACCCCATATCTAACACACACTTTTTATATTTTGGTGCTGTGACCCTTTGTCTAAGTCAGTAGGTCTTCCTTTCTTAAAATGACACTCTTACTACTGTAACATCACATAGTTAGTCAGTGCGCATCCAAGAGGACCTTGGTGTAAGGCCTTGTGCCCAGCCCCCTGCTGGGCATGGTGGCTGGGAACAGAGCCCGGCCTGTAGGGTGGGTTGTGAGCCACGCCCTGTGCCCAACCCTTCGCTGTGCACGACCAAAGGCTGTGTCTAGTGTGGTGCTGGCTGTCCCTGGGGAGTTGGACACAGAACCAGGCAGCAGGCCAGGCCCTGCCGCCAACCTCACAGGGCGCTGCACCACTTGGTCTTGGAGTTATATTTGGTAATTAAATATTACTTTGTGTTAAAAAAAACACTAGAAATTCACTGAAAAAAACAATGGTTACATTGATGTTATAGTTAGGTATGGTTAAATATCTTACTTTGCATTTTTTTTTAAACGTTATAATTTTTATTGAAAAACCCAAAGCTTACAGGGACTTTATAGTTAGGTGAAAATATCAGTTAAAACATACTGCTTTAAATTAAAACATCAATGACATTAACCAGTTATGGTTATCTCAAGTAACTATAATTTGTGCCCTAAAATAATTATGACTCACACTCTCCCAATGAACTGCTAATTACCTCGCATATTACACACTCATGACACGTTCTATGACATCATTGATAACTGTACTGCAACATCTGAACTATGCATGGCGGGAGTGCAAGTTATATTTAGTTTAGGGTGTGAGTTATAATATGCATGTAATTATAGAATGCTTTGCTGAAATGGATGAGGAAGATATTTGAGAACTCACAGAAAATGTGCCCTCATTTTAACTTTCTGGAGAACTAACCATACTTTCTATGATTAAAAAAGTAACTCTTTATTTTGTTAATTTCTAAAGGAAATGCTTTAAGTATTACAGCTTTGAATCCATCATAATGGCTTCAGTTGTGCCTCACATTTGTCAGAACTGCAGAGAGTCACATTTACTAAGGTTTCAGCCAACCTTACATAGCAAGAGAACTTGAGGTGCTGTGTTGCTTGAAATGGAAGGAGAGGAAATGTGCCATATTTCTGCACTCTCCTAGCGCAGGCACACTGTGTGCTTCCTAGTGCCAAAACAGGCACCCTTGCACTATGGTGCAAAATGGTTCATCTCATCCCAGCAAGGGAGTCTGAATTTTTCACATGGTACAAGCACCTGAGAATTTACCAGAATTAATATCACACAATGGGTTTGGAGCAGCGGTGGGACAGTGATGGTTGAGATTGACAAAGGTGAGTGTTGCAGGGGGCTTTAGGAAAAGAGATAGAAACTGTCCTTGAGGAGATGAGACAGGACATCTACTAGTAGTGCACAGCCTGCACATTCTGCAGCATTTTAAATATATTTTCCAAGACTACAAAACCCATCTACAGGGTGTTATGAAGTACTCCTCATCCTTTGAAGTTGTTGTGTAAGGAAATGCCTCCTTGGCATGGTTACCCCCTGACTTTTTGCCTTTGCTAATGCTATGTTTTGAATTGAAAGTGTGCTGATGCCTGCTAACCAGGCCCCAGCACCAGTGTTCTTTCCCTAACCTGTACTTTTGATTCCACAATTGGCACACCCTGGCATCCAGATAAGTCCCTTGTAACTGGTACCTCTGGTACCCAGGGCCCTGATGCCAGGGAAGGTCTCTAAGGGCTGCAGCATGTATTATGCCACCCTAGAGACCCCTCACCCAGCACAGACACACTGCTTACCAGCTTGTGTGTGCTAGTGAGAACAAAATGAGTAAGTCGACATGGCACTCCCCTCAGGGTGCCATGCCAGCCTCTCACTGCCTATGCAGTATAGGTAAGACACCCCTCTAGCAGGCCTTACAGCCCTAAGGCAGGGTGCACTATACCATAGGTGAGGGTACCAGTGCATGAGCACTGTGCCCCTTCAGTGTCTAAGCAAAACCTTAGACATTGTAAGTGCAGGGTAGCCATAAGAGTATATGGTCTGGGAGTCTGTTTTGCACGAACTCCACAGCACCATAATGGCTACACTGAAAACTGGGAAGTTTGGTATCAAACTTCTCAGCACAATAAATGCACACTGATGCCAGTGTACATTTTATTGCAAAATACACCCCAGAGGGCACCTTAGAGGTGCCCCCTGAAACTTAACCGACTGTCTGTGTAGGCTGACTAGTTCCAGCAGCCTGCCACACTAGAGACATGTTGCTGGCCCCATGGGGAGAGTGCCTTTGTCACTCTGAGGCCAGTAACAAAGCCTGCACTGGGTGGAAATGCTAACACCTCCCCCAGGCAGGAGCTGTAACACCTAGCGGGGAGCCTCAAAGGCTCACCCCTTTGTCACAGCACCGCAGGACACTCCAGCTAGTGGAGTTGCCCGCCCCCTCCGGCCCCGGCCCCCACTTTTGGCAGCAAGGCCGGAGAAAATAATGAGAATAACAAGGAGGAGTCACTGGCCAGTCAGGACAGCCCCTAAGGTGTCCTGAGCTGAGGTGACTCTAACTTTTAGAAATCCTCCATCTTGCAGATGGAGGATTCCCCCAATAGGGTTAGGATTGTGACCCCCTCCCCTTGGGAGGAGGCACAAAGAGGGTGTACCCACCCTCAGGGCTAGTAGCCATTGGCTACTAACCCCCCAGACCTAAACACGCCCTTAAATTTAGTATTTAAGGGCTACCCTGAACCCTAGAAAATTAGATTCCTGCAACAACAACAAGAAGGACTGCCTAGCTGAAAACCCCTGCAGAGGAAGACCAGAAGACAACTACTGCCTTGGCTCCAGAAACTCACCGGCCTGTCTCCTGCCTTCCAAAGAACTCTGCTCCAGCGACGCCTTCCAAAGGGACCAGCGACCTCTGAATCCCCTGAGGACTGCCCTGCTTCGACGACGACAAGAAACTCCCGAGGACAGCGGACCTGCTCCAAAAAGACTGCAACTTTATCCAAAGAAGCAGCTTTAAAGAACCCTGCAATCTCCCCGCAAGAAGCGTGAGACTTGCAACACTGCACCCGGCGACCCCGACTCGGCTGGTGGAGAACCAACACCTCAGGGAGGACCCCCAGACTACTCTACGACTGTGAGTACCAAAACCTGTCCCCCCTGAGCCCCCACAGCGCCGCCTGCAGAGGGAATCCCGAGGCTTCCCCTGACTGCGACTCTCTGAAACCTAAGTCCCGACGCCTGGAAAAGACCCTGCACCCGCAGCCCCCAGGACCTGAAGGACCGGACTTTCACTGCAGAAGTGACCCCCAGGAGTCCCTCTCCCTTGCCCAAGTGGAGGTTTCCCCGAGGAAGCCCCCCCTTGCCTGCCTGCAGCGCTGAAGAGATCCCTTGATCTCTCATTGACTTCCATTGCGAACCCGACGCTTGTTCTAACACTGCACCCGGCCGCCCCCGCGCCGCTGATGGTGAAATTTCTGTGTGGGCTTGTGTCCCCCCCGGTGCCCTACAAAACCCCCCTGGTCTGCCCTCCGAAGACGCAGGTACTTACCTGCTGGCAGACTGGAACCGGGGCACCCCCTTCTCTCCATTGGAGCATATGCGTTTTTGGGCACCACTTTGAACTCTGCACCTGACCGGCCCTGAGCTGCTGGTGTGGTAACTTTGGGGTTGCTCTGAACCCCCAACGGTGGGCTACCTTGGACCAAGAACTGAACCCTGTAAGTGTCTTACTTACCTGGTAAAACTAACAAAAACTTACCTCCCCCAGGAACTGTGAAAATTGCAATGTGTCCACTTTTAAAATAGCTATTTGTGAATAACTTGAAAAGTATACATGCAATTGAAATGATTCAAAGTTCCTAATGTACTTACCTGCAATACCTTTCAAAACAAGATATTACATGTTAAATTTGAACCTGTGGTTCTTAAAATAAACTAAGAAAATATATTTTTCTATACAAAACCTATTGGCTGGATTTGTCTCTGAGTGTGTGTACCTCATTTATTGTCTATGTGTATGTACAAAAAATGCTTAACACTACTCCTTGGATAAGCCTACTGCTCGACCACACTACCACAAAATAGAGCATTAGTATTATCTCTTTTTACCACTATTTTACCTCTAAGGGGAACCCTTGGACTCTGTGCATGCTATTCCTTACTTTGAAATAGCACATACAGAGCCAACTTCCTACATGTTGTTATAAGTTTTATTCAGAAAACAACCTGGCGTTGGTCTATTCCAAGATTCCAGAGTCAACTGTCATTCTTGGAATACTCGCCGCCTTACAGTCTAGAACCATACAAGTTTGCATCATAACACATCCTCTCCTCTTCACTATAAATCAAAACTCTTCCATGATAGCAAACAACTGAACTTAGCAGAAAATTATAGTACAATACCTTGATCCTAAAAATACCTTACATTGATCCTAAATCCTATCCTTCCTACTGTCTCACATAATCTTTCAAATAAGTTGGAGACTTATGAATTCTTTTACCCAATGACAGACTCCCCAACTCATCAGCATTGTATAAAGACACACCAGCCTCATTACTTTTAATTACATCTTCATATTTAATGAATATCAACCCCAAACAGCCTTCATCTTCATCTCTCACACACTCTCCTTTTTTTTGTGCCACATTTCTTAAGTTCCACCTCTCACCATTTTCCAAAATCACAAAGAATGTACCTACGTGCTGAGCCCAAAAAGGCCTTCTGAACTTGGAAAGTCCTCTTTGTACTCTACCTGACTTAACTTTGACCCAATCACCTTCTTCTATTTTATGTTTGATTTCCTTCTCAATAATTTTCTTACTTGTTTGACTCCCGCTACCATCCAGCAGCCATTCCTTTAGCCATGCTGAAACCAATTTTTTACCTGGTAACCACCCGCATAGATAACAAAGGTACTTTTTGTGCTACACTGTGAGGAGTGGTGGGTTAAGCCAAAACCATATCAGAGATCGTTGCCCGGACATTACACTAATTGGCAAGTGCCAATTGAATGGTACCTTTAACCAACCTATTAGTTCTCTCAGACATGCTATTTCTCCGAGGATTGTATACCGAGGTGTGAGAGTGTCTAACACGCCATCCTCTTAAAACCTCACCATTTCATGCGAAGTCAATTGTGTGCCATTGTCAGTGATAAGCACAACCGGAACGCCTTTTCTTCTTTAAACATTTTCTCTAAAATTTCAATTGTGGTTCCTGTTGTAATATCTTTCATGACTTCAAAACTCAACCGCTTGGAATGCACATCTATAATAACCACTGCATATTTCATGTTTTTCAGCAACTCCACCAAAGGCCCAATAAAATCCAAACAAACTGTGTGCCAGAGTTTGACTGGATTATCAAGATGACTTTCCATGCTCTTACTAACTAGTAGCCTTTTCTCACTCTCTTTACATATTTTACTCTTTTCCAACCACTCCTTGATTTGAGTATACATTCCCAGCCACCAAAATTAGTTTTTTATCCTCCTAATAGTTAAGCCTTGACCCAAATGTCCTTCATGTGCTAATTGAAACAACTTGAACGTCAACATTTCAGGTGGGGTAAAGCGATTCCCCCCTCATAATTACATTTTCACCACACAGACAGCTCATCAAGAACTTTCAAATATGGCCTAACCAGATTCTTAAGTGTACTCTCTCTTACTGCACCACAGTGTCTCATCTTAACCACATTCTTCATTATCACATCACTCTCCATCTCTTCTTTCCACTGCGCCTCAGTGAATGATCCTAAACCACAATGTACTACATCTTGCAGGGATGCCACTGTTCCTTCTTTCTCTGACTCCTTCACTCTTGACCATCAACTGTTTCCCAGTCCCATGACAACCTGGACAAACAATTGGCCTGAACATTTCTCCACCCCTGTAAACATTAAACAGAATATATATATTCTTGATGTCTGGCTGCAAGTCTGGCCAGTCTAGCTGACCACTTGCCTGCCCCACCTGGAGCTGAGATCCGATTGAGTGGCTTATGATCAGTTCTTATGACAAAAGGTAACCCCCACAAATATATACGGAAATACTCAGCACCCCACACAGCTGCCAAGGCTACCCATTCAGTCACAGAATAGTTTTTTTCTGCGCTCGTCAGTGTGTGAGATGCAAACGCTATAGTTTTCTCATCCTTACCATGTAACTGAGAGAATATCACCCTAGCATCCACAGTGAGCACATATTTTAAGTCCTTGTTGAAGACACATAAAATTCCAGCTTCACATATTTCTCTCTTTATGTTCTCAAAGGAGTATTGTTGCTCTTTTCCCCACAAGAATGTATTAACATTGCATAATCATTTTTTAAAATCTTCTATCTTGTCTGTGAATTTTTCAACAGACTTGGCATAATACTCTATCAGTCCCAAGAATGATCTTAATTCGTCCCTATCCCCAGGGACAGGTGCTTTGCTTATGTCATCTAACAGTGATTGTTTAGGTCTGATCGCCCCCTTTGAAATGGTGTAGCCCAAATATTCAATTTTTTCTGTCAAGAATACACATTTCTCTCGATTTAATTTACATTTTTTCAACACTATTCCTAGAACAGCATTGTGTTCCTCCACTGTCTTCCCCATGACCAGAATGACATCCTGAAAATAGATTACATAATTTATTCCCTCAAAAATCTTCGTCATCACTCGTTGAAAGACGCTTGCTGCCAGCGCTAACCCAAAAGGAAAACACGTAAATTGAAACGTTCCTTCTGATTTTATGAAGGCAGTAAGTGACCTAGAGTCGTTATGCAATCTAATCTGATGATAGGCACTCCTTAAATCTAGTTTTGAAAAGTACCTCCTGTCCTTTACTAATGTCAGTAATTCGTTGATGTTCGGAAGAGGAAACATATCGATTACAATGTTTTGATTCAATGACCGCAAATCCACGCAGAACCTTAAACGACCATCAGATTTCTGGGTGATGATGACCGGGAAACCCACTGTGATGCTTCCACTAGCTCAATAATTTCCTCCTCCAACATATCATTCAGCAATTCTTTCATACTGTCCCTCACTGACAATGGTACTCTCCTCAGCTTATGTTGTACAGGGACAGCATCTTCCCTCACCTTGACCTTGTGAACATAACTTTTCAAACAACCTAGTTTTTTTAATGAAAAACATTCCTTACACTATTTAACACACCTCCCAAACAAATCTCGTACACCACTATCACTTGTTTAAGAGCTTTGGGACTTAATATTACATTCAAATCAAATTGGTGCACCCATCCCAAAATTGGAGGACCCTCTGCTGATACATATACCTTGCCCTTAGTAGACCTCGGCCCGTACTGTATATCTCCTTCCATGTATCCCAAAATGTCAATCGATTCCCCTTGATAACCTCCCAGATTAATATCTTTTGGCATAAGTTTCACATTCCCCCACTGTGCTTTAGAAAGATATTCTGGAATGATGGTATACATAGATCCAGAATCAACCATAAGTTCTACATTAGACCCACACACTTTAAAAATTGCAGTAGGCCAGACATCCTTCCTTTGTCATTTTCTCTTCTGACAACATTGGAATCAACATTTACTATCAGTACTCTCTCTGCACATGTGTTCTCATGAGTGTCTTTAATTACTCCTACTCTAAAATGTATATTCTTACTTCCTTTACTATTTTCTCTGCACATCCTTTCATAATGGCCCTTGCGACCACATTTCCTGCAAATTTTGTTGCTCTCAAAACACTTTTTAGAATACGAATCATGATGAGTGATATCACAAAGAGCACAATCTCCTTTGCTTTTTGACACCGGCAGCATAAACTCTCTTTTCACCTTTCTCCGAACAACATTGACTTCCCCTTTACAACTACTCTGGGCATCTGTATTAGCAATAGAGACATCACTCGTTTTATTTATTTTGTTCAATTCCTTCATACAACGTTGAGATTCTTCAATCACTTTAGCCATTTCAATTGCTTCTTTGAGAGTAGGATCCTTTGCTGCCCATAATCTCTCTTGTATTTTTTTCTCTTTACATTGAACAATCAACTGGTCACAAATTAATTCTTCAGTCAAATTCCCAAAACAACACTTAATCGATAGTTCCCTAACTCTTGCTACAAACTCATTGATGGATTCACGTTCAGTAAGAGGTTGTGTATAAAATGTATATCTGGCCATCACCAAGTTGACTTCTTTTGCAAATCTGTTCTCTAATCTTTAAATCTCGCCCTTATACACATCATCAATAGGTTGGCCATTCGGACCTAAAACCACAGGTAAGTACTTGAAAACCCTTTGTCCTTCACTCTCTAGCACACTTAATAAAAGTGCTTTTCCTGTTTGTAGTCACGCTCTCGTTGTTTTCTGCTTTTCTAACACCGTTGACTTCCTGTATGCACGCACAAGCTATTTCCACATGTGATGCCTCCCTGCAGTGCGGCGCATGAGGCAGAGAACAACAATGCCCCACACGTCGCGAGACTCCTCCGCTATGCAGCGCACGATTCAAAGGATACAGTCCTAAATGTGCTCCGACCGTACCAACTCCCCAAATAGCAGGTAATGTGTTCCGCGTGCCCACATTGGGTTGAAATTGTATCACAAGTATGTTACGCAGCTGGGAGAGGAAAACTGTACATACCTCGATCCCAACCCCGAAACGTATACTTTGACCACCCAGGTTGTGTCCTCGAACGTCACGATCTTCCAGTCTCCAATAATCCATCGCATTGAAAGTTCAATTGCTCGTCGCCAAAAGGTTATGAAGTAATCCTCATCCCTTTGAAGTTGTTTTCATAAGTTTTATTGTAGAACACAACCTGCTGTCGGTCTATTCCAAGATCCCAGAGTCAACTGGCATTCTTGGAATACTCACTGCCTTACAGTCTGGAACCATACAAGTTTACATAATAACACAGGGCCTGCCAGATGGCATTTTTAACAGCCACTACCTGCCTTAGTTGGACTAGCTCAGCAGAGACTATGGGTTGGGATCGCTGAGGGTGGACACAAGAGAGCTTAGTGATGTTTGTGGCTAAATGGACACTTGGCCTCTATTAGGCAGAGATTGGCTGTGTGAGGACATGAGGGGCATGCTTAAGCTAGTATGCAGTTGGAATATGATCTCAAACATTTTGAAAATGACCATGTGCATCTCCTCAGAGCATTGACTACACCACATCGGCAAAACTCCACCACATCAGCATCCAAGAGGAGACACTCGGATGGATCACCTCCTTCCTCACCCCAGTTTGATTTTGATTTGGCCACTTTTTGCGATTGCTTACCGCAGAGCAGCGCGCTAAGCCACGCACTCTGAAATGCCCACCACCTTCTGAGGCAGTTATGAAGGGCTACAGAAGATGTCCGCGCAGCCAATAGCAGTGTTGTGTGCTCACGCGTACTTTTTAGTTTCCTTGTAGGCAGAGCACTGCCATCTTTAGTAGGTGCCTGGCTCACTTGTCTCTTGTGGGGCCCAAGCTTAAGGGGTGTGTGCCCTCGTTTTTACTAATTTTACGCTTTGTATTTCACCCGATTATTTTATTTATTGACTCTTTGTTCCGAGTAGTGACCAAGCACAGGGGAGCCTGTGACCTGATTACAGGGATGGCTGTACCGCAGTGTGATTTTAATGTGGTGACTCTTTTTGCGATCGCTATCAGCACTGTACAGCTCGCTATGCCATTCCATCTGACACGCCCCTGCCTCCTGAGGCAGTTATGAAGGGCTACAGGGTCAATCCGTGCAGCGGGCCCGTGGCAGGTGCGCCAAAGGTGCACCTAAAGCAAGCCCGCCTGTGCCCAGATCACGCCGAGCACCAGAACCGCCGGCCCTTCAAGGCCAGAAAACCCTAATCAGGTAATCTATTCATGTGAAGTGTTACTATCTTTTAACTCAGGAGAAACCAATAATTGTAATTGATTACATCCCTCACTCGATTTACCTTTAGACACTGCCCTTGCCAGCACTGTGGCTTTGCCTTAAATACAACTGAGTGTCTACGATCAAGCACGACGAAGCTTCCCAGCTCTCCAGACATGATAGACTGGGACTCTGGGCCCCTTCAAAAAAAATCATGGGTCGAACTGTTTAGGTCTCTTAATTAACACGTATTCATTATTCAAACATAAAATGGAGTTTTATCTCCTCTTGGACACTTGCAAACCCAAGGTGGCTTTTGTCACAGAAACATGGGCACATTCAGCCTCCACCCCTACAATTCTAGATGCCCTTCCTGAGGGATATGTTTTACAAAGATTAGAAAGACAGAACAAGCAAGGTGGAGGCCTTGCCATTATTTATAAGTCGGATTTAGTGGTAAAATGCCATGCGATACCAGCAGACTCATGTGAAACCTTTGCTTTTGTTATAAAACTCACTAACACACAGACGTTTAGTGGGATGGTTATATACCAGCCCCCTATCCCCAGACTGGCCTTCATGTAGGAAATAGATAACTTGGTTGAAGCAAACATCCTGGATACTAACTTTACTGTACTAGGCGATTTTAATTTTCATCTTGAGACCACTGATGATAAGGAGAGGTCCTCCCTTCTGAAGACTATGCCAGGGCTAGGTCTCCATCAGCTTATAGACGGCCCTACCCATTCAGCCGGACACAGGACAGATTGCATTTTTACTAACAAGAACACCTTACGTAATATCAGGACTTTTCCTGTGCTTTGGACTGATCATAGGGCTATTTGATTCAATCTAATCGCCACCTCAACCAGGTTGGCATCACAAACTCCAGCCAGGGCAATTAGTGTGCACACCTGGAGTAAAATTCAACCTGTAGCTTTCAATATCGCTCTAAGTAGCTTTTGTCCTCCCACCTCAGACAACATAAAGACAGCTGTGTCCGATTATACAAATTGCCTCAAGACCATTACCATGGCTCAAGCCCCAGCTAGATCGGTGATACCAAGAAGAGGTAGCCTGACACCTCCTTGGTTTTTAGAACAACTCAGGGCTTTAAAATAATCCTGTAGATGCCAAGAGAGAAAGTGGAGAGCTCAATATAAAGAAGCATGAAAACGAATTATAAAGGCTGCCATGCAGCCTATAAAGGGGCAATAATCAAGGAGAAAAGGGCATATTTTTCCAACAAAATAGGGGCAGTAAGAAATTAGACAAAGAGTTATTTCAAACAGTCTCCTCACTAACGACTTTACCACCTATCAGTCAATCCAGTATCAACCAAGATTTCTGCAACTCCTTGACCATTTTTTACCAACATAAAATAGACTGGCGGCTAAGACAATCGCTCCAGTGTTGCAGAGTATTTTCCAACTCATGTGTAGGACGTGGCGGTTCCCAGGAGTTTGGGAACAGCTTCTGTACTCCTGCTTATAAAAAAGCCCAATTTAGACCCCAATAACACTAACAACTATTGCCCGATATCACAGCTTCCCCTGCCTGCAAAAAGTGTTGGGAAAATCATGAACAAGTAACTGATGAATGTTGTTAATTCGAACAATATTCTAGATGTTACAACCGAAACAGCCCTGATTAAAGCTACAGAACAGATCAGACAATGCCTTGACCAAGGGGGAGAGCAATCCTAATCTTACTAGACCTATCAGCGGCCTTTAACACTGTCAATCATGGGCTGCTGATGGGTTGCCTTGCCAAAATCGGGATCAGAGATGTTGCCTGGGACTTACTGAACTCCTTTTTTATGGAAAGGGAGCAGGAGGGCAATTTTGTCTCACCGCGTTTCTCTCTCCCTTGTGGGGTTCCTCAGAGATCTTCACTTAGTCCCACTCTTTTTAATGTTTACATCAGTCCTCTTGTGGATGTAATCACATCCTGTGGTTTTTCCATCACATTGTATGAGGACGACATGCAGGTTGTCATAACCCTAGCCAATAATGACACAGTAATTGATTCTAGGTTCTGTGACTGCTTGCATCTGTCCATAACTGGATGAACGAAAATTGTCTGAGTTTAAATGCAGGGAAGACCGAGGTGGTTCTCTTTGGCCACCAGACCTCTTTTTGGTCCACCTCTTGGTGGCCACAGAAGCGGACCCCACTCCTGGCACCAATTTCCAAACCATGTAATTTAGGTGTCTTCATAGACAACAAACTATCTTACGTTGACCATGTTAATGCAGTGATGTGAGGTGCCTTTTTCATTCTCAAATGCTTGAAAAAGATCCTCACCTATATTCCGGATCATTTGAAAAACATATTGGTGACCTCTTTCATCATAGCCAATCTGGATTATTGCAATGGTCTGTTCCTTGTGACCCATCAGTACATATTAAATTACCTAAAAAATGTGCAAAGTGCTGCAGCCTGACTGCTGCTAAAGATACCCAAACTAGCACCAGTTTTCAGCCATATAAAGAAACTACACTGGCATCCCGTCAGGCATAGAACCACTTTTAAAGCCCTCTGGCTTGTATACAAAGCACTTCTGTTTCTCAAACAGAACTTCAAGTGGTACATTCCAGCGAGGACTCTTCGCTCAACCTTAGAAAGGTTGACTTTAGTCTCCAACTTTAGGCGTATGTCTTGGGGAGGCAAGAGTTTTTTCAGGGGAGCTGCTCTTACTTGGAACGCTTTGCCTCTAGATATTATAATAACCCCTAACCTCCTAGCTTTCAGGAAAGCAGTTAAAACATGGCTATTTTACAGAATCTAGGAATAGTTTATAGCTCCTCAAATTATGAATTACATGCACATGCTTTCCTCCTGGGCTAAAACACCTCGGGGTATATGTCGAGCTCTATAAATTGATTTGACATAACATAACCTCTGGAAGGTGGATTCACCTATCTCCTTTCATCTCCGGACCAAAAGGCATCACCAGCGGGGTCCCCAAAGGATCATCCCTCAGCCCCACGCTTTTAACGCATAAAAGACCCTTGTTAGAAATGGGGTCTTTGGTTGGCAGTCAGGTTACCCCCGTCCAAGAAAAACCCTCACTCTATTCAGGGTAAGTCACACACAATCCAAATAATCCTGTGCCCAAGACAATGTGTAAAGTATGTGTGCAATAAATCATACAATAACACAAAATAGCAAAACAAAAATACACCACGCAGTGTTTAGAAAAATATATAATATTTATCTGGATAAAGATGTAGCAAATGTAGGGATATCACTGAAAAGTGATATAAAGTGTCTTTGAATTGCGTCATTATTTTCCATGCAGAGAAGATGTTGCGTCAATTTCCAGAGCGTGGACTTGGATCATCTTTGGGTTGCAGGTTTTTGGACACCCCGGGGACGATGCGTGGAATCCTGGGCTTGCGGAGCGAGGTCACAGGTACTGCATTGATTCCAGTGGGTGATGCGTGGAATTTTCTCCTGCAGGGCAGGCGCTGCGTTGATTCCTCTCAGGAAGTCAGGCTGCGTCATTCTGAGTCGATTCAGTAGGGCCGTGCATCAAAGTTCCAGTCGCGTCGCTGGCGCTGCGTCGATCTTTTGTCACAAATTCGGGCTGCATCATTCTGGTCTCGGCGTGCGGTGAATCTTTCACCGCGAGCAGGCTGTGCATAATTTTTGGCCGGCAGTGCATCGAATTTTCACTGCACGGGGATTTCACCTGCAGGAAAGAAGTCTTTTTGGTTCTGAGACTTCAGGGAACAGGAGGCACGCTCTATCCAAGCCCTGGGAGAGCACTCCGGCATCACAGCAAGAGAGCAGCAAGACAGCAGGGCAACATGAAGGCAGCAGTCCTTCTCAGAAAGCAGTCAGGTGAGTCCTTTGGGCAGCCTGGCAGTTCTTCTTGGCAGGATGCAGGTTCTGGTTCAGGTGTCTTCTCCAGGAAGTGTCTGAGTTGGTAGGGCCCTGATTTTATACCCAAATGTGCCTTTGAAGTGGGGGAGATGTGTACCAGGTCCCCTTTCAGTTCAATCCTGTCTGCCAGGGTCTCAGTAGGGGGTGTGGCAGTCCTTTGTGTGAGAGCAGGCCCTCCACCCTCCCAGCCCAGGAAGACCCATTCAAAATGCAGATGTATGCAAGTGAGGGTGATTATTCTGTGTTTGGGGTGTGTCTGAGTGAATGCACAAGGAGCTGTCAACTAAACCCAGCCAGGCGTCGATTGTAAGGCACAGAAAGATTTAAGTGCAGAGAAATGCTCACTTTCTAAAAGTGGCATTTCTAAAATAGTAATATTAAATCCAACTTCATCAGTCAGCAATATTTTGTATCACCATTCTGGCCATACTAAATATGACCTTCCTACTCCTTTCAGATCAGCAGCTACCACTCAAACAATGTATGAGCGCAGCCCCAATGTTAGTCTATGAAGGGAGCAGGCCTCACAGCAGTGTAAAAACGAATTTAGGAGTTTTACACTACCAGGACATGTAAACTACACAGGTACATGTCCTGCCTTTTACCTACACAGCACCCTGCTCTAGGTGTTACCTAGGGCACACCTTAGGGGTGACTTATATGTAGAAAAAGGGGAGGTTTAGGCTTGGCAAGTACTTTTAAATGCCAAGTTGAATTGGCAGTGAAACTGCACACACAGGCCTTGCAATGGCAGGCCTGAGACAGGGGCTACTTAAGTGGGTGGCACAATCAGGGCTGCAGGCCCACCAGTAGATTTTAATCTACAGGCCCTAGGCACATATAGTGCACTCTACTAGGGACTTATAAGTAAATTAAATAGCCCATTTGGGTATGATCCAAGGTTACCATGCTTTAAGGGGAGAGAGCGCATGCACTTTAACACTGGTTAGCAGTGGTATAGTGCGCAGAGTCTCAAAAACAGCAAAAACAGTATCTCAAAAGTGGAGGGAGGCAAGCAAAAAGTTAGGGGTGACCACCCTAAGGCTGTCAGGTCTAACAACCCTGTTATCCAGGATCGTCAGATCCCATGGCCTCAACATAGTCTCCTATATAGACGACATCCAACTTATCCTCTCAATCACTGACGACCCCACCACCACAAAAATCAACTTCCACAGATGCATGACAAGCGATGCCGACTGGATGAAATAAAACTGCCTGCAGTTAAACACAGTCAAGAATGAAGTTCTGACCTTCGTCAAGAGCGGCAACACACAGAACGATTCCTGGTGGTGTTCAGAACTAGGACCCGCACTCACTTCTTCCGAACATGTCAGAAACCTTGGAATCGTCATTGAGAACAGGCTCTCCATGGAATCACCGATTAACACCGTCTCCTACGCCTGCTTCTTCAGTCTGCGCAGGCTGCGTAAGATCTCCCAAGTGGCTACTCCTACACATGAGACGTACCTTGAGACACGCTCTTATCACCAGTCGACTAGACTACAGCAACACCCTGTATGTAATGATGTAGCAGGAATGTTAGCACTGTCCCTCATGTCACATTGATCATCTATATGTCACATTTTATACATTATGTTAATCCAAGTACTAATAGATTGATTTTAAAGTGATGCACTGAGAAGCCATATTAGTGTGCATACACTCTAGACTAACTAATGAAACCCATGTGGTATAGAGCAGTGGTTCCCAACCTGTGGTCCGGGGACCCCTGGGGGTCAACGAAGACCCCTCAGGGGGTCCCCGACTGCTTGGAAAAATGACTAATATTAACAGATTAGGCCCCCACCTATCAGTAAGGACTCAGTGGGGGGTCCATGGGTTCCAATAATGATTCAGTGGGGATCCCCGTGTTCCATTAATTATACAGTGGGGGTCCACAGAAGTCAAAAGGTTGGGAACCACTGGTATAGAGTTTATATTTCATGTTTGAAGAATTATTTTATGATTATGTTATATTTTAGAGTGAAAACTAACGGTTTGCATTACAAAGATAGAGAAATGCAGTTCTGCACAGCATTAAAAGAAATGTACTGACAGAATTATTCCATTTAAAGTTCCATTTAAAGTTACTGTACCATGAACGCTTATTAACATTGAATTCATAGCTTCCATATTAAATGTGTTTTATACGTGTGTTTGAATGTGCTGTTTTAATTTACTTGCATTAGCCTAAGTGAGGCCTGTTATGCCCTGTAAGTGTGATTGGGCAAAAACATTTTTGTCATCTTGCTAACGTGGACCTTTCTTCCAGATTTCATTCTCATGAGAATGCTAGCTTGGTAATAGATGTCTATTGTTTTACACATAACGAGCCTGGGAAGTTGTCCTTGAATACAGAACATCCGGGACTGTGGACTGGCAACATTTACAATTGTTACAATCGTGCACTGGAGAGTACAGATGGACTACGTTCTCATGAAAGTCTCGGGAATAATCATTAGTGTTGCAGTCTGAATCAAATGATAGTTTCTATTAGATGTTACACCTTCAACATCAATGATGAATGGACAAATCATTTTGCCCTATGAACTTTAATATACCGTTCCTCAGCTGGACTTTGTTTAGAAGACGAGCTGTCCCTTTCCAGATCCCATTTTAGCTGTCTGTTCCATCCTATTCTACTTGCAGAACCCCTTAGACTCTGAGAGGTATTGCCCTCTCCTCCCTTGCCCCTTTGAAATGCTTTGCTGAGACTTAGAGATTTTTCCCCTGACCCAGACTCTTGACCGAGCTTCTGAAACGCTGAAGCCTTCCCTTTTTACTTCTCTTTTGCCCAGTTTAGTTAGTGGCCTATTGCCCAAGATTTCCCTTTTCTGAAATCTTTTTGCCCTTTTTGTCCTTTTCATCTTTTGTCTGCATGTACTCCATCTAGCACATGTCAATCCTGATTGGCTTATCTGTAGGGACTCTCTCTTGTCCAAACTAGCTGAATATAAATGATTGAAATTGCCTTAACACTTATTAGAACTAAGCAATACTTGTTTTCTGAACATCTGGAAATTCTGCTGATGTTCTGTATTGTATTTGATGAGTGTTTAGTTCTTCTAATGTTAGTTTACCTGAACTTATTGTGTCTCCTTGGGCAAACCTTGGTGATTTTGTATCTTTATAACTTTGTCTTGTTAGATATCTACTTGACTTTGAGCCTAAGCGTGTAATAAAAGCAATTCACTTCAGTCTCGACTGGAGTTTTCCTTGTACGCCCACATTGTTCATATTGTGTAATTGAATTGGTTTGTATTAAAATGTAATGACCTGTTCTCCACACCCTTATGCTGGGTACAAAGAGTGATGACCTTGTCAGGTATTGATTCCTGTGAAGTATGAAACATGTCAACAGTAGGAATTGCCTGCCATTTCCTACAAAGACTTCAGACCATACATAACACCACAGCCAGACTCATCCTCAACTTTCCCCGACAATCCCACATCAAACCACACCTCAGGCAACTCCACTGGCTTCCTGTGCTGAACATTTGCAGAGGACAGGCCGGTTTTCTCCCTAGCTCCAACGAGCCGGTACTTAAAGAGCATGACCCTATTCATTCTGATTCTACTTCTGTACTTAACAAGCCTAATGGTGCCATTTCCTCAGAAATGATTTTGAGCCTTTCACCCTCTTTGTGTCCATACGTTCTAATTTTGGCAGGAGTATCACCACTCAAATTTGGTCAGCAGGAGTCCTGGTAACAACTCAGGAACAAGGTTGTCCATTGTCTACCATTGCATAGGCACTTTAGTGCCTAGGGCCGCAATGAGATAATTATGGTGAGGCGAGTGGATTGGTTCGGTTGTTCTGTTAAAAATATAGGGTGGATTGCATTGCTGTCAATTTTTGTAGGCCTGCCTGTGTTCAAGAGATTTTGTGCATTAAAGAAGCCCATAGTTTAGTTGAGACCGGGGTTGTTACCCTCCCATTAGGATGCTTTATAGACCAACAAACGCCATATTACGCCCCAATTATGTGAGTTCAAATGCAAAGGAAAGTATTTCTTGTTCCGATAGGTTCTCCGTGCAAGGTGATTTGGAGCAGGTAGATTGACTTAATAGGTGCCAAGTTATTACTGCCCAGGTGTGCCAAGGAGGACAGAAGCCCCGGGCAGTCACAGTAGATTGTACCCCCTACTGAGGTGGATGCAGAGCTTGGGGTCCCCTGGTATTTGTCACTTAATGTACTAAATTTGATTCCAACTACCACACTGAATAGTGTTTCCCTTAGGGATCCAGAACAAATCAAAAACATACCACTGAGCAGAGATATTTATTCTCTCAGAATATTAAACTGGAATGTGGCTGCTCTTAGATCAAAGATTGCCTTGACAGATTGGCTAACCTTTGTGCAGGAGTACTATGTTATTTTGCTACAGGAAACATAGGACACAACGTCCCTAATGGTTGATGGTTTTCATTGTTTTAATGTGCCAGCATCCCAGTCAGGCAATGGGCGTGGGTTGGCAATCTGCGTTACTACAACTCTAGGTAGTATTTCTGCTGTGAAATGTAATGATATCAGTTTTCAAGGTCTAGTAATCAGAGCAGTTTAAACACTGTATATTGTTAATTTTTATAATAATGATTTCAATGGCATTTCCAATTCTAGATTTCCTCCTTTGTTTAAATTGATTGCTGACCTGGCTGATGATGTGGTTTCTTTTGGGGGCGCGCACTGAATCTTTGCCTTGCAGGTGACTTTAACATACGCCTGCCGATGCATTATGGGGATTAATTGCTGGAATCCCAGCCTACTTTTGATCCCTGTTGCGCAGAGTTGTTTTTCTTTTTAGTGTCTCAGGATATGAATAAAGTAATGGCGTTCTCAGGTCCCACCGATAGTATTGTTCCCACCTTCAAGGGGCACGGTAGGCCGTCCACTATAGATTATGTATTTTCTGCTCGTAATATGAAGGAAGTAATCAGGTCTGGGAGGGTTATCCAATCTAGCTATAGCGATCACAATCCGATTGAAGTTACACTCTCTGCGGGTTTTAAGGAAAAGTATAGGCGGGATGTCGGAGCATGCTTGCTGAAACCTAGTACTGACAGTTTAAGATTACTTTTGAGAAGGACGAGCCCTGAGCTAACATTGAATGAGGTTGTTGAAGGAAATTTAGAGTTGTTTAATTTGTGTTTGGCAGAAGACCTCTCTGGACAATATGTGGTGGAATCCTTTTCTACCGTGTGCTTTGGGATTAGGCAGGCTCTGTCAAAACCAACTAAATTTACGTGATATTACGCGATAGTTTAATGCTGACTGTTCAGTGGCAAATCAGGCTCTTCGATGTGCACTTGGTGTCAACCCAAGGGATCCTGTTCTAGTAGCGCATCAATGCAAGCAGTATAAAGCAATCACGTGCAAGCGTCGGTATGAGTTTGTGTCCGCATGGTCGAAAGTGTTAGCCCAGTCTGCTGAACAGGGAAATAGTACTTTGTTCTGGGCTACTGTAGCTGATGTTAAGCATGTCAATGGCTCGACTAACACTATTTCGTGCAAAATTGTAGCAAGTGTTTTAGAAAAACACTTTAGTATCATTTATGTGGCTCTTTTGTCACCTGGTTCATTTTCTATTGATTATGATGTGGCAGTTTGTTTTCAGACAACTATAGAGGAAGTAGAAAATGCAATTGAGCAAAGTGTGGCCAGAAAGGCCCCTAGTTCTGATGGGATACCTATTGACCTTATTAAATGTAATATTGGCCTTTGGGCTCCCTTGCTTGCTAATGTTTTCAATAATTTAACCTGTTGTCCTCTCCCTGCTAGCTGGACACTTCAATAATAGTTCCTATTTTCAAGAAAGGAGACCGTTCATAACCAGCCTGTTATCGGTCAACATCTTTAATCGACACAACAGCTATGATTTTGAGCCGAATTGTTTACAATAGGATTATGGCTTGGGTTGGGGAAGAGTCTGTCTTGCATAATTGTCAATATGGGTTTAGGCGCAAAATTGGTACTATCGAGCAATGTCTTAATCTTAATTTGGTTTTACAAGTATACAGTGACTAAACAGTCCCCACAATATCTAGCGTAAATGGACCTCTCGTCAGCATTGGACTGTGTGAATTGCGCCAAGCTGTGGCACTCAGCTGCCGTGAGAGGCCTGCGCCTAACCCTAGTTCATTTTCTTTCATACTTGCATTCAGATATGAGAGCTCGGGTTCGCATTAGTAAGCATGGTGATGTGTCAGGGGACATCGGAATATACTGAGGAGTGTTCATTCTTTAGATTAATGATCTGCAGCCACACCTGATACAGGCCACCTCATTCTTCCGGTTCTACAGGGTAAACCCCTCCCTACGTTACTGTATGGGGATGACTCAGTACTTTTGGTACAAGCTCCCAGAGCCCTGTGGATGTTGGTTTATGTGTTTGTTGGATTTATGATGCCCCTGGACCTTCAAACCAACTTTAGGAAGTCCCATATTATGGCTTGTTGCCCTATGTGTTCTTCACTGTCCAATGTGTCATTTGGTAATCACACCTGACAAGTATTAATCATTTTCCTTATCTGGTTATTGTTTTTTCAGCTCAGGGTACCTGAATAACTAATATTGAGCAGCGACCCACCAAATTTTCATCAGCGAATGGGTTGTTATGTAGTATTCCTCAGGGTGGGGGTTTTGTGACATCACTGCTTAAAGTATATAGTTCACAGTGTGTCCCAACTGTGATGTGTGGGGCTGAGGTGTGGGGAATTGCACACTGCATGGCTCGACAATGAAAAGAAAATAGATTTTGTTGAAGGCTTTTATCAGTCCCCATTTCTGCCTCCCACTTCATTTGCCACGGGGAATTAGGACTCCCCTACATTGAAGATGTAATAAGGGTGTGTCCAATAATAGTTCTGGCTTGCCTTTTGGCATAATTCAGAGGCTGTCCTGACTAAATAGATAATATTGGACTGTTTGTCTTATGAAAAGGGGTTGTCTATTCCTGCTTTGCCTTTGTAAAAAGAGATCATAACAACATTGGAATGCTAACCCTTTTTATTGACCCGTCCTCATGTATGAGAGTATATAAGAAAGCTGTGGCCAAAGCACCTCATGATTATGAGGATTTCTGGTGCATCAGGGCTGAGGGAGGGAAGCCCAGTGTGGACCATTATCTTTTTCTAGGTGAAATGAATTGTTCAACTGATTATAATAAGCTTGTGTGCACAATCCGGGGGGGTTCTTTGCTCTTCCGCTTCAGGTCTGGCATATTCCAATCTATGCTGTGCTTTCCAGCGGGATTTATGCATGATTTTAACTCTAAGCATTGTCCCTGTCATGATTCATATGGTCAATCTCTGTTGCATTTTATGTTTTGTTGCTAATTGTATGACCACTGTAGAAAGTGTTTCTTAATTCCACTTCTAAAGAAATACTGTCATGATCCTGGTCAATGTAAAACTGCTCTTAGATTTTTTTATGTTACTTATTAATGAGGAAGTGTTTTTTACGATGGGACTCTTTTAAAGTCTATTGTTCGTGTGCGTAGGTCTATCCCATTTTAATCATATGTGTGTTTTTACATTTTTATTCTTGACCTGTTATTTATGCATGTTTTGTGTTGTGTATACTTTTATGGATATTAACATTTCCGAATTAAGTTACAAAAACAAATTAAAAAAAATTGTAGGTTTTAAAATGCCAGTTTTAGAAAGTGGGCAATTTCTTGCTTAACCATTCAGTGCCTTTGTCTGTATGTGTAATACACATCTGGGTCAGGATGATAGTTGGGCTGTTTTTGCATTCACTCCAGACATTCACACAAAGGGAGCTGAGGTGCGCCCTGCATATCCTGATGGCTCATCACCAGGCTGATGGGTCATCCTGAGGTAGGGTGGTGGGAGGAGCTGACACTTGCACCTGAATAAGGCTGTGCCTGTCCTCACACAAAGCGGGTCTCCAACCCCCTGAAGTATGTCTGGGGCCACGACAGGCAAAGACAGGGTCTTGTGCACTACACAGTCTTGTCTTTGAAGTTAGCCTACTTCAAAGACAGAAATGGGTATAAGTACTGAACCTCTGACACCACATAGTTAGAACGTTTCTGGACTGAAGACATTCTGCCAGGAAGAAGAGCTAGATGCTGTAGGAGGGCCTGCCACTCTTCATGTTGCTTTGCTGTTCAGGCCTGCTGCTTCTGTCCTGGGACTCAAAGGACTGGGCTTTGCTTTCTACATCCTACTTTCCAAGGTTCTCCAAGGGCTTGAACTGAGCTTGCCTTCTGTTAAGAAGTCTCAAGGCCATCAAAGACTTCACCTGCCAGCACCTAGGCTCACTCGCTGAGAGTCCATACTTGCCAAGTGGTGCCATATCCAATTCCTGGGCCCTTGGAAGTGAACTCTTGTACATCCAAGTAGAAACTAAGCACATTGACTCCAGAATGACTGTGGAACCGGCGCCACTCTCTGACTCCACGCTGCTGCCTGTGTCGGTGCCATTGTCCCCGCTGAGAGCAGTGACCACAACTTGCAACACAGGCCAGACACTGCCGCAGTGCGTCCGAAGTCCTGCCACAGCGTGAGTCTCGAGTGCCGTGTCACTGACATCCGTGACACCCAACTCTGCTGCAGTGCTTGTGGCCTCGTGTTGTGTCTGCGACACCATAAAGTTGAGGCTTTGCATCTTGATCTGCTGGATTAATCGATCACGCCCTGTCATAAGGAACCGACACCTTGCCACTGATGCTGTATCACCTCTCCTGCAAACGGGAATAGATGCCTCACCTCTCCTCCCTAGCAGTAAGGAACCAATGCCTCACCTCCCCGGTAGTAGTAAGGAACTGATGCCGCACCCGCTTCAGTAACGCCTCACCTCGCCGACACCGTGCAACGTGCTTGTTTCCTCATCGTTTTCCAAGGTACTGTACCGAGGGTCTGTGCAACTCTGTGACTCTCTCACAAGTGGCGTCGCTGTTGGAAGCAACTCTGTCAAGACATTGTGATATCCCCCATTGGAGCTATTATGTTTCTAAGCACTATACTCAGATTTTATCTTTGAAACTTTACTTGTGTATGTTGAATTTTTGTTGTTTTGGTCTTGTTTTACTCAGATAAATATTGGCTATTTTTCTAAACTGGTGTGGAGTACTTTTGTGGTTTTCTCACTGTGTTACTGTGTGTGTGTGTGTGTGTGTACAAATACTTTACACATTGCCTCTGAGATAAGCCTGACTGCTCATGCCAAGCTACCAAGTGGGTGGAGATGGGGTTGTCTTAGCTGTGTGGATCCCTTACCCTGACTAGAGTGAGGGTCCCTACTTGGACAGGGTGCAAACCACTGCCAACTAAAGACCCCCATTTCTAACACTGATTGATTAACTGATTTGTTGATTAAGAGTTTTCTATCCATTTGTGTATGTCATCATGTACTACAAATCATAATGTGACAATGAAGGTCACTTGTCTCATAGTTGAAGACTATACAGCAACATTTTAAATATCATCCAATTTAGAAAGGCTGAGTAGGACATAGGAGGTCATTACGACCCTGGCGGTCGGCGATAATATCGAGGTAAGTACTGCCAACAACCTGGCGGTACTTACCTCCATATTATGACATTGGCGGGTTGGCTGAAGACAACCAACAATGTACCACTCCGACCGCCATGGCGGTAACAGCCGCCGGGCTGGAGATATCGATATCCAGCCCGGCAGCCGTCACTGTTCCGCCTGCGGGATTATGACCCCGCCTACCGCCATGGTTTTCGTGGCTTTCTTAACACCACGAAAAACATTGTGGTAGGCACTATCAGTGACAGGGAATTCCTTTCCTGTCACTGTTAGGGGTCTTCCCCTCCCTCTCCAGTTAGCCCCCCAACCCCTCCTACCTCTCCAAAGCCTCCCCACCCCCTTACATTCACACCCCTTCACACACACACACACGCATACACACTCCCATTCCCACATTTATCCACGCATTCATACATACATTCACACACAGATCCGCACACACTTTCAAACATACACCCATGTAGGAGGCTGGCCTGGCTTATAGTGGGTACCTGATGATACTTACACCTTGTGCCAGGTCCAGTTATCCCTTATTAGTAGATTAGTAGTGTTCTAGCTGCTTAGGCTGATAGAGGTAGCTATAGCAGAGCAGCTTAGGCTGAACTAGGAGACATGCAAAGCTCCTACTATACCACTTATATCACATAGGTACTATATTATAAGAAACACAATACTCAGAGTTACTAAAAATAAAGGTACTTTATTTTAGTGACAATGTGCCAAAAATATCTCAGAGGATATACTCCCTTAGGAGGTAAGTAAAATACACAAAATATACACACAAACCAAAATCAGGTAAGTAAAAGAGTTAGAAAATAGTGCAAACATTGTAGAATACAATAGGATGCAATAGGCCTAGGGGCAACACAAACCATATACTCTAAAAGTGGAATGCGAACCACAAATGGACCCCTGGGCTAGTGTAGTGTGTAGAGGGTCGCTGGGAGTGTAATAAAACACTAAGGCCCATATTTATACTTTTTTAGTGCAGCATTTGCGTCATTTTTTTACGCAAAAGCGGCGCAAACTTACAAAATCCAATTGTATTTTGTAAGTTTTGTGTCGCTTTTGCATCAAAAAGTGACGCAAATGCTGTGCTAAAAAAGTATAAATATGGTCTAAGGGTGTCCAAGACCCTGAAAAGTAGAAGTAAAGTGATAGTACTTTGCCAGAAACACACTAAACTCGTGATAGAGGATTCTGCAAAGACCACAACAGACTGCAAAGCACTGAAGACGGATTCCTGGACCTGAGGATGTGCAAAGGAAGGGGGCCAAGTCCAAGAGTTGTGAAAGTGTCCAGGGGGGCAGGAGCCCACTAAACCCCGGATGAAGGTGCAAAATGGCTGCTGGATGGAAGAAGTTGAAGATTCTGCAACAACAAAAGGTGCTAGGAACTTCTCCTTTGTGCAGAAGATGTCCCACGGAGTGCTGGAGGACGCAGAGTTGTTTCTTTGGAGAAAGACCGCAAACAAACCTTGCTAGCTGCAAAGGTCACGGTTAAAGAAAAAGGGTGCTGCCCAGGCCCAGGAAGTACGAGGATGTCGCCACTTGGGAGAGGAGACAGAGGGGGCCCTCAGCAACACAGAGAGCCCATGCACAAGAAGGCAGCACCTGCAGAAGTCCTTGAACACGGGTTCAAGAAGACTGAGCACGTCAGTCATCTCAAAACTACAAAAGAGGGACCCATGAAGCCGGTGGTCAACTCAGCGAGTTGAGCAATGCAGGACGGAGTGCTGGGGACCTGGGCTAGGCTGTGCATGAAGGATTCCTTGCAAAAGTGCACAGAAGCCCTAGCAGCTGAAGTTCATGCGGTGCACAGGATTACAATCTGGAGAGGGGAGACAAGGACTATGGGCCAGATGTAGTAAGCCGTTTGCATGTCGCAAAATGCAAAAATCGCAGTTTGCGGCATGCAAACGGCCGAACGCGATGCTCATTCCCAAATTGCGAGTCGGGACCGACTCGCAATTTGGGAATGCGACTCGCAAATAGAAAGGGGTTTTCCCTTCCTATTTGCGACTCGCATCGCAATTCAGAGTTGTTTTGTGACCGCGAATGTGGTCGCAAACCAACTCTCAGTTACCACCAGTGTCACACTGGTGGTAACTCATTTGCAAAAGGGAAGGAATCCCAATGGGACCCTTTCTCCTTTGTGAATGTCGCCAAAATTATTTTTTCAGAGCAGGCAGTCGTCCTATGGACCACTGCCTGCTCTGAAAAAAATGAAACAACATGGTTTAGGTTTATTTTTCATTTTGCAATTCGTTTTCCTTTAAGAAAAACGGGCTGCAAAATCAAAAAAAAAAACTGCTTTATTTATAAAGCAGTCAAAGACATGGAGGTCTGCTGACTACAGCAGGCCACCATCCCTGTGAGTGCAGGGACTCGCTATGGGGTCGCAAAATGCAACCCACCTCATGAATATTGATGAGGTGGGTCTTTGCGACCCCATAGCGAGTCGCAGATGGTGTCTGAGACACCATTCTGCATATGCTTTTGCGAGTCTGAAATTGCGAGTCGCACCGACTCGCAATTTCAGACCCGCAAAAGCATATCTTCCTACATCTGGCCCTTACCTCCTCCAAATTTGGACAGTTGGACCACTGGACAGTATGGGTCACTTGGGTCCACCACCTGTGTTCCAGGGGCCACCCTTGTCAGGATGAGAGGGGTCCCCGAGTACCTGTGATGCTGAAGTTTGGTGCCTGCTGAAGCAGGGGGAAGACTCCGTCAACCCACAGGAGATTTCTTCATGGCTTCCAGTGCAGGATGAAGGCAGACAGCCCCCAAAGCATGCACCACCAGGAAACAGTTGAGAAAGCCGGCAGGATTAGGCGCTACAATGTCGCTGGTAGTCTTCTTGCTACTTAGTTGCAGTTTTGCAGGCGTCCTGGAGCAGTCAACGGTCGATCCTTGGCAAATGCGAAGAGGGAGATGCAGAGGAACTCTGGTGAATTCTTGCAAGTTGTTATCTGAGGAAAAGCCCACTGGAGAGACCCTAAATAGCCCTCAGAGGAGGATTGGCCACGTAGTGAGGTAAGCACCTATCAGGAGGGGTCTCTGACGTCACCTGCTGGCACTGGCCATTAGAGGCCTCCATTGTGCCCTCACACCTCTGGATTCAATATGGCACACACTGGAGGAGCTCTGGGCACCACCCCTGGGGTGGTGATGGACAGGGGAGTGGTCACTCCCCTTTCCTTTGTCCAGTTTCATGCCAGAGCAGGGACTGGGGGTTCCCTGAACCGGTGTAGACTGGCTTATGCAAGGAGGGCACCATCTGTGCCCTTCAAAGCATTTCCAGAGGCTGGGGGAGGCTACTCATCCCCAGCCCTTAACACCTATTTCCAAAGGGAGAGGGTGTAACACCCTCTCTCAGAAGAAATCCTTTGTTCTTCCTTCCTGGGACTGGGCTTCCCAGACCCCAGGAGGGCAGAACCCTGTCGGTGGGTTGGCAGCAGCGGTAGCTGCAGAGAAAACCCCAGAGAGCTGGTTTGGCAGTACCAGGGGTCCATACTGGAGCCCCGGGGATGCATGGGATTGGCACCCTAATACCAGATTTGGCATGGGGGGACAATTCCATGATCTTAGACATGTTACATGGCCAGATTCGGAGTTACCATTGTGAAGCCACATATAGGTATTGACCTATATGTAGTGCACACGTGTAATGGTGTCCCCGCACTCACAAAGTCCGGGGAAATTGCCCTGAACTATGTGGGAGCACCTTTGCTAGTGCAAGGGTGCCCTCACACTTAATAACTTTGCACCTAACCTTCACTAAGTGAGGGTTAGACATATAGTTGACTTATAAGTTACTTAAGTGCAGTGTAAAATGGCTGTGAAATAACGTGTGCGTTATTTCACTCAGGCTGCAGTGGCAGTCCTGTGTAAGATTTGTCTGAGCTCCCTTTGGGTGGCAAAAGAAATGCTGCAGCCCATAGGGATCTCCTGGAACCCCAATACCCTGGCTACCTAGGTACCATATACTAGGGAATAATAAGGGTGTTCCAGTGTGCCAATTAGAATTGGTAAAAATGGTCACTAGCCTATAAAGACAATTTTAAAGGCAGAGAGAGCATAAGCACTGAGGTTAGCAGAGCCTCAGTGACACAGTTAGTCACTACACAGGTACACACATTTAGGCCACAAACTATGAGCACTGGGGTCCTGGCTAGCAGGATCCCAGTGAGACAGGCAAAAACAAACTTACATACTTGTAAAAATGGGGGTAACATGCCAGGCAGGATGGCACTTTCCTACACAACCCTCCCCCCCAAACGAGGGACAATAAGGCTAACCTTGCCCTGATGAATCTTCATTGTCTAAGTGGAAATATCTGGAGAGTCCATTTGCATTGGAGTGGGTACTCCCAGGTCTATGTTCCACTGTATAGTCCATTCCCTGTAGGGAGATGGACCACCTCAACAATTTAGGGTTTTCACCATTCATTTGTTTAAGCCATAATAGAGGTTTGTGGTCTGTCTGAACAATAAAGTGAGTACCAAACAGGTATGGTCTCAACCTTTTCAGTGCTCAGATCACAGCAAAGGCCTCCCTCTCTATGGCAGACCAACGCTTTTCTCTACGGGTCAACCTCCTGCTGATAAAAGCAACAGGTTGATCCTGGCCCTCAGTGTTAAGCTGTGATAGAACTGCCCCTACCCCTAATTCAGAAGCATCAGTCTGGACTATGAATTTCTTGGAGTAACAAGGGCTTTTTAGGACAGGTGCATAGCACATGGCCTGTTTGAGCTCATCAAAAGCCTTTTCACAGCTAGCTGTCCACAATACCTTTTTAGGCATCTTTTTGCTGGTGAGGTCATTAAGAGGGGCTGCAATGGAGCCATAGTTCTTAATGAACCTCCTATAGTACCCTGTGAGGCCTGAGAAGGCTCTCACCTGGGTTTGAGTTGTAGGGGGAGCCCATTCCATAATGGTCTGGATCTTCTAGGTGGCCCAGATAAACCACTTTCCCCTGCCCTATCTGGCACTTTGAAGCCTTGATAATGAGGCCTGCCTTTTGCAGGGCCTCCAAAACTTTCCATAGGTGGACCAGGTGATCATCACAGGTGGAGCTAAAGACAGCTATATCATCTAGATATGCTGCACTAAAGGCTTCCAACCCTTGCAGGACTGTATATACCAACCTCTGAAAAGTGGCAGGTGCATTTTGCAAACCAAAGGGGCATTACAGTGAACTGATAGTGCCCTCCAGTGGTGGAAAATGCTGTTTTAGGTTTAGCATCTTCTGACAACTTAATCTGCCAATACCCTGCAGTTAAGTCAAAAGAGCGTAGATACTTGGCAGAAGCCAGTGTATCTATTAGCTCATCTGCCCTGGGTAGAGGGTGAGCATCAGTTTTGGTTACCTGATTGAGTCCTCTATAGTTAACACAAAACCTCATTTCCTTTTCACCATCTTTACTATGAGGTTTAGGGACAAGCACCACTGGGCTAGCCCATAGGCTTTCAGAAGGCTCAATCACTCCCAGATCTAACATTTTCTGTACCTCTTGTTTTATGCAGTCTCTGACATGGTCAGGCTGCCTATAAATCTTACTTTTGACAGGTAAACTGTCTCCAGTGTCGATTGTGTGCTCACACCAGGTAGTTGTACCTGGGATCAGTGAGAAGAGGTCAGAGAACTGGTCTAGGAGATTTATGCAGTTGTCCTTCTGCTCAGTAGTAAGGCAATCTGCAAGCACAACTCCCTCCACTAAGCCATCAGCTTCAGTGGTGGAGAAGAGGTCAGGGAGAGGGTCACTCTCTCCTTCCTGCCCCTCATATCAGTTGCCATGAGCAGGGTTAAGTCAGCCCTGTCATAATAAGGTTTTAGGCGACTGACATGGAGCACCCTAAGGGGACTCCTGGCAGTTCCCAGGTCTACCAAATAGGTGACCTCACCTTTCTTTTCTACTATGAGATGGGGTCCACTCCATTTGTCCTGGAGTGCTCTTTGGGCCACAGGCTCCAATACCCACAGGCTCCAATACCCACACCTTCTGTCCTGGGTGGTACTTGGTCAGGACATTTTTCTGGTCATGCCATTGCTTTTGGAGCTCTTGGCTGGCCGGAAGATTTTTACTGGCCTTTTTCATGTACTCAGCCATTCTGGATCTTAGGCCAAGTACATAATCCACAATGCCTTGCTTGGGAGCTTTTACAGGTTGTTCCCAACCCTCCTTCACAAGAGCAAGGGGACCTCTTACAGGGTGCCCAAAGCGGAGTTCAAACGGCTAAAGCCCACTCCTTTTTGGGGTACCTCCCTATAAGCAAAAAGGAGCCATGGCAACAGGACCTACCATCTCCTCCTGAGTTTTTCAGGGAGTCCCATGATCATGCCTTTGAGAGTTTTCTTAAACCTCTCAACCAGACCATTTGTTTGTGGATGATAAGGAGTAGGGAACTTGTAAGTTACACCACACTCCTTCCACATAGCTTTGAGGTATGCAGACATGAAGTTACTACCTCTGTCTGACACCACTTTCTTAGGGAAACCCACTCTGGAAAAGATTCTCAGGAGGGTATTTGCCACTGCAGGAGCTGTAGTGGTCCTTAAGGGTATATCTTCAGGATACCTAGTGGCATGGTCCACTACCACAAGGATAAACCTATTGCCTGAAGATGTTAGAGGGTCAAGGGGCCAACTATGTCAACCCCTACCCTTTCAAAGGGCACCACAACAACTGGAAGTGGAATTAAGGGGGCCTTAGGTGTGCCACCAGTCTTGCCACTGGCTTGGCAGCTCACACAGGAGCGACAAAACTCCTTGGTGTCCCCTACATGTGAGGCCAGTGAAACAATGGAACAAGTCTGTCCCAAGTTTTATTCTGGCCCAAATGCCCAGCCAAAGGAATATCATGAGCCAAAGTCAGAAGAAACTCCCTATACTGCAAAGGGATGACCAATATCCTGGCAGCTCCAGGTTTGGGGTCCCTTGACTCAGTGTAGAGGAGGTTATCTTCCCAATAGACTTTATGGCTATCAGTGATATTCCCATTCTGTTGTTTGACAGCTTGCTGTCTTAAACCCTTTAGTGTGGGACAGGTCTGCTGTGCCACACTCAGCTCTTCCCTAGCAGGTCCCCCTGCACCCAAACGCTCAGCAGCGTCTGCTGCTAGCTCATCTGGTGTAGGTTCTGCACAGGGAGAGGATTCCTCTTCCTCAAAAGGGGAATCTTCTGGAGAGGGAGGGATAGTGGGCAAGGATTTACCCTTTTTACCACTAGCTTTAGGGAGCACTTGGTCCATTGTTCCAGGGTCCAAGCTTCCCTGTCCTCTTTGCTTCTGGGCCTGAGCCCTTGTGAGAGCAAAGATATGCCCTGGAATGTCCAGCATTGCTGCATGAGCCTCCAACTCCACTTCAGCCCAAGCCGATGTCTCCAAATTATTGCCTCGTAAGCAGTCCACAGGTAAATCAGTGGCTACCACAACTTTCTTTGGACCAGTAACCCCCTCCCGAGTTGGGATTCACAACAGCCATGGGGTGGCTAAGAGTGTTGTTATGAGCATCAGTCACTTGGTACTGCTGACCAAGTAGGTGTTGATCAGGGCGAACCAGTTTCTCACTCACCATAGTGACTCTGGCGGCTCCTGTATCCCTGTAGGCCTCAACCTCAACACCATTTATTAGGGGAAGTTGCTTGTACTTGCCCATATTAAGGGGACAAGCAACCAAGGTGGCAAAGTCAATACCACCATCAGAGACTAAAACAGCCTCTGTGGTCTCCCTAACAAGACCAACCCCAACTACATTACCAATGGTGAGCCTAGCTACACCCTTTGATTGGCTATTTGTAGTATTCTTCCCACCACCACTGCTATTACTAGGGGCACTAAAGGATGCAGTTGGGGTTGTGGTAGTGGGAGCTTTGGTGTTTTTCTTTGGACAAGTGGAATCCCTTGCCCAAAGGCCTTTACTTTTACATAAATAACACCATGGCTTCTTTTGATTGTTAGAAGAGGATTTGGACCCACCTCCTCCAGAGGATTTTTGTGGGTCTGATGAAGACTCAGAATGTTTTTTATCTTTGTCTCCACCCTTGTCAGAAGACGTACCATCCTTTTTCTTGCCATCCTTGTCACCACCTGTATGAGCTTTTCTGCTCACTCTTGTTCTGACCCATTTGTCTGCCTTCTTTCCCAATTGTTGGGGAGAGGTCAGATCTGAGTCTACCAAGTACTGATGCAACAAGTCAGACACACAATTATTCAAAATATGCTCTCTCAAAATAAGATTATATAGGCTTTCATAGTCAGTCACCTTACTGCCATGTAACCATCCCTCCAAGGCCTTCACTGATCTGTCTACAAAGTCTTTCCAGTCTTGAGAGGACTCTTTTCTGGTGTCTCTGAACTTTATCCTGTATTGTTCAGTGGTTAAGCCAAATCCATCTAAGAGTGCATCTTTCAAAACTTTGTAGTTGTTGGCATCACTCTCTCTGACAGTAAGTAGCCTATCCCTACCCTTGCCAGTGAAAGATAGCCACAAGATAGCAGCCCACTGCCTTTGAGGGACCAGCTGTACCATACAGGCCCTCTCAAGTGCAGCAAACCACTTGTTTATGTCATCCCCCTCCTTGTAAGGGGGGACAGTTATGTGCAGGTTTCTTGAATCTGTTTCTCTTACAGGATGACTATCAAGAACACTGCTGCTGCCACCATGGGGAACTAACCCCAACTTCTGTCTTTCCCTCTCTACATCTAGAGACTCCCTGTCTAATGCCAACTGCTGCTGTCTCAGCTTCAGTCTGGCCTCTTCCAACCTCAGCTTTCTGAGTTCCCTGTCCAGGGTGTTATCCTCAGGGTGGGAGGCTTGGGAATGCTCTGACACAGAGGTGATGTGGGAAATGGCAGAAGTGGACCTGTCTCTAACTGCCTGAACTCTAGTTACCTGGTCTTTTGGAGTGAAAGGTGCCCTACTGATGTGTGACCCCCTCCCACTATCAGCTTCACTGGATGGCCTGTTAGATGACAGGTCTTTGGAGGAACCCTCCCCAGAGTCCTCGGGCCCTCCTCTGATTCTACCTGGGTACCCTCCTCTTCTACCTCCTGATCCTGGGATGGGCCAGACTGGTTCTGGTAACTTTCTAGGAGAAGGCTAAGAAGAAGGTCTTTGGTAGGGTTCTTACCAATGCTTAAACTTCTTTCTAGGCAGGGACCCCTCAAACCTTTAAAGTTTAAATTGCCATAAGTTGTCTGGACAACTTTGAGAGTGGCCTCTACTACAGACATAGGGGGTGATTCTGATTCTGGCGGGCGGCGGAGGCCGCCCGCCAGAATTCCGCCCCCATTATATCGCTCCGCGGTCAGAAGACCGCGGAGGGTATTCTGAGTTTTTCCCTGGGCTGGCGGGCGGTCTCCAAAAGACCGCCCGCCAGCCCAGGGAAAAACTCCCTTCCCACGAGGATGCCGGCTCGTAATCGAGCCGGCGGAGTGGGAAGGTGCGACGGGTGCAGTGGCACCCGTCGCGTATTTCAGTGTCTGCAAGGCAGACACTGAAATACTTTGCGGGGCCCTCTTACGGGGGCCCCTGCCGTGCCCATGCCATTGGCATGGGCACGGCAGGGGCCCCCAGGGGCCCCCAGGGGCCCCGCGACCCCCCCTACCGCCATCCTGTTCATGGCGGCTTTCCCGCCATGAACAGGATGGGGGTAGGGGGGGTCAGAATCCTCATGGCGGCGGAGCGCGCTCCGCCGCCATGAAGGATTCCCCCAAGCAGCGGTAAGTCGGCGGGAGCCCGCCGACTTGCCGCTTCTGACCGCGGCTGAACCGCCGCGGTCAGAATGCTCGTGGGAGCACCGCCAGCCTGTTGGCGGTGCTCCCGTGGTCGGTGGCCCTGGCGGCCACCGGCCGCCAGGGTCAGAATGACCCCCATGGTTGCAAGAAAGAGTTTAGGATAGTGAAAAAAAAGTTCAGAAATTTTTTCAAGAAAAGAGAAAACTTTTTCAAACTTTTCAAAACTTTTTAGAAACTTTGTAGAAAGTTTTTAGAAAGAGAGTTAGACTGTTTAGGTTAACTGTGTATACTTTTAAGTATTTGGAATATGTTTTTCTTATGAAAAGCAACAATGACAAAGTGGTAAAGCAGTTACAAGTACTTATCCCACCGCTGCACCACCAATGTAGGAGGCTGGCCTGGCTTATAGTGGGTACCTGATGGTACTTACACCTTGTGCCAGGTTCAGTTATCCCTTATTAGTAGATTAGTAGTGTTCTAGCTGCTTAGTCTGATAGAGGTAGCTATAGCAGAGCAGCTTAGGCTGAACTAGGAGACATGCAAAGCTCCTATTATACCACTTATATCATATAGGTACTATATTAGAAGAAACACAATACTCAGAGTTACTAAAAATAAAGGTACTTAATTTTAGTGACAATGTGCCAAAAATATCTCAGAGGATATACTTCCTTAAGAGGTAAGTAAAATACACAAATATACACACAAACCAAAATCAGGTAAGTACAAGAGTTAGAAAATAGTGTAAACACTGTAGAATACAATAGGATGCAATAGGCCTACGGGCAACACAAAGCATATACTCTGAAAGTGGAATGCGAACCACGAATGGACCCCTAGGCTAGTGTAGTGTGTAGAGGGTCGTTGGGTGTGTAAGAAAACACTAAGGGTGTCCAAGATACCCCACCCCAAGACCCTGAAAAGTAAGAGTGAAGTGATACTACTTCCCCAGGAACACACTAAACTTGTGATAGAGGATTCTGCAAAGACCACAACAGACTGCAAAGCATTGAAGACGGATTCCTGGACCTGAGGACCTGCAAATGAAGGGGACCAAGTCCAAGACCCGTGAAAGTGTCCACCCCGGATGAAGGTGCAAAATGGCTGCCTCCGGATGGAAGAAGCTGTAGATTCTGCAACAACAGAAGGTGCTAGGAACTTCTCCTTTGTGCAGAAGATGTCCGATGTAGTGCTGGAGGATGCAGAGTTGTTTCTTTGGAGAAAGACCGCAAACAGGCCTTGCTAACTGCAAAGATCGCGGTTGAAGAAAAAGGGTACTGCCAAGGACCAGGATGTCGCCACTTGGGAGAGGGGACAGAGGGGGCCCTCAGCAACACAGAGAGCCCACGCACAAGAAGGCAGCACCTGCAGAAGAACTTGAACATGGGTTCAAGAAGACTGAGCACAGCGGTCATCTCAACACTACAAAAGAGGGTCCCACGAAGCCGGTGGTCAACTCAGTGAGTTGAGCAATGCAGGACGGAGTGCTGGGGACCTGGGCTAGGCTGTGCACGAAGGATTCCTTGCAAAAGTGCACAGAAGCCCTAGCAGCTGCAGTTCAGACGGTGCACAGGATTACTGTCTGGAGAGGAGAGGCAAGGACTTATCTCCTCCAAATTTGGACAGTTGGACCACTGGGCAGTCTGAGTCACTTGGGTCCACCACCTGTGTTCCAGGGGCCACGCTGGTCAGGATGAGAGGGGTCCCAGAGAACCAGTGACGCTGAAGTTTGGTGCCTGCTGAAGCAGGGGGAAGATTCAGTCGACCCACTGGAGATTTCTTCGTGTCTTCCGGTGCAGGATGAAGGCAGACAGCTAACAAAGCATGCACCACCAGGAAACAGTCGAGAAAGCCGGCAGGATTAGGCGCTACAGTGTCACTGGTGGTCTTCTTGCTACTTTGTTGCAGTTTTGCAGGCGTCCTGGAGCAGTCAGCGGTCGATCCTTGGCAGAAGTCGAAGAGCGAGATGCAGAGGAACTCTGGTGAATTCTTGCAAGTCGTTATCTGAGGAAATGCCCACTGGAGAGACCCTAAATAGCCCTCAGAGGAGGATTGACCACCAAGTGAGGTAAGCACCTATCAGGAGGGGTCTCTGACATCACCTGCTGGCACTGGCCACTCAGAGGCCTCCATTGTGCCCTCACACCTTTGGATTCAAGATGGCAGAGGTCTGGGACACACTGGAGGAGCACTGGGCACCACCCCTGGGGTGATGATGGACAGGGGAGTGGTCACTCCCCTTTCCTTTGTACAGTTTCGCGCCAGAGCAGGGACTGGGGGTTCCCTGAACTGGTGTAGACTGGCTTATGCAAGAGGGCACCATCTGTGCCCTTCAAAGCATTTCCAGAGGCTGGGGGAGGCTACTCCTCCCCAGCCCTTAACACCTATTTCCAAAGGGAGAGGGTGTAACACACTCTCTCAGAGGAAATCCTTTGTTCTGCCTTCCTGGGACTGGGCTGCCCAGACCCCAGGAGGGCAGAACCCTGTCTGTGGGTTGGCAGCAGCGGTAGCTGCAGAGAAAACCCCAGAGAGCTGGTTTGGCAGTACCCGGGGTCCATAGTGGAGCCCCGGGGATGCATGAAATTGGCACCCCAATACCAGATTTGGCATGGGGGGACAATTCCATGATCATAGACATGTTACATGGCCATATTCGGAGTTACCCTTGTGAAGCTACATATAGGTATTGACCTATATGTAGTGCACGCGTGTAATGGTGTCCCAAACTCACAAAGTCCAGCGAAATTGCCCTGAACTATGTGGGGGCACCTTTGCTAGTGCAAGGGTGCCCTCACTCTTAATAACTTTGCACCTAACCTTCACTAAGTGAGGGTTAGACATATATGTGACTTATAAGTTACTTAAGTGCAGTGTAAAATGGCTGTGGAATAACGTGGACGTTATTTCACTCAGGCTGCAGTGGCAGTCCTGTGTAAGATTTGTCTGAGCTCCCTATGGGTGGCAAAAGAAAGGCTGCAGCCCATAGGGATCTCCTGGAACCCCAATACCCTGGCTACCTGGGTACCATATACTAGGGAATTATAAGGGTGTTCCAGTGTGCCAATTAGAATTGGTAAAAATGGTCACTAGCCTATAGCGAAAATTTTAAAGGCAGAGAGAGCATAAGTACTGAGGTTCTGGTTAGCAGAGCCTCAGTGACACAGTTAGTCACTACACAGCTACACACATTTAGGCCACAAACTATTAGCACTGGGGTCCTGGCTAGCAGGATCCCAGTGAGACAGGCAAAAACAAACTTACATACATGTAAAAATGGGGGTAACATGCCAGGCAAGATGGTACTTTCCTACAACCCAGACATGCATTCACATAACACAACATACACGCACTCACACCTCTCACTCATACATGCACACACTCATTCAACACACAACACACACCCGTATCCACGCACACACAAACATTCACACACACACACCCACATAAACACACAACACCCCTCACCCCCTTCTCCTGTCGGAGACCCGACTTACCTGTGTGCAGGGGGTCCTCCGGCAGGAGATGGGACGGGGCGTTGCTGCCACCAGCAGCGCCCGCCAGCAGAACACCACCAGACCATATTATGGGTCAGAATACGGCTGACAGCGGTCTACTGGTGTGGCGCTGCTGCTGGTGGAAGCGCCAGCTTACCGCAATCTGCCGGCAGGGCCACAGCCGGATTTCTGCCATTCTTCTGGCGGAAATCCGGCTGTGGTCATAATACGGCGGATGGCTGGTAGCCGTGGCGACGGTCTTTTGACGGCCGTCGCCGCGGCGGTAGGCGGTTTTTACCACCAATGTCATAATGAGGGCCATAGTCCCCATTTATCAGGGATCACTGAGTATAATGGACACACAGTCCCACCACGGAAAAGTCTAAGCATTCTTTGTCATCAATGAATATTGTGTACAAATGAAGTACAACACCCAATGGTAAAAAAAAATGCAATGGATTGAATTACCCAGGCCATGTGTCTGTCATTTGACCACATTATTATGATTGCCTAACTAAAATGAATGTGGGATGCTTACCTCATTATATGATGTACAAGACATGGCAATGCAGACATAATACAGATGTGAATACATAACACTGCATCACAATGCATGACATTAGACTTGACATTAAAGGCAAATGTATTCTCTGCAGTGTTGATGCTCATGCGCGGTGAGCTTGCCAAGGAAGGCTGGTCAGGCCTTCCAAGGCCCTTACTCTGTCCTCAGGTGGGCCAATACTGGTGTTTTGAGCAGTGCAAAGTAGGTCCTTCCCTAGCCTACTCCCTGCCCACCCACGGACATCATGATCCTTGATACTGATCCCGGTGGAGTGGTCTTCCAAGCGACTGTGACTTCGCAGACTCTAAGGGTGGGAATCTCCATTGCAGTGCACTATCTGGTGATCTCTTGCCCTATTGTCAGGTGTGCATCCTTGGACTGCTGGGGTCTCTATGCTTGTAGATCTGAGAAAACCTTTTGTGGACTTCCTTCTACTTGATCTCTATTTCCTTTTGGGGAAACTTGGGGCTCTCCCAGTTCACTCCTTAGCCATTTTGAGGGTCATGCAAAGGGACGAGGTAAATGCAGGAATAATCGATTTTGCAGCTTAGCTTTGTGCACTTCCCGGTACACACAGTTTATGATTTACTCCATCTATGCAGCCTATAGATAAAATCTTTGGACCTGGAAAAAGGCCGAAACAGTGAGGAGGGAGAGGGGACAAAAGCCAATGATTCATAAAGGGGCCATTGTAGATACGATATAGGAAAATGTATCCGAACTAGAGCAAGTTTCATACATTTACTTTTTTGACATGTACACAGTACACAGTACATGAAGAGGTGCAAATTTTGCCACAGAATCAGCACGCATATCTAGTGCAAATATTTTAAACATTACAAATACAAAATGCTATGCATGTATCATGTACCTATTTTGTACATGCATGCATTGGTCTCCATTCTTCGGTTGTTCTGAAGAATGGAGACCCAGGGTAGATTTTAAGGGCCAGGTTAAGAGCTTGCTCGGCCACTGACACTGCGGTTTTCCCTGGGGTGTAGCTTAGTCAGTAATATTGAGGGGGCATGAGCTTCAGATTTCCCGACAATCACCCTGGCATATAGGGGGTGATTCAGACCTTGGCGGACGGCGGAGGCCGTCCGCCAAGGTTCCGCCGCCGAATGACCGCACCGCGGTCAAAAGACCGCGGCGGCCATTTAGACATTTCCGCTGGGCCGGCGGGCGCTCTCCAAAAGAGCGCCCGCCGGCCCAGCAGAAATGCCCCTGCAACGAGGACGCCGGCTCAGAATTGAGCCGGCGTAGTTGCAGGGGTGCGACGGGTGCAGTTGCACCTGTCGCGTATTTCAGTGTCTGCAAAGCAGACACTGAAATACTTTGCGGGGCCCTCTTACGGGGGCCCCTGCAGTGCCCATGCCATTGGCATGGGCACTGCAGGGGCCCCCAGGGGCCCCGCGGCACCCCCTACCGCCATCCTGTTCATGGCGGGTTTCCCGCCATGAACAGGATGGCGGTAGGGGGTGTCTGAATCCCCATGGCGGCGGAGCGCGCTCCGCCGCCATGGAGGATTCAATGGGGCAGCGGTAAACCGGCGGGAGACCGCCGGTTTACCCTTTCTGACCGCGGCTGAACCGCCGCGGTCAGAATGCCCTCGGGAGCACCGCCAGCCTGTTGGCGGTGCTCCTGTGGTCGGTGACCCTGGCGGTCACCGGCCGCCAGGGTCAGAATGACCCCCATAATGTTAAAGTACATTATACCACAAGCAAGGTGCATAAGAGGGCCACATGTTGGTCATTTAAAAGCAGACCTTAACCTCTAGACACAGGGCCAGCTTGGGGTCCTCGATGGGGAAGCAGTGCCAGGGGCAGGTCTATGCACATACATTTTTCAAGATGGTATTGACCAACACACAAAAAGCAAGGATTAACTTGCATATTACATCAGGGAACAACGCAAGTGTGAGTTGAGATTTTTAAATATGTGCTCGATTATGCCGCAGGTCATTGTGTGTGCTCTGCTGTACATCTGTTAAGGCACAGTGTTTGGTTGTGTGAAGGAGGTGAAGGGATGGAGAGAGACAGCATGCACCATCAACTGCAAAGGAGACACCAACAGATAGATTACAGATGCTCTACATTTATTTAGCTTGTCATTTCACTCATGCAAGCTTTGACAACTCCCATCAAGAGTTATATAAGGAAGGGTTTGTGAAATGTGCCAGACAACGTGATGTCATACACTGAATTGGCATGCACTTCCTGTATATGTTTGTTGTACTCACCTAACAGTCATGTACCCCCTGTAAAGCCCGGCAACAATGTGCCCTCAACGACTGAAGGAATATGATGCTATCATTTGCTACACCTTGAAAACCGGTGTACACACGAGTGAAGTGGCCCCTAGCATTGCAGACAGCCCGCACGTTAATGAATTCGTAGTGGAATATATTTGATAATGGTGGTGCAATCTGCAATGGAAGCTCGAGGACCAGAAGGGCACAGTCGACGGTTCCTAGCTCATAGGGAAATAAGCAATTGTGTGTATGCACCGTGTCATGTTTGCCCGTAGTGAATATGGCATGGTTATGTGCTGCTACACTCACCTGGTGATGCATCTAAATAGCTGGTGCAAAGACCGGAACTGGGTTGACTGACAATCCATCTGTGGCCCTGCTGGTCCTCTGGAATGATTCAGTTGCCAGAAAGTACAGTGAAGTCCGTCCCTTTAAATGTGCAGGAATGCCAGGGAAGTAGCTGGTGATGAACAGGGCTCCTGCTACCATGTCAAAAATCACATCTAGGAGGACACAGTATCACTCACTACTTTTTCCTCCGACATACTGAAGAGAGCGATCCCCTGTCAGTATGTCTTCTCTGTTCCCCAGAATGAAGGACAACAAACACCAATGCTAATATTATGGTAAAGGTGTTAAGCTTGAGGATGGCTTGCTTCTGGTACTGACCTCCGTCTGAATGGTTTGTGTTTGGATGGAGAGAAGATGGTGAGGAATGTGGTGCAGGTGTCGTCCATGTTGCCACCTCCCTCACTTTGACAGGCGTGTGTATATATAATGAGGCAGGCTCAGGTTTACTTCATACACATTTAGTAGCGTTCTAATGAGTGGGTGTGGGTGTTTTTGTTACTTTTTGTGTTCGTTTTGCTTGCTAAGTGTCTTTGTTATTCATCAAGGAGAATTTATTTTTATTTTGTTACTTGTGTTAGTGTTGTATTGCTGCCAACTGTGGGTGTGTGTGAACTGTTATTACTTTAAACTTATGTTTGCTATGTTACCTTTTTCGTGGCACGGCTATTCCCTGTCTTCTTTGATTTCTGTGTGAAACTTCTACAGTTTCCACTTGTGTGACTTGCTGAAAGGCTAGGTTGGAGTAAAGTAGTAGTTCTACTTGAGTGATAATACTTAAGGAGTTTTAGGTGTAGGAAATGGGCCTTACTCATGATGTCATTTAGGGGTCGCCTGAGGTCGCCGCTGCGACCTCTGGCTTGCCCTTTGCTACCCCTGGCACTGCCTTTGCGACCCCTGACCTCAGCCCTTCCTCCTTCAGTTTGGGCTCCACTTTCTTTGTTTTCGGTCAATTTTTTTATCACACCAATAATAAATAGTAGTATATTATTCACTATTAGTGTAATAAAAGTGGAGTACAATTGGCTGGTGCTTGCCCTTCCATGGCAGCTGAGGTAAGCCAAAAATTCTTTGAAACGTATATTGTGTGCGTGCTTGAGGGTGAGGGTGTGCTTGTGTGAGAGAGTGTGTGTAAGTGTGATGTGTGTGTATATGTGTAAGTATGCGTGTGAGTGAAAGTGGAGGTCATAGGCCGTGTGATGTCACTTCCGCAATCCCTGGCATTTCGGTGCATGGACGTCCATGGTTTTACTTCCACTTTTATGCCTGAGTTTGAGACATTTCCCCAGCCACACCACATTTACAGTTGAATGGGAATGTTTAACGAAGACTTTTACACAATCACGCGGAACTTCGGCTTTTTCTGCTCACATTCTTACGACGAATGGGCATTTCTGTATTGCCATTCCATATACTTCGTGCGTGTGCATAGCTTATTGTTCAGCTTGTGTACGGATATGGATTTGTTGATGGGCCCGAGATTTTATACATAACACCTTAGGACAGAGTTCTAGTAATGGAGGTTTAGTGCAGCCCTTCCTCACCAACGGACAGCAACACCACTGTCTCACACGGACGTGAAAACCCCAAACCCATTTGCCTAGTTTATAGTTTATTTGCCCTTTGCAAAATGCAGCTGGTGGCATGTTTTTCTAAAGAAAATTGAAAGGACCATGCTAGTCCACTCGCACTGCTTCACTCTACGCCACTGGTGAACATGCCATATCTCAACATTGATTTCATAAGGCATTTGCTGTGTTGCTCCGAAATGTTCCTGGTTTTCAACCCATTTCTGAAGAAATACTTACTGTACATGGAGCATAGTTTCATTCAAGATGTAACCTGAACTCAGTGTAATTAGTCACCCATTATTTACAACACTATGAGCTAACATCTACCTGAGTGCATGTTTTCTTAAAGTTTGAAGTTTCATAAATGTTTTCGGGAAAGTAATTAAAAAGTTTCCTAAGGTGATAGTGATGAAGCAGAAAAAGAAAGTCTAACAAATATTCATATATCATGTAACAAAATCGTATAAGGCAATGTGATTTTAGTAAAGAAAAATAATGTATGTGGAAAATGTGCCCACAAAGTAGTTCGCCATTATTATAAATGAGCTTAATTAATCATGAAGAATCAACAATGTAGTAATCCATCATAATTGCAGATGTATTTTATGATTTTCTTGTTGAAACTGTTATATGCTTAGCTTAAATTTAGCAGAGGCTTTGGCCTAGTTGCCTGGTCTCAAATTTAACTGCATGGTTTTCACTTGTATTAACAAAGATGCATTTTAACTTTAAAAGCTGTTTTTTTCCAGTAGAAATGACTAAAACACTTATCTCAAGGTTTCGTGCTAGGCAAATTTCATCCCCTTTGAAGCAAGGTCAGTTTCTGCAGGTGCAGACAATAAAGACACTGATACAGAAATAATTGGCAAACTTTGTTGCTACTTGTGTTCCAAAACTCCAAGGACACCTTATGCATAAATGAATGCTAAGAGAAAGGCACTATTCATTGGTCAAAAAGAAACCACCCTATGGACCCTCCAATGGAAGACCCTGAAGAAATTGGAACGTTTCTTAATTAAACCCACCGGACAAAGAGAAGTCAGACATTTTTCTTTGATGCCATTTTGAAGCAAGATTCAAGAAGCCATTTTGACGATACTTTGATGCTTTTTCTCTATCCCAGAGTGAAAGAGTCTTAAGAATTCTCACCCTAGAGACTTTAACTTTAACTTTACCCCGTCTTGCCCATACGATAACTTTTGCCCCATTTTCCTTGTTGCTGCAAGGAAAACTTGCCTTAAACTCTGCCCCTTTGAAGTCTGCCCCATGCTGATCGAACCGGTACCTGAAGGACGAAGACTTTTCCTTGAATGCTGATTGTATTTGGTAATTATAAAAGGATAATTTGTATTATGCATTGTGTTTTCCTTCTTAGGTACCAACTGCTTATTTTGACAGAGCCCAAGCTAGAAGTTTTTTCTAAATTTGTGTTGACTAAATTAATTTTGCATGAAGCCCCACATGATTATTTGTATTATGCATTGTGTTTTCCTTCTTAGGTACCAACTGCTTATTTTGACAGAGCCCAAGCTAGAAGTTTTTTCAAAAAAAATTCTACATTTGTGTTGTGTTGACTAAATTCGTTTTGCATGAAGCCCCACATGCCAATGCTAATCTGAGGTTAGTTGAGGTATTCATTTGATGCACCATGATGAATTGAAATCTTGTTATGCTGACCGATGTATGCAATTAGTCAAATTCAGTTACTCTTATTAGTGATTTGCATTGCTATAACCGAGTGCATTATAATCCAAATCTTGCGTAGATTGCGTTTCTTCCGTCGCTATGGACAGCTAGTAATGTTCGTTTACGTATATCATTTGATTTTGACGCTTACTTATATTGTATAGGCTTTGTTAATATAGGGAAATAAACTCATTAACTTTTAATAAACAGGTGTGGTTATTCATGACTGAAAGGTCATGGTGTGTCTAATTGCTGATTTTCTGTTTAACTAATTTGTTGATTGATTACTAATTGAGTATTGGTTATTGATTATAAAGGATTATTGATTATTGATTTGAGGGATCCGACTGTTCTTTGGATGAGGAGAACCCAACCCGGTCAAAAGGTTCACCGACCTCCGGCGTGTCCAAGTATAAGTAATTTATAAGGACTGGACGCGCTATCAGTAGATGGTAGCAGAGTTTGATGGTTTCGCCCTTTGGGACCCCATCCGAACAATAGACGGATTCAAGTTAGAATTATCTTTGATAAAACAAGTTGGAGAGATGATGATGCCCTAAATCCCCAATGACTTTCCCGGAATCTCGGAGCTTGCGAATGGAGGAAATGGAGGTGTGAGAATGTTTTCGGCGTTTCTAGTGACAGTATGAGTGAAGTTAGGGTTTCGCGCTTGCACAGCTTATGCGGCAGATGAATTGTGAAGTTTGTGAGGATTTTTAGGGGGTTACGAACTCCAATCAAAATTTTAGAGGAGTGATACTCCAAAGTGTGAGAGTGGGGAAGTCGTCGAACTTCATATGTGTGTAGCGCTTTGTGTAGGAAAAACTGTCCACGTGGTTGTTGATGTTGAGACGGGCCCTGCGAGGACAAGAGACTCTGGAGTATGTTGAAAAGTGTATGAGACACTTGATTGATGTTGTAATTTGTTCGGTTTAATAGGTTGATCGGGCGGCGTCAACAAGTCAGTATGAATCTTGAGGAATAAAAGAAAATTTTCGACTTTGAGATCTGACGAATTCTAAGGTGCACTAGAATAGTTCATTGATCAGTTGAGAGCAAAGTTTGCGGGTCAAATTTTGCTTGCGAAAGTGGGAAACCGAGAAAGATGGAATAACTGCTGAGGCTAGTGAAAAATCCCTAAGGTTTCTGAAGCGATTGTCTTACCTTTCCGGTAGTAAACTGAGAGATTTGTTTTCTTCTTTTTGGTTAGTGCTCGCGATATATTGCAGAAATTAGTTTTGAGTGAAGCTGAATGAAGGAGGACAAGCCGCAAGACTTTGTCAGCCGCAGTGTCTGGGTGTGACGTCACTAGGAGCCGCGCTGGGATAGGTTGGTTGGTGAGAAGGGTCGCGCACGGATTGGACGCAGTCCGTGAAGCACAAATGGTGGGGAAAGGCAAGCGAAGAGTATTCCGGGAATTAAAGTCACTTATTGATTACATTTTTGAGAAAATAAAAGATGAAAAGATGACATTTTTCAAAGCACTTAAGAGTGCCTTGAGGGGAGATGTATATATTAAAGCAAATGTAGGAGAAGAAACACCGCCTGAGGGTACACCAGCTTACATCGTGATTGAAGAAAAGGGTGTCGCAGCATGTCTTTGGTTAAAGCCATGGTGTAAATTAACAGAAAAGCATGGAAGTGTAGCGTTCCCTATCCATGTGTCATTGACTCTAAGAGTTTTGGAGAATTTAAGATTTGCGCTATATGACATGAAAATACCTCCAAGACAAGCACAGTTTGAAGCATTAGCAATTTGGGAACAAATGGCTAGAAGGCAACTACAAAAGAAATTTGAGACAAGAGTGAGAAAAGTAGAAAAGACACAAGCGGATGCTAGATGGGATAGTACTCAAAAGGTTTGGAGATCAGACGTATTGCAGGGAATAAAATTGTTACCAGCAATTACTGACGAAGCAGAGATGGAAGGAAAGAAAGCTACCTATAAAACAAACAGGAGTCAGTCCAGAGATAGAGAAAACAATAGAAACCCGAAAAGGTCAGATGAATCAGACGATGAGGAGTTCATTCTGCAATTGCTAAATGACCGTCCACCACCATATGTGGAAAATGAGAATGGCCCAAGCACTAGTACTGCCCCTCCAGAACCAATACAAGATGCTGTAGCCCCGAATTTGAGAATATTGCAGAGGCAAAGTAGTCCCGATATGCCTTTTACACCAGAAATACCACAAGTTCAGAGAATATATCCTGACGTGGCTAAACTGAAACCTGTTAATGATTATCAGCCACAGGTCCAAAGATGTTATTATGATGAGCATAATTTGGAAATGACTTCTAATTTAATGGTGCAGGGAGGACAGAATTACCAAAGACCGACATTGACTCAAACCGAATCAACACAAATTTTGATGCCTCAAAAGCAGATGCAAGAAGTGCCAAAGTACATTCAGACAGCAGAAAACCAGTTAGACATGCCAGCAATGATTGACCATAATGTGGGAATGAACATGCCGCAGAATTTGGGGAATAGACAGAATCCGGACGCAATATCTTTGCCTATCACTGTAGGTCCGCCAGTACCATTGTATATACAGGCAAAGCCGAGTGTATGCGATCAGGGGGTAATGACACAAAATGAGACAGGAAGGAGATACATAGAAAATACACAAGAAACGACTCCCGTAGGAACACTGTCAAACAGATCTGGGTCTTTGTTGGAATTTAGTCCAATTCCAATTTGTGCTTCGTCAACTGTGGTAAGGTCAAGTCCACCACTAATAGTACCGCTAACTTCAAAAACAGAAATGTTACAGAAACCATCAGTAGCAGTAGACGTAAATGCCACATTAATGGGACTGAACGCACAACATTTAACACAATGGTTGAACAGCCTGAACTCCCCACAGAGTACACCCAGCGGGAAAGGAGAAGAATATTTGAATAAAATAAGATTGGGCATGGAAGCAGATGAACTAGTTGAGGGAACGTTGGGTCTGAACAGGTTAGAATCATACACAGAAGAAGAGCTGAGACAAGAGAAGTAAGCAGCATACATAGGAGGTTAGACTAAGCTGCTAAAGAAAAAAAAAAAAGTGTATACTTTGACCTCGTTCAACCTTTATATATATCTACAAATCTGATTTGATAAAGTGTCTTCAAATTTCTGATTCTATATAGATCATGCCAGGCAGTACTACACAAGGACATAAAATGAAATATTGTAAATACATGTGTATAGATCTAATAACTGCATGTGTACTAATAATTATGGCAATAATTCTTGGAATGCATGGAGGGAATGAAAGAGACGCGAATGATGCTTCTACTTTTAAAACTACTACTGAACTAACTACTTTGAAGAAACTTGAACAAGACGAAAAATATTTGCATGACAAGAAAGAACTTTCTTCTAATGTCTTCTATCGCTTGCTGAATGAGTATGTTGAGATAATGGATGCGAAAGATTGTTGTGTATGCACACAAATACCTACCTCAGTAATAGAAGGGGTAACATATCATAGCATGCCCCTTACGTATGGAATAACATGCAGCTTGCTACTAACCAGATTTTATGGCCAGGACTATATCCAATACTTCTATTCCAATCATGATGTTGTGTTTTCATATGTCCCCATAATAGAGTACCTTAGTAAAGTAGCGAGAGATTATTATATAAAATTAGTTAGGGGTTTCTTTGAACCATTATCACCTTTTTCCACAGTTCACGCACATAAAGAAAACCTTACATGCTTGCTTTCACCTGTAGAGAAAAGCTTTTTAGATCACACTGAAGATAGAAGGAAAATGGTAAAAGAAAAATTAGAAAAAGAATTACACAAAAGAACATCTGTAGATAACTATGCTTTTGCCGCAATAAAGACACAAGGGAAACTAGCTTTAGACGCAATACATATAGGGAAGCTTTGTATATATAGACCTAAATCATACTATGACACAATCTTTGTAGGAACGAGTGAATGTAAACATGTGTTTTTATTCCAGAGTAAATGGACGTTCATGTTAAATGGCCTAGATCCAGTTACTCCAGGAGTATACTATATTTGTGGACTCAATGCCTATTATCGTCTTCCAAAAGGATGGTATGGGAGAATGTTATTTGGGAATAGTATTTCCAAAGATTTTTCAACTGGATGACTTAAAGAAATTTCCAAAGCTGTCTGAATTACATCGTATTCAGAAAAGGGAGACAGCTTCTGGTGTGTTAGGAGATATATTTGGGGCAATGATTCCTTCCGTAGGAGTTATATTGAATTCAATTAAAATACGAAAGTTGTCTACTATTGTGGATAACATGCTGACAACATTCTCAGGAGCCATGATCCTGATTGATGCTGAACTTGCTGCAGAAAGAGCTATGACTCTTCAAAATCGGCTTGCTTTAGAAATTCTTTTAGCAAAGAATGGCGGCGTTTGCAAAATGCTTAGTGCACGCCACTGTTGTTCTTATATACCAGACAACAGTGGACAAATTCGAAGTATGCTTACAAATTTTACTAACGATAGTGCAGATTTGAAAGAATTGAAAGAACCAGGAGTATGGGAAAAGGTTGGAAAAGGATTTGCTTCAGTGGGACATTGGCTCAGCAACATTTGGAAAGGAATATTATTGAAAATAGTAAAAGGAATATTAATAATATTAGTTTTCTTAATAGGTATTTGGGGAATATGGAAAGCTATTAAAATATTGAAATCAAGAAACAAGAGGAGAAGAGAAAAGAAAGAACAGAATAAAATAGTAGAAATATACAGGGAAAAATCAAAGGGAACAAAAAGGAAGAGGGAGATGACTGAAATGCCAAATTACTAAAACAGAATTTTAATGAAATAAAATTTGTGGTGGAAGATTTGATGTGATGACATAATTAGTCATCAGAGGAGGGATTGATGAAGCAGAAAAAGAAAGTCTAACAAATATTCATATATCATGTAACAAAATCGTATAAGGCAATGTGATTTTAGTAAAGAAAAATAATGTATGTGGAAAATGTGCCCTCAAAGTAGTTCGCCATTATTATAAATGAGCTTAATTAATCATGAAGAATCGACAATGTAGTAATCCGTCATAATTGCAGATGTATTTTATGATTTTCTTGTTGAAACTGTTATATGCTTAGCTTAAATTTAGCAGAGGCTTTGGCCTAGTTGCCTGGTCTCAAATTTAACTGCGTGGTTTTCACTTGTATTAACAAAGATGCATTTTAACTTTAAAAGCTGTATTTTTCCAGTAGAAATGACTAATACACTTATCTCAAGGTTTCGTGCTAGGCAAATTTAATCCCCTTTGAAGCAAGGTCAGTTTCTGCAGGTGCAGACAATAAAGACACTGATACAGAAATAATTGGCAAACTTTGTTGCTACTTGTGTTCCAAAACTCCAAGGACACCTTATGCATAAATGAATGCTAAGAGAAAGACACTATTCATTGGTCAAAAAGAAACCACCCTATGGACCCTCCAATGGAAGACCTTGAAGAAATTGGAACGTTTCTTACTTAAACCCACCGGACAAAGAGAAGTCAGCCATTTTTCTTTGATGCCATTTTGAAGCAAGATTCAAGAAGCCATTTTGACGATACTTTGATGCTTTTTCTCTATCCCAGAGCGAGAGAGAAACTTAAGAATTCTCACTCTAGAGACTTTAACTTTACCCCGTCTTGCCCATACGATAACTTTTGCCCCATTTTCCTTGTTGCTGCAAGGAAAACATGCCTCAAACTTTGCCCCTTTGAAGTCTGCCCCATGCTGATCGAACCGGTACCTGAAGGACGAAGACTTTTCCTTGAATGCTGATTGTATTTGGTAATTATAAAAGGATAATTTGTATTATGCATTGTGTTTTCCTTCTTAGGTACCAACTGCTTATTTTGACAGAGCCGAAGCTAGAAGTTTTTTCTAAATTTGTGTTGACTAAATTCGTTTTGCATGAAGCTCCAAATGCCAATGCTAATCAGAGGTTAGTTGAGGTATTCATTTGATGCACCATGATGAATTGAAATCTTGTTATGCTGACCGATGTATGCAATTAGTCAAATTCAGTTACTCTTATTACTGATTTGCATTGCTATAACCGAGTGCATTATAATCCAAATCTTGCGTAGATTGCATTTTTTCCGTCGCTATGGACAGCTAGTAATGTTTGTATACGTATATCATTTGATTTTGAGACTTACTTATATTGTACTAGCTTTGTTAATATAGGGAAATAAACTCATTAACTTTTGATAAACAGGTGTGGTTATTCATGACTGAAAGGTCATGGTGTGTCTAATTGCTGATTTTCTGTTTAACTAATTTGTTGATTGATTACTAATTGAGTATTGGTTATTGATTATAAATGATTATTGATTATTGATTTGAGGGATCTGACTATTCTTTGGATGAGGAGAACCCAACCCGGTCAAAATGTTCACTGACTTCTGGCGTGTCCAAGTATAAGTAATTTATAAGGACTGGACGCGCTATCAATAGTTACACAACAAGCATATTATGACAAAACATATTGAACTTTACATGATTCTGAGATATATGAATGCCTTGAACAGCTCCTATTACATATAGATTTAAAAAAAGACCAATATTAAAGTGAAAAATGTCACAACAACCATGATTTTTAAGTCTGACTTAAATCACTTTAATACTGTGTTTAATATTGACCAGATGTCTCACAGTTGTATTTATTTGCACTGCGATTTTGGCTTTTAAAGATAGCAAACATATGAATTTTCAGACATATACATGGTAAACCACTTCATTACTGTTGAGGGCAACTCTCCCCGATACAATCACGTGGTTGCCTATGATTGAATCATCATGCCTGTTTTACACAACACTGTATCAAAAAAACTTACAACTGGACATGAGATTATTGATGAATAATAGAATGAGAAATCATGTAGATCAGCTAGAAATTTCCAATTAACAGTCTACGGTGCAAAGAAAAGGCTGACTTTCTGAACTTTCTGACTACTTGAACTTCAGGGAGTAGGTTAATACAGCAGGTAATACTGCCAGGGAAACATGGATACTGTGAAGTTTGTATTTTCTGCTGCAAGGTATTAGCTTCCAATTTTTGTAACTGTAAATTTCAATTATATAGTGCTTACTGCACCTAATGAGGCACTGAGGAGATTTGCCGCAAGTAGCACGCTACTCCATACCCCAAAGTAAGAGGTAAATAGGTAGCAGGTTAGTAATTTGTGCTTGCTTTTCCAAGTAGGAATAGTTCTTCTAAGTTTGTGCTGTTGAGAGCTCATTCACTTATTCTTGCGTTTTGCATGGAGGTAGATTAATTCAAGTAGACTAAGGAAAATATATGATGTCTTTGGGAGTGGTGGACATCAGTGGGATGAATTGGACAGAAAAGATGGAGGTTTTTGGAAAGCATGTTTGCGAGTCATATATATGTATACATATATGTATATATGTATATATATATATATATATATATATATATCTTACCTAGTGACAGTTGCCACTAGTTAGTTTTAGTTAGGACCATGTTTCCATGGAAATAGCATTTTGTATTTGCCTATATCTTTGGCACCATTTGACGAATTATCACAAAATTTACAAACAAAGAGGCCCTGTGATTCTTATTGTGCATGGAAAGTTTCAGGGTGATCCCTTGAGTGGGGGCCGAGAAAAAGGGGGGGGGGGGTATAAAAACATGCGTTTCCCATGTTTTCCCATGTGAAATGAAATTTGTATGTTTTGGGCCATGGATCCTCTTCGACGACTTTGCGATAATAAGAGCTCATGCACGGAGCTGCAGAACTCTTATTGGCTGCCAACACTTAAAACCAGGAAATGTTGGCAGCCATCTTGGGACTCCGCTTTAAAGAAAAAAAGACAAGGGGCAGGGTAAGTACACCCTGAGCTGCGGACCCCGCCAGGGCAAAAAAGCACTTAAAAAAAAAGTGTTGCAGTAAATTCACAGCAAAAATTATGAAAAAAACAAGCGCTGGCTCCCGTGCTTGTTTCTATGAAGCTACCGTGTTGGCCAGGTCCCGGGGACATTTTGAATTAAAGGAGGGTGCTGATGGGACCCCCTTCCTAAGGTGCTTTGATGCCCCGGGGATTGCCACCTTCCCGTGGCTTCAATCAAAAATAATGCAGGGGGGCCGCATGGCCCCCTGCCGCCCTGGGGACCTCCACCTCCCCAGGCCTCCAATCAAATATAATGCGGGGGCTGCCCTCCCCCTCCCACAGCCCTCGGGACCACCACCTCTCCAGGGCTTCCATGAAATACAGTGTGGGGGCGTGTGGCTTCCCTGCAGCCCCAGGTGCCACCATCTTCCTGGGGCTTTAATCAAATATAAGGTGGGGGCTGCGTGCCCCCCCCGCAGCCTGGGGGACTGCTACCTCGTCAGGGCTTCAATCAAATAAAATGCAGGGGCTGCACGGCCCCCTACAACCCTGGGGATCACCACCTCCCTGGGGCTATTTTACATTAAAGTCCCTCTCGTGGAGCCAATAGTTGCCCTGGGAACTGCCACCCACCAGGGCCAGCTCCTGCTATGTCCCGGGTTCCCACCTCTGGGACGTAGCTGTTTGCTTTGACTTGGCGTGAGCTTTGACAGCTCCCACCAAGTCAGAGCAACCCTTCACTTTGTGTAAGTGAGAGTTGCCAAACAGCTATCACGTGCAGAAAGTCATGTTTTTATCTGTGTCCCTATACGCAAATATGCTTGCAGGGAAACAGATGAAAATATTGCTTCCACAAGCAGGGAGATTCTTCTTAAAGCTGCTCCCTGCATGCGGGAGCAATGATGGCTCCCGCAGGACGCAGGCAGCTGGCCAGCACCCTCTCTCTCTTCCATCCCATAAAGGGATAGAAAACAGAGAGAGATTGTTATTGCAATGGTCTCTCCATACAATGACTTCAAAGAGTCAGACTAGCAAGATTTTGGGCAAGAAAGTTATAGTTAAATTTAGATGCAGAGCAGAACAGAGTCACTTCTGGCCTAATTGTCAAGGTCTTGGGCTGTCCCTCAGTAGGCTGAAGGTTGAAATCCTAGTATTGCTTGGAATTGTGTCTTTTTACTTTCTAGTGTTTTCACTTTTAATCATTTCTAGTGATGGAACATTGAAGTCTTTTTCGCCTCAAATTCTGTGGGGTTAAATGTAATAGCTAAGTCTGAACACTGTACAGTAAGGAGTCACCTCTGCCCTAGTGGTTAAGGTCTCAAGACATGCACACTAAACGTTAAAGGTTCTGGTCTGTGGTCATTTTCCTGCTTTAGTCTCTTTTCAACTATAAATATTTAAGTTACATACTGAAAGGTGATCTCACTCTTTTTAATTGACCAAAACATTTTTCTTTTCAAGTTGTCCGGAAATGTCTCATTCTAAGTATATCATTCATCAAAGCCTAAATAATTCTCTCTCTTAATCTCTCACTTACTCTCTCTCTTGAGTGGTTAGGGAGATTGGGTGCGGCCAGTCCCTGCTTCCAATCCCACGGCGCCCAGCCAAAGGGCGTGTGCGGCGCAAAGTTGGATCGTTGTAGGGGGTTGGCCACAGCCAGGCCGCGCGGCCAACCGTCACCCCGCACGGCCAAAGCTGTACGTGGCGGTTTTGGATTAACATATAGTAATGCAAATTACTCTAAATTAAAAAAATAGAAATTCTCTGAAAAACCAAAGGTTACAGGGACATTATAGTTAGGAAATAGATTAAAAAAACATAGAAATGTATTTAAAAAAACAATGGTTACAGGGACGTTATAGTTAGGCTCACATTTTAAACATACAAGACCATAGAAATCCACCTGTTATGATTAGAGTTATCTCAAGTAACTATAACTCAAGCCCTAAGGTAGCTATAACTCGTAACCTTGCCATGCATTGCTAATTACCACACAAATTATGGCACTCAGGACATCTTTGATAACATCATTGATAATATAAATGTAATATTTACAGTACCATTTTTGATGGAAAAACTGCATGGCGGGGGCATGAGTTATAGTTACCTTAGGGCACGAGTTACAGTTACTTAAGATAAATCTAACTATAACAGGTGGATTTCTATGGTTTTGTTTGTTTAGAATATGAGCCTAACTATAACATCCCTGTAACCTTTGTGTTTTTTTAGTGAATTTCTATGATTTTTAAATTCTATTTCCTAACCATAACATCACTGTACATGTATATAAAAAATGCGTGTTGATGAAAGAATGTGGATATACATTTTAGGTGGCAGTGCTTACCCAATTATTTGGCTTTGGGGTTGTTTCATGTGGAGGGTGGTGCCAGAGATTTGTTTCTTGTGTTTTCTTGGCTCAGGGTAAAAACTAAATACACCACTGTATGGGTATGTTATTTCTCTTTCAATGTCAAGCCAAATGTAGGGGTCTGTTGTGTGTATCACAGTTCCAAGGATTGTGCCCTTTGTGTATTGTTGGGGTAGAATGAAGTATAAGCCTAACTGGACTATGGTGTGCTGTTGAGGTAACATTTAGCCAACTATGTTGCTTTGGTGTCTTGTTGTGTACATCATAGTGAAAATGTTTTTAATGCATTCTGTTGTAACAGAGTGTTTTGTATTGTTCCATTGCTGCAAGGTGAAGTATCAATACATCTGGATTTTATATGAAGTATTCTAAGATAATATGGATGTGCTTTTTATGTAGCTATGCTATGAGTCCGATTACGAGCCATGTGGAAAATCAACAACAGTAATCTTACACCCTAAAGTAAATATACCTCAGATATAAAAATACTTAAGTTGAGGGACTACCAGGTTAGTAGGTGTTATCACTGAGAAATAAGGAATAACATTTGAAATTCAGGCCCATGTTTATACTTTTTTTCCGCATTTGCATCATTTTGTGATGCAAAAGTGGGGCAAACTTACAAAATACAATTATATTTTGTACGGTTGCGCCGCTTCAGAGTCAGAAAATGACACAAATGAGGCGCAAAAAAAGAAGAAATATAGGCCTTAGTATTTTCTGCATGTTTTCCCCCTTTTTGTCTAAATCGCCCCCTCAACTAATTTCTTCTGCTTTCAGCTGGTGAAGTATCGGGACATCAGGCATGTGAAGTTCCTGCATTACTCATAATTCTGACTTGGCAATAAGTATTGTGGTTTTTTGACATATATATATATATATATATATATATATATATACATATATATATATGTCCAACAAAATGTCCTGAGATATCGAGGCTCCACCGTAGCGGTCTTGACATGGGAACGGGAATCCCATAAATATGCTACACGTATTTTCTTCTCCAATATAAAGAAAAGTCAAGACACAAGTGATCAGTTGCAAAATATATTAACAAAACAGAAAGGGTCATCCTCCCAACGCGTTTCAGCCGTAGTAATAATTGGAATTTTGGTTATATTGGTCAGACAATCATTTGGATTTAATAATCAGTATCAAGATTATAAGAATGTACTTTTAAATATTTAAATATTTGAGTATAATAAGTTTTCTTAAAAAATACAAAATAGCAATTTGTACTGTACAGGATATGTATAATTAATTACAGTCTTATGGTGATTACATATGTGATCTAAATGAAATCCAATTCACAATCCATTACAAGATGGCACCCATTGTTTTCTAAACTGGTATATACATTATGTGATACTGAGTCCTTCCTTTATGTTTATGTGTGTATTTAATTGTGTTGAATGAAACTTTCCCCCATCTGTGAACAAGGCTACGGCTGAAACGCGTTGGGAGGAAGACCCTTTCTGTTTTGTTAATATATTTTGCAACTGATCGCTTGTGTCTTGACTTTTCTTTATATTGGAGAAGAAAATACGTGTAGCACATATATATATATATATATATATATATATATATATATATATATATATATTCTCTGAAAAAAGCAAAGGTCACAGGAGATGTTATAGTTAGGTTGAAGTTTTATCCATACAAAACCAAAAAAATACAACAGTTATAGTTATACTTATAGTTATGTTAGGAAGCTCATGGCTTAAAGTTAGTTAATGGCACAAGTTACAGATTCATATAAGTATAACTATAACTTCTGAATTTTCATGGTTTTGTATGGGTAAACCATCAACCTAACTATAACGTCTCTAAAGCCTTTGTGTTTTTCAGTGAACTTGCATGTTTTTTAACATAAAGTAATATATAATTACTGTACATTAATACAACCAAGGGCAGTGCGCTGCGGGGGTAGGCTGCAGCCAACCCCCCTGCATGCACCCAACCCAACTGCATGCACCCAACCCCTCTGCATGCACCCAACCCCTCTGCATGCATCCAACCCCTCTGCATGCATCCATCCAACCTCACACCGCGCACTGCCTTTGGCCATGCACAACGGGTTTTGATGTTCGAGTGGGTGTATTTACTTTTTCATTTGATTTTGGATCGTCGGATCTCTCGTGGATTTACACTGGTGGGGGGGTTGAGCTGAGTGCCACAGTGGATCTGTGGATCAGCTAAAAAAATGTTTGGACAATTGTTTCCCAAGAGGGGTCCGGCAGAGTCCACTCTATCTGTCCTATGGTGTCAGGATACCTGTATCCAAACCTCTTATGTCAGTTTTTCATTGACCACCCCCCCACTTTGGGCCAGTGTGAGAAAAAAAAGGCAGCCACAACTTTCCTCTCAGGTTGAGGCCAGCCAATCAGTGCCTTGATTTTCCCCAGAATCCTCTGCCAGTGGATCCGTGAAGAATCTGAATCTCTAGTTATCTATATTTCTTTTCCATTTAATAACTCTGAAACTATTAAACAGATGTGCACCATATTGAAAAAGCACTCTTTCTGGACCAAGATCTAGCTTTCTGCCAAATTTGCTGTAATTCTGGCCAGCAGTTCGGGCTTGTAGTCATGTGTAAAATCCCTAGGGGAAATTGCATGGGGAAGATGCATTTTGGGGCCCCCCTTTTTTCAGCCCCTGCTTAACAAATCACCCTAAAACCTTCCAAACAGCAGCAAAAGTGAGTGGCAAACTAGGTTTGAAAGTTTTGTGAAGATTCACCAAAATTATAGGCAAAACAGAAAATGCTTTTTTATGTAAATTAGATCCTAACTACAACTACCTACTAGCAATCAATTTAATATGTTTCATTTTTTATGATCTCTGAACTAGGTTTTATTAGTGCCAGCATTATATTTTTAGCCTTCCAGCCCTTAAAACTAATCTTTTCTCAATTCTCAAGGTGGTCTATTGTGCAATTGTGCCTTGTATCAATCAGTTCTCTCTGTCAAAACTGGTCAGTCTGCAGCCAAGTCACCGTATTCTCTTGTCTCCATGTATCCTTGTTCCCTGGTTTCCTGTCACCAAGACTCACCTGTGGCACTCCCTGTATCCAAGGTGGAATGCACCAACAACTGTTTCCCACTATACACAGGATTTCCATGGTTATCTTCTATGGCTGTCAGAAATGGCTTCTTCTAAGGAACAACCCTAAGGCCAGCTACTATTGCTTCATATATTTACCACACTGATCTTTCTGCAGCCCGTTTCCTGACCTGATTCAACTTGAAATAGTAAAAGCTATGAAGGATTCTAATGATGCTTATGCAATGTCACTGTCAATTCACATTTGGATTGACATTTTCAAAGTACTAAAGATAAATTTGATTGGAACGTGTAACAATATTTTTTGCAAAAAAAAACAAAACTTCATTCAACTTTTCTATAAAATCATAAAATTACAACAGCTTGGTAGTAATCACAGGTGCATAATGTAGTCTGCAGTTCAGCACCCAAAAAATAGTATAATATGAGATACAGCAATGTGAGGAACAACAATTTCGTACATTTGTGGCTTAGTGCAAGGGCCACACATAAGTATTTTTATTAGGCTCATTCTGAGCTATCAGTGCAACCTTGAAGCATCACCACTGAGTCTGAGAAAATGTGCCCAATACAGATTAAAAACTCAAATTTAACACAGGGTTAGCTGATGTGTTGCGCTTTGTCACCATAGAAGATCAAGTGTGGGATAGTCTAAGCTTTGCACCATCATTCACAGCATATATGCATCCTCCCATCACACAAGCATGGTACAATTTGACATATGAACTTCTCATCCTTCACAACCATCATTTCAACCTTCACCCATTTTTCATACCCAAGAGACAAAGGCCCTCATTTCGAATTTAGCGGAAACCGGACCGCCACGCCGGTGGTGGCGGTGAGACCACCGACAGGCTGGCGGTGCAGACTGCCATATTACGACTACGGCGCTGAACCCAACGCAACACAGCAAACTTACCGCCAGTACCGCCACTGCAGTCGGACCATCACCGGCAGCGGTAGCCGTCTTTAGGCTGGCGAGAACCAATGTACTGCCCACCATAATATTAGTCACCAGAGCACCAGGATTTTCGGGGAGGGCCGACCGCCATGAAAAGCCTTCCGGAAACAGAAAGTATAAAAGGAGATGCTCACCTCCAGGTACACAGATGCATCCGAGACCGCCGTGGCAAATGAACTGCAAGACTTCCCAGGATTGTATCTCGCCACACACCTTCAGGACCAGCAATGACGACTAAGACGACAACCGTAAGTACTCCTAGCACACACTGGAGGAAAGGGCAGTTATGCACACCCACAAACAACAGACACCCCGGCACGGACAGCTAAGACCACACACACGCACACAAACTTACCGTACCAGCACACACATCTACACACACATGCATACACAAAATACAAAAAAGCCAATTACCTAATACACAGACAGCATCAAGCAAACACGCGCCAAATGCACACAAACACCACCAACACAGTCATACACATCCATACTAAACACCCCACAATCACAACAACAACTAGACCACAAATAGTTAAATGCAGACATAGACAGGTATGTTGAGAAATACCACACAACTACACAAATAAAAGTATGTAACAATGACACACAATCAATATCACCAAACAGACATCCACACAATGACACAGGTGAGAAACCACGTACAACCAACATACAAAGGTATTCACAGATGCAGCACTATACACACTGACTCACACACCACCCCATACAATCCCACAAGCCAGCATTCAGACAAATCACAACATGCACATGGCACAATTCATCTACCCAGCGTTTCCAACAACAAAGACACAACCCAATACACAACATCACACACCATTGCACACAGATGTCACACCACCATGTAGAAGGAAACCATGACAAGTATCTCATCTTGCCAACCACAGCAATGTGGGCAGATGTATTCGGAAATATTATTTAAAAAAATGAACTATATACAAAAAGTGCCAAATGGCAAGTCCAATATGCAGAAGTGTACAAAGCACATAGTCCACATGTTACTACTCCAACTTGACTCCTGACAGCAAATAGGCCTCCACGTCATAGGGGCATCAATGGGACAGGCAGGCACCTCAGTGGTGTGGGGGTGGGGCAGGCTTGGGTTTGGAAGGGGGTGTTTCTGTTTGGGCTTGGGAGGGGGACCTTTGCTCTGGGAGGGGTGGAGTTCTTAGTGGGTGGAGGAGCAGTGGCAACTCCAGAGGGGACAGTGGAGGATTGGGAGGTGAAAGGGCTGGGTAGGGTGAGGGGGACATGATGTTTAAGGGCAACACGGGGTGGGACAGGAGTAGGGAACAGGTTAAGGGTGGCAAGGAAGACTTTTTTAGGAACACGGGGCGGGAACATGAAAAAGGGATGGGAGTGGAGGTTGAGGGAGTGCTTGTGTGACATGTTCATGTGCTGTATGTGAATGCTGGTGTGTGCAATGTGTGCATGTGTGTGGTGGGCGTATATTGAGTGGGTGAGAGGGTTATGTGTATCTCTTGGGAAGAGAGGGGAAGAGATACAGGGAGAGGGAATGGAAGATGTGTGAATGAATGTTGGGGTGGTGTGTGCAAGTGAGGTGGATGTGCTGCAGGTGGTAGAGAAGGTGGTTGTGGTGAGTGCGGATGTGGTGTGTGGAGTGGGTGTCTGTGAGTCTGCTGTTGTGGTAACTGACGGTATGACAGAAATAGTGTCAGGATCAGGGTGTGATGATTTAGTGACAGCAGGTGTGAGTGGTGATGTGACTGTAAGGGAGGAGGTGGTGAGGGAAGCAGTGTGGGAAGAGTCTCTTGTTGTGTATGCAGATGTGTCTGTTGTGTGCATGCCTGTGGGTTTCCTTGTGGTGCTTGTGTTTGTCTTTGCACATCTTGTCTGTTGTAGTGGGTGTATGCTGGTCTGTAGGTGTGCTCTGGATGGGTGAAGGGAAAGGGGTTGTGGATTGGGAACAGGTAGCTGGAGGGGGGACGGAAGATGAAGGGGGACACTGGCTGCCGTCACCGAGGAGGCCAGAGCCTGAAACGATCTCTGTAGTCAAGACATGGCACCGGGAATGCCTTCCAGGTAGGCATTTGACTGCTGCATCTGGGATGCCAGTCCCTGGATGGCATTCACAATGGATGTTTGCCCAACAGAGATGAATTTCAGGAGGTCAATAGCCTCCTCATTGAAGGCAGCAGGGCTGACTGGGGCAGGGGCAGAGGTGCCTGCAGTGAAAGGAGATGCCCACCCTCCTGGGTGAGCGGGCACAGGCAACTGGGTGAGGAGCTACAGGGAGGGCAGTGCTGGTAAGGGGGTTGCCGGACAAGGATGGTGCTGAGGTGGTCCAAGATGGGTCCACCACCGCCAGGGAGCCATCACCGGAGAAGGAATCTAAAGAAGATGTCATAGTAGCTCCAGTCTCCCCCCCGGTGCTCCCCTTGCCCTCCATCCCACTGGTCTCCTCGGCTCCGCTGGTGCCGCCTCCTGGGTCCTGTGGGCTACAGCTTCCCCACTCGCTGGTGCCCTTCCTCCTTTGCCAGATGATGCTAATGCATACTTAGACAGAGGTGGACAGAGGAGGAGGGTGGGAGAGAAAGAAAGCGAGGGAAGGATAAAAACCTACCCATCTAGTACACATACTAACAAGATACCTAATTACCCCTTTTGTGGCAACAGGAGCCCATAATACAGTTATGAACAATAGAGTCCTGGAAGCCATAACCAAACTCATCACCTATTACCTCACCTCTTCAGCCTAGACACATGATTGAACATCCTACATGCCTGTCAACTGTCTAACTAATTTATCTATCATATTAATCCATGAACATACTCATCTACATGTCAGTCATTACAGAATGAAACAAATCTGACTTCAGAGGTACTGTGTAGACAAACGATATGACAGGTATGAGTGGAATACATTCTGTACAGATGTCCAGTCATATTGCAATGATACCACTTTCAATGTACACTACACATACTTGTCATTACTCAAATACAGTGTCAACAAGATCACTTTGGGCGAGTACAATAGATTCAGGGACAGAGTATGAAGGCAGTAAAATGCCTCAACATTGGAGTAACTTACATGTACAGTAGAAGATGTGGTACAGAATCACCACATCATTTCCTGCATGGCTTTACATAGCTAACGTACTACAGTGCAACATGATTGGTGTGACAGCCAGGACTGTATACTCGCCAAATTCCATCAGACCTCATCAATACCTAAGTCCAGTAAAGGACACAATAGACAACTATATAGAAGTCACCTAACAGTCTGCACTTACCCCTTTGTGGCTGCTGTGCTGCTCTCAAGTTCCCATCGAACTCTTGGTAGGCCACCGCCAGTAGGCGGGCCATTAGGGGGGCCAGGTTCTGCAGGGCACCCCTTCCACGTTGGGAGGCTGTCCCCATCTGGGCCTCTGCGGTCTTCCATGCCCTGTGCCTCAGGTCCTCCCACCACTTCCTGCAGTGGGTGCTCCGCTGGCTATGGACCCCCAGCGTCTGCACTTGTTTGGTGATGGCTTTCCATAACCCTTTCTTTTGGTGGGCACTGACCTGCATGGGAAACATTGAGAAAATGGTAACTAACAACATACACGGCCCATGCACGTGGCCAATACTCCAAACACTACATACACCATATGCATGCAGTTCCCCAATTCAGACATCACATGTCAATGTGCACACACATTCACCGCCCCGAAATGCAAGTTAACGAACGTTGTACTGACCTGTTGCTCTGGAGCCCCATACAACCACCCATACAGGGGTAGGACCCCTTCCACCAAGTTATCCAGCTCCTCAGCAGTAAAGGCTGGAGCCCGATCCTCTGCAGTGTGTGCCATCATGGCTCCAAAATATAGGACACAGCAGCACATGAAGTGGAGGTCTTTCTTGCCCGAGTGCCAGGAGTCAAGTGGGCTTGGTGAAACAAAATGGCGGTTACAACTGCAGCGGTCTTGACCGTCAGCGCCTGTGGTGATGATCATTGGTCCTAGTTTCCCATAGATGTCAATGTTAACCAATGAGGAGTTGCACAGCGGTTCCGACTGCTTTCCGCCATGATGACTCCTGCCAGCAGAATGAGGTAAATTCCATCTATCCTCTGCATGAAGGATAGGCAGCTGCCATTTCGCATAGTTACCTAACTGTACTGGGTTCCCACTACGTCATTACCTGCATATTGTCACAATATGCTTAATTATAGTTTACAATATGTCAACACTTACATATGTAGTGGGTGTCAGCTGACATTACTACAGTTGTTTGTACATATGTCTATATTGACAATCTGTATAGTGAAACATATGGAAAGTCTTTGTTTGTACATTTCTACAAGTCCTGTACACGTCCCTTGTCACAGGTATGTCAATATGAGGTATTCTCATGATGTCTGGGTAGGAATGGTGTGTGGCGAAATGTGTCTTTCTACAACATGATAGGCAACTTACATGACCAATACTTCCTGATTATCATATGTCATACATGGGTCACAACATAGTGAGATTTGTCCAAATTGTTGTTTGTCTCCCTGCCTAGATACCGCAAAATTGGAGAGATGAGGAATGCACCAGTTTACCGGCCTCTAGTAGATCTTGAAACCATGGAAGAGCGGCACATCATGATGCCCTATCAACTGAACGTGTGTCCATCAGGGAACTGGTTGCCCAGTTGGAGCCAGACCTCCTGCCAGCTTTGAGAAATCCCCAGGCCATCCCTCCAACATGCCGGGTGTTGGCAGTCCTCCATTTTTTGGCCAGTGGCTAGTTTCAGGTGACTGTGGGACTGGCTGCAGGGATGTCACAGCCCAAGTTCAGTATGTTGTTACAGGATGTGCTGGATGACCTACTCAAGCATAAGAACAAGTACCTAAGGTTCCCACAACGTCCAGAATTGAACATTGTTAAGACAGCCTTTTACAACATTTCAAATGTCCTACATGTAATAGGGGCCACTGATGGGACTCACATTGCCTTGGTACCTCTGAGGGCCAATGAACAGGTGTAAAGAAACCGGAAGAGTATATATTCGCTCAGTGTACAAATGGTGTGTGTTGTTGACAAGTACATTTCACATGTGACAGGGAAATACCCTGGTTCGGTACATGATTCCTACTTCCTTAGGAACAGCATCGTCCCTGCATGGATGTTACAGCTAGAGAGAGAAACGGCCTGGCTCACAGGTAGGTGTATTGCTGTCCATGTCAGACATTTGATCTACCTCTCTAAACAGTCTGCACTATGCCACTCGCTGTTTCCTATTGTTATGTTTCCATTGCCACACAGGTGGCTCTGGATACCCCAATGTGCCCTGGCTCCTGACACCTGTTAGATATCCAACTACAGATGGGGAGGACAGGTACAATGAGGCACACAGCCGGATGAGGCGGGTGATAGAAATGATTTTTAGCCTCTCAAAAGCTAGATTTCATTGCCTCCATGTGGCTGGTGGTGCCCTACATTACCGACCAGGGAAAGTCTGCAAGATCATTGTTGCATGCTGCATACTACATTGTTGCGTAGGTTCACATTATGCTAATGAGGCTACTGAAATTGGGAGATAGGATCACATGGATTGTGGGTACTAAGTATAATTCCACATCACATGATGCCTGTCAGCCTAATCCGGGTTCTAAGGCTAACTTGCAGCGCTTCATCTCTTGCTGAGATGATTGTGGCAACCGGGCACATGACAAGAAAGACTCCTCAGGGGAATTGTGGTCAATCAGATCCCATCCCTTTCTCTCAGTTACCAAAAGTCTCATACAGGCAAAGCCAACAGAGGCAGAATATAGTTCAATAAGGATTTATTGAAGTAACTGCATCTTAGATAAAAAGGCATGCATTGCAATAACTAGGATGATAAAACACAATAAGAACAAGCAGGTACTTACAGAGTAAAACACAAGAACAGTCCTACCATACTGTCACTAGGAGTAATATATATTTCTCCTACCTATACTATGTTTGAGCATAGCGTAATAAGCCTAATCTGCCCTCCAGGTTTCCCCCCTGGGGGTACATCATCCCTCATACCTGGAGGAAGAAGCCTGTGGTCTAGAAAGACACCGTTCCCATGTGGATCAGGGGATCGGACGTCTAGGCAGGTAGCTGCAGCAAAGCAATCAGCATACAGTTGTGGTCATCTGCCTGGAATCTCCCTCAAACGTGTCTAGGACAAAGGGGTGTTTTTCATAATAAAACGACTGACATTCTAAGAAATAGTCCCCACGTAGGAGTGTGTGTTTTCTGTGAATGTTGGAGACACAGCATACCACGTTTGTCAGCAACCCTATCTGACTGTAGCCTTGGAGAAAGCACAAAGTGAAATAAATGTCCTACTAAGAACGTGATGCTTTCCTAGGCGAAAGTACAATGAGATAAAGAAAATAAAACAGCACCGCAAATGTAGCTATTGCTACAAAAAATAAAGCAATGGTGAATAAATGTAACAGGGTTAAAGTGCACAGCGGCAGGCTTAGTTAGCTTAAAACACTGTGGGGGTGATTCTGAGCCACCAGAAGACCGTACCGCGGTCAAAAGACCGCGGCGGTCATTCTGGGTTTCCCACTGGGCTGGCGGGCGACCGCCAAAAGGCCGCCCGCCAGCCCAGCGGGAAACACCCTTCCACGAGGAAGCCGGCTCCGAATGGAGCCGGCGGAGTGGAAGGGGTGCGACGGGTGCAGTAGCACCCGTCGCGAATTTCAGTGTCTGCTAAGCAGACACTGAAATTCTAAGTGGGGCCCTCTTACGGGGGCCCCTGCAGTGCCCATGCCATTGGCATGGGCACTGCAGGGGCCCCCAGGGGCCCCACGACACCCCATACCGCCATCCTGTTCCTGGCGGCCGAAACCGAAAATGGGGGTCGGAATCCCCATGGCGGCGCAGCAAGCTGCGCCGCCATGGAGGATTCCCCCGGGCAGCGGAAAGCCGGCGGGAGACCGCCGACTTTCCGTTTCTGGCCGCGGCTGTACCGCCGCGGTCAGAATGCCCAAAGGAGCACCGCCAGCCTGTTGGCGGTGCTCCCGCGGACCACGGCCCTGGCGGTTTTTACCGCCAGGGTCAGAATGACCGCCTGTGTCTAATACATGGCTGAAATAGCTGTACAACAACATAGGTGGTCATTATGATGTTGGCGGTGTGGCCCGTCATGCTAGCGGTGACGGGAAAACCCCTTCAGCTGGCATGACGGGCCACACTGCCACATAATGAACCCTATGAGGGTCACCATAGGCGGCCCTCACTCACCACCAGGCTGCCTCTGTCAGGCAGCCTGGCGGCGGTTGGAATCATTATCTGACAGGTCAGCGGTGCTGCCCCTCGGATAATGATCCCTCTGCCTCCAGCCTTTCCCTGTGGGGGAAAGTAGCAGATCTGAAAGAAACGCTACCAAATGTCCACGTTGTGCACACACTTGGACACCAGCACCTTGGAATACATGTTGCTGGAAATACACTGGCTGATGAAGCCGCAAAGTCAGCAGTGGCAGTAGCCACTGTAGCTGCAGTCACTCGCTCAAGTTCCAAACCGGATGCAGACATTTGGGCTGCCGTGAGAGCTACAGCTGATGGTACGCCCTATCCTAAAGGATTTCCTAATAAATATACCTATCGAATGGGGGATTGCCTGAACGCTGAAGTTAGAATACCAGGTGTAGGCGTGAGGGACATTCCCAACAAGGACATGAGACCAGGGTTGATTAAAACAGCGCATGAGGGGGTAGCGTCTGCCCATGCTGGCGTGGCGGCTACGATTTCAATATTGAAGGCCCGTTATTGGTGGCCAGGTCTTTACAAAGAGACCAAGCAGTAGGTCCTTTGATATGACATTTGGCAACAAATTAAAGTTTCCACTGCCAAGCGCACGCCGCAGACACCCCTCTTAATTTCTAACAAACCATTACAATGTGTGTACTTGGACCACTTTGGTCCCCTAACTCCTGATAGTGCATACAAATATATTTTAGTCGCTGTTGATTCATGCTCCAGATTTTTATGGGTGTGGCCACAACGCTCGGCTGACACTCGGACTGTTATTAAAGATTTGCAAGTCTTTATCGGCACATATGCGGTTGCGGCTTTCCATTCGGACCAGGGCCCTGCTTTCGTCTCAAAGGCATTCAGGGACGCCATGGCTTTATTGGGGGTCCAACTCCAGTACTCGTCTCCATTTCATCCCAAGGGAAATAGTGTTGTGGAGCGATTAAACCATGATTTAAAGCAATCCTTAACAGCCAGAGTCTTAGGTACGGGTCGTAGTTGGTTTAACCACCTGTATGGAGTCCAGAGAACACTAATTAATCTGCCTAGAAGGTCCCTGGGGGGTCGTAATTCATATGAGTGCCTGTTCGGAACTCAAATGTATGTTCCGGATCTTGATGGTCCTGGCGTGGAGGCAGCAGAAACACCTTTTGACATAAATGAACGTGTCACTGTCTTACAGGAATTGCAACAGTTCCGTGACGATAATTCTTCTAACAGTGCCGCCTCCACAGGAATTAAGGATGTACCTGTAACATCTACCAGCTGAATTCCCAGAGTTGGGGATCTTGTACGTGAGAAAGTCACTGTGAAAAAGGAATTTGGCCTTTCTTATCGAGCACCAGTCCCTGTACTAGGGATACACTGTACCAAAACTGTTATTCTACCACCGTTGGCGGGTGCCAAAGAAAATCATTTTGTCTCCATCGACAATGTCAAACTATACCATGTGGCCGATCCTGCACAGCCAACCAAGAGGAACATCCAGTAGTTCTCAAATCCCTCTCGCTACTGGTGAAGAAGTTCCTCTACAAGTTGTTTAGACCAACACCGACACCTCTACGAGCTTGGGGAGGGTGGAAGATGATCTTGCATTAGTTCCACTAACGTCAACTAACTTAGAAACATTTGACCAAGTCAACTCAACTCCAACACAAACAGATGGTGCTATCTATAGTGTGCCAGCGCAGGAAACTCAACTCCACCACTGATAACGGCGCCGCCATTTGCACGAACTGCCTCTGGTTATTTTGCCGACTTCAACGATGATTTCTCAGACTCGTTTGTCTCTTCGACAGCTGATTTGTCATGTACACGTAAGATAACTAACTGGCTTAACTAAACATGTTTTATTTTTCCATGGAACTATCTATGGCTTTCTTTGACTGTCTTAGCCTTTCTACTTTGGATTGGTTTTGTCATCACCTTTTTCTTATTAATACATGGTCACTTTCTTCCTGAAAGATCAACAGTTGAACTAGTGGAGGAGGTTTTAAAGCCACATTTTTCATCAAATAAAGTCCGAAGAGACTTATCCTTTGTGAACATTTCCACAGTGCCAATTCCTGATGGGATTGTTTGGGAGAAAGTAATGTTTGATATACATGGTCCCACGGAAGTTATTCAAATACCGTATGTGTTCAAATTATCAATGAATGAAATAGTAACACCAGGCATTGTTTCTGATGATTGGGATGTGAGAACAGTTAATTCTATGATGACTGAATTGCAATACTATGCTGTCTTTGAGAACAAAGATGTTTACCAATTTAAAGAAAATTATGGTGATATGTTTTGCTATAATTATTGTGGGCACCATTTCATACATAGAGCGAGCAGTTCCAGACCTTTTTTTAATTACACGCAATGGGAACATTGCCCGACTCCACCACAGGGGAATTCCAAAACATATTCTGAAAAGTTTGCATATTTTTCTGGGCACAATCAAAAGAATGCTGAGTAAGCTTTTTAAACGAAACAGTACAACAGACAAGTTGTTTAAGCTTAGCTAAAATTAGGGAATTAAACATGCATAGTATTCCTGCCCCCGCAAAGTTTTATAAATGTCAAAAATACACAAATGCAACTGAAAATGAGCTCGATGACTGGGTCCAGAATGGTAAATTTAATGCATCACTGAACCGACTTATGTCATGCTTAACATCAAGAAATTAGAAAAGTTGCCTTTTACTGTGGCCGAAATACCGTCTGCTGAGTGGTTAATATATGGGGTTATTAATCTGCCTATTTCGACACTACAATTCACCTCTTGTTTAAAACACATTCCAGTAGGTAGATATGAAAAACTAGAAGATAGTTACATACATGAGGTGTGGGAGCTTCCCTTCTCGTACAAATGCTTCAGTGGCATGAAAGAGGTCTTTCTTAGCGGTAGTGAATGCAAGACTTCAGTCAGCCATTTGATGGTTTGTAAACAGCTGTCCTTGCATGGGGCGTGTAACGCTTCAGCTGCAAACTTGGCTTGTTATCTGAAGGGAGTCCCAGTCCCCTTGATTAAACCTACGTTCCAGGTGCTTTCAAATGGCAGCTACGTCCTCCTCAATGGTGAAGGCTGTTGTGGCATGCGGGCCGGAATAGTTTACGTTGTTTCAGTCTCTAAGGTCGTTACATGCTGCGGGAACGTATTGTTTTCCCCCACTACACTTAAATTTAAGGAGGTAGCTGTTATTTGGCCTCACATTGCTACTTCAAACGTGAATTTTGACAAGTTAAGCAGACTCAAGGCTTCATTGTTTCAAAAGCATGTAGCCCTTACATCTGCGCGTGAGACCTACGCACTTCAAGTGGCAAGGCCATCAGCAGAAATACAGTCCCTGTTAAATACTAACTTTCCGAGACACTTTGGTGAACTCGTGGGATGAATATTTAATGCATCCAGTACAACTGGAATCGCAAATTTTTTCAAAGCTGTTGGTTCTGGTTTTGTTCACACCTTCTCCTCCATATTCGGTTTGATACCTTCAGCTATCCACTCAATTTTCGGTAGTATTTTTGGGGGATTTCCGATAACTTTGGCTTTATTAGCTGGCATCCTGCTGTTGCTGTTGTTTATGCGCAATGGCTGTCCCGCCACAACGAGGAGAAATGACGGCGCTCCCATCAGCGCAGCTGTGTCGTGAGTGTATGATGCAGTATTTTGGAGCAACACTCCTGGAGCAATTGGAGTGTGACTGGTCTTTGTTGTCATTCAGACCGGTTTTGTATTGTGTGCAGCCCGTGTTTTGGTGCCTCTGGTGCTCTTTCGAACATGCACTGGAAGCCTGTCTTTCACAGCAGCACTTGCCTGCAGTAGATGCTGATCTGTTGATGTTCTCGCTGAGGGTTCATTACCAGACATGCGCATTGAGGTTGCATTTGCTGCGTGAAGGTAATTATGAGTTACCCTTCCTGGAGGAAGTTGTCGACAACTCATCAATGGGCACTCCACAGGATGCCGCCTTGGTTGACACTGGGGCTATGGAACACACCTGCTCCTTGCTCCTTTTTGGCGAGGACTTTCCGGCTTTGACATTTGTTGAAGTGGAAGATCTCCTTTTCTCCATGACTCGTGCCTAGTTTGGAACTTTTCTAAATTGACATGTCTTTTTAATTCGATTATAAGTCACATGCTCATGTTTTAAATTGCCAAGTAGTATGCTTGTATGTCCCTTTAACTTGTCCAAATTGACCTGTTTTTTTATATATATCTTAGGTTGAGCTTTTAGCAATGCAATTTTAGTTTTGGCTTTGAACCACTTTCAACTGACAAGGGGAGGGTGTTGTGTAGCCATTTTAGTTATAGCTCCATGCACGTTATTTTAACACACTAGGCCGCTGTGCACCTTAACCTAGATATGGTTTATTCGGCTTTGCATTGTTATTCTTACAATAACCATTTTTACGGTCTTGTTTTATTTTCATCTGTTTTTGCTTAGCCTAGCACATTGTTCTCAAACAAAACATTCTTGATCACTCTGTGTTTCATTCAAGGCTATAGTTTGGTACATTGCCAGTGAACGTGGAAGAAGTTTAGTCTCCAACATTTGTAGAAAATACACATCCTTACATAGGGACATTTTCTCAGTTGTGTTATTCTAAAAACAATTCCTAGTCCCATTACACGTTAAGAGGGAGATTCCAGCCAGGGAACCACTACTGTATGCTGATTGCCAAATGCTTCGCTACAGATGCTAACTCAGACCACAGGCCTTTGCTCAGGTATGAGGGCTGATGTCTTCCCGGGGGAACCTGAAAGGCAGAATTAGAGCTTAACATGCTGTGCTCAGATTATGACTTAGATAGGAAATAATCCATCGACCATAGTGACAGTATGATGGCATTGTTTTTATGCTTCACTCTTCTTGTCACCATTTTAATACTGTCATGTTGTGTCATCCTGGTTATTGCAGCTCATGCTTTGCTATCTAAGATGCAGTCGTTTTATTAAACTAATTCTTGAAACATATACTGCTTCTGTTTGTCTTTTATATATGAGACTGAATTGTAAATGAGAGAACCGGATGCGACCTTAGTGTCCATGACTTCCCTGAGAAGCCTAATATGTCATGCACTCGGCTGCCCAATCATCACTATCCTCTGGTAGAGATGAGGCACTGCTAGTTGGCTGGAGCAAAACCCAGATTTAGAGCGACAGGTGCCATCCGCAGTGGGTTAGACTCTGTCTCCCACACCGTGGACAATCCTGCTGCTCAAAATCCAGTAGTCTCATTAGAATAATGAGAGCCTACGCAACAGTTGGAGGAGAGGGACATTGATGCAGGAGCTGTGGCTGAAGCTGGTGACCCTGCCTCCCACCATGGTTTTTGTGGTGGTAAGTTTGGCACGAAAACCATGGCGGTAGGCCGAGTCGTAATCCTGAGGGTGGGAATGTGACGACCGCCGGGCTGGAGACCAAAGTCTCCAGCCCAGCGGCCGTTACCACCCTGGTGGTCGGTGTGTTAAAGTGGCGATCTTTGATGGCGGTTACCGCCAGGGACAAAATCCCTTTTTTTTTTTTCCGCCGGCCTGTTGGCGGTATTAACGCTGCTTTAACACCGACCACTAAGGTTGCAATGAGGACGTATGCACTTCCGATTTAATACTCATCTGCTCCATGAATTTAGTCATCGATTTAATGGTGCTAGCAATTTCTATTGCCTTCTCCAAAGTGAGATCGTCTATTGTCAAGAGTTTTTCCTGAATTTTCTTATTGTTAGACTTTTCAACCACTTGATCACGTATTTTCTCATCTTCGAATGTCTTGAAATCACATGTTGAAGCTAACACCCTTAAATCACCCACAAAGCTTTTTATTGACTCATCAGGCATTTGTTGTCTCTTATAAAACTTATGCCGCTCCATCATGACATTTATTTTTTCTTAAAACGAGCATCCAGAACCTTCATAGCTGACTCATATTCATCTAATTCATCACCCTCGCCAGTAACCAAAATTTGGGGAAAATGTTTTAATATCTTTCTCCCTTCAATACCTAATGAATGCCTCAATAATGCACATTTCTTTTTTCTGTAAATACTTCTTCTTCAAGAGCATGTAAATATGCCTCAAAACCTTCTTTCCATTGCTCCCCCTCAATGGGGGGTAAACCAGGAGTCGCTAAAAATGTAACAGGAGGCATGATTGACTGATGCATTATTCCGAATACAGGAATCAAACTCACAGACAATATTATTATATTTTGTTTTACAATAGGAGTAGAGGTTCACTGTTGAAGAAGAGACACATGCAGGAGAAAACACCGAAATACAAAAACTCAGTTGAAAGAAAGAAATGCGTCTGACTTTTGTTGAGATTGGAGTGCGAATCACCGTTGAAGACAAGTAACGATTTGCTGACAACAGTGCTTAATAGAAGAAACACATCATCATTTTCTTGTGCACCACATAAATAAAGAAGAATCCTAATGAGTTGCGACAGGCAGACAGGCAAAATGCTGATGCGGCGAAGCAGTGATGATTTAGCGTCACCGGTTGCCAGGACAACCATACGTAAAGCGCGTTTGTTAGTGCGCCTTGCCGAAGTGAAACGCGGCACCCCCACAACAGCGCGAAAAACTCAGAGTCATCCGTTGCCAAGACAGCAGTGCGTAGAATGCCTTTGTCAGCGCACGAGTGAGTCGCTCACATCACGCACGAGACCAAGATAACCGAAAGGTGTCAAGCGCTGGTTGTCGATCGATGATCGCACTTTTCAGCAGAATTGAAAGAATGGAAAAACTTGCCAAAACAAACTTGCTCCTTTAGGATCCAGTGGTCGGAGAAGTTCTAGTGCAACACAATGCCGCTCCTCAATCAACAGCCCCAGGCAGTGTTCTTCAGAACAGAAGTGCACAGAGAAGAAAAGTGCTCCACCCTGTGACAGCTTGAGGGTTCTCCACTCGTCGCCAAATTGAAGTAAGTAGCCACGCTGAAATGCTTTGCTAGAAGTCGGTTTATTAAGAGGTACACGTCTTAACAGGTTGGGCACGGAGCGGCAACTGCCAATTGACTCCCAACCCCCAGCACTCCATTTCTCAACCTTCTACATTCTTTTGAGACATTCCTTATCCTACCACTAGTCATTATACAACATACACTTCTCGGACTTGTCATGTTCTGTAGGCTTATTGTGTTGTATTGTCAGCTGCTGAATGGCCTGTTTCTGACTATGCAAGGAGGAGTTCTGAAAAGGATATCACCTATGAGGAATCATATCATTACTACACGTGTGTGACTGACAATCCTGGTCTACACATATGTGGTATCATATCCGCTGCAGCAATCATCCTGTGTATTTGATATACTGCTGTTGATGTATAGATATGGCCTACATGGCATACAACATTGAGCCTTATCCCATGTTTTCTTCCCTCTTCAGGTCACATGTCTGTTTGCAATCTGCTTTCTGAAATGCCTGTTGGCACCCTTGCCATTGGATGTTACTGCCAAATGGATGTACTTACATGCCTGCTGGAGATTCCTGCTATATCTGTCACTCTGACATTCTTGTCGTCCAGATATGTGTATTTGATTGTTGTTTTTTAACAGAAATGCCACTTTAAATAATGATGACACATTCACCATTGCTTGTGCTCATTGGTGTTTATTGAGTGTTTCACATCACAGTTCTGAGGAGTGGTGACATGGGTTCTGTGATCATCAGAGTGGGTGGTCCAGCTGTATGTTCCAAAGGTCCTATATCCATTAGCCTTGGGATGTGGGAATTTGGCATTAGACAGTCAACAGGGTGTATCAGTGGCACACAAGAGTGACAGTTCAGGAGAGGGATCCCTTCTTGGTTGGGGGTTAGGTCTTGGCTTCAGGTTCTGCAGGATGTCTGGATGGTCGACCTCTTTTACGGGGGGTACCTCAGCTGGAGGGGCAGAGGTGCTTGTGGCCTGTGGGTCCTCTTGCTGGGCCTCCATTCTAGTAGCAGGTGCAGACATAGAGGGCACAGGTGTTGTGTGACTACTGGATAGTGTCTGCTGTTGGGTGGGAGGACGTCCGCAGGATGGTGTTGAGTTCTTTGAACACCCCTAACATGGAGACGATGGTGGCATTGTGGGCCTGCCATTGCTGCATGGCCTCCTGGTGGTATTCTCTTTGCAGCCTTTGGTTCTCCTGCAAGGTGGTGAGTATCTCGCCCATCTTGTCCTGGGATTGCTGGGACGCTACCAGGACTCTGGAGATGGCCTCCTGGCCAGTCGTGTCCTGTTGCTTTCTCATTCCTTGGCCCACGATTGCCCTCCCACTGGCCCTTGTGCCTGTGCCTCTGGTGCAGTGTGCCCCCTCCCACTGACACCAGGACCTTCATTATCTTGGGTTTGGAATGTTGACTAATGGCCCTGTACTGTGGGGCACAATGATGTTTGATCTGTCCTTGGGACACATGTTTGGGAAGGTGGGCTCTGCTGTGCAATGGATACCACAGGGGAAGAGGATTCAGTTGTGGGCAGGGTGAGGCTAGTGGTCGTCGACTGACCAGTCATGCCTGACTGGCCAGGTACGTCATCCCTATCCAGACATCCAGGGGATTTTTCCTCTATTGGACCTACTTCCAGGGCTGGGCTTTCTGTCTATGGCATCCTCTGCTTTGTGGCAGTACTTGGGATACCTGTGTAATGAGAGGTTTTGTGTTACATGATGGTATTGTACTAGTGGTACACATGGTTGTTTGCCATCATTGTCTGGATTTGCTGAGCAGTAATGGCATTGACAGTTTATTGACTACTGCTTGTTTTTGCATCAGTTGAAAGTTGCTATGGTACAATTTTGCTCTATAGTTGGAATTTGGCTTGCCTACTGTCATTGCCATGTACTGATGTGCATTCCATTTTCTTGTTTGTGAAGGGGGGTGACATGGTTTTACATGCAGGTGCTCAGATGTGAAGTGGATTTTGCAGTCATGCAAGGGGAGGGAGTGTTGCATTGTGGCAGTTGTAGTACTTGCTGCAGTGTGGGGAATCCTTGCACTAGGTGGGCCTATGTGGGAATGGTGTTAGTAGGGAGCTGTGGCACGCAAGGGAGGGTATTGGGTCCATGGTGATTTTGTGCACGTGAGGGTGGTGTGAGGGTACATGCTGTGCAGGGGCACATGGTGACCAGGGAGTGTTGTTGACTTACCAGAGTCCAGTCCTCCTGGTATTCCCGTTAGACCCTCTGGGTGTAGGATGGCCAAGACCTTCACTCCCACGATGATAACTCCGGGGGAGGTGGTGAGGGCCCATCACCAGTCTTCATGATGGCGATTTGGTGTCATGATGCCATGGCCCGTACCTTCCCCCATAGGTCATTTCACCTCTTCCTGATGTCGTCCCTTGTGCGTGGATGGCTTCCCACTGCATTCACCCTGACGACGATCCTCTGCCATAAGTCTGTTTTCCGGACTGTGGATGTCTGCTTGACCTGTGCTCCAAACAGTTGCGGCTCCACTCTGATGATTTCGTCGACCATGACCCTCAACTCCTCGTCTGTGAATCTTGTTTTTTTTTTGTGGTGCCATGGTGGTTGTATTGTGGGTGGTGGGGTGTGTGATGTGCAGGGTTGCTCTGTGTGCTGTTTGTTGGTGTGAGGTTGAGTGCTAGGATGTGTGTGTGGTTTGTGGTGTTTGTGTGCAGTGGTGATGTGCGTGTTGTGTTGCTCTTGATGTGTTTTGTGTGATGCGTGTTCAGTGTGATTGTGCCTGTGATATCTAGGTGCAGTGCCTTCTGTCAGTTTGGTCTTGCCTCGCTATGTCATACTTTCTGGGTGGAAAGGATTATGGGTATGTAAGGAGGGTGTTATGTAGTGCTGTGGTCAGGTGTGTGTGGTGTGTGTATGTGTATCAGGTATGGGGTATTGGTATTGCCCTTGTGGTGCAGTGTTCAGGTGGAGGTGCGTTTTTGTCTGCAGCTTTTCGGACCTGAAATGGATTGCCGCTGTCCTAAGACCAAGGTGCTGATTTGTGACTCGTAATTTGGAGGGCGGAATGTTGTCAGCATGGCAGTGCTGGTGGTGGAAACTCTTCTTTCCCGCAGTCGATCAGGCCGACGGTGTCAGATTTTTGTCTGTTTTCTGGCAGTGTTGTGTTGGTGACTTGTAATATGGTGGTCTTCATACGGTCATCACTGGTGGTCTTTCGGCATCCGCTTACACAGCGATCTTCAGAAAAGACCGCCACAGTCGAAATGAGCACCAATGTCTGTAGCTACACTGCTCTTAATGGTGATGCCTATGCAGCAGTTTGACTAAAGACTCAACAACAGGATCCTAAGACAGAAATCATCATTCCTTTTAGTCAGCAAGATCTACTGGGAGATTTAACTAGTAGCCATTTCAAGGATCTGGCTAGGTGTGTCACTACTACATCCCAAGATTGAGCTATTACCTTAGATTCTTACATCCTATGGCAAGCATTGGCACCATACTCCAAACCTCATGGGTATTCAGTGCAGCAGCAAGAGTTCACTCTGTGAGTTACTTGGAGAGACATGTTCGCTGTCAACAGACAATCGTGAGTTATGTTTGAGGCTATTATTTAGAGAGACATGTTTGGTGATATTAAACTTTATTTCCTACTCCACAAAAGTCATTTTCACCTAGACTCGTTTTCCACCTATCCAGCTGCTTATGAGCTGCCATAGAGGTGATTGGTCAAGTCTCATACCTTCTAGAAATAAATCTCTCCCCAGCCACCAGTGCCTATGTAGCTATGTACACTTTATGAGTGTCTGGCATCAATGGCATGTCAAGCTATGCACCACTGCAGCAAGGCATGAATACTACAGAAACCCCATTCCCTGAGCTCCATAAGTGGTGACCTTGTTGAATGCAATGAATCGGCTACCACTGCACAGCCTTCTATTTGCCTCTAATTCCTTTGCACTTCCCTTTTAACTGCGTGGTATATAACTGCTGGTATGTAAAAATTGCATTATTGTGTAGTATACGATCAGTCCACAGTCCACAGTACACGTACCACATTACATTATCAAGAGCTGCAGTGTTCCATACTGTTTGTATTGTAAAATAGAACACATTCATTTTGCCAATATCTTAATGGGTATTGCAGAAACAGCCAATGACAGCCTATCACCTATTGCCTGTCTCAGCATGGTAGAAACTGGGGGCACATTCATGAACGTTTGGTATCTCCCTTGTGCCACGCAAAAAAGCGCACGAGCAACGTAAGACCTAGATGAGATATATCAAGCCACACAAGGCCACCATGCATAAACCAGTGTGGCTTAGTAAATCTGGAGTAACCCAGGGCAGTGCAAGTTGCTGCCTTGTGTTACTCTGCTCCATGGAGTTTTTCCATGGGTTGAAGCATGGGTGTTCCTATGCATCCACCCACGGATTCTGAAGCATTCTCAGATTTACCAATGCTGGTAGGTCTGGGAATGCGTCAGAATGCTACGAGGCGTAGTGAGGAGAAATATCTTCATTTTTTCCTCTTTCAACGTGTCCTGCAGAATGCAGTACATAAAAAGAGGAAAAAGCCTCAGAGGATTGTTTTTCTGTAGGAAGGTGTCCCTACCTGCAGAAAAATAATCCTATCTGTAACACAGGCTTCCTTGCACCATGCTGCAAGGGTGCCTGCATTGGCACTAGGCAGCAGTTTGTGCTCCAGCACAGGCAGAAAGCAGGAATGAAACATATAGGCCCTCAATATTGACATTGGCAATCAATCCCACTTACCACCATGCTGACAGCAGGCAACTTACCGTCGCAGCTGCGGATATCCGTTCACCATGTTATGACACACACACACCAATCCGTCAGTATTCAGCCACATACACAAATCCGCCAGACCAAAGGTCAGTGATAAACTGGCGGTATCAAAACCCACACCTTTACGCCAACAGAACTGCGGCCACCACATTATGACTCACGAATCACCACAGCGGACATTCAATGGCAGTAAACCATTGGTGGTATACACTGCCGCGCTCACAATGGACACACCTGACACCAATACACACACCACACACCCACACCACTATAAAACACCCACCCACATTACCCACAACCCTTTACGATTACAAACCATTGCCAGCAGAGAGACACCAAAACCACTGACACAACTAGAGCCACATACTACTCACACCTATATACCATTCACGCACTCCACATCACACCCCAACACATTACCCAACACACCCTCATCAACACACATCACTCAAAACCCATGGCACCACAAAGACACCCCCGTTTCACAGAGGAGGAGCTAAGGGTCATGGTGGAGGAAATCATCAGGGTAGAGCCACAGCTATTTGGAGCACAGGGGCAGGAGATATCTATGGCTAGGAAGATGGAGCTATGGCAGAGAATCGTGGACAGGGTCAACGCCGTGGGACAGCACCCAAGAACTAGGGTTGACATAAGTGAAACGACCTACGGGGGAAGGTACGTTCCATAGCAGCAAGACACCAGCTTGCTATACAGAGGACTGTCGGTGGACCCCCATCTCCTCCCCCACAACTCACAGCATGGGAGGAGCAAGTCTTGGCAATAATGCATTCTGAGGGCCTGGCTGGAGTCGGAGGAGAACTGGTCTCTGGTAAGTCAACTCTCTACTATTATCACCCCCCACCTGCATGCCATCACGTACTCTCACCCTCACCACCACTCCCATCACTCCACTACTTCCCACACACCCCACCATCACATCTCACTCACCCCAATGCCTCTGTACAATGAATGGACACCCCTCACATCCCTGCATGGGCACTCATCACTAAAGCATGCACACTATAGAGAATTAACTATCCCACCATACACCAACATACTCAAGTGAAAGCTGGCAGGGCAAATCCAACCAAAGAGGGGAAGCCATGGATGTACAATATGTCAGACACAGAAACCATAACACATCATTTACATCCCCACAGGTACCCCAGCCAATGTCAGCGGAGAGGAGGGGCCAGCACTATCCAGTCCCCCAACTAAAGAGGCCCACAGTGATGACAGCAACTCTGGCCTTCAGGGTCTGGATGACCTACCTGACCCATCAGGGACCACTGGACAGCCGGTTACCCAGGCCCAGTCACACACCACCACAGAACCTCCCTCATCAGGAAACACCACCACAGCAACCACCCAGCATACCCATTCCTCTGTCCCCAGGACATGTCAATTAGCAGTGTGTCCACCTCTACAGGGACCCCAGGCCACACCTCGCTCCCAAAACAATCAAGGACCTGGGGTCAGTGGCAATGAGCACACGGTTCAGGGGACAGAGGCACAGGACAACAGGGACACTGGGAGGACTGCTGTGTGCCAGGGGAAGAACAGGCCCAGGGAACCAACTCTCCATGAGGCACTCGCCGAGATCCTTAGAGCCTATCAACATTCCCAGGACGCGATGGGCCAGATCTTGGACAATGTGCAGGAGAACAGGTGGCTGGAGGAGGGACAGTACCAGGGGATTAGGGAGGACTTGCAGGCCTCCATTCCCCCTGATCTCCATTGCAGGGGTGCTGGCAGACATAGCTAACATTATGAGGGAGGCAGTCTCACACCAGCGGGCCCCTGCCACTAGCCAGATATATGAACAGCCTTCCACCTCGGCTGCCGCTAGTGGCCAGGAGGCCCCGCCATAGGACTCACAGGCCACCAGCACCCCTCCCCCTGCAGAAGGTGAACCACCCCGCAAATGTTCCCTGTGATCCATGCAGAAGCCAGAGACACTTGCCAAGACCCCCGCCAGGAAATGAGACAATCCTGATTGTCACCCTTGTGTCCCCCTCTGTCACCCTGTCCACCTTCAACTGCCATTGCTCCCCTTCCTATGTCTCCTTGGAAAATGCACCTGTGCTACAAACAGACTGGAACAATACCCTGGACTTTCCTCAATCATCACCCCATCCCATTGCACTTGCCCCTCTATATATTAGCACTTCAATAAACACCCTTAAAAAAAAAACTTTTTGGAGTATGTCATGTATGTCAAATTTGTATTAATTGTAACAGGTACAAACATTGCAAATCAACTGTACAGAGAATGAGCATAGATTAATGACCTGTAGCTGGCTGTAGTGATCACACCAGGACTATATGTCAGGTCACCAACATCTGCAAAATGTATTGCTAGAGGGAACAGTAAGTGGCCTAGAAGTTGAAAATATCATCATGCCATTGCCACACAAATTAAAACAAAAGTAATTGAAATGTGAAGTAACACTGTTCTACCTGTGTGTCATTGGAAGTATTGTCGGATCACATATGTTCTGTTGTCCTCATCCTCATCCTTATCCTCTGCCTCCTCATCCTTACTGTCCACAGGGTCTACTGCTGCCACATGGGCATCTCCAGCCACCTCCTCCTGCAGGAATGGGACATGGCGTCTGAGGGCCAGGTTATGCAACATGCAGCATGCCACCACTATCTGGCAAACCTTCTTTGGTGAGTAGCACAGGGATCCACCTGTTTGATGGAGGCACCGGAACCTGGCCTTCAGGAGGCCAAAGGTCCTTTTAATGATCCTTCTGGTTCGCCCATGTGCCTCATTATAACGTTCTTCTACCCTTGTCCTGGCATTCCTCACAGGGGTCAGCAGCCATGATAGGTTTGGGTAATCAGAATCACCTGCAAATATTGAGGGACAACATTTAGCCACACACTATCCTATATGGTCCACACCATACCTATACACCAACATCTACTGGGTGGGAACCACGGCTCACCTATTAGCCACACCCTGTCCCTCTGCAGTTGGGACATCACATTTGGGATGCTCCTATTCCTTAGGACAAAGGCATCATGCACCGATCCTGGATACTTAGCATTGACGTGGGATATGTACTGGTCCGCCAAGCACACCATCCGAACATTCATGGAGTGAAAACTCTTATGATTTCTGAACACCTGTTCATTCTGCCGGGGGGGCGGGGACAAATGCAATATGTGTTCCATCAATCGCCCCAATTTTGTTGGGGATATGTCTCATTGCATAAAACTCGGCCTTCACCGTGGCCAAATCTTCAACCTGGGGGAAAACAATGTAGCTGCACGTGTGTTTTATCAGGGCAGACAACACTCTTGTCAGGACTGTTGAGAACATTGGCTGTGACATTCCTGCTGCCAAACCCGCTGTCACTTGGAAAGAACCTGTTGCCAGGAAATGGAGTACTGATAGCACTTGAACAAGGGGGGGATCCCAGTGGGGTGACAGATAGCAGATATCAGGTCAGGTTCCAACTGGGCACACAGCTCTGTGATTGTGGCCCTGTCAAGTCTATAGGTGAGGATAATGTGCCTGTCCTCCAGTGTTGCCAAGTCCAACAGGGGTCTGTACAAGGGGGGGTGTCTCCATCTCCTATTCATCCACAGCAGTCGGAATCTAAGGGACAAAAGAGAGAGGAGCCGGTCACAAACTGAACAATGGAGCTACAACAGTACTTTGCATCCTGTAAACGTGTAATGGGTCATTGTGATTTGACCAGTATGTGCTAATATCTCCTGTGACGCAGCATTATTCCATGGCCTGCACCCCCATGAAATGGCGTCTGCCTGTCCTGTGTGGATTGACAGGTGGAAGTGAGGTAATTCCGCTGACATTGTGCGCTGTTGCGGTAGGCGGTCGGGAACCACAGTGCAACTCCTCATTGGCTAACATTGGGCCCTATGGGGTACAGTGGCCCATGGTGATCTACGCCGGTGGTGACGGTATGCACCTCCACGGATGTGATCACCATTTTCTATCATATTCCTCACTTGCTACCTGACCTTCCTTTGGAGAGGACCTACACTGCATGTGCTACTGTGACCTGTGTCTGGAACCTACCATGGCCCGTGTGACCAGGGACAGGGACCCAGCCTTCACTTCGGAGGAGTTGGAGAGACTGGTGGACGGGGTCCTACCCCAGTACAGAGTATGGGCCTCCAGACCAACAGATGAGTACACTGTGAACATGATGCATGTGGCATGAATGCATGGAGTTGTCTGTGTGAAGGCCTCGCGTAAGAATACAGGTTGTGTGCTGGGTCATGTGTGTGGAAATGGTGATGGGAACGGATATGTGTAACAGGCAGGACTGTTTGTCTAATTCTATTTTCCTGTGTGTATTGCCTCTGCAGGTCAGTTCCCATCAAAAGAAGGGTATAAGGCGTGCCATCGCCAAGGAGATGCGGACCCTGGGGGTCTATGGCAGGTGGAGCACCCACTGTCGCAAACTGTGGGCAACCTGAGACGCTGGGCACGGAAGACGGCAGAGGCCCATCTGGGGATGGCCTCCAACGAGGAAGGGGTGCCCGTCGAACCCTGACCCGCCTGATGGCCCGCATACTGGTGGTGGCCTATCCAGAGCTGGATGGGCACTTGAGGGCATCACAGCAGCCACGAGGGGGTGGGTACAGTGCCCATCATTACAAAGTATGTATGGAAGGGTGGTATCGGGTGGGGGATGTGCGTCAGTGGGTGCGCCGAGGCCAGGCGTGACATTGTAGCGTAGGTCCCCCTGTGACTAGGGTTCTGAAGGGATAAGCCTGTTACCTAGCTCGTAGGCATCCACCAGTGGTCAGGGTTGCATGGGTCCCAGTTGTGCTGCATTTGGCAGTGTGCCCCTCCCCATGCCTTGGTGGCAAGCTATTTCTCTGGTAGTGCAATGCATATTGCGTAGGCCTGTTCCCTGTGGATGAGGTTGCTGTGTACGCCAACGGTGGTGTTGGTGCAGCCATTGACCCAGTGTATCCTTTGTCTCCTCCCCCCCACTTCCTTGCTTTGTCATTCTGTCGTTATGTGGATTAGCATCATCTGGCGGAGGAGCAGAGTCACCAGCGACGGAGCGAGCTGCATCCCACAGGACCCAGGAGGCAGAGTCCACCGACGGTGAAGGCACCAGTAGGAAGGAGGGTGAGGGGAGCACCATGGCGGAGACTGGAGGGGACAGTTCAGACACAGATACCTCCTCCGATGGAAGCTCACTGGTGGTGGCGGACACTTCTGTGACCACCCCAGCTACAGGTACAGCCGCCACCCCCGTACCAGCACCACCCTCCCAGCAGCCCCTCATCGAGTTGCCCGTGCCCGCTCACCAAGGAGGGTGGGCATCTCCTTCACCCCAGGCACCTCAGGCCCTGCCCCAGTGAGCCCTGCTGCCTTGAGTGATGAGGCTATTGACCTCCTGCAATCCATCTCTGTAGGGCAGTCAACCATTGTGAATGCCATCCAGCGGCTGGCAGCCCAGATGCAACAATCTAATGCATTCCTGGAGGCCATTCATACTGGATTGGCGGCCCAACAGAGATAGAGTGAGGCTCTGGCCTCCTCTGTGATGGCAGCCATTGTCCTTGTTTCTACCGTTCCCCCCTCCAGCTTCCACTGCCCAGTCCCATTCGCCTCAACCCAAACCTATCCCAGGCACACATACAGATGAGCATGCACACAAGACAACACCTAAGATTGTCACAGGCAAACACAAGCACCACACTTCATCCCACAGGCACTCACACAAACTCCATCCAGTTGCAGACACAACAACATCCATTATTTCCACTGTCTCCACCTCCTCCCCCTCCACCACCTCCCTCCCAGCCACGTCTATACTCACACCTGCATGCACTACATCATCATCCACTACCAGCATCATCACCACACCAAGCAGAACACACACCTCACTGACAGACACCTCCACAACATCCATTCACACATCCTGTGTGTCCTCTCCCACTGTGTCTGTCCCCTCTCCTCAAATACACAAACGCAAGCACTCAGACACCCAACAGCCATCCACCTCACAACAGCAAACAGCCCATGTACCTGCACCCAAATACAGCAGACAGACACCTCCAACAACCACTCCGTCATCCTCCCATTCCTTCTCCCTCTTCCCGCCCCAATGTCCCTAAAAAAACTCTTCCTATCCACCATTGACCTCTTCCCTACCACTCCCCCCGTCCTGCATGTCTGGTCAGGATATCATGAACCCAGCCAAGCACCTCAGCCACACAGTCCACAGGCCCAGTCCTAACCGCACCCACTCGTGGAGTAAAGGGATCCAGGCCACATGTAGTGAAGGGGAAGGAGCCTGCACCAGTCTGCCTAAAGAGGAAGGAGCCTGCCCCAGTAGGCAAAAAGGGTAAGGAGCCTCCTCCTGCCACCTGAAAGGCCAAGGAGCCTGCACCTGCCACCCATAAGGCCAAGGAGCCTGCACCAGCAGGCAGGAAGAGCAAGGAGCCTACACCAGCAGGCAGGAAGGGCAAGGAGCCTGCACCAGCAGGCAGGAAGGGCAAGGAGCCTGGGCCAGCAACTGTGACTGAGCCCCCACCACCAACCATGGTTGTGCATCCATCCGAGGGCGCAGGGGATGTGCAGGAGCTTCCCCCCACCAGCAGCACCACCACTGTGCAGCGGTCAGAGGGTGCAGGGAATGTGCAGGAGCGTCCCCCCACCAGCAGCACCACCACTGTGCGTCCATCCGAGGGTGGAGGGGATGTGCAGGAGCCTCCTCCCACCAGCAGCACCACCACTGTGCATCCGTCCGAGGGTGCAGGGGATGTGCAGGAGCCTCCCCCCACCAGCAGCACCACCACTGTGCATCCGTCCGAGGGTGTGGTGGATGTGCAGGAACCTTCCCCCACCAGCAGCACCACCACTGTGCATCCCTCTGAGGGTGCAGTGGATGTGCAGGAGCCTCTCCCAACCAGCAGCACCACCACTGTGCAGCCATAACCACCAGCGGCAGCTATGTAATCCTGCCTCCATGGGCTGCTGTGCGGCCTGCCCCCTTCAGAACCAGTGGGAAAGACACCCACCTGAGAGACTGGGGCCCATCACTCCCCAGAATCAAGCACAGGGCATGTTGCCCCATCCAGAACCAGTGGGCAAGACACCCACCTAAGAGACTGTGGCCCATCACTCCCCAGAATCAAGCACAGGGCAGGTTGCCCCCTCCAGAACCTGTGGTCGTTTCATCTCCCGGCTGAGGGGCCCCCCGTTCCTCTGAGGTGCCTGCCTATTTACCAACAGATGCCACTGCAGTGTTCTCTCCGGGTTGAAGCAGGCGGCAAGTGGGGCCTTGGACTTTGCCCTGTGGCCATGTGGCCCACGCAAATTGAGGACTGGGCTGTGTCCCTTTTTCTGTAAATATGTATATATCTATTATCTTGCCTAACTTATGATTTCTACTGTGTTGATCTTATTACAACACTGTGGCAAAATCATTTTGTCCTTGCATTATTCAGCCGATTTACAGGGTCAAATAGTTTTTGTAGTGCATCTGGTTGTGTGTATAGTGTGTGTGTGTGGGGTGTGTATTGTGTCACTCTCGTTTTCCTCCCCCCTCCCTTGTGTGCTAGGCGGCTTTACTCACGGTTGTTGTCTCCTCCGGCGTTGGTGTTCGTGGTGGAGCAGAACATAGAATATCATCGGAAAAACATGCAGTTCTGGTTCCATGGCGGCGTGGTTCTTCCCTATGTCTCCAATGGTGAGTCCTTTCACTTGTGACCTCTGTTTCCGCCAGGCTTTTGATGTCATTGGTACTGCCCCGGAAAAGGTGGCAGTTTGCAGGGTCTTAATATGGTGGGCGGAACATTGACTTTCCGCCCTGGCTGTAGGCGGCTACCACCGTGGTGGCTGTTGTTTTCGCCTTCACGGTCGGTGCGGTACATTGGCTGTCTTTCGGAGATCTTTCCGCCATGGTCATAATTTGGCAGTAGTTACCGCCAGCCTGTTGGCGGGATTACCGCCACTTTATCACCGACCATCAGGGTTGTAATGAGGGCCATAATGTATAATATTAAATACGGGGCATTCCTCCCACCATTCTTTTCATGCAGAACAGCATGGTGACTTGCTGCGTTGTATTAAATGTTGATGAACATGTCCCTGGATTCTACTGGAGTAGGACAAAAACAGCTCACTACATGCTGTAGCATAGTCACACGATAGCCCTCAGAATGAGGAACTCCCAGGCACCCTCCCAGTGTGGGAGCAGCAGCCTATTCAGTTTTAGGTGCTTTCATATTGCAGTAAATGAAGGGCAGCAAAATCAGAAAAAAAGCTTTTTGGATTATACATTGCCAAGACCTTAAAATCATACAGTAATCTTGGTCTAACACCATTCTGCCCCATTAGTGATAGTGGCAGCTTCTTTCTGAAGTCCATTGTACAGGAGAACTCCTCCAGGTCTTAACTCAGAGTCCTATACACAAACTGCTACCTAATAATATTTATATTTAATCCCTTCTAGCACCGTTGGTCACTGGTGGGCAAGGGTAAGTGGAGTGATGTCTCCCAGTTAACATTAAAGCCAGATAATGTTCTGAATTCCTCTATTAGCCCAGGGTATGTGGGAATGTATTTTTTTTCAGATAAATATTTTGTCATCTTGCTGTGAAACTACCGATAATAAGATTCAATCCCCTAAAGGTGTAGTGCTGGCATTACAAAATAGGTCTGTATGTTCTACAAGGGCGAACATTAAAGGGTGCTGAGGGCAGCCTTAACATCTATGGCAATGTGAGAAAGTTGATTATTAGTTGGGGTAGACGGTAGTCCACTGTAAGTAATTTGGTTGTTAGCTGAGAAGGATGTGAGCCCCACTCAAGGAACAAACACAATCCTCTGCACCCTATACCATATACCATATATATCTACATTTTGCAGATCTATCCTCTTTCTCCAGTTACCAATAAGTGTAATCAAATGTATATTTCAATAACATACAATTAAATGGTTATTAAAAATAATTAACATAAAGTTTCATTAAACTACATGTCTGTGACACTTTCTTTTGACATCGTTTTTATTATTACATCTGGGGGATAAAATGTGAAAATAAATAGTCAGCGATATATCATTTTTTTGTTAAGAAAATAAAACAAATATGTCTCTTAGTCTACATTGTAACATTTAACACCCCCAAAAAATGCAACTATAAAAATAACTACATAAAGGCTTTGATACTTCTTCAGGCCAGATAGAAAACAACCATAATACCAGCTCCTGGGTGGTACTACAGTCCCAGCGGTGAAGCGAAAGCTCCAGCTTGGGCAATGCTTTTAAAAATAAAGTTTTTCTAGTGCTGGTGGGAGGCTGCAGAACTTCCTGCAGCCTCCCCCACAACAAAATTAAAAAAGATTTTGGTGATGTCCATGCCCCGTCTAGGCACTGCAATAAAAAACAAAATACATGTAAATAGCCTCAGAGGGCATCATGGGGTGTTCCTTGAAGGACCAGTGAATAATAAATAAGCGGCTGTAGCCACTTATTTAATGTTCACTTTTTGTTTTGTTTTATTAAAATAATGGTGCCAGCTACCTGCAAACGACCCTACGAGGACAGGGAGGAGACAGTTTTTTTTACATTTAAGGAGTGATCCAGCTCCCACTTGGGGCACCCCAGGCCATTATTCTTTAAGTGTGCTGAGGAGGGCCCCTGCGGAGCTGAAATTGCCATTTAAAAAAAGATTTTTGAAGTGGCATGCCCCAGTGCTCACCAGGGGCACACTGCAGGAAGTCCCACATTGGAGGTTGAAGAGGGAGGCACAAGGACCCCCAACTGCACCCATCGCAGATGCAGAGGGTGCCAGCATTGCTTCAACCACATGGAAGCACTTTTCTTTTGCTCCCACTGGAGCAATGCAATGCATTTCCATGCCCAAAAGTGAGGGAAGGGAAATATTTGCTTCTTCCACTGGGTGGGAGCAGCTTTGAACACCTGCTTGGGTGGAGAACATTGCATTTTCCCCACCCCTATCCATGGGCAGGTAAATAAATAGTGTCCTGGGGTTTGGGGACCGTGGGACACCATCACTGAGCTGGCCCTAGGTGATTGGGGCCCCGGGGTCATTGTATTGAAAAGGGAGGGGCAGTATGGCCCATTCCCTTTATTTCAAGCAGGAGCCTAAGGCACGGGGTTCCCTGGGCCTATCCTTGCTCGGGGACAGGTGATGAACACCCCCCATTTACCCAAATGATCAGCCCTAGGTGTTAGGGTCCCTAGTTGGGGAGGGTGGCGTGTGTCCCTCTCCCCCTAAAATATACACCACACCTCCCACTGGGCCCTGTTTCACCCAGGTTTTTTTCCCAATAAAAATTACACTGCAGATTCATGGATCCTCCACAAATTTGTGCAAAATGTATAAAAAGAAAATTTTTTGGACTGAGGCAAGGTCCCTCTTTGACCCCACCTCCAGGCCTAGGTCTTGCATTTTTTTTTTTAGGACTCAGGATGAGTCCCGAGTCTTAAGATGGCTACCACCACTTCCTGGTTGTTGTGGTGGCAGTCAATGTGATCTCTGGATGAGATCTGTCAGCTCTCCCGGTCCTCCATGGTGTGATATATACAATTATTTGAACCTTAATTTTCCCAGAACTACTGACTGGATTTACACCAGAACACATAAGAACACATAAGAACTATTTCTGGACCACAATATAGCTTTCTGCCAAATTTGGTGTAAATTCGTTGAGCGGTTTGGGCTGTAGTTTTGTCTAAATTTCTTATGGAAAAATGAATGGGAAACATGTTTTAGAACCACTCCCCTTTTTTCTCAGCCCTCACTTGACAGAATACCTCAAAAACTTTCCATTCACAAACCAGTTAAAAAGTCTCTGGAAATTTTCATGGAGATTTGCCAAACTGTGCCAAAGTTATGAGCAACACAAAAAGGCATTTCCTAACTATAATTAGCCAGTGGTGACCATGAAAATCTAACATGTAGATACAAAGCTAGATGGGACCATGTTTTCACTGGACATTTATTTTTTGGGTTGCTAATAACTTTGGAGCTGTTTGACGAATCTTCACAAAGCTTCCCCAAAAATATTCTTATTTACCTCAGCTTCTTCCTGGGGTAAGCCATCAAGTAGGGGCTGAGAAAAATGGGTGGGTCACAAAACGCATTTTTCCCATGCAACTTTTGTATTGGAAAATTGAGCAGTGATAGCACAAAAAAACAACTGAACAGAATTACATTTAGGGCCTGATTTATGAAACGTTTGTGCCGTTTTTGCGTCTTTTGACGCAAAAGCGGCGCAAACTTACAAATTATATTTTGTAAGTTTGTGCCACTTTGTGTCAAAAAATGACAAAAGACGGCACAAACTTTTCATAAATCAGGCCCTAAATTTGGCAGAAAGAAAAATCTTCACCCAGAATGCATCTTTTTTGATCTGCTGTAAATCCATTCATTATTACTAGAAAAACTAAGATTCAAAATGCAGGTATACATCATGCCATGAAGGATTCACAGACCAGGCAGATCTAAAGATAAGAAATGCATGGTTGCCACAACATTAACAAAGATGTTGCAGCAGCTATTTTAGGAATCAAGAACACAGTCCCCTGTCCTGTAAAAAGGATAAAAACACATACAGGAGGAACAGTAGGGATGCCCTGTCCCCCAAGCCTGGTGGGGGGTGGAGCTAAACACCTCATTTTAAATAGTACCACAAATAAGCAGAGGATCCTTGGAACTGCAGCCCTGTCAAAAACAACAAAATGTCTGGCTCATGCTGTTTTGAAATACAAGTCCTCCCCAGGGTAGGCAGGTAAGGGGGGGTGCCTGCAAGTATTAATTTTGAAGTGGGTGCATGTGGCCACAATACCCAAGACATTTTAGGGCCCAGAGGACCTCATCCCCCATGACCGATATCTTTATTAATGAGTGCAGGACATGCTGCCCCCATGCCCAAGTCTTTAGAAAGTCTCAGGGACCCCCTTCCCTTGGGCCGATTTCATATTTAGAGGAGTTGGTGTGTGCTCCTCCTCTCTGAGCCTTTAAAAGGCCCCATTGACACCATCCTCTGGGGCCAATATCTTTATTTATGGGAAGGGGGCATGTGGCTCATCTCCCTGAGCCACAAGATGGCCTCGTAGACTCCATCCTCAAGGCCTGAAGAGCCAGTCTCCCTGACTTGTTCTGAAAAAATGAAGAGAAAACTTTTCATTTTTGTTTTGAAATGCATTAAATTTTTCTTTAAGGAAAACAAGCTGCATTTAAAAAAAAATACTGCTTTATTTAAAAGCACTCACAGACATGGTGTTCTGCTGTCACCCGCAGGCCACCATCCCCGTGAGTGTGGTCATTCCCAATGGGGTCGCAAATTTCGACCTACCTCATGAATATTAATGAGATGGGTCATTTGCGATCCCACTGGGAATCGCAAACAGTGTGAGTTACACTGTTGTGCATTTGGTATTGCGACTCCCAATTTGCGAATTATAAAGATTCATAAATTGTGAGTCTCAATACCAAAGGGTCGTCCATCTGGTCCCAACTTCTTAACTCTTCATAGTCAGTGGGGCATATTTATACTCCGTTTGTGCCGAATTTGCGTCGTTTTTTTGGACGCAAATTCGACGCAAAACTAACTCCATATTTATACTTTGGCGTTAGACGCGTCTAGCGCCAAAGTTCATGGAGTTAGCGTCATTTTTTTGCGTGAACACCTTCCTTGCGTTAATGATATGCAAGGTAGGCGTTCCCGTCTTAAAAAATAACTCCGATGCATATGCGTCGGATTTATACTCCCGGGCAAAAATGACGCCCGGGAGTGGGCGGGTCTAAAAAACCCGCATTAGCGCCGGATTTTAGCGCCTGGGTCAGGGCAGGCGTTAAGGGACCTGTGGGCTCAGAATGAGCCCAGAGGTGCCCTCCCATGCCCCCAGGGACCCCCCCTGCCACCCTTACCCACCCCAGGAGGACACCCAAGGATGGGGGGACCCACCCCAGGGACATTAAGGTAAGTCCAGGTAAGTATTTTTTTTAATTTTTTTTGTGGCATAGGGGGGCCTGATTTGTGCCCCCCTACATGCCACTATGCCCAATGACCATGCCCAGGGGACAGAAGTCCCCTGGGAATGGCCATTGGGCAAGGGGGCATGACTCCTGTCTTTGCTAAGACAGGAGTCATTTCAATGGGGGATGGGCGTTGTAAAAAAATTGCGCAAATCAGGTTGTGGCGATTTTTTTGCCTCAGTCTGACTTGCACCATTTGTGGACGCCCATACGCCATTTTCCCCCTACGCCGGCGCTGCCTGGTGTACGTCGTTTTTTTTTAACGCACACCAGACAGCGCCGGCGGCTAACGTCATTCAATAAATACGGTGCCCGCATGGCGCTTCATAATGGCGTTAGCCGGCGCTAATTTTTTTGACGCAAAACTGCGTTGGCGCAGTTTCGCGTCAAAAAGTATAAATATGGGCCAGTGTTTTTAACCGTTCTTTTATGTACTTATGTATTTACACAGGGTGTTGGGTCATGGTGTGATGCTGCAACACTGCTGGATTCACTTTACTTGTCTTTGAATGGCGGGGGGATCCCCTTCACTGTCCTTCTTGCGTCTGTGAGAGTCAATGAGATACGAAAAATATTTTCTGTTATATTTTTTCTTTTATGTTTTTATATTGGTATATTTAAAATCGCATTGATTGTGATTAACAGCATGGTGCAAGATGTAATGTTGTATTTTGATACATTTGTCATTTTTTAGGCCCTACTGCTCCCGGGTGGGGCAGGCCCTGGGGGCATTTATAAAATATATCAGGGGGATTCAGGGGCCCGCCTCCTAGGGTTTATCAAAGCCCCGGGGATCACTACTTCCCTGGGGCTAAAGTATTATAATTCACAGGGGGCACATGGCCACCTGGCACCCTGGGGATCACCACCCCTTTGGGGCAAATCCACATAAATCAATACAGTGGGGGCCCACGCAGTCCCCCAAGACCCAGGGACCACCACCTCCCAGGGGCAATTAACTATTATGTATGGGGGGTCTGTGCAGCTCTCAGCGCCCTGGGACCACCACCTCTCTGGGGCATTGAATATAATGCATGGAGGGCCATGAGGTCCCCCGACAGCCCTGGGAACCACCACCTCCCCAGGGCAATCAATTTAATGTATAGGGGGCTTCGTGGCTCTCTGTTAGAAATGGGGTCTTTGGTTGGCAGTCAGGTTACCCCCTGTCCAAGCAAGGACCTTCACTCAAGTCAGGGTAAAAGAGAATCACCCTCAGGTAATCCTCGCACACCCCCTTGGTAGCTTGGCACGAGCAGGCAGGTTTAACTTCAGAGTGCTAGGTGTAAAGTATTTGTACCAACACACACAGTAACTCAATAAAAACACTATAAAATGACACAACACAGGTTTAGAAAAATAGAAAATATTTATCTAAACAAAACAAGACCAAAACAACAAAAATCCACCATACACAAGTCAAGTTATTAATTAAAAAGCAAAAAGAGTCTTCATGTTCTTTTGAACACAACGCTAATGCTATTAGCATGAAAATGTACCTGGGTCGCGTCAAAATAACACTCACAGGCGAGTGTGCGTCAAACAAAGTAAGCGGTACGTCGATTTCTCACCCGCAAGTGAGGTTGTGCGTCATTTCTCCTTCTCCGGTCCGATCCACGTGTGTTGTTTCTTTCCCTGCAGGAGAGAGATGCGTTGATCTGGACCACACACCTCGGGTCTGGGCAGGCTTGCGTATGATTTTCCGCACCCAGCGATGTTGTGTCATTGCAGCCTCCGTCAGCGATGCTGAGTGTCATTTCTCCAGCCGTGTGCGTCCATGTCACAGCCGGCAGTGCGCCGTTCTTTTAGTCTCTCTTGGAGGTTACGTCGAAATTTTCCCCCAACAGCAATCTGTGCGTGGATCTTTAACCTTGGTCCACCAGCTTCACCTGTCAAGGCCCAAGGAACTGGATAGGGCACCACTTGGCAGGGCAGGAGTCTCAGCAGAGGCTCCAGGTGCTGGCAGAGAGAAGTCTATGCTGTCCCTGAGACTTCAACAACAGGAGGCAAGCTTAGTTTCAAGCCCTTGGAGAGTTCTTCACAAGCAGGAAGGCCCGCAAAGTCCAGTCTTTGTCCTCTTGCACAGGCAGAAGCAGCAACTGCAGGATAGCTCCACAACGCACAGTCACAGGCAGGGCAGCTCTTCTTCCTCAGCTCTTCTCCAGGCAGAGGTTCCTCTTGGTTTCCAGAAGTGTTCTAAAGTCTGTGTTTTTGGGTGTCCTTCTTATACCCATTTTGCCCTTTGAAGTCAGCTTACTTCAAAGAAAAGTCTGTCTTGTTTGTGAAATCCTGCCTTGCCCAGGCCAGGCCCCAGACACACACCAGGGGGTTGGAGACTGCATTGTGTGAGGGCAGGCACAGCCCTTTCAGGTGTGAGTGACCACTCCTCCCCTCCCTCCTAGCACAGATGGCTCATCAGGGTATGCAGGCTACACCCCAGCTCCCTTTGTGTCACTGTCTAGAGATAGGTGCAAACAGCCCAACTGTCAAACTGACCCAGACAGGGAATCCACAAACTTGCAGAGTCACAGAATGATTTTAAATCAGAAAATACTCACTTTCCAAAAGTGGCATTTTCAAACAAACAATCTTAAAATCAACTTTACTAAAATATGTATTTTTAAATTGTGAGCTCAGAGACCCCAAACTCCACATGTCTATCCGCTCCCAAAGGGAATCTACACTTTAATCATATTTAAAGGCAGCCCCCATGTTAACCTATGAGAGGGATAGGTCTTGCAACAGTGAAAACTGAATTTGGCAGTATTCCACTGTTAGGACATATAAAACACATTAGTATATGTCCTACCTTAAACATACACTGCACCCTGCCCAGGGGGCTACCTAGGGCCTACCTTAGGGGTGTCTTACATGTGAGAAAAGGGGAAGTTTTAGGCCTGGCAAGTGGGTACACTTGCCAAGTCGAATTGGCAGTTTAAAACTGCAAACACAGACACTGCAGTGGCAGGTCTGAGACATGAATACAGGGCTACTAATGTGGACTAATGTGGGTGGCACAACCAGTGCTGCAGGCCCACTAGTAGCATTTGAGTTACAGGTCCTGGGCACCTCCAGTGCACTGTACTAAGGACTTACCAGGAAATCAAATATGCCAATCATGTATAAACCAATCAACAGTACAATTTACACAGAGAGCAAATGCACTTTAGCACTGGTTAGCAGTGGTAAAGTGCTTAGTGTTCTAAAGCCAACAGAAACAGGTCAGACAGCATAGGAGGCAGGAGGCAAAAAGATTGGGGATGGGCCTGCAAAAAGGGCCATTTCCAACACTCCCCATGCCCTGGGGAGCAGCACCTCCCTGGGACTCAAATAACTTAAAGGAGGGGGTGCATTGCAGATCCCCGGGGACTACCAGCTCTATAGGGCAAAATTCAATGAAGGAAGGAGGGCCGCATGCCCCCCCTCTTGAAACCATTTATGGCCCTGGGGACCGCCACCCCGCAAGGCTGGTTCCTGCTACCTCCTGAGGTGCCCACCTTTGGGAGGTAGCTGTTTTCTTTTGTTTCAAGGGAGTTGACTGCTCCCTCTCGCTGAAAGCAGTTTTTATCTCTTTCCCTGCACGCAAACATGCATGCAGGGAAAGAGATTAAAACATTGCTCCTGCAAGCATCGAGCTGCTATTTAGAGCAGTTCCCTCCTTGTGGGAGCAATCCCGGCTCCTCCAGGAGAAAGGAGACGGGTGGGACCACGGGGGCCTTGAGGCTTCTCCTGCAGTCCTGTCACTTTCCCTCCCTCTCTCTTCCATCCCAAAATTGGATGGAAGTGAGAGAGAGAGAGAGAGAGATTGTTTTGTTGGCATGTTATAGTTGCCTTTTGATGGACAGCAGTTAGAGAGTCACGTCTGACCTACTGGTAAAGCTCTTGGTCTGTCACTCAGTAGGTTGAAGGTTTAAAACCTGGCATCTCATGGCAGTGTGTCTGTTTATTTACTGATGTTTTGGATGTTAAACATTCCTTATGATGGAACATTTATGTTTTTTTCCCCATCACCTTTTTTGGCGTGAATGTCATAGAGATGTCTGGACAATGCATATTGAGGAATCACTTGTGGCCTAGTGGTTAAGGTCTCAGACCCTCCCACAGAAGGTTAACAGTTCCAGTCTAGGTGTGTCAGTTGTCATTTTTCAGCTTAAAATTATTTTCAACTTCAAAACGTAGTGTACATACAGAAAGGTGGTCTCACTCTTTTTACTTGTTAAATTAAAAAAAATCTATTTGTCAGAACATTTCTCATTGTATGTTGCGTGAGGTTGGGTGGTTGTAGGGGGTTGGCCGCCAATCCCTGCCGTGCTCAACCAAAGGTTGTGCATGGTGAGGGGTTGGGTGGTTACAGGGGGTTTGCTGCAGGGCCTAGGACTCTGTGACCAACCCCCGCCACGCACATCCAAAGGCTGTGCATGGCATGGGGTTGGTTGGTTATAGGGGGTTGGCCTGCAAGGCTTGGCCAGGTCCTGCTGCCAAACCCTGCTGCACACAGGCGAAGGCCATGTGCAAAGGTGATTGGTTTAACGTATACTAATTAAATTTACGTTACATTAAAAATACCATAGAAATTCACTTAAAAAATCAAAGGTTACAGGGACGTTATAGTTAGGCTCACATTTTAAATGTACAAAACCATATAAATTCACCTGTTATAGTTAGAGTTATTTCAAGTAACTATACCTCGTGCCCTAAGGTAACTATAACTTTCTCCATCGTCATTTACTGCTAATTACCCCAGATATTGTAGCACTCATGACATCTTTTATAAAATCATTGATAGTATCACTGTAACATTTGTTGTAAAATCAAGTTATAGTTGCCCTAGGGCATGAGTTATAGTTACTTGAAATAACTCTAACTGTGAAATGTGAATTTCTATGGTTTATAAACTTGAAATGTGAGCCTAACTATAACGTCCCTTTAACCTTTGTTTTTTTAAGTTAATATATATATAACAAATACGATGATTTCCATCTGTCTGAAAATCTGCTATTTTAGATTTGGACGCTAATACATATATAAAGACTATTTCCATATGTTTAGAGTGGTAAGATTTGGGGTTTTGTGAAGTCTCGATAATAAGCAGATATGCTCAATTTATTACTCTGACCTTTTTGAGTGGGGAATATTCAAGGGGTCATTAAGGCAGTAATATTAAAAAATGCGGCGGAAATGTACCCTGAAAATAGGAAATCTATGTTAGAAACTAATGTAATCTAAAGTGAAGACAAGTGAGGGTGCCAGATGATGTAGCGCAAATGAAATCAGATTATCCAGAAAATGAAAATGTAATCAATTGTCCTCAATATGAAACCATCCAGATTAGAGGAAAGAGATGAGGTGCAGTTTAGAAAGCTACAGACCGTAATGCTCCAGATAGGTGTCTCTGGCAAACCTATTGAATAGCAGTAGGCCAAACCATGCCGTCAGGAAAATAATGAGTACCTTGACAGATACTGGAATTAACCCACGGTCCTCCGCTTCATGAAAAGAGTCCAAAAATATATACTATTTGAGCATAAAAAGTACGAATTTAGGATAAAGTAATTAAACTTTGCTTATGGAAATCGGCCTACTGCATAGCTGGGCTTTTTCAGATGAAAAACTGTATGAAAGTTATTTGGTTTGAAACTGACCAGCGCAATGCTACTTTTTCTCCTAAACATGTTATCAATGCACAGACTTCAAAAAGATTATATACTGTCGTTGGTTTCATGCCATGTGCATGAATAATATGGTTTTTAATGCTCCAGTTGCAAAATTCCTGAACATTGTAATCCTCTCAATTTTTTCTGTCATCGTGTAAATTATACGGCGCGTTTTAACCAGTGATACGTTGTCTGCATCAATGTTGTATACATGTACTCAATCAAAGTGAAAACAAATATGCATGGCGGTGGCGCTGCAAAGTAAGCAAGAGGAGCAGTTAGTAACAGACTACATTGAAAAATCAACAGCAGAGAAAATATCGGCCATAATGTGTAGAATGATTTTAAAGGGGGTGGGGTCGTTTTTCCTCATTTGGCACGCACGGTATGCTGCGACTCAGACCCTGTACATAAAAGGCGTTCACTCCGAGGGTTTATCCTTGATTCCCGTGGTCAGACCAGGACTTGCGCCTAGGCAGTAGGTCCCTTTGGCACATGGTCAAACGACATCTGTGCTCATCAGAATAAGAAGCAGATAACAAGAGGCCATCTAGGAGTCAGGCAAATAGCTGCTAATAGCCGAATGCCTTTTACTTTAAAGATACAGATTTCTTTACTTTAAAGGCCGCTTGCTGTTCAACTGCTAGATGAAAGATGAAAACCATTCTTTAAAAGCCTTAAAGTGGACAATGGGATACTTTTCATTTTCTAGGCTATAGAATGGGTACGTGCACAGTGCCTACATAATAAACAGTACATATACTTTTAAAATTAATCCTTCATGCTGCACAATTTGAAAGGTACACTTTTTATTTGAAAATGGTATAAAATGGTGGAGAAAATGTTTCTATGATCGAACAGCAGTGTTCTTCTACTTAGAAGCAAAAAGGGGACAGCAAACAAGAGATATCAAATGAAAAGCGTCCAAGACGGTGACTGAAATATATTCTACCCTTCTACCTCACTCTGCCATTCTCTTACAACTCTGGGTGTCCTTATGAAGTTTGTAAATCAAGTAAAGATTCGGGAATTTCTTTGAGATTCAGAGATGAATGGTGTTACTCACATTAATATAGTCATTACAGATTGATGAATGAAGACAGGTCAGCTTGTGAGATTCTCTCCTTTCTGCCATCGGACTTCCACACTGTTGTGATATTCTTCATTCTAAGCTTCAGTAATTGCTTTCAAGGTAGATTTCTGTAATGTAAATCAGTGCATCTGCAGTATTTACGAAAGTCTGCGGTTCAGCATAAATTTAGAGTTAGTAAAATCCAAATGTACACTGGTTACCTAAAAAGACCAAGGTACACTTCACAATATTGAAATAATATTGCTTGGGTTGTGTAGCATTACTTCTAACTGAGGAAGCTGTTCCATGGGTGGAGCATGGGCGTTACCATGCATTCACCCATAGAATTTGATGCAAGGCAGTTCTGGGTTGTGCGTGTTCTTCTGGGCCGGGGTGGTGTGGGATACCCTGTAGACAAGCAGTCCTGAGTTGCAGGAAAAGAGCAGTGGAGGCAGGTGAACGGTCGTTGGTTACTCGGTGGAGGAGGCGTAACAGTTGGTGTTGCACTGTGTGGGGTCCACAGCTCAGAGCAACTCGTAGGTGAAGCGGTGGGTAGTGGGAGGGCCAAGATTTTGGTGCTGGGCATGGTCCAGGCACAGACAGGTGCAGATGGACTTGGCTTTGGCGCGGCAGGGCTGCGACCTTTAGTAAGTAGGTCCCGTGGGACGGGAGGGGTGCTGGGTGACAAGAGAAGGGAGGGAGGAAAAGGCTGTAAGGAAGTGGGAAGTGGTCAGAAAGAGAAACCAAGAGGAGTGCAAAGTAAGGTGAGAATAAGGCAAAGGTAAAAACAGAGGAGGCAAAGCAGACAGCGAAAGTAAACTGGGGGCAGAGCAGAGTGAAAAAGCTAAACCGGCAGAGCCCAAAGTGGAGTGAAGAAGCAACAGCAAAAAGGCAGAGTGCGAAAGCAAAGGTGAAACGGGGGCAAAGCAAAGTAAAAAAGCAAAAGCAACAGAGGCCAGAGTAAAGTGAGAAAAGAAAAAGCAGCAAAAATCAAGCAGAGTGCCAAGCAGAGACAGTGGTGAAGATCAAGCTGTAGACCAGAGCAAGGCACAGAATGGATACGGGACCTGTTGCTGGGTGAGCTAATGGAGGGACTTGCTCAATGGTGTTGGCTGCAGCCTCCATTAAGTAGGTCCTGTGGGAAGGGAGGGGCGCTGGGTGGTGGGAGGCAGAAAGGAGGAAAAGGCAGGAAGCGAGTGTGAAGCAGTCAGAAAGACAGACCAAGCAGAGTGCAAAGTGAGGCGAAAATAAGACAAAGGTAAAAACTCAAGTGACAAAGTGGAGAGCGAAGGTGAAACCAGGGTCAGAGCAGAGTGAAAAAGCTAAAGCGGCAGAGACCAAAGTTGAGTGAAAAAGCAACAGCAGAAAGTCAAAGTGCAAAAGCAAAGGTGAAAACGGGGGCAAATCAAACTGAAAAAGGCTAGTGTCAGAGGCCAAAGTAGAGTTAGAAAAGAAAAAGCTGCAAAAAGCAGGCAGAGTGCTAAACGGAGACAGCAATGTAGATTAAGATGCAGACCATAGCAAGGCATGGAACGGACAGGAGACCTATCGCTAGGGGAGCTAATGCGAGGACCTGCTTCATGGTGTCATGCTGCGGCCTCCATTAAGTAGGTCCTGTGGGGAGGGAGGGAGAGCGAAGGTGAAAACCAGGGACAGAACAGAGTGAAAAAGCTAAAGTGTCAGAGGCGAAAGTGGAGTGAAAAAGCAGAGTCAAAAAGGCAGAGTGCAAAAGCAAAGGTGAAAACAGGGGCAAAGAAGAGTGAAATGGCTAAAGCAGCAGAGGGCAAAGTAGAGTGAAAAAATTAAAAGGAGCAAAAAACAAGCAGAGTGCCAAGCGGAGACAGCGGTGAAGATCAAGATGCAGACCATAGAAAGGCACGGAACGTCCGGGAAACCTGTAGTGGGAATCTAGAGGTAATACTGCTGCTTCTCCTGCAACTCAGGACTGCCTGTCTGCAGGGATTCCTGCACCACCCCGGCCCAGAAGAACACACACATCCCGGAACCATTTCGATGCATCCTCCTCAATGCCAGATCCCTCTGCAAACCCGCCACAGAAGTCTAGGACACAACTGCATCACTCTCCCCCGACATAGCCTTCATCACCGAAACTTGGCTAAACCCCTCCTTGCACCTTGACATAACCACCGCAATGCCTGACAGCTCTAAGATGATTCACCAAGACTGTCCCAACAAATACGGTGGAGGCATTGCTGTAATCTTTAAGAGTACCATCCAATGCATCGCCACTGATGACGATCCCACACCTCTCCTGGAACACCTCAACTTCCAGCGCTAAACTGATCCCAAGACAATAGTTAAGGGCACCCTCATATACAGACCCCCAGAGCCCCGACCAGCCTTCTGCGACACCATCCCCCACATCATCGCCCTCCTAGTCATCGACTTCAACCACAACATCCTACTCAGCGACCTCAATTTTCACATCGACGACCCCAATGACACCAACTCCACCACTCTCCTGGAGAATATGGGCAACATCAGCCTCGCCCCACTGGTCAATAAACCCATGCACAAAGCCAGACACACACTCGACCCCATTTTCAACTCAAACGGCAGCGTTAAATTCAGTCACGTCACAGAACTCACGTGGTATGATCACACCACTGTGTACTTCACAATCTCCGGCGCACAGCAACCATCACCAAGCACCACAGCTCCAACCACCACATTTGTAACAGAGTAACTGAGACACAGTGGACTCATGCCCTCGGCACCCTACAACTCAAGGCCTCATCAGACCTAGAACAGGCCAACCAGAACTCCTCCACCTGTATCACTGAATGTGTCGACAGAGTAACCCCACTGTAGCCAGCCAGTACCACCAAAGCTACAGGATAAGCTAGCTAGTACACCACAGAGCTGAGAACCCTCAAAGCGCACCTGCTACCAACTTGAGAAACAATAGCAATCCACCAGGAACCCTTCTGACAGAGCTGCCCACAAAGCATCCCTTAGCGACTACCACTGACAAATCAAGGAAGCTGAGAGAGGAGCCATCACAGCCCGCTTTGACACAGCAACCAATCGCACAAAAAAACTGTTCAAAATTGTCAAAGAATACTCCAACCTGGCAGCCACAGAGAACACAATTCACTGCTCCCGAGAACTTTGAGACATCCTCTCAGACTACTTTTACAACAAGGTTGCCACCATCTACAACAACTTTGGTCCCCAACTCACAATCTTGAATCTCAGCAGCCACGAGCAATCACTGCACACAAGCTGCTTGATCAGCACATGGACACCACTCACCACTCAATCTACCTCAGCCATCATGCCTTTCATCTGCTCTGGAGCTCTCACTGACCTACGCCCCCACCACAAGTTCAACCTCAGAACCAACCACATCAGCATGGAACTCACCGGCATCATCAACACCTCCATTACCACTGCAGTCTTCCCGGACAAATGGAAACATGCAGAAATCAGACCCCTCCTAAAGAAAGCATCCATCGACCCCCAGAAAATGCAAAAAATACTCAAGAAGGCAATCATTCAACACCACACAGAATACTTAGAACAAAACAACCTGCTTGCCATCTCCCAATCAGGATTCTGTACCAGCTACAGCACGAAACCCTCACTGCAGCCACAGATGACATCAGAACACTCCTCGATCGTGCAAAGACTGCGGCCTTCATCATCCTCGACCTCTCAGCCACATTCAACACTGTCTCCCACCATACACTCATCAACAGACTCCACTACATTGGCGTATAAAAAAGCCCTCAAATGGATCACCTCCTTCCTGACAGAATGCACTCAGAGCACCTGCCTGCCTCCCTTCACCTCCACACAGAAGAATATCATAGGCAGCATACCCCGAGGATCATCCCTCACATTGTTCAACACCTACATGACCTCCCAACCTACATCATCAGATCCCAGGGTCTCACATAATTTCTTATGCAGGTAATGCACAGCTCATTCTATCACTCACCGAAGACCCATCCACCACCAGAACAAACTTCTGCAACGCCATGACCATTGTAGCCAACTGGATGAGAACTAACTCCCTCAAACTTAACTCCGACAAGACAGATGTACTGATCTTCGGGAAAAACATATCGATATGGGACCACTGCTGGTGGTCAGCCGAACTCTGACCCACTCTCATGCCAACAGACCACGCATGCAACCTCGGCATCATCCTCAACAGTGAATTGTTCCTAAAGCAACAAATCAACGGAGTAGCCTTCTCCTGCTTCCACACCCTCCTCATACTCTGCAGAATTTTCAAAAGGATCCTAGTCAACATCATGAAAACTGTCATTGAGGCCCTCGTCACCAACAGCCTTGACAGCGGCAATGCACTCTGTGCCAATGTCTCCATCCAGCTCATCAAAAGACTCGAAACCCTTCAGAACGCGGCAGCTCGACTCTTCCTGGACCTCCACCAAATAGGCCCACATCACCCCTTCCTCTCAGAAACCCCTACTGTCTCCCAATCCAGAAGAGATGACAGTTCAAGAAGCCTTACATGATCAAGGACTGGCCTTCATCAGCCACGGACTGAACTTTCACCAACCCACCAGACACTTAGGCTACTCCTCAGTAACCCTTTCTCACACTCCCCAAATCCACCATAGCGGGGGCTCTCCTCACACCCCATCGCCCACATATGCCTAGGGGTGACAGTGCTGCCCTCTACAAATATTGATTAATTGATTGATTGATTGATGGAATTCCGGATTTATTGAAGGCGATAAACCTGTGATTGTGCCAAAATGGTGCACCTACCACAGAGAAGCGCAATGAGGGGAAATATATGTATTTCTTCTGTTTACTTCCTCTTTTTATGAGTGATTTATTCTGCAGCACATATAGCAAGAGTAAATTGCCTCTTAGGGTTGTGTTTGTGCAGGTAGTTGCAGTAAAACTAGGAGTATACTGTTCTGCACTGACTTAAACTCTTGATGGGGTCTGTGTGTAGTCACTGGGAGCATGTACTCTTAGAAGCAAGTGTCCTCACCCACCCGAAGGTGGCATGCTTCATCACTGGGCTTGCTCATAGTTGGGCTGGTGCTACAATGCCCAGTGGGCCCAGCGAGAGGGCAGTTTGCCAGAGATCTTTTAATCGACAATAGAAGACTGGAAAGGTGAGCGTTTTTCAATCAGTGGGTTACAAGACTGGAAATGGAAAAGGATGTGGATTTAAATCAACTATAGACCTGGTGGGGCTATCAATTTGATAGGGATCCAAGTCTATGTTGAGTTAAAAACAGTGTGAAAGACAACTGAACATAATGATCCTAGTCTCTTAAGTGCAAAGGTATACTTCTGGGTGTAAGATCAACTGAGTGTATACAGATCTTAGCTGCAGGTCCACATGTTTCGTGCCATAGTATTTCATGAAAAGACCAAATAGCAGTTCATCAAGACCTACGTGGTTGCATATCTAATCTTCTTGACAAGTGGGAAACCTAAGTATGTATCTGAGTTTCCTCACCCCTGTGGATGTTGTGGAAATCGAACGAAATAAAACAAAAATGTAAACATGTTGTTGTGTGTATGCTCACATAAAAACAGTGATCTACATAATGAACAGGAGAAAGAAAATATAACATATATATTAAAATCACATCACACCACATAACTATCAAGAAGTTGAACTGCATTTAATACACCTGTGTGGGAGGGAAGGGTGGAAATACGGCTTCAGAGACTTGGGTGTTCACACAACCTTGCCTCTTTAATGAATACTTGGATGATACTGAGGATATATAGGAATACAAAAATATATATATTACACAAATGGACACTATTCCAGGAGGGGAGGATGGGGGTGGCAATTTTCCTCATCTTGACAGGTGTCGATTGATTGTTTTTCTTTCTTTTCCTTCCTTATGGGGTCTTAAAATATAATGTCGCCGCCAGAGCCCCCCAAAAGAAAATAGAAATATTGTGGTGCATATAGGAAGCTCCTCCCTTACTAATCCTTCCCGTTACCAAAATCATCTGAGGTGTATAATATTATATTCTCTCTGCTGTCTTTTCTCTACGGAGTCGTTGAGAGAACGGAGGGAACATGCCCAAAATAATATTGTGAGGATTTAGGTGAGTGAAAAAATATATAATGTGCATCCCAATAAAACTGAAAATCGAGGCTCGATTTTATCTGCTTCAACACTTAGGGGAAGAAGGGTGTTTCTAGGTTGCTGTCCATAGTCACCCCTTTGTTTATCACCACTCATACCTCATACTCTCCCCCTTGTCTTTGTAGGCATTTCCTTTAGTGACTGCATGCAGCCCAAATGTGCCCACCTTCTGTTAATTAGTGATATTCTTTACTTTAATATGAGGCTCCCCCACCCCTGTCCCACTCAGCTGTCCTGTGGCGGGCTGTAACAGCGTCTCTGGTGGCATCCACCATTCAGCCTCAAACCACTCCTTGGCAGCCTCCTCCTGCTCTGTGGTGTGGGCTTGTCTCTCCTCTTTTTCCTCTGGCTCGTCAGTGTTTCTTTCCTCTTTCTCCTCTTTCTCCTCCTGCTGCACCGCGATGTCCAGGTCAGCGTTCCTCTCTGTTGCCTTTTTCTGCTTCATGATGTCTCACCCCGCCTCTCCCGGCATGGGCGTTCCTCTCCTCTTCTGCTTCCTGCTCCACATCAAGTTCAGCTGCTTTTCCTCTATCTGTCCAATTGGCCAGCTTTTCAGGTATATTGGTTTCGCCCCTCCTTTCCAAAAGAAGTCCTTCATTAGTGATGATGTCTCTGTGATTCCTGCCCACTGTTTTTCTTGTAACTGTCTGCTTTCTTTTTCCAGGTCCCACTGCCTTTCCTGGTGATTATGCAGAGATGATGGACGTCGCACACCTGAACCAGATAAGGAGATGGGTCCAGATGGGGTCTTCTCACAACCCATAAATGAAACAAACGTCACCAGTGGAAAACACTGCAAACAAAACATACACATGCATACGTTGTGAATATCACATGTGGGTATTTCAAAATTAGGCATCCGAATACATATAAAAAAATGGCTATCTCACCCTCTGAATTGTTGGTAAGATCCCATTGGTTAGCAAGGGCATTACTCACATTATACAGGCTTCTAGGATATAGGTAAGTCTCTTAGTAGTTGCTGCTAAAGGAATTACTTCAGGAGACCAGGGTGTTGGTAGTTCTGATTGCCCTGTTTTGGCCTCGTCACTCTTGCTTTCCATTTCTTCAGGAGTTGTCCAGGAACCAGTTTGTCAAACTCCCATTGATTCTGACACCTCTGCAGTTTCCTATTCTGTCATTCCGTCAGTTCCTCAGTCTGCAAGCAACTACATGGATCTTGAATGGCAATCATTAGAGATGCTTGGTTGTTCTCATGGGGTGGCTGCTGACATTCCAGGCATCTAGGAGATCCTCTACCATTTATTAATATCGTAAGAAGTGGGGTTATTTTAAAAAATGGACTTCTCCTCGTGTTTATGACCCAGTGTCTGAAGACCTATTTCATAGCCTTGATATTCTGCAAGACGGGTCCCTTAAATATTTGGCTCCTTCCACCTTGGTTGCTCAGTGGTCAGCTATTAAAGCTGTTAGAGATTTTTGGGGTGAATTTGATGAATTATTTCCTTTAGTTGCCTGGTTGTTAAGGAGTTTTTATCTTAAACTGCCTCCTCTTCAGCCCATTTCTCCTGCCTACTGTTCTACGTGGGTTACAGATGCCTCCATTTAAGCCTTTGGATGACTGTTCTCTGATGTGGTTGTATTACCTATGCTTGTTGCCTGGGGGAGCTTGGGGCGTTAGTCATCTCTTTTACTTATCTGAAGATTTTTTTGGATAGAGTTGGTCTTCACCCTGATCCTGGTTTTCTTCTGAAAGTCAGCACCAAAATGTCATCTTCAGCAGGAGTTGATTTTCCCTGTTTTTGAGGAAGCTGGTTCTCCTAGTGTTCCATCCTTCCTTGATATTAAGCACTGTTTATTATGTTACTTGCAGCAGACTGAGGATTTCCACCTTTTGCAGTCTCCTTTGTGGGGAGGCTAATAAAGGCAAAAAGGTGATGGCTTCCACCTTGAGTCACTGGGCACGGCAAGTTATCTGTCAGGCGCACACCTCTTTTGATCTGATTCCTCCCTCTCCTATACAGGGCAGATCTACTAGGTCGATCTCAGAGTGCTAGGTTGAGGTGGGTGGAGTTTCTATCCAGGAAATGTGTAGGGCTGCTACCTGGCCCTTCTTTGTTACTTTTATAAAACATTATCGATTGGATGTTGATTATACCATGCCAAGTAATTTTGGGCATAAGGTTTTGACCACTGCTATGCAGTGATGTGGTTTCTGCTATGTATAAATTTATCTCAGTGCAATCCCTCTTTTGTCTCTGGCTTGTATTTTCCTCACTACGTCATGACTTGGATGAGGAGGACCATGTGAGGGGGTAATTACTTTGTTACTTACCGGTCATCTTCATTACGGGTATGTAATGAAGTCATTTATTGATAAAAGATTTAGCCCTATATGGACATTAAGTTTATTGTGAGCAGTGATATGCGTCATAGAGTTCCTAAGTTTCAAAACCTCTATCACTTCCTTGAGTAAGCCTTAAATGCCCACTGTAGCTACACCAAATTAATAAATTGGTCATTCACTTGACGTGCAATAGTGTTTATGCTCCATGGGACATCATGACACTTGACACCATCCATGATTACTGACTCAAAATGGAGTACTAAAGGACGAAGAGAATATACCTCAACGGTGGCTAGAAAGACGGGGATACACTTCTTTGAAGATCATGTCACTTGGGCCCATATTTTAGAAAAGTGTGCACCGCCTTAGCGTCATTTTTTTTATGCAAAAGCGGTGCTAACTTAACTCCATATTTATATTTGTTATCTAGACCCATCCAGCGGCAAACAATATGAGTTAGCGTCATTTTCTGGAAGCGACAACCCACCTTGTGTCGAATTGCGGCAATGATATGCAAGGTAGGTGTTCCCTTCCAAAAAATTATGCCAGCCCCCTAGCGCCATATTTACCTCCCTACACTAAAACGACGCACACCTAGGAGGCGGACCCACAAAATGATGCTAAAGCTGATTAGTGTAAAATTTTAACCAGTGGTCAGATCAGGCGTTAAAAGATATTAGGCATATTTTCCAAGTGAAACACCATGGAGTCCACCATGGTGACACTATTTTGGACACATAGATGCCCACCCCAATCCTCAGCATCACCATCACCCACACCACAGAGATGCTACGACTGGAGGGAACCCATCCCAGATAAGTATACGTGCTTACCTGTTGTGTGCCACTGGGGACCACTTACTTGGGGTCTCCTGGCTGGCACTGGTTCTGTTGGGGTTGTCCTGGGGACACTGGTTCCCTGTGGTGGTCATTGTGGTGTTGGTAATGTCTCCTGTCCATACTTGGACAGCCGTCATTTTCTGCCTGCTTGTGCGACAAAGAAATGATGCTAGGCTGACTAGTGGCAGAATTTCTGCCGCTAATCAGTCTAGCGTCATTCTTGGCCCACTAGCTCCATTTCTCCAAACGCCATCCAACACTGGCTAGCATTATTTTCAATGACGTGAACCATTCCTTAGCGCCATAGTGCGTCTTTTTTAAATATAGCGCACAGATGACGCTAAGGAATGATGTTAGCTCGCGTTAATATTTTTGACGCACATGGGCTTTGATGCCAGGGAGATAAGCCCTCCATGGCGCCTTCGTAATTGTTTTTAACCGTGTTGCAAAAACATTCAGCAATGCTGAGACTCAATAAATAAATCAATAGTTTAAAACATTAAGGGGTTGATTTAAGAGCCCCTAGCCCCTCCTTGTGCCACATTAGCTTCATTTTTTAAATGCTAATGTGGCCCAATGAGGCCAAAATTGCTTCGCCAAATTTACAAAGTGCTGCAATGCGTGCATTGTGCCGCTTTGCAACCCTTTGCTCTACATTATGCCTGTGCCACGCATAATGTATGCAAAGGGGGGGTTCCCTCATTAATGGAGACTGAAAAAAATGGTGCAAAAAATCCAAGTGATTTCTTTGTGTCATTATTTTTGGCACTTCTAACACCTGCTCAGAGCAGGTGTTAAAAGGAGGCACACCATTGTTTACAATGGGCCTCAAAGGGCTTTGCAGGATTAGCGTCAACATTTGTTATGCTAATCCTGCAAAACTCCGAACTAGCGTCAAAAAGTTTAGATATGGCACACACATGGTGGCGTTCGGGGGGCTCTAAGGGGCACAAGAAAAGTGGCACGCACAGGGTACAGCACCACTTTTCTTAAATCTACCCCTAAGTAATATACTCGTGCTATACAACTGAGAATGGGAGCACAAAAAGCATGGTATAGATTTGTGACTAAGTTCAGCATGTTGTAGTAAATTGGAATGTGTTTGTTTTCATATAATATGCGTTAATGAAAAGCACATTCGAGTAAAACGTAATGAGAAAGAACAATGCTTCAGATGGACCGGTGCTCTAAAGAGGCAGGCAGACCCTTCATACTGCCTGTCATCCACTGACAAACGTTCTGAGATATATAAAATAAGCAAGCAATCTAATGCCGGACTAACTGCTTGCTCTACGCCTTGCATGCGGAGGCTGTAGACAGGCAAATTAAGGTCTGATATTTCTAGGCCGTACATCCCTAATCAATAGGTATAGACAGGACATCTTTGAGAAAACATTATCACAAATTATTGATTTTCTTCCTGTTGATGAATGTTTGTAACAGGGAAAGCACAGTGGCAGGAACCTCACAGTCTAGACTCTTGTATCTATTTGTAAAGCAGCACGTGATAACGTGTTTAAGTATCCAGGAGTAGTTATGCAGTATAAACAAGCATGAACCTATGACATTTTAACATTACGTTTTAAAACGGAGCTGCAACCTTGATGGTGCAAGCACGGGTATTTGATGCAGCAAGGAGCAAGCGGAGGCTGACACCGGGGTTGTGGGTCATTACTGAGCTGGACATGTCACTATCATGCATGCCCCTTCCGAGAAAACAACGGGACACGGACATGGAAATCCCAGGCCAATATTTACTAGAAAATGCAAGCTTGCTGGGCCATTAGGAAAGTGCAAGGATGTGTCGTATTTACAGCAATACAACGCATCCCCGTAGTTTTCTCTCCGCTGGCACACAATAGGAGGCCTAGTGCCAACGCAGGCACCGTTGCACCATGGTACAAGTGTGCCTGCCTTGCAGGGATGATTGTTCATGTGCAGAAAGAGCCACCGTCCTGCACAAACAATCATTAATGGCGTTTTGCTCCTTTAATGTGTGCTGCAGACAAATTAGTGGAAATTAAGGTATTTCTCCCCGTTGCCCCTCCTTTACCTCACCCCTGGGGTGGCATAAGAATCTGAAGCATTCCCAAGTTTACAAAACCTTGTAAATCTGGGAATGCGTCAGATTGCATGGGTGATGCGCGGGAAGACCCAGAGCAACACCCATGGAATGACCCTTTCATGCAAAGTTATGCGTGAAAGGGGGCCGTATTTACAAGGCAATGAAGAGCCATGCAAGGTGGCTTTACGTGGCCTTGTAAATATGTGTGGGCAACACTGCCCCGCCATAGTGTCGCAAAAGTCATGCTCCGGCGGCATTATTGTGCCGCCGGGGCCTTCTAAATATGCCCCCAGTGTCTAGAGACATACACTTCCCAAGCCAACACCACCAAAATGTGTCTCTAAAAGCAAGGGAAACAACTGTTTTCAGGCAAAATACCACTGAGGGCAAATCACTATTTAAGCAATATATTTTGCTTATAACCACAGTCTTTTTTGCAGCCACAAATGAGCCATACTGTGAACCTTTGACATAAACACTGTATGTGTTTATAAGGTCTGAATTATGGGCAAGGAAATTAAAACATCAACCGTAAGACACTCTGCCAAAACCATATTTGAGAATTCAATATTTACACCAGGATTAAATTGAGAAATACACTCTTGCATTCATTTACCATGTTGTATCGCCCACTGTATTCGTATGACTAGGTCAAATGTAACGGCATAATGCATAACACTGAGACTGATCAAAATGCCATAATTCATTGAGATTCTTTTCTGCGTTACTGAGTTGTCGAATGAATGCCATCCCGAAACCTACCGTCCTCCCTCCCCTATTGCGATGCTCTGAAACCCCTCCCCACTACCCTGTTCTTCTTCCACCACTTTCTATCCCCATAGTCAGCCCTTTCCTCCTTCCACAGAATTGCTGTCATAGTCCCTACACTAGTGAAAAATAATATTCTATCTGATGGCTTTCAAATAGGATTACGAAGATTCCCATATCAGAAGTGCCTACTCCTAATGCATCACCCATGATTGATTCCTTGAAACACTAAAGCAAAATTGGTATGATGATTTGATTATCCCATATCCATATAGAGAGGACTTGGAAATAATCTGCATGCTTAATGGCTGTTAAAGGAACCACATGATCGTACATCCTGTGTATCTGCTATTAAAATGAGCAGTCTTCAAATGCTGTCAGGCTTATTGATCTGGTTTAATCCATGGATCTAGTCGATAATCCAAATAAAAACTTTGAAGAGGCCAGCTGGAAAGACTGTCACAGTATGCCTTAAATCCCAAGCAGATGTCGTACTTCATGGTTGTAGCCTTGTGAATATTGACTGCTTATTTATTAGTACTTCGATGGTAAAGATATATGCCATTATACATTCTTGCCATCCTCTTTGTATCATCAATATATATATATATATATATATATATATATATATAACCATTACATATGCAATAAACATCTCTTTTGTTGATACATTTATTATGTATTTAATTTGATCATATATGGTTTTATGTTACATTATTAGTTTTGTTTTGCTTATGCAAGGAAGTGAGCCTTTTTTGTGGTCACCCCCATTTTGGATGGACTGATGTTGCTGTTTTTTTAACTTGGCACTCAGGGACACTGCTGTCCAGTTCCCAGTGTATGTGCTCTGAACCCTAAAACATTGTAAAATTGGCTAACTCCTTATTGCTGTATGTAACTTCCCAGTCATGCTATACTATATGGTGCAGAAAATACACCAATGGGAAAGTTAAAATGTCACATGTTGACTGCAGCATATGTTGTGCCATCCACTAGACTTAGAAAGGAAACATGGCTTCAGGCCTACCAGTGTAGTCTGACACATACAGCTTTTAAACCTTCAACTGAACATGTCAAAATAACCCTTTTTTACTGCAAATAAACCCACTTTTAAATATTAAATTAGTATCCCCTTAGCAAGCCTTGTAACCCATAAAATAGGATGTCTAGTTTGAAAAGTGATACATGCAACAATTTAATGATGGCACTTAACTACAGTGACTAGCCCCCAAAAGCTATTTCAGTGTAAAGGGCTGCAGCTGTATCAAAGAAAAACTGGTGTTCAGAATATAATCATAACTCTGCTATCTCCAGTAAGAAGCAAGTTATTGGAATATTTCAAACACTATTTTCAATGTTTATTGAAATCCAATTCACTGATGAAGTTGAATTTTTTATAAGACTATTAAGATTTTCCATTTTACTTGCCTGAGCCTCCAGTCAGCTAATTAGCATTATCCTGCTGCCAGATGGCCCTGCCACTGCTTCCTCTTAGTGAGGTGTGAAAATTGCTCCTAGTGCAGGAAGAATGGCTAAGAGGAAAGACATCTGGGTAGGGTCCAGGAATTTCATTAACTTGAAGGGGACCAGGGTGAGGTCTGCCTATTCAGATGTAAGGGGAGGCCTGAAGGATGGGAAGCCCTTTGTTCTGCAGCCCTCTGCAACATGTTAGGCACCAGCCCAGTGGGGAAGGGAGCTGATCACTGAACCAGTTTGGTGTAGCTGAGAAGGATGGGGCTGCTCAGATCCATTAAGACATCCCTGCAAGGCCGACAGGCTCCTTTAGGATCAGGAAGCCTGTATCATCTTGGATTTCCTTAGAAAGGTGAACTGTGAGATAGTCTGTGGTAAGTCAAATAGGATATGCTGCAAATGTTAGAAGGTTTGCACCCTGGGAACATTTTCCTCTTTGGTTAGGAACTGTCCAAGAGTCATCCCAACCCCCATTCACTGGCTGGTAAATCCTACAAAAGTGGCACCTCACCCAGCCAGTTTGTTCAATGTCAATTAAATCCTGTATAATATGATTTTCTCGAAGTGCTAATATCTTTGCAAAAATCATACAGTCTAAATTAATGAGAGAAATAGGCTGATAATTGGCACACAGAGAAAGGTCTTTGTCTTTTTTAGGTATGAGGCAAAGCACTGCTTGGGAGAATGTATCAAGAGCTTTATTATTCTGAATGAATTGATAGTAAAGTGAATGCAAGTGTGGAAGAAGAATGTGTGAAAAACAGAGGTAGAATTCAACTGTAAAGCCATCCGGGCCCAGAGCTTTATCTTTTGGTAATTTTGCCAAAGCAGTCTTAATATCTTGCAAATATATTTCTTCATCTAAGAAAGAAAGGTCTTGAGACTGATGGGGGCGAGATGGGAGAGATTAAAGAAAAGATTCAAGAGCTGCCTCAGAGGGAGATGATTCAGGCATATAAAGGTTTTGATAAAAATCAGAGAAACATTGTAAAATATCCTCATTTCTAAAATGATTAATCCCCTTCTCATCTATAATATTTGAAATCTTGGATTTTTGGGATTTAACTTTAAGATAATTTGCAAGCATTTTTCCAGCTTTATTACTGGATTCTTAATTAATTGGATTTAATTTGTAATGGTGTGGCTGAGGCTTGTTCAGTAGACTTCTTATTAAAATCCATTTTGGATTGAATAGGGAGTTTAAGAGTATCATTATCATTTGAGGTAAAGTATTTATGCTCCAGAGTTTTAATAGATGATAAAAGAAGAGCTGACTCTGTGAGAAACCTTTTCTTCTTTGTGGCCACGTAGTCAATAATGAAGCCTCTAGCGGAGGCTTTGAAAGCATCCCAGATAACATGGAATTGCAAAAATGGCATAAGATTAAGTTCAAAATATTCCTTGAGAAATACTTCAAATTTATCTACAAAAACCTGATCCTTCAGCAAATAGTTGTTAAAACACCATTTCCTTGACCTACAAGATTCAGTTGTTATGTCAATATCTATAAACATAGGTGCATGATCTGATATTAATATAGAGCCTATTTCAGCGTGCACTAGACTTGTAAGCAAGTGAGGTGTCAAAAAAATGTAATCAATTCTAGATTTGGAGTTATGCATTGAAGAATGGAAGGTCTATTCTAATCTGGATTGTATAATCTCCAAGCATCTGTTAAACCTCTAGAGTGAATGGCATTCTTGAATGCTTTTTGCATTTTATTAGGGATATACCTGGAAAGGGATAACCTGTCTGTAAAAGGATCCATAACTTGATTACAATCTCCACCCAAAATGAGATTGTCAATCGGACAAGAACGTAAAAGATGTTAAATATTTTCCCAAAATTTAAGATCAATACCTGTAGGACCATAAATGTTGAGTAAGGTGTATGGGACATTGTTGATAGTTAGGGGAATAAGAAGCCACCTCCCTTCGTCATCCTTCTCCTCTCTCTCTATCTGTATGGAAAGTGATTTATGAAATAAAATAAGAACCCCATTTTTTGTCGCGCAGCATGCCACGACGCCGGCGGAATGTTTGGCTCGGACGCAGCGAGCGGCAGGAGGACGCGACGCGCCCCGAGCCTTTCTTATATTTAACGAGGGCCCAAATTGGGCATGGGGCCTCGTTTTTGTAATTGCGCGGCGTGCCCCCGGTAGTTTCCGCATCCCCCCACTCACCTTCTCTTTTCTTTTTTTCTTCTTTTTCTGCCATCCCAGCTTTTCTTCTCAACTTATACTTTTACTTCCTACCCATATTTCCTTTCTCTTCCCAGCATGCCTTCCTTTTTTCCCTGCATGCACTGGGTCCCTGTTTACTATGGTGTTTTTCCTATTGCATTCTACACCTTGATCCGAATTTAATATGGCCACTTTTTACTTCCTGTCGGTTACTTCCTGCTCTTTGGGTATATAAGGTTTTTTGATTCCTTTCTCTTTGCGCTGCAACACTTCCTTTGGGTGGTGATCTTCGCTCCCGTTCTTCTGCGTCAGATATTGAATTTCTGATTCTGTTCCAGCTTTTTCCTGGTCACTTAACCTTTTTGTTCTGATTTTCTTTTACTCTTGTTTTTGTTTCAGGAGTTCCTATTGTTGAGGGTTTTTTCCCCCTTTTTGGGGTTTTTTCCTCTCGGGGACTCCTTATGGAGGGCATGGACTGCCTTTGGCGTTCCCTCCGTCAGCAGCACCGTGGCTACCAGAAAGGGTCGCCCCTATTTGGGCCAAGGCAGAACCTACAAGAACAAGAACCTCGCCACACTTCCCGTGGGCCACAGATACCGACTACGAGTAGGTCGTGACAGATTGCAGCGGCTTACTAACCAGACCTCGTCAAGCAGAATGGAAGATACTGAAACGGCTGCTGCAGACCCTGACCAATCCCTACTCGTAACTATTCAACAACAGGTCCAGGAACTGCAACAATTGAGAAATGAAAATGTGGCTTTACGACAAGCCTTGGCATCTCGAAGTACAGATGTTCCTACTGTCTCTACTACAACTCCTCGGTTTTCAGGAGACCCACATAAGCTGCGATAATTTCTGGATGCTCTGACTGTCTACTTTGCCTTCAGACCCACACAATTTTCACAGGATAAAATGAAGGTGGGTTATCTCATCAGTGCATTATCAGGCCCTGCCTTGGCCTGGGCGACCCCGGTAGTAGCTTCCAAGGACCCGGTGTTGTCTGATTACTCAGCCTTTGTGAACAGATTCAAACAAATGTTTGAACGCCCAGGATTGGAAGCATCAGCCGAAGAAGCGCTTTACGATTTTCAACAAGGCACTCAAGATGTTCTCCAATACATCACACGCTTCAGACAATTTGCGGCTGAGACAACATGGGTAGAGCGTACTCTGGTAACTCTGTTTCGCTGAGGGTTGCGAGAAGAAATCAAAGACGAATTAGTACACTCTACCCGAGTAGAAGATCTTTGAGGTCTGAAGGATTTAGCTCTCTCTAGAGAATATCGTCTCCAAGAATGTCGTTTAGAGAAACGAAAGAATCGAGGACCTTCCCAGCCAAGCACCTCAAGTGTTTTTGTACCTCGTTTTGAAGAACCTCAACCTATATCTAGAGAGCCTGAAGGAGAATCTATGCAGGTAGACACTGCTCGTGGTCCACTCTCAACTAGCGAACGTGAAGATAGACAGAGAAGAGGATTGTGCCTGTATTGTGGTGCAGCTGGTCATCTGCTTCGTACTTGTCCCATTCGTCCTATGAAGTCTTCGGGAAACGGTACTTCCCGTCCTCTGTGAGAAGGGAGGGGACAGGATCATCTGCAATACCTTCCATCAGTTCTTCCAAGGAAAATGCCACTATTTTATTTATGTTACCTCTTATCCTGCAATTACCTGATGGTCGTGAAGAAAGAACCCTGGCATTATTAGATGGCGGAGCTAGTGGCATTTATATGGATATGACCTGGGCTAAAACACTACAAATTCCAACATTGCCAAAAGAGGTTCCTGAACAAGTGCACACTGTAGATGGATCCTTATTATCTTCCGGTCCTGTTTTGACTACCACCTCGAGTTTAGGTCTACAATTTGGGAAACATCAGGAACATGTCTCCTTTGATTTAATTTCCTCCCCCAATCATTCCATAATCTTGGGGATTCCATGGTTCATGAGACACAATCTGTATATTAACTGGGAAACCAGAACCATCTCTTTGTCTTCTCAGTTCTGCCAAGATCATTATTATGCCTCGGACACCTATTGGTCTCCCAAAAAGATAATAACCTCGGAACCAAATGTAGGGCTTTCTATAAACACAGTCCAGGAGGTAACAAACCACTATTTGGAATTTCAAGACGTCTTTCAAATTCCATCTAAGCCTATATTACCTCCACACAGAGACTATGATTGTGCCATTCCCCTGGAGCAATGGTTCCTTTTGGGAGAATGTATTCTCTTACCGAACCAGAAAGAAATATTCTCAAGGATTATCTGCAAGAAAATCTACACAGTGGTCTTATTACACCATCTTCCTCTCTAGCGGGAGCTCCCCTCTTCTTCGTACCTAAAAAGACGAAAGATCTTCGCCCCTGTATAGACTTCCGTGGATTAAAATCACCATAAAGGATTGTTATCCACTACCCTTAATCAAAGACATCCTGGAGGTGGTTAGAGGAGCACAAAAGTTTACAAAGTTAGATTTTCGCAGAGCGTATCATCTCTTACGTATTAAAGAGGGAGATGAGTGGAAGACGGCCTTTCGGACTCCTTTTGGACATTATGAATACAAGATAATACCTTTTGGCTTTACGAACGCCCCCTCAGTATTTCAAAGATTTATGGATTCCATGTTCTCCGATTTGTTAAACCATACTGTAGTGATCTATTTGGACGATATCCTCATTTATTTTAGATGCCCTGAACTTCATTCCACACACGTTAAGCAAGTCTTAAATAGACTCAGGCAACATCAACTTTACTGTAAACCAGAGAAATGCAAATTTGATAAAACAGAGGTGAAATATTTGGGTTACCATATCAGTCCAATTGGTATCTCTATGGATCTGGAAAAGGTACAAGCCATTCTAGAATGGTCATCCCCTTCATCGATCAAGGAAACTCAATGTTTCGTAAGGCTGGCCAACTTCTACCGTCAATTTATCTTGGACTTTGCAAAACAAACCAGTCAAATTACACAAACTCTTAAAAAAGAAAGTCTGCGAAACGGGTTCATCTGGACAGATACGGCTGGGGCGGCTTTTCAAAACCTAAAACTGGCCTTCACCCAAGAACCCATACTGAGACATCCAGACACCAATAAACGATTTATTGTTGTAACAGATGCTTCCGAAAGAGCCATTGGGGCAGTATTATTACAACAACAAGATGACAATGGTTTAGAACATCCAATCTTTTACCTATCCCATGTGCTCTCTGTTTCCAAACAACAATATTCAGTACTGTAAAGGGAACTGTTGGCTCTAAAGACTGCCTGCCAAGAGTGGAAACACTTTCTCATGGGTTCTAAGGAGCCTTTTGAAGTAAGAACGGATCATCAAAATCTGCAATGCTTGCGCAATTTTCAATGCCGAAACAGTCGTCAGGCTCGTTGGGCCTCTTTCTTTAGTCAGTACGATTTCTATGTTACCTATATTCCAGGATCTCAAAACATTCTGGCTGATGCCCTATCGCACCGTTATCCCGATAGTGCTCATACCTATACTCCATATCTACTTGAACCAGACAAGATCATTGGTGTAGTTCAGTCATTCTTAGATGAAGTCCAATAAAAATACTCAACCCTTCCAGATCGAGAATTAAAGGATCTGCGTCCCAAAATATGTGAACATAAAGGATACTACTATCACAAGGACACCTTATTTCTCCAGTCGAAGAAAGTTCAAGAAAAGGCCCTTCAGATGTGTCATGATTCCCCAGTAGCTGGCCATTGAGGTATTAAGGCCACGCAGGAATTACTTCTTCGATCCTTCTGGTGGCCTACATTGAAACAAGACACTAAAAGCTACGTAAAAGCTTGCCCTATTTGTGCTCAAACAAAGGTACCCCATACCAGGCCTGCACGATTACTTCAACTATTACCAGTCCCACCAGCTCCTTGGCACACAATATAAACTGACTTTATGTGTTCATTACCTCTCTCAGCCAGAAACCGGGTTATAATTGTAACAGTAGATTCCTTTACTAAGTTGGCTCATTTTACCACTTTGAAGAAATTACCCACCTCACAAGAATTAAGTCAGATATTTATTCAACACATTTTTCGTCTCAATGGTCTCCCCCAAACTATTGTATCCGACAGGGGACCACAATACATTTCACTGTTCTGGAGTTACTTCTGTAAGATCTTAAAAATCAATGTAGGATTATCATCTGGATTTCATCCTCAAACCAATGGGCAGATCGAACGTCTCAATCAGCGACTTGAGCAATATCTTCGTTGTTTCTGTAACTCCACTCAGAGTAACTGGAGCACTTATCTTCCTATTGCAGAGTTTTCTTACAATAATACCGTTCATAGTGTCTCCAAGGTCACTCCTTTTTTCTGTTCATATGGATTCCATCCTACTTCTTTTCCTACTACTCCTAAGACTTTCTCTACTCTTCCCGCTATCACCTTTCTTTCCAAACGACTACACAAGATTCAAAGACTGATTCGATCCAATTTATTGGTCACTAAAAGATACATGAAAAGACTGGCTGATAAGAAACGCAGTGAGGCTCCAGCGTATCACATCCAGGATAAAGTCTGGCTATCTTCAACATTTTTGCCTCTACGTCTTTCCCAAAATAAGTTTAAACCTCGGTTCTACGGACCCTTTTGTATTCTACAGAAAATGAATCCTGTCACATTCCGTCTCCGTTTACCTCGAACTTGGAAAATCCATCCAGTCTTCCATGTCTCTCAGTTGAAACTCTATATACCTGATCCTTTTTCTTGACATTACACTTGTCCTACCCCTTTCTTGGTGGATGATGAATTTTAATATGAAGTACAGGAAATATGTGACTCTCTTATCTTCCTAAACCGTCTTCAGTATCTGATTCATTGGAGAGGCTATCCTCTTAGTGAATGTTCTTGGTAAGAAGCTTCTTCTGTTCACGCCCCTCTTCTGATTCATCAATTTTTCTAGCTGTTTCCGCACAAACCAGGGGCTCCGGTGGGGAACCTACTGTCGCGCAGCATGCCGCGGCACCGGCCGAATGTTCGGCTCGGGGCGCAGCGAGCGGCAGGAGGACGCGCCACACCCGAGCCTTTCTTATATTTATCGAGGCCCTAAAGTGGGCATGGGGCCTCGTTTTTGTAATTGCACGGCGTGCCCCCGGTAGTTTCCGCATCCCCCCACTCACCTTCTCTTTTCTTTTTTTCTTCTTTTTCTGTCATCATTGCTTTTCTTCTCAACTTATACTTTCTCTTCCTACCCATATTTCCTTTCTCTTCCCAGCATGCCTTCCTTTTTTCCCTGCATGCACTGCGTCCATATTTACAATGGTGTTTTTCCTCTGGCATTCTACATCTTGATACCAATTCAATATGGCCACTTTTTACTTCCTGTCGGTCACTTCCTGCTCTTTGGGTATATAAGGTTTTTTTATTCCTTTCTCTTTGCGCTGCAACACTTCCTTTGGGTGGTGATCTTCGCTCCTGTTCTGCGTCAGATATTGAATTTCTGATTTTGTTCCAGCTTTTTCCTGGTCACTTAACCTTTTTGTTCTGATTTTCTTTTACTCTTGTTTTTGTTTCAGGAGTTCCTATATTTGAGTTTTTTTCCCCTTTTTGGGTTTTTTTCCCTTGGGGACTCCTTCTGGAGGGCACGGACTGCCTTTCGCTTTCCCTCCATCAGCAGCACCGTGGCTACCAGAAAGGGTCGCCCCTATTTGGGCCTAGGCAGAACATACAAGAACAAGAACCTCGCCACACTTCCTGTGGGCCACAGATACCGACTACGAGTAGGTCGTGACAGATTGCAGCGGCTTACTAACCAGACCTCATCAAGCAGAATGGAAGATACTGAAACGCCGGCTGCAGACCCTGACCAATCTGTACTCGTAACTATTCAACAACAGGCCCAGGAACTGCAACAATTGAGAAATGAAAATGTGGCTTTACGACAAGCCTTGGCATCTCGAAGTACAGATGTTCCTACTGTCTCTACTACAACTCCTCGGTTTTCAGGAGACCCACATAAGCTGCGATAATTTCTGGATACTCTGACTGTCTACTTTGCCTTCAGACCCACACAATTTTCACAGGATAAGATGAAGGTGGGTTATCTCATCAGTGCATTATCAGGCCCTGCCTTGGCCTGGGCGACCCCGGTAGTAGCTTCCAACGACCCGGTGTTGTCTGATTACTCAGCCTTTGTGAACAGATTCAAACAAATGTTTGAACGCCCAGGATTGGAAGCATCAGCCGAAGAAGCGCTTTACGATTTTCAACAAGGCACTCAAGATGTTCTCCAATACATCACACGCTTCAGACAATTTGCGGCTGAGACAACATGGGTAGAGCGTACTCTGATAACTCTGTTTCGCGGAGGGTTGCGAGAAGAAATCAAAGACGAATTAGTACACTACCCGAGTAGAAGATCTTCGAGGTCTGATGGATTTAGCTCTCTCTAGAGAATATCGTCTCCAAGAATGTCGTTTAGAGAAACAAAAGAATCGAGGACCTTCCCAGCCAAGCACCTCACGTGTTTTTGTACCTCGTTTTGAAGAACCTCGACCTATATCTAGAGAGCCTGAAGGAGAATCTATGCAGGTAGACACTGTTCGTGGTCCACTCTCAACTAGCGAACGTGAAGATAGACAGAGAAGAGGATTGTGCCTGTATTGTGGTGCAGCTGGTCATCTGCTTCGTACTTGTCCCATTCGTCCTATGAAGTCTTCGGGAATCGGTACTTCCCGTCCTCTGTGAGGAGGGAGGGGACAGGATCATCTGCAATACCTTCCATCAGTTCTTCCAAGGAAAATGCCACTATTTTATTTATGTTACCTCTTATCTTGCAATTACCTGATGGTCGTGAAGAAAGAACCCTGGCATTATTAGATTGCGGAGCTAGTGGCATTTATATGGATATGACCTGGGCTAAAACACTACAAATTCCAACATTGCCAAAAGAGGTTCCTGAACAAGTGCACACTGTAGATGGATCCTTATTAACCTCCGGTCCTTTTTTGACTACCACCTCGAGTTTAGGTCTACAATTTGGGAAACATCAGGAACATGTCTCCTTTGATTTAATTTCCTCCCCCAATCATTCCATAATCTTGGGGATTCCATGGTTCATGAGACGCAATCTGTATATTAACTGAGAAACCAGAACCATCTCTTTGTCTTCTCAGTTCTGCCAAGATCATTATTATGCCTCGGACACCTATTGGTCTCCCAAAAAGATAATAACCTCGGAACCCAATGTAGGGCTTTCTATAAACGCAGTCCAGGAGGTACCAAACCACTATTTGGAATTTCAAGACGTCTTTCAAATTCCATCTAAGCCTATATTACCTCCACACAGAGACTATGATTGTGCCATTCCCCTGGAACCTGGATCAATGGTTCCTTTTGGGAGAATGTATTCTCTTACCGAACCAGAAAGAAAGATTCTCAAGGATTATCTGCAAGAAAATCTACACAGTGGTCTTATTACACCATCTTCCTCTCTAGCGGGAGCTCCCCTCTTCTTCGTACCTAAAAAGACGAAAGATCTTCGCCCCTGTATAGGCCTGCACAATTACTTCAACTATTACCAGTCCCACCAGCTCCTTGGCACACAATATAAACTGACTTTAAGTGTTCATTACCTCTCTCAGCCAGAAACCGGGTTATAATGGTAACAGTAGATTCCTTTACTAAGTTGGCTCATTTTACCGCTTTGAAGAAATTACCCACCTCACAAGAATTAAGTCAGATATTTATTCAACACATTTTTCGTCTCAATGGTCTCCCCCAAACTATTGTATCCGACAGGGGACCCCAATACATTTCACGGTTCTGGAGTTACTTCTGTAAGATCTTAAAAATCAATGTAGGATTATCATCTGGATTTCATCCTCAAACCAATGGGCAGACCGAACGTCTCAATCAGCGACTTGAGCAATATCTTCGTTGTTTCTGTAACTCCACTCAGAGTAACTGGAGCACTTATCTTCCTATTGCAGAGTTTTCTTACAATAATACCGTTCATAGTGTCTCCAAGGTCACTCCTTTTTTCTGTTCATATGGATTCCATCCTACTTCTTTTCCTACTACTCCTAAGACTTTCTCTACTCTTCCCGCTATCACCTTTCTTTCCAAACGACTACACAAGATTCAAAGACTGATTCGATCCAATTTATTGGTCACTAAAAGATACATGAAAAGACTGGCTGATAAGAAACGCAGTGAGGCTCCAGCGTATCACATCCAGGATAAAGTCTGGCTATCTTCAACATTTTTGCCTCTACGTCTTTCCCAAAATAAGTTTAAACCTCGGTTCTACGGACCCTTTTGTATTCTACAGAAAATGAATCCTGTCACATTCCGTCTCCGTTTACCTCGAACTTGGAAAATCCATCCAGTCTTCCATGTCTCTCAGTTGAAACTCTATATACCTGATCCTTTTTCTTGACATTACACTTGTCCTACCCCTTTCTTGGTGGATGATGAATTTTAATATGAAGTACAGGAAATATGTGACTCTCTTATCTTCCTAAACCGTCTTCAGTATCTGATTCATTGGAGAGGCTATCCTCTTAGTGAATGTTCTTGGTAAGAAGCTTCTTCTGTTCACGCCCCTCTTCTGATTCATCAATTTTTCTAGCTGTTTCCGCACAAACCAGGGGCTCCGGGGGGGAACCTACTGTCGCGCAGCATGCCGCGGCACCGGCCGAATGTTCGGCTCGGGACGCAGCGAGCGGCAGGAGGACGCGCCGCCCCCGAGCCTTTCTTATATTTATCGAGGCCCTAAAGTGGGCATGGGGCCTCGTTTTTGTAATTGCGCGGCGTGCCCCCGGTAGTTTGCGCATCCCCCCACTCACCTTCTCTTTTCTTTTTTTCTTCTTTTTCTGTCATCCTTGCTTTTCTTCTCAACTTATACTTTCCCTTCCTACCCATATTTCCTTTCTCTTCCCAGCATGCCTTCCTTTTTTCCCTGCATGCACTGGGTCCATATTTACAATGGTGTTTTTCCTCTGGCATTCTACATCTTGATCCCAATTCAATATGGCCACTTTTTACTTCCTGTCGGTCACTTCCTGCTCTTTGGGTATATAAGGTTTTTTGATTCCTTTCTCTTTGCGCTGCAACACTTCCTTTGGGTGGTGATCTTCACTCCTGTTCTGCGTCAGATATTGAATTTCTGATTTTGTTCCAGCTTTTTCCTGGTCACTTAACCTTTTTGTTCTGATTTTCTTTTACTCTTGTTTTTGTTGCAGGAGTTCCTATATTTGAGTTTTTTTCCCCTTTTTGGGTTTTTTTCCCTTGGGGACTCCTTCTGGAGGGCACGGACTGCCTTTCGCTTTCCCTCCATCAGCAGCACCGTGGCTACCAGAAAGGGTCGCCCCTATTTGGGCCTAGGCAGAACATACAAGAACAAGAACCTCGCCACACTTCATGTGGGCCACAGATATCGACTACGAGTAGGTCGTTACAGATTGCAGCGGCTTACTAACCAGACCTCATCAAGCAGAATGGAAGATACTGAAACGCCGGCTGCAGACCCTGACCAATCTGTACTCGTAACTATTCAACAACAGGCCCAGGAACTGCAACAATTGAGAAATGAAAATGTGGCTTTACGACAAGCCTTGGCATCTTGAAGTACAGATGTTCCTACTGTCTCTACTACAACTCCTCGGTTTTCAGGAGACTCACATAAGCTGCGATAATTTCTGGATACTCTGACTGTCTACTTTGCCTTCAGACCCACACAATTTTCACAGGATAAGATGAAGGTGGGTTATCTCATCAGTGCATTATCAGGCTCTGCCTTGGCCTGGGCGACCCTGGTAGTAGCTTCCAACGACCCGGTGTTGTCTGATTACTCAGCCTTTGTGAACAGATTCAAACAAATGTTTGAACGCCCAGGATTGGAAGCATCAGCCGAAGAAGCGCTTTACGATTTTCAACAAGGCACTCAAGATGTTCTCCAATACATCACACGCTTCAGACAATTTGCGACTGAGACAACATGGGTAGAGAGTACTCTGATAACTCTGTTTCGCGGAGGGTTGCGAGAAGAAATCAAAGACGAATTAGTACACTACCCGAGTAGAAGATCTTCGAGGTCTGATGGATTTAGCTCTCTCTAGAGAATATCGTCTCCAAGAATGTCGTTTAGAGAAACAAAAGAATCGAGGACCTTCCCAGCCAAGCACCTCACGTGTTTTTGTACCTAGTTTTGAAGAACCTCGACCTATATCTAGAGAGCCTGAAGGAGAATCTATGCAGGTAGACACTGTTCGTGGTCCACTCTCAACTAGCGAACGTGAAGATAGACAGAGAAGAGGATTGTGCCTGTATTGTGGTGCAGCTGGTCATCTGCTTCGTACTTGTCCTATTCGTCCTATGAAGTCTTCGGGAAACGGTACTTCCTGTCCTCTGTGAGAAGGGAGGGGACAGGATCATCTGCAATACCTTCCATCAGTTCTTCCAAGGAAAATGCCACTATTTTATTTATGTTACCTCTTATCTTGCAATTACCTGATGGTCGTGAAGAAAGAACCCTGGCATTATTAGATTGCGGAGCTAGTGGCATTTATATGGATATGACCTGGGCTAAAACACTACAAATTCCAACATTGCCAAAAGAGGTTCCTGAACAAGTGCACACTGTAGATGGATCCTTATTAACCTCCGGTCCTTTTTTGACTACCACCTCGAGTTTAGGTCTACAATTTGGGAAACATCAGGAACATGTCTCCTTTGATTTAATTTCCTCCCCCAATCATTCCATAATCTTGGGGATTCCATGGTTCATGAGACGCAATCTGTATATTAACTGAGAAACCAGAACCATCTCTTTGTCTTCTCAGTTCTGCCAAGATCATTATTATGCCTCGGACACCTATTGGTCTCCCAAAAAGATAATAACCTCGGAACCAAATGTAGGGCTTTCTATAAACGCAGTCCAGGAGGTACCAAACCACTATTTGGAATTTCAAGACGTCTTTCAAATTCCATCTAAGCCTATATTACCTCCACACAGAGACTATGATTGTGCCATTCCCAAGGAACCTGGAGCAATGGTTCCTTTTGGGAGAATGTATTCTCTTACCGAACCAGAAAGAAAGATTCTCAAGGATTATCTGCAAGAAAATCTACACAGTGGTCTTATTACACCATCTTCCTCTCTAGCGGGAGCTCCCCTCTTCTTCGTACCTAAAAAGACGAAAGATCTTCGCCCCTGTATAGACTTCCGTGGATTAAAATCACCATAAAGGATTGTTATCCACTACCCTTAATCAAAGACATCATGGAGGTGGTTAGAGGAGCACAAAAGTTTACAAAGTCAGATTTTCGCAGAGCGTATCATCTCTTACGTATTAAAGAGGGAGATGAGTGGAAGACGGCCTTTCGGACTCCTTTTGGACATTATGAATACAAGATAATACCTTTTGGCTTTACGAACGCCCCCTCAGTATTTCAAAGATTTATGGATTCCATGTTTTCCGATTTGTTAAACCATACTGTAGTGATCTATTTGGACGATATCCTCATTTATTTTAGATGCCCTGAACTTCATTCCACACACGTTAAGCAAGTCTTAAATAGACTCAGGCAACATCAACTTTACTGTAAACCAGAGAAATGCAAATTTGATAAAACAGAGGTGAAATATTTGGGTTACCATATCAGTCCAATTGGTATCTCTATGGATCTGGAAAAGGTACAAGCCATTCTAGAATGGTCATCCCCTTCATCGATCAAGGAAACTCAATGTTTCGTAAGGCTGGCCAACTTCTACCGTCAATTTATCTTGGACTTTGCAAAACAAACCAGTCAAATTACACAAACTCTTAAAAAAGAAAGTCTGCGAAACGGGTTCATCTGGACAGATACGGCTGGGGCGGCTTTTCAAAACCTAAAACTGGCCTTCACCCAAGAACCCATACTGAGACATCCAGACACCAATAAACGATTTATTGTTGTAACAGATGCTTCCGAAAGAGCCATTGGGGCAGTATTATTACAACAACAAGATGACAATGGTTTAGAACATCCAATCTTTTACCTATTCCATGTGCTCTCTGTTTCCAAACAACAATATTCAGTACTGTAAAGGGAACTGTTGGCTCTAAAGACTGCCTGCCAAGAGTGGAAACACTTTCTTATGGGTTCTAAGGAGCCTTTTGAAGTAAGAACGGATCATCAAAATCTGCAATGCTTGCGCAATTTTCAATGCCGAAACAGTCGTCAGGCTCGTTGGGCCTCTTTCTTTAGTCAGTACGATTTCTATGTTACCTATATTCCAGGATCTCAAAACATTCTGGCTGATGCCCTATCGCACCGTTATCCCGATAGTGCTCATACCTATACTCCATATCTACTTGAACCAGACAAGATCATTGGTGTAGTTCAGTCATTCTTAGATGAAGTCCAATAAAAATACTCAACCCTTCCAGATCGAGAATTAAAGGATCTGCGTCCCAAAATATGTGAACATAAAGGATACTACTATCACAAGGACACCTTATTTCTCCAGTCGAAGAAAGTTCAAGAAAAGGCCCTTCAGATGTGTCATGATTCCCCAGTAGCTGGCCATTGAGGTATTAAGGCCACGCAGGAATTACTTCTTCGATCCTTCTGGTGGCCTACATTGAAACAAGACACTGAAAGCTACGTAAAAGCTTGCCCTATTTGTGCTCAAACAAAGGTACCCCATACCAGGCCTGCACGATTACTTCAACTATTACCAGTCCCACCAGCTCCTTGGCACACAATATAAACTGACTTTATGTGTTCATTACCTCTCTCAGCCAGAAACCGGGTTATAATGGTAACAGTAGATTCCTTTACTAAATTGGCTCATTTTACCGCTTTGAAGAAATTACCCACCTCACAAGAATTAAGTCAGATATTTATTCAACACATTTTTCGTCTCAATGGTCTCCCCCAAACTATGGTATCCGACAGGGGACCACAATACATTTCACGGTTCTGGAGTTACTTCTGTAAGATCTTAAAAATCAATGTAGGATTATCATCTGGATTTCATCCTCAAACCAATGGGCAGACCGAACGTCTCAATCAGCGACTTGAGCAATATCTTCGTTGTTTCTGTAACTCCACTCAGAGTAACTGGAGCACTTATCTTCCTATTGCAGAGTTTTCTTACAATAATACCGTTCATAGTGTCTCCAAGGTCACTCCTTTTTTCTGTTCATATGGATTCCATCCTACTTCTTTTCCTACTACTCCTAAGACTTTCTCTACTCTTCCCGCTATCACCTTTCTTTCCAAACGACTACACAAGATTCAAAGACTGATTCGATCCAATTTATTGGTCACTAAAAGATACATGAAAAGACTGGCTGATAAGAAACGCAGTGAGGCTCCAGCGTATCACATCCAGGATAAAGTCTGGCTATCTTCAACATTTTTGCCTCTACGTCTTTCCCAAAATAAGTTTAAACCTCGGTTCTACGGACCCTTTTGTATTCTACAGAAAATGAATCCTGTCACATTCCGTCTCCGTTTACCTCGAACTTGGAAAATCCATCCAGTCTTCCATGTCTCTCAGTTGAAACTCTATATACCTGATCCTTTTTCTTGACATTACACTTGTCCTCCCCCTTTCTTGGTGGATGATGAATTTTAATATGAAGTACAGGAAATATGTGACTCTCTTATCTTCCTAAACCGTCTTCAGTATCTGATTCATTGGAGAGGCTATCCTCTTAGTGAATGTTCTTGGTAAGAAGCTTCTTCTGTTCACGCCCCTCTTCTGATTCATCAATTTTTCTAGCTGTTTCTGCACAAACCAGGGGCTCCGGGGGGGAACCTACTGTCGCGCAGCATGCCGCGGCACCGGCCGAATGTTCGGCTCGGGACGCAGCGAGCGGCAGGAGGACGCGCCGCACCCGAGCCTTTCTTATATTTATCGAGGCCCTAAAGTGGGCATGGAGCCTCGTTTTTGTAATTGCGCGGCGTGCCCCCAGTAGTTTCCGCATCCCCCCACTCACCTTCTCTTTTCTTTTTTTCTTCTTTTTCTGTCATCCTTGCTTTTCTTCTCAACTTATGCTTTCCCTTCCTACCCTTATTTCCTTTCTCTTCCCAGCATGCCTTCCTTTTTTCCCTGCATGCACTGGGTCCATATTTACAATGGTGTTTTTCCTCTGGCATTCTACATCTTGATCCCAATTCAATATGGCCACTTTTTACTTCCTGTCGGTCACTTCCTGCTCTTTGGGTATATAAGGTTTTTTGATTCCTTTCTCTTTGCGCTGCAACACTTCCTTTGGGTGGTGATCTTCGCTCCTGTTCTGCGTCAGATATTGAATTTCTGATTTTGTTCCAGCTTTTTCCTGGTCACTTAACCTTTTTGTTCTGATTTTCTTTTACTCTTGTTTTTGTTTCAGGAGTTCCTATATTTGAGTTTTTTTCCCCTTTTTGTTTTTTTTTCCCTTGGGGACTCCTTCTGGAGGGCACGGACTGCCTTTCGCTTTCCCTCCATCAGCAGCACCGTGGCTACCAGAAAGGGTCGCCCCTATTTGGGCCTAGGCAGAACATACAAGAACAAGAACCTCGCCACACTTCCTGTGGGCCACAGATACCGACTACGAGTAGGTCGTGACAGATTGCAGCGGCTTACTAACCAGACCTCATCAAGCAGAATGGAAGATACTGAAACGCCGGCTGCAGACCCTGACCAATCTGTACTCGTAACTATTCAACAACAGGCCCAGGAACTGCAACAATTGAGAAATGAAAATGTGGCTTTACGACAAGCCTTGGCATCTCGAAGTACAGATGTTCCTACTGTCTCTACTACAACTCCTCGGTTTTCAGGAGACTCACATAAGCTGCGATAATTTCTGGATACTCTGACTGTCTACTTTGCCTTCAGACCCACACAATTTTCACAGGATAAGATGAAGGTGGGTTATCTCATCAGTGCATTATCAGGCCCTGCCTTGGCCTGGGCGACCCTGGTAGTAGCTTCCAACGACCCGGTGTTGTCTGATTACTCAGCCTTTGTGAACAGATTCAAACAAATGTTTGAACGCCCAGGATTGGAAGCATCAGCCGAAGAAGCGCTTTACGATTTTCAACAAGGCACTCAAGATGTTCTCCAATACATCACACGCTTCAGACAATTTGCGGCTGAGACAACATGGGTAGAGCGTACTCTGATAACTCTGTTTCGCGGAGGGTTGCGAGAAGAAATCAAAGACGAATTAGTACACTACCCGAGTAGAAGATCTTCGAGGTCTGATGAATTTAGCTCTCTCTAGAGAATATCGTCTCCAAGAATGTCGTTTAGAGAAACGAAAGAATCGAGGACCTTCCCAGCCAAGCACCTCACGTGTTTTTGAACCTCGTTTTGAAGAACCTCGAGCTATATCTAGAGAGCCTGAAGGAGAATCTATGCAGGTAGACACTGTTCGTGGTCCACTCTCAACTAGCGAACGTGAAGATAGACAGAGAAGAGGATTGTGCCTGTATTGTGGTGCAGCTGGTCATCTGCTTCGTACTTGTCCCATTCGTCCTATGAAGTCTTCGGGAAACAGTACTTCCCGTCCTCTGTGAGAAGGGAGGGGACAGGATCATCTGCAATACCTTCCATCAGTTCTTCCAAGGAAAATGCCACTATTTTATTTATGTTACCTCTTATCTTGCAATTACCTGATGGTCGTGAAGAAAGAACCTTGGCATTATTAGATTGCGGAGCTAGTGGCATTTATATGGATATGACCTGGGCTAAAACACTACAAATTCCAACATTGCCAAAAGAGGTTCCTGAACAAGTGCACACTGTAGATGGATCCTTATTAACCTCCGGTCCTTTTTTGACTACCACCTCGAGTTTAGGTCTACAATTTGGGAAACATCAGGAACATGTCTCCTTTGATTTAATTTCCTCCCCCAATCATTCCATAATCTTGGGGATTCCATGGTTCATGAGACGCAATCTGTATATTAACTGAGAAACCAGAACCATCTCTTTGTCTTCTCAGTTCTGCCAAGATCATTATTATGCCTCGGACACCTATTGGTCTCCCAAAAAGATAATAACCTCGGGACCAAATGTAGGGCTTTCTATAAACGCAGTCCAGGAGGTACCAAACTACTATTTGGAATTTCAAGACGTCTTTCAAAAACCATCTAAGCCTATATTACCTCCACACAGAGACTATGATTGTGCCATTCCCCTAGAACCTGGAGCAATTGTTCCTTTTGGGAGAATGTATTCTCTTACCAAACCAGAAAGAAAGATTCTCAAGGATTATCTTCAAGAAAATCTACACAGTGGTCTTATTACACCATCTTCCTCTCTAGCGGGAGCTCCCCTCTTCTTCGTACCTAAAAAGACGAAAGATCTTTGCCCCTGTATAGACTTCTGTGGATAAAAATCACCATAAAGGATTGTTATCCACTACCCTTAATCAAAGATATCCTGGAGGCGGATAGAGGAGCACAAAAGTTTACAAAGTTAGATTTTCGCAGAGTGTATCATCTCTTACGTATTAAAGAGGGAGATGAGTGGAAGACGGCCTTTCGGACTCCTTTTGGACATTATGAATACAAGATAATACCTTTTGGCTCTACGAACGCCCCCTCATTATTTCAAAGATTTATGGATTCCATATTCTCCGATTTGTTAAACCATACTGTAGTGATCTATTTGGACGATATCCTCATTTATTTTAGATGCCCTGAACTTCATTCCACACACGTTAAGCAAGTCTTAAATAGACTCAGGCAACATCAACTTTACTGTAAACCAGAGAAATGAAAATTTGATAAAACAGAGGTGAAATATTTGGGTTACCATATCGGTCCAATTGGTATCTCTATGGATCTGGAAAAGGTACAAGCCATTATAGAATGGTCATCCCCTTCATCGATCAAGGAAACTCAATGTTTCGTAAGGCTGGCCAACTTCTACCGTCAATTTATCTTGGACGTTGCAAAACAAACCAGTCAAATTACACAAACTCTTAAAAAAGAAAGTCTGCGAAACGGGTTCATCTGGACAGATACGGCTGGGGCGGCTTTTCAAAACCTAAAACTGGCCTTCACCCAAGAACCCATACTGAGACATCCAGACACCAATAAACGATTTATTGTTGTAACAGATGCTTCCGAAAGAGCCATTGGGGCAGTATTATTACAACAACAAGATGACGATGGTTTAGAACATCCAATCTTTTACCTATCCCATGTGCTCTCTGATTCCAAAGAACATTATTCAGTACTGTAAAGGGAACTGTTGGCTCTAAAAACTGCCTGCCAAGAGTGGAGACACTTTCTCATGGGTTCTAAGGAGCCTTTTGAAGTAAGAACGGATCATCAAAATCTGCAATGCTTGCGCAATTTTCAATGCCGAAACAGTTGTCAGGCTCGTTGGGCCTCTTTCTTTAGTCAGTACGATTTCTATGTTACCTATATTCCAGGATCTCAAAACATTCAGGCTGATGCCCTATCGCGCCGTTATCCCGATAGCGCTCATACCTATACTCCATATCTACTTGAACCAGACAAGATCATTGGTGTAGTTCAGTCATTCTTAGATGAAGTCCAATCAAAATACTCAACCCTTCCAGAACGAGAATTAAAGGATCTGCGTCCCAAAATATGTGAACATAAAGGATACTACTATCACAAGGACACCTTATTTCTCCAGTCGAAGAAAGTTCAAGAAAAGGCCCTTCAGATGTGTCATGATTCCCCAGTAGCTGCGGATTGAGGTATTAAGGCCACGCAGAAATTACTTCTTTGATCCTTCTGGTGGCCTACATTGAAACAAGACACCGAAAGCTATGTTAAAGCTTGTCCTTTTTGTGCTCAAACAAAGGTACCCCGTACTAGGCCTGCAGGATTCCGTCAACTATTACCAGTCCCACCAGCTCCTTGGCACACAATATAAACTGACTTTATGTGTTCATTACCTCTCTGAGCCAGAAACCGGGTTATAATGGTAACAGTAGATTCCTTTACTAAGTTGGCTCATTTTACCGCTTTGAATAAATTACCCACCTCACAAGAATTAAGTCAGATATTTATTCAACACATTTTTCGTCTCAATGGTCTCCCCCAAACTATTGTATCAGACAGGGGACCACAATACATTTCACGGTTCTGGAGTTACTTCTGTAAGATCTTAAAAATCAATGTAGGATTATCATCTGGATTTCATCCTCAAACCAATGGGCAGACCGAACGTCTCAATTAAGGACTTGAGCAATATCTTCGTTGTTTCTGTAACTCCACTTAGAGTAACTGGAGCACTTATCTTCCTATTACAGAGTTTTCTTACAATAATACCGTTCATAGTGTCTCCAAGGTCACTCCTTTTTTCTGTTCATATGGATTCCATCCTACTTCTTTTCCTACTACTCCTAAGACTTTCTCTAATCTTCCCGCTATCACCTTTCTTTCCAAATGACTACACAAGATTCAAAGAGTGATTCGATCCAATTTATTGGTCACTAAAAGATTCATGAAAAGACTGGCTGATAAGAAACGCAGTGAGGCTCCAGCGTATCACATCCAGGATAAAGTCTGGCTATCTTCAACATTTTTGCCTCTAAGTCTTTCCCAAAATAAGTTCAAACCTCGGTTCTACTGACCCTTTTGTATTCTACAGAAAATGAATCCTGTCACATTCCGTCTCCGTTTACCTCGAACTTGGAAAATCCATCCAGTCTTTCATGTCTCTCAGTTGAAACCCTATATACCTGATCCTTTTTCTCGACATTACACTTGTCCTCCCCCTTTCTTGGTGGATGATGAATTTTAATATGAAGTACAGGAAATATGTGACTCTCATATCTTCCGAAACCGTCTTCAGTATCTGATTCATTGGAGAGGCTATCCTCTTAGTGAATGTTCTTGGTAAGAAGCTTCTTCTGTTCACGCCCCTCTTCTGATTCATCAATTTTTCTATCTGTTTCTGCACAAACCAGGGGCTCTGGGGGGGGGATACTGTTGCGCAGCAAACCGTGGCACCGGCCGAATGTTCGACTCAGGAAACAGCGAGCGGCAGGAGGACACGCCGCACCCGAGCCTTTCTTATATTTATCGAGGCCCCAAAGTGGGCATGGGGCCTCGTTTTTGTAACTGCGCGGCGTGCCCCCTGTAGTTTCCGCATCCCCCCACTCACCTTCACTTTTCTTTTTTTCTTCTTTTTCTGTCATCCTTGCTTTTCTTCTCAACTTATACTTTCCCTTCCTACCCATATTTCCTTTCTCTTCCCAGCATGCCTTCCTTTTTTCCCTGCATGCACTGGGTCCCTATTTACAATGGTGTTTTTCCTCTGGCATTCTACATCTTGATCATAATTCAATATGGCCACTTTTTACTTCCTGTCGGTCACTTCCTGCTCTTTGGGTATATAAGGTTTTTTGATTCCTTTGTCTTTGCGCTGCAACACTTCCTTTGGGTGGTGATCTTCGCTCCTGTTCTTCTGCGTCAGATATTGAATTTCTGATTTTGTTCCAGCTTTTTCCTGGTCACTTAACCTTTTTGTTCTGATTTTCTTTTACTCTTGTTTTTGTTTCAGGAGTTCCTATATTTGACTTTTTTTCCCCTTTTTGTTTTTTTTCCCCCCGGGGAATCCTTCTGGAGGGCACGGACTGCCTTTGCGTTCCCTCCGTCAGCAGCACCGTGGCTACCAGAAAGGGTCGCCCCTATTTGGGCCTAGGCAGAACATACAAGAACAAGAACCTCGCCACACTTCCTGTGGGCCACAGATACTGACTACAAGTAGGTTGTGACATGTTGATTGTGAAGGGCAGGAGAACAAAAACCATCACCCACCCACTGCCTTCTCAAGGAGTTAAGATCCTTATCAGAGGTGTGAGTTTCTTGTAACATAGCAACCTTGCAATTTAGCTTGGAAAGATGTGAAAGGACTCTCTGCTTCTTAATTTCTTCTTGGGACTGCATAAGCCTTTCACATTCCAAGAAACAACACGCATGACATTAACCATTTTGCGGAACAATAAAAAGATATTCCTGTAACAACATTTTCAATATAATATAAATTATATGACAATACATTGAAAACCACTGGATCCAATAGTAACAAAAGCTATGAAGGATGAGCAAAGAAATCTCAATCAAGTAAGAAAGAAAGAAGGAAGAAAAGAGAAAATAAAAAAGGAAAAAAGTGCAAAAGGTGATAAAAACAGAGTAGGTGGCTACTAGCCAAATGGTTTGAGCCATGGTAAGACAAGGTAAATACAATACAGTGAAAATAAGTGGGGAGGGTGGGGAAACACGAAAGGAGCTATGATGAGCCACAACCAGAACTTCACAAGAGAGGAAACAGAATGTCACAAAGACATTATAGCAAGAAAAATATAGATAACGGCATGAATACTAACACTACTGAATTATACAAAACACTTACCGACAACTGAGAACATAATGTAGACAATGGGTCTGGAACATGAAATAGAGAAGGGACACATATCTGAGTTAGAGAAACAAATGAAGCATGAGGTATCTGTAAAAAAAAAAAAGTGATCAGTAAAGTAGGACAATATATTAGCATAGACAATCATTTTAGAAGAAAGAAAGGAAAAAAAACAATGAATAATCAAGATTTGCCACATTTCATTTCTTCACCCTTGCATTGGCAAATCAACTTTTTCAGATCAGCAGGAGGGGCAAATGAAAAGGTATGATCTTTATAAGTCACTTTAAAAAAGCAAGGATGCACCAGTCCATATCGAGCGTTTAGAGACCTTAACCCTGGACATAGTGAAAGAAATTCTTTGCAGCGAGCAGCCGTAGCACGTGTCACATCCTGTGAGAAGAAAATCCTATGTCCCGAACACAGCATCTGTTTCCTTTGCTTGGCTGCTGTTAAAACAATGAGGAACTCAGTGTACTCCAAAAAAAGAACCATTATGCCTCTCGGTCGATCAGGTGATGAGGCACCAAAAGATTTAGGCCCCACACAATTTGCATGTTGTAGATTAAGGGCAGTACTATCCTTGAGCCCAACTATCTTTGGAATATGAATTTTCAGAAAAGTGATTGTCATTGCCTTCCGCCTCCTCAAGAATGCCATAAATTCTGAGGTTGTTACACCAGTTACGATTTTCCAAGTCCTCAGTTTGTTGCTTCAGAAGCGAAATTTCTTTAGAGATGACATCTATCTTAGTAACCTCATCCTGCATATTACTTATCCTTTGCTCAGCTTCCAAGACACTGGATTCCAGATTAGACCACTTTTCTTCAATCAATTGAAGAGTAGCATTAGTTTCCATCACAAAGGGCTTCAAGTGTTTTATTGCATCCATGAGATCTTCTAGGGTCAGAGGAGATTTTAACGGAGAACAGGGATCTTTCTTAAGTCGTTTAAAGGTATTATCATAATCTTTCTGTGAAGAGGACGTAGCTCCAGAGACTGTTGCAGCTGTTGGGGAGGAAGATGAGGGAGGCTACATATGCAATAAATATTGAAGAGAGTACACTCAAAATTGGTAGATAATATAAGAATTATCTAATTGCAGCACAGCAATCTAAAATACACTCAATTCAGTAAATCTTCTGACCGTCAAAATGATTAATGACACATATAACTCCTGAGGCTTCAGATGCTGACCATACCCCAGTTGTATAGTTAATATAATAGTTATGCACCAATGATTATAAAAAAGGAAAATTGACTGGCTAAGATTAACCCGTTTAGGAAATTAGCTTCAGAGAATGCCAGAAAATGGCAGCCAACAAAGCTGAAGAGGGGCCACATGAGCCAAAAAAGATGACAGAACACGCTCCAAAATTATTCAGGGGTGAAATACCTGTTGCCCTCATAATCCCATCTCTGTGCCTCTGTAATTTATTGTCTGCAGTGCCCAAATGCTGCCAAAACTAAGTGCCATTGTCTCCGTGACGACGCGGAGCTTCAACAAACTGTGGCCATCTTGCGGGCGTCTCGGCCATGCCCCCTCTGTTTCTAGTCTTGAAGTGTAAAAAAGCACACTAACCGAGAGTTTACAGAGAGCACAAGTTACTCGTAGTAAGTTGGCAATACTTCACCCAAAAACGAACAGGTGAAAGAAAGGAATACTATATACAACCAAGCATTGATATACTTTTATCACTAGTCCTATCATGAATCATTTTTTTATTATATTTTTTTATGCATAATGATATTTGTTCTCCCGCAGTTATAATGTGAAAATAATAATACAAGTTTCACAAGACAGAGAAATAGCACGGCTAAACTAGCCACATCTGACTGGTTATATCAAGCTGTGCCACCATTGCCCATTTCATCTGATTTATGCACCATAGATTGCAGATGCAGCTGTGATGTCAAGATGCCTTGTGTCAAGCTTGCTAGCTCTTCTCATCTGTTTCTGTGCTGGTGAGGTTTTGTGGCTCTTCATGAACTAAGTATATCACGCTACAGGTTGTATTGTACCTGCAATATTTCTAGTGTAGAGGTACCTTGCTGATCCCTGTAATGTTCTTGCTCTTTGTGTATGTGTCAGAGGAATTTTCACTGGCTTTTCCTTTCTTGTCTTTTCTGTTTTTGAGATAAAAGCTTGCACTGCTGCTGAGAATTTCTAGTATTGCTGAATTAAACGACTAGCTCGCCTGCTGAGAAGTTCTCGTGCTGTTCCATTAGCAGTCACACAGCCCTCCTGCTGACATTATTCCACTAAGAATATTTCATCTCTGCTCAAAACATCAGCCACTCTCAGGCCCATCTTTACACTCTTTTAGCGCCGCATTTGAGTCATTTATTTACGCTAATTCGGCGCAAACTTACAAAATACAATTGTATTTTGTAAGTTTGCGCTGTTTTTGCATCAAAAAATGACGAAACTGACGTGCTAAAAAAGTATAAATATGCGCCTCAGTTTGAAATCATAGCTGATGTCGAGTTTCACAACAGGTTTAACATCCCCTTTGACAAGATAGCAGCCCTGCTGAGGATTGCTGGCAATATCCCACTGAAGACATACCAGTCATTCGTAGGTGTTCAAAAAACGTTGTATTTAAACGTGGCATTTCCGCTCAGAAGATCTGCAGCTATTCCATTAAGGATACAAATCTGGTCGCCGAGACTTACAAAAGCCCTACTACGAAAAGCACAAATGGACACATCTCATTTACAATGCGACAGCCCAGGAAAGTACGCTTTTTAGCCCTTGTGCAGCAGTATTAAGCAGAAATCTAGGTAATGATGATTCCAGCAAGAGGAGCAATGCTGATAGTTCGGTTCCTCTCAAAAGAATGACAGTCTTGTTAATTAATATTGTAACTATCCCATTAGAAAGAGTAGCAGCCTCACAAGAAGCTGCTCATATCAGTACTTACCCAGCAGGGTAAAATGTTGTTCAGAGCCCTAGAGTATTTTATCCTGTACTCTCTATTCTGAGACTACCATCAAACCAAAGTAACCCTTTCAGGCACACCATACAAAATCTGACACACAACACACCTTCAGACTCTGTCTCATGTATGTACATGTTTGCTATATGTGGACACTTATGTACATCATAGGCCTTGATGTGTTTTAACAAGGTCATTATTGGTACCCTGAATACACTGTAGTGCATTACAGAAGTATTAGGACCTAGGGCTTATATTGCCATTCAAGTATGGTTCTTTGCTTTCTGTCTGCAGGCTAACAAAGACTACATATGTTCAATTGTTACATATTTCTGCTGCTCATTTTTTTCAAATATACAAAAATAATGTGTTCATTGTCTTCAGCAATTCATGGTAGCTAGGGATCTGAAAGCAGGTTGACCTTCTACAAAGTTCTGTGGTGGAGGACCTAAAAGATACAATACAGTCACTTCAGCATGCTTCCTAAAACTAATAGAAAAGTTGTTTTGTCCTGTGTAACAAATACAGGATCAAGTGCAAGGAGCCCTAGACCTGCCTCATGAGCCAAAATGCATGAAAAGACTGTAAACGTCCTAGAAGTTGGGGTGGGGAAAACAAACTGATTGGTTGCTGGAGGGAGATGCTGACAACCAGGAACCCAGCATATAGGTATGTGTGCATTAATGGGCAAAACAAATATTATGCTTAACTAATAGTTCAAGCTGTAAGCAAGCTGAATCTAATAAAGTTAGGGAAGGGTGCAGCTGAGTTTTAGCTGTCACTTTTGATGCCATAATGTTGATCTAAATGTGACCAAATTGACATACTGTGTGGATTAATAACAAGTTTATTATGATATGGTGCACTGAAAGTCTATACTTAGGTGCATTCACTGTAGGGTAAAATGTTAATCCATGCGGTATAGCCATGTAAGCTGAAATAGGATCATTGAATTTGATTCCATATGTTTCCTTATGGTGTTGGAGAATGGTTATCATAGAAATTATAATTAATTTCTTGATGGATGTGTATTAAATGTTATAGTCTAATGTTGAAAAATTTAGTTCCCCATCATATTTTCTGACATGCATTAGCAAGTTATTTCACTTTTGCAATTTACTGTAACATGAAATTAGACAAAATGTATTAATGATGATTTTATTTTTAAAACGTTTACATGTATTTGTTTAACATGAATAAAGTGTGCCATTTTAATTCTGTTTTAGTTTAGCCGTGTTAAGGCCGTCTAGGCCCTAACCTCAAAAAAAATGGGAAAAGTTAATTTCCTTTTTGCTAACGTATCATTTCTTTCACATGAAACGTTAGTTTTGAAATAAATGTACTGTTGTCTTGAGAAAGTAACCTTGAGGACTGTACATGGAGAAACAAAGAACCTGAAGATTAATAATTAATGATTGTTGCAAAGTCATACAGGAGAGCAAAGATGGATACCTTCCAATGGCGGTCCTGGGAACGTGCCTGGATGTTGCAAGTGCCTGTGCCATGATTCGACAATTGAAATCTTTCAATCCATATGACATTACCAATGGACAAATCATCATTCACTTTGAACTTTCATTTATCGTTTTCAGTTACTTTCAGAAGAGAGGTCCCTTGGACTGTGAGAGATACAGACATCTTTGCCCTTGCCCTGCAATTCACAAATGCTTGCTGAGAAGATTTAGGGCTTGATTTAGATTTTGTCTGGAATGCCGTCGTCCTGCCATGGCAGCAGTCCCAAATACTCTGTCAAACTGATGGAGTTACGACCAGCGTAATTAGATCTATGGTGGTATAACCTCCATCCACCCTGATGGAGTGTAATCCACCACGCTAGTGGTATCCAACAATAGAGGCAGCGGACTCTAATGCTGGCAAGTACTACTCCGTTGGCATCGGGACGGTGGGATTGGGCCAACCATATTTAGATATCACAGTCATGCTGGTGGTGTACCAGCGGAGGTCCTCTAATGGCTGGAGTCCATCGTGGGACCCGTTCAGCATTGTACTATGGCTGTGGTTATTGGATGGATGCTAGCAACACACACCTGATGTATATTGGCCAATTGTGAACACCTTCCAGGCCCACTACAACACACACTCCTTTTCAGACCATGATCCTTTGCCATTCCGCTGCAGCAGAGCATTTTGATGCCAAATTGCCACATAGAAGTCAGGTTTTGTTCATTTTTTTCTCCCTCTTTTTTTTCTTTTCTCTCATTTGTTTTATTTTTCATCAGCTTTTGGGGCACTAGTTAATTTTTGTTGACATTCACTATAGCAAGGAGGAAAAGTACTAGCATCATGGTTGTATCTCTTTTCAACAATGCTGAAAATGTTTTGTCAGAACGTGTGTTGTTCTCTATGGATCATATTTTGCATTTGCCTGGTTCCTTTCTTTATTTCAATGTATGTTGTTGTACTTAAAGAACAGGTTCCAAACTCCACCTATTTGCACATGAAGGCATAGAGCTTGTGATTATTTTCCCCTATTTACATCATTCACATATGTGTGCAAATATTTTAAATGTGTGTTTATTTTCACTGTAACTATTTAAATAGGTTTGCTTAACTCACATCTTAACAAGTATTGTCAGTGGTGTTTACAGATGATTACAACTACCATGATGTCCAGTTTTTGTCTCTGGAAAACAAAAGTGCAATGTGATGTTGCTCAACTTCCCTTTAGTTCCATATATGCACATATGTCAAAGTGTTATGCATTTGTCATTCACTATTTCATGCTATGTATGAAAATGTCCTTTGTTGTGTTGATCCAGTATGCTTTCACCTTATTTTTACTCTATTGAATTGAAGTAAGTGCTTACATAATTCATAGTTTGTTGAATTAAAGATTTGTAATCATGTTCTGTTGCTTACTGTACATAAGTAGTATTGATACACAATTTACTTTGTAGTGTCCATATGATGACCAATGCCATTAATTCCCATAAGTTTCACTACAGTATTTTTTTAGCCTGTTAGGCCTGGAATGGTTTAGCTCTCAATTCTCCTCGCTACTGTGGTGGGTTGAATGTCTGGTACATGTAATGTACACTTTCTGAATAACGTTTTTGCATTTCAGGACATCTCTTCAACATTATTACTGAAGTTTGCATCTGTGTAAATTAACCTGCATGTGTAAAATATTACAAATCATATAAAGGCCTAATCGTTCCATTAATCATATTTCCACTATTATGTTGCTCCATTTGTAGCTGAAGACACATTTGAGATACAATCCAGACTTTTAATTTCATATTGTTTGTAATTAATTTTATGTCTAACACCCAGGGCCAATGGACCACCGTCTGCAACTGAAGACTCCAGACCAGGACTCCACTCTTTCAAGTCCTGAAGATGTTGAGCTGCCTGGTCCGTCTGGTCTGTCTGGGTAGACCGCTAGAGTGAGTCACATTCGGCCCACACCTATTCCTCTGACCCAAGCTGCAACAACACCTCAGCCTTAACTTCAGCCTCAGGATACCTCTACTTCCTGTGTCGAAAGGACTATCACACCAATCTTATGCCTTGCAGTCCTGGCTGTTGTTGAGCCAAAACCACCTCCAGTTCTGCCAGGACCCAGTGGGGTGGGGCACAGTGCTTCAAGGGCACAGGGTATTGGGGGTAGGGGTCAGCAGGAGGGAATCAGTGGGCCAGCAAAGTGAGGCCACTGTGATAACTGTCACCCAGACTGTATGAAAGTACCATCTTTTTGGCATGGTTACCCCCACTTTTTGCCTAATGCCAGTGTGTTTTTGACTGTGTTCACTGGGATCCTACTAACCAGGATCCCGGTGACTGTGCTCTCTTTTCCTAAATTCAGTTGCTCATGTTTTTTACAGACCACAATTGGCATACTGGTGCCCCCATGTAAATCCCTAGTATTTGGTACCCAAGGCATTGGGGCACCAGGGGGCTCCCGTGGGCTGCAGCATGTGTTATGCCACCCATAAGATCCCATGAGAAACCTCTCTGCAGGCCTGCCATTTCAGCCTCTGTGAAAGGGTGCAGGCACCCTTTTCACTACAGATCACTGCACCAGGTCACTGTAAGTCACCCTTATGGCAGGTCCTCCTAGCCCAGAGGGCAGGATGTAGGTACCTGTGCGTGTGGGCACCCCTGCATGAGCAGAGGTGCTCCCATGAACTCCTGCTCCATTTTCATGGACTTCGTGAGTGCGGGGATGCCATTTTGCACGTGTATTCAACATAGGTCACTATCTATGTCCAGCTATATGATGGTAACTCCAAACCTAGGCATGACAAGCATATCAGAATAATACCCCAATACTGTTGCCAGTTTGGGTGTATGATTCTATGCACTCTGGGGGCTCATTAGAGGTCCCCCAGCATTGTTCCCACCAGCTTTCTGGAGTTTTCCGGACAGCCCAAGCTGGTGCCACCCCTCAGACAGGTTTCTGCCCTCCTGCTGCTTGATCAGCCCAAGCCCAGGAAGGTAGAACAAAGGATTTCCTTTAGGAGAAGAGGGTGATACCCTCTCCCTTTGGAAATAGGTGTTACATGACCTGGGAGGGGTAGCCTCTCCAAGCCACTGGTATGCTGTGAAGGGCACAGTCTGCATTGGTTCAGAGAACTCAAGTCCCTGCTCCGACTGATACTAGGCAATGGAAAATGGAGTGACCACTCCCCTCTCCATCACCACCCCATGCATGGTGCCCAGAGCACCTCCAAAGGGTCCCTTGAATCTGCCATATTGAATCCAAGGTGGGCAGAGGCCTCTGGGATCATCTGAGTGGCCAGGGCAGGCAGGTGATTTCAGAGCTCCCTCCTGATGGGTGGTCACCTGGCTCGCTGACCAATCCCACTTCCAGGGCTATTTAGGGTCTCCAACTTGGGTTGGTACTTAGATTCAGCTTGCAAGATTACAGCAGGACTCCTCTGTAACCTCTACTTTGACTTCTAGCCACTGGAACTGCGACTGGACCCTCCAGGAACCGACAATCTGCATCGATTATAAAGACTCTGCTTGCAACATTGTTTCCACGGCTCCTTCCAGCTTCTGCAACATTTCCACGTCTGTGCATCCTCTGAGGGTGGCAAGTCTTCAGTCTGCATGAGAAGGAAGAAGGATTCTCCAGTGGAGTGAAGGAGTCACTCCCCTGCATCCGCAGGCACCAACAGCAATGAGGACAGACTGCGTGGATCTCCTCTCATCCTGTACTGTGTGGATCCTGTATCATGGGTGGTGGTCTGGAATAGTCCTCTTGGTCTTCTCTGCCAGCTGTCCATCTTTGGTGGAGGTAAGCTCTTACTTTCCCACACAGGACTGAACCCCAGTGCACTGCATCTCTTGCAGCTACCAAGGCTTGTTGGCATCTCCTCCAAGAGATCTTAATGCTTCAAGTAGCCCACGCCCCCAGCACTCTTACCTGTGAAGCACAGCCCTCTGCATACTTTTCCTGCGGTGTGGGACCCTTCTTCAGTTGTGCTGCATGGGCTCCTCTGTGACTCCTGGGTCCTTTTCCAGTGGGTCTCTGGTGGGGGCTGCCTTTTTTTCTGTGGACTCCATGCCTTGCTGAGGATCCCTTGAGACTCCCCTCTGTGGGTTGAGTCCTCATGGATCTTGATGGTCCCCAACAGCTCCACTTTTCTTCTACCACGACTCTTGCCTTTACCAAGGCTTGTTGGTGGCTTTTCCACACCACAGACAGACTGCAATCTTCCATCCGATGTGGTGGATCGACTGCATCCTCCTGAAATGCTTCTCCGGCTCCAAGGCTGCATTGCTGTCTGTCTTTGTCCTACCTTCAACCAACTCCTGCATCACAGACGGGTGGGTAGTGGCTCCTGCCATCACCAGACACTCCTGCGATTTCTGGGCTTAGTCCCCTTCTTTTTCAGGTCTTCCTCTTCAGGAATCCACTGCTGGTTTCTTGAAGTCTTGTCTGGGTGTTTCATTATCTTCTTTTTAGTCCTTTTGGGTGGTTTGGAGAAAATCCAGTAACTTACTCCTTTCTTCCTGGTCACTGGGGGGCAATGTGGTACTTACCTTTGGGGTCTCCTAGTTCCCCCAGCTCCCACCTATACATTCCTCTTACCTAGGTGAGAGTCCTATATTCGCATTCCATTTTTTTATTTTAGTATATGGTTTGGGATCCCCCTAGGGTCACTATTGCCTATTGCTATTTGCACTGTTTTCTGTTGCTTCTTATGCCTATTTCTGTTTACTAGTGTACATATCTAGTGTGTTACTTATCTCCTATTGAAGGGTTGCCTCTCTAGTAGTTTTTGGAATTGTGTCACTAAAACAAAGTACCTTTATTTTTGCAACACTGAGGCCCTCATTACGAGTTTGGTAGGGCGGAAAAGTATACCAGCCAAACTCCTGTGGTCAGCTCACTGCCAGTGCAGTGATCTTCCCACTGCCCCTATGACAAGTTTCCTGTTGGGGAACAGCCCACAACATTGATGCTGGCTCGTAATCGAGCCGGCAGAAATGTATAGGTGCACAGGGTTCAACAGCACTCTGCGCAGTTTTCACTGTCTGCTAAGCAGACAGTGAAAAGCGTGATGGGGCTGTCCATGGGGGCCTCTGCACTGCCAATGCCAAGTGCATGGGTAGTGCAGGGGCCCCATGTGCCCCTTCACCCCCTGTTCAACTCCAGGAGAAGATTCCCTAGGCAGGGAGCTTAGGCAACTGACGCTGGATGAGGCCAAGCTGCGGCTGCAGCAGCAACAGCTAGCGCTACACAGGGAGGATTTGGCAGTGCAGAGAGAAAGGCAGGGGTTGGGATTAGCACCCCATGGTGGCAGCTGTACTAGTTTCAGGGTCACCAGGGTCAGTAAGGACTCCTTTGATTCTAGGAAACTGAACAAACTGGTACACTGCTCTGAGAGGGTCTGTAAGGTTCAGAGAGTCCCTCAGAGGCAGTGGGCAGCTAAGTTGTGGGTCTCCTTCTCTGACAAGGGTAGGGCCAGACTTCTCACTGTCAGAGAGGAAGATGCAGACAACTACACAGTTTTTAAATCTGCATGTTGAGTTGGGTTTGGTCTGACTACTGAAAAATATAGAATCAATTTCAGAGAGACCAGAAAAGAATACTCCCAGGATTGGGTTGATTTTGTGGAATGCTCTGTGAAGGCTCTGGAAGGCTGGTTGCATGGGAGCAAAGTCAGTGATTACCAGGGCTTATACAACCTAATCTTAAGAGAGCACATTTTGAATAATTGTGTATCTGATCAACTGCATCAGTATCTGGTGGACTATGATCTGCCCTTTCCCCAAGAATTGGGAAAGAAGGCAGACAAATGGGTGTGCACCAGGGTGACTAAGAAGGCTCACTGAGGTGGTGACCACAAAAAGAAGTAGGTAAGTCTCAGGATAAGCGTAGGGACAAAGATAAAAAGAGTATTCATCAGGCCCACAAAACTCCTCTGGGGGTGGGAACAAATCCTCCTCTTCCTCTTCCAACTACAAAAAGCATTAGTGCTATGTTTGCAAAAACAAAGGCCATAGGGCAGGGGGCAGCTCCTGTCCTAAGCAATGCACCAAGCCTCCCACCACTACTATCCCCACTTCTACTTCTAGTGCCCCTAGCAATAGCAGTAGTTGTGGGACTACCAACAGTAGTCAATCTAGAAGTGTAGCTGGGCTCACCTTAGAGAATGTAATGGGGTCTGGGCTAGTTAGGGAGACCACTGAGGCTGTCTTGGTCTCTGATGGGGCATTGACTTTGCCATCCTTGCTGCCTGTCCCCTTAATATGGGTAAGTACAGGTGGCATCCCCTCATAAATGGTGATGAGGTTGAGGCCTACAGGGACACAGGTGCCAATAGTGACTGAAAAACTGGTATCTCCTGAGCAACACCTACTTGGTCACACGTACCAAGTGACTGATGCTCCTAATAACACCGTGTGCCACCACATGGCAGTTATTGATTTCAGCTGGGGGGGCACTGGTCCTAGAAAGGCTGTGGTTTCCTCAGATCTATCTGTAGAGTGTCGATTAGGGAATAACTTGGAGACCTCAGCTTGGGCTGAGGTGGAATTGGGGGCCCGTGCAGCCATGCTGGGCATCCCAGGGCATATATTAGCCCTTACCAGAGCACAGACTAAGAAACAAAAAGAGAAAGGAACTTTGGAGGCTGGGACAATGGCCCAAGAGTTTACTAAATCCAAGTACAGGAAGGGTAAGATGTTACCCTCTGCTCCAGCCTCCAGCGAGGATTCAACTCCTGAAGGAGAAGAATCCACTTCCTTTGTCGCGTAATCTCTCATTATCTTAATGAGACTACTGGATTTTGAGCAACAAGATCGTCCACGGTGTGGGGGACTGAGTCTGGCTCACGGTAGATGACGTTTGTCACTCCAAATCCGGGTTTTGCTCCGGCTAACTAGCAGTGCCTCATCTCTTCCAAATGGTAGAGACAATTGGGCAGCCGAGTGCATGACATCTCAGTACTTCTCAGGGAAGTCGTGGTCACTCAGGTCACAACCGGTTCTCTCATACACAGTGCGGTCTCATATATAAATGACAATAGAGGCAGTACAAGTTTTAAAGATTGGTTTAATAAAACACCTGCATTTTGGATAACAAAGCGTAAGCTGTAATAACCAGAACTACACAACACAATAATATTAAAATAGTAACGATGAGAGTGAAGCACAAGAATAAGGCTATCATAGTGCCGCTAGATTATTCTCTCTCTAAGTTATATTTCGAGCACAGCATGTTAAGCTCTATGCCTGCCTTTCAGGTTCCCCCGGGGCGACATCAACCCTCATACCTGAGCAAAGGCCTGTAATCTGCATCAGCATCTGCAACGGGGCATTCAGCATACAGTTGTGGTTCCCTGGCTGGAATCTCCCTCTTGACGTGTACTAGGACTAGAATGTGTTTTTATAACTAACACCCAGATGTTCTAAGAAAATGTCCCTACGTAAGGATGTGTATTTTCTACGAATGCTGGAGACTAAACTTCTACCACGTTTACCGGCAATGTACCAGACTGTAGCCTTTACTGAAGGACAGGACGATCAAGAATGCATTATTTGAGAACACAGTGCTGAGCTAAGCAGTGCGATAGAAGAAATTAAAACAAGACTGTAAAAACTGGTTATTGTAAAATAACAATGCAAAGCTGAATAAAATATATCTAGGGCAAAGTGCACAGCGGCCTAGTATGTTAAACTAACGTGCATGGAGCTATACTTGAAATGGCTACACAACACCCTCCCCTTGTCGGTAGAAAGTGGTTCAAGCCAAAGCTAAAATGCCCTAACCTAAAATATATCTAAAACCCTACTTAATTTTGACAAGTCAAGAGGACACAAAAGCATACTACTCGGCAATTAAAAAAAATTAGCATGCGGCCAAGAGCCGAATTAAAAGGAAAACGTCAATTTAGGACAGTTCCAAATCGAGCATCAGTCATGGAAAGCAGGAGATCCTCCACTTCGGCAGATGACAAAACCGGTAAATCTGTGCCAAAAACTATTAAGGAGCAGGTGTGTTCCATAGCCCCATTGTCAACCAAGGCGGCATCCTGTGCAGTGCCTATTAACAAGTTAATGGTAACTTCCTCCAGGAAGGGTAGCTCGTAATCAGCTTCTCTGAGCAAACACAGTTGCAGCGCGCATGTCTGGTAATGAACCCTCAACGAGAACATCAACAGATCAGCATCAATCACTGAGGGGCGTTGCTGTGAAAGACAAACTTCCAGTGCATGTTCAAAGGAGCACCAACGGCACCGAAACACTGGCTGCACACAATCCAAAACCGGTCTGAATGACACAGACCAGTCACACCCCAAATGTTCCAGGAGAGTTGCTCCAAACTGCTGCATCATGCGTTCACGACACAGCTGCGCTGATGGGAGCGCCTTCATTTGTCCTTGTTGCGGCGGGACAGCCATTGCGGAAGAACAACAGCAACAGCAAAATGCCGGCTAATGAAGCCAAAGTTATTGGAAATCCCCCAAAAATGCTTCAGAAAATTGAGTGAATAGCCGTAGGTATCAAACCGAATATAGAGGAAAAGTTGTGAACAAAACCAATACCAACAGCTTTGAACAAATGTGCTAATCCAGCCGTGCTGGACGCATTAAGGGGCATATTTATACTCTGTTTGCACCGGAATTGCGTCGTTTTTTTTTACGCAATTTCGACGCAAAACTAACTCCATATTTATACTTTGGCGTTAGACGCGTCTAGCGCCAAAGTCCATGGAGTTTGCGTCATTTTTTAGCTTGGACACCTACTTTGCGTTAATGACATACAAAGTAGGCGTTCCCGTCTAAAAAATTGACTCCGAGGCATGTGCGCCGTATTTACACTCCCGGGCAAAATTCACGCCCGGGAGTGGGCGGGTCAAAAAAAATGACGTACGGCCGCTTTTGCGCCGTTTTTTAGCGCCTGGAAAAGGCAGGCGTTAAGGAACCTGTGGGCTCTGAAGGAGCCCAGAGGTGCCCCCCCATGCCCCCAGGGACACCCCCTGTCACCCTTGCCCACCCCAGGAGGACACCCAAGGCTGGAGGGACCCATCCCAGGGACATTAAGGTAAGTTCAGGTAAGTATTTTTTTTTATTTTTTTGGGTGGCATAGGGGGGCCTGATTTGTGCCCCCCTACATGCCACTATGCCCAATGACCATGCCCAGGGGACAGAAGTCCCCTGGGCATGGCCATTGGGCAAGGGGGCATGACTCCTGTCTTTGCTAAGACAAGAGTCATTTCTATGGGGGTTGGGAGTCGAAAAAAATGGCACAAATCGGGTTGAGGTGAAATATTTGCCTCAGCCTGACTTGCCCCATTTTTTGACGCCCAAGCTCCATATCCCCCTACGCCGGCGGCGCCTGGTGTACGTCGTTTTTTTTCGCGCACACCAGGCAGCGCCGGCGGCTAACGCCGGCTAACGTCATTGATTAAATACGGCGCCCGCATGGCGCTTCAGAATGGCGTTAGCCGGCGCGAATTTTTTTGACGCAAAACTGCGTTAGCGCAGTTTTGCGTCAAAAAGTATAAATATGGGCCTAAATATATGTCCCACGAGTTCACCAAAGTGTCTTGGAAAGTTCGTACTTAACAGGGAGTGTATTTCTGCCGACGACCTTGCCACTTGAAGTGCGTAGGTCTCGCGTGTAGATGTAGGGGCCACATGCTTCTGAAACAATAAAGCCTTCAGTCTACTTAACTTGTCAAAATTCACCTTGGAAGTAGCAATGTGAGGCCAGATATCAGCTACCTCCCTAAATTTAGTGTGGGGAAACAACACGTTCCTGCAGCATTTAATGACCTTAGAGACCGAAACAACGTAAACTATTCTGGTCCGCATGCCACAACAGTCTTCACTATTGAGAAGGACGTAGCTGCCATTTGAAAGCACCAGGAATGCGCATTTAATCAAGGGGACGGGAACTCCCTTCAGATAGCAAGCCAAGTTCGCAACCGAGGCATTACACGCCCCATGCAAGGACAGCTGCTTACAAATCATCGAATGGCTGACTGAAGTCTCGTATTCACTACCGCTAAGAAAGACCTCTTTCATGCCATTGAGGCATTTGTACGAGAGGGGAAGCTCCCACACCTCATGGATGTAACTATCTCCCAACTTTTCATATCTGCCTACCGGAACGTGTTTCAAACAAGAAGTGAATTGTAATGTAGAAATAGGCAGATTAATAACCCCGTGTATCAACCACTCTGCCGAAGGAATCTCGGCCACGGTATAAGGCAGTCTTTCTATCTTTTCAATGTTAAGCATGACATAAGTCGCTTCCTTTTTAGAGATTAGTTGTTGTTGCTGCGTCAAATTAAAGGAAAAAAATATGTCCCTGATGTGCTGCCACGGAACGCGACCCGCCTTCAATGTCTGAAGTGTCCAACCCAGCTGCATAATGGACCTGGTCTGACTCTGTCCATGATATAAAGAAGACATATCAGATTGCATAATGTCTATAGCAGAAGAAACAATGTTGTTAATTGTATATATCCGGTCGGACAAGGTGTGAATCACATTATCCACAACAGCTAATGCCTTTTTCAAATTTTCCTGATCTATCTGCCTTGACCGGGCTGCAGCCTCTTGTTGGGAAAGTTTCCATATTTCATTGTATACCTCATACAAGAAACGCTTCCTACGTGGTATCTTTGGGCCTGACAAGAAATCTTGTAAGTCAGTGTTGTTAGACAGGACATTGAGGTGTGTCTTAACCGCGTCTAGTGAGGATGATTTTAGCCACTGTTGGCACAATTTTCCTACACTATGGGGGTCATTCTGACCCCGGCCGGCGGCGGTAGTCGCCGGCCTGGCTGGGCGCGCCAGAATACCGCTGCGCGGTCAAAAGACTGCCGCGGGTATTCTGGGTTTCCCGCTGGGCTGGCGGGCGACCGCCAGAAGGCCGCCCGCCAGCCCAGCGGGAAACACCCTTCCATGAGGATGCCGGCTCCGAATGGAGCCGGCGGAGTGGAAGGGGTGCGACGGGTGCAGTTGCACCCGTCGCGATTTTCAGTGTCTGCATGGCAGACACTGAAAATCTTTGTGGGGCCCTGTTACGGGGGCCCCTGCAGTGCCCATGCCATTGGCATGGGCACTGCAGGGGCCCCCAGGGGCCCAACGACACCCCATACCGCCATTCTCTTCCTGGCGGCCAAAACCGCCAGGAACAGGATGGCGGTATGGGGCTCGGAATCCCCATGGCGGCGCAGCAAGCTGCGCCGCCATGGAGGATTCCCCAGGGCAGCGGGAAACCGGCGGTACACCGCCGGTTTCCCGTTTCTGACCGCGGCTGTACCGCCGCGGTCAGAATGCCCATGGGAGCACCGCCAGCCTGTTGGCGGTGCTCCCGCGGTCGTTGGCCCTGGCGGATTTTACCGCCAGGGTCAGAATGACCCCCTATATGTTGTAATTATGTCAGCATGTTCTGGTGATATATAGCGAGAGTCTGACCTACTCGTTCGGAAACCCCCTGAGGAGGTGACAAAACGTTGATGAAACCCGTTGGTATCTATTGGCCAGAATAACCACCCGCCTGGATGTGTCAGTGAAGCATTAAACGTACCATTCTGGACCCACTCATTGAGCTCATTTATAGTTGCATTCGTGTACTTCTGCCAGTTATCAAATTTTGCAGAGGCGGGTATACTGGGCATGTTTAATTCTCTAATTGTGGCCTAGCCTTAACAACTTGTTTGTTGTACCGTTTCATTTAAAAAGATCATTTGAACAGGGATGAGACATGCTCTAAACAATGTTTCTCTACCCTTGGTCTGCCAATTTTTTGTTCCACAAACGCTTTTCAAATCAACATATTTTGACCAATATTCATAACGTTCAATTGATAACCAGGAAACAAAGGAGTCCGAATATATAAATTTTGTGTTGGTCAATAACATATGTATATCCTTAGTAGGAGTTACCTTAAAATAATATGACTCAGTATTTTTTTGACGATGCCCAGAAAAATACGCAAACTTTTCAGTATAAGTTTTGGAACTCCCTTGCGGGGGAGTTGGACAATGTTCCCATTGCATGTAATTAAATATTGTTTTTGGACTGCTCGCTCTATGTATGAAGTGGTGCCCATAATAATTATAGCAAAACATATCACCATAATTTTCTTTAAACTGGTAAACATCTTCGTTTTCATAGACAGTATAATATTGCAATTCTGTCATTATAGAATCAACTGTTTTCCCATCCCAATCATCAGATACAATGCCTGGTATAACTATATAGTTCATGGATAATTTTAACACATACGGTACTTGAATAATTTCAGTGGGACCATATATATCAAACATTACTTTGTCCCACACAATCCCATCAGGAATTGGTACTGCAGAAATGTTCACAAAAGACAAGTCTCTTCGAATCTTATGTGATGAAAAATGTGGTTTCAAAACCTCCTCCACCTGTTCAACCGCTGATCTCTCGGGAAGAAAATGACCATGTATTAACAAGAAAAAGGTAATGACAAAACCAATCCAAAGCAGAAAGGCTAGGACAGTCAAAGAAAGCCATACATAGTTCCATGGAAAAATTAAATATGTTTCTTTAAGCCAATGTAATAGCTTACGTGCACCTGACAGATCAGCTGTCGAAGAGGCAAGCAAGTCCGATAGACCGTTGTTGTAGTCGGCAAAGTAACCAGAGGCTGTTCGTGCAAATGGCGTAGCCGTGGCCAACGGTGGAGTTGGTGTTTTCTGTGGTGGCACACTATAGACAGCACCATCCGTCTGGCTAGTAGTCGTAGTGACTTGATCAAATGTTTCTAAATTGCTTGTTGTTAGTGGAACTAATGCAAGATCATCATCCACCCTTCCCAAGCTTGGAGAGGTGTCAGTGTTGGTATAAACAACTTGAAGCGGAACTTCTTCTCCAGTAGTGAGAGGGATTCGGGAACTACTGGACGTTCCTCTTGGTCGGCTGTGCAGAATCGGCCACATGTTGTAGTTTGACATTGTCAATGGAAACAAAACGATTTTCTTTAGCACCTGGCAACGTTGGTAGAATAACAGTTCTGGTACCGTCTATTCCCAACACAGGGACTGGTGCTCGATAAGAAGGGCCAGTTTTATTTTTTCACTGTGACCTTTTAACGTACAAGATCCCCAACTCTGGGAATCGAGCCGGTAGATGTTACTGGCACATCCTTAATTCCTGTGGAGGCAGCACTTTTAGAAGAGTTATCTTCACAGAACTGCTGTAATTCCTGTAAAACAGTGACACTATTATTTATGTCAAAAGGTCTTACATCTTTATTGGGGATGTCGCATACGCCTACGCCTGGAATTTTAACTTCAGCGTTCAGCATACCTCCCATCAAGTATTGATATTTATTAGGAAATCCTTTAGGATAAGGCATGCCATCAACCGTAGCTTTTATGGCAGCCATAATGTCTGTGTCTGGTTTGGAACTCGAACGAGTCACTGCAGCCCACTGCTGACTTTGCGGCTTCATCAGCCAAAGTATTTCCAGCAACGTGTATTCCAACACGCTGGTGTCCAAGTGTATGCACAACATGGACTTTGGGTAGCGTCTCTTTCAGGTCTGCTACCTTCCCCCACAGGAGTCTGTGTTTTATGGTGTTGCCTTTTGAATCTCTGAACCCATTCAAACACCAGTAATGCAGGTATTCATTAAAAGACTGGACGCAATAATATGAATCACAAACAATCAGTGTAAACTATGTCGGATCCGTATGTTCTAGTGCCATCAGTAGAGCTTTTAGCTCAGCCAGTTGTGCTGTACAATCCCCTACGGTCTGTGTATAGGTATGTTGGGGACAGAATTTCTCCCCATCCATATAGCCGCTTACGACTGCTCAGGCAGCAGAATATTGATGTTTAGTTCCAATCGCTGGTTGTGCAGAGACTTCAGTGTACATGACTGTATGATATTGATCAATAGGCAAGGTGTCTGCTGGAACTGGATATTCTACTTCATATTGTAGAAATTCTTGAGTTTGTAATTTTGGGTCGAAAATGTAGTATACATCAGTGGCTGTTAGAGACGTAGCCCATTGCATCCATCGTGGATGATGTGCTTTTGCGTTCGGAACGCTAGCTTTTGTAACAGCCTCTAGGGCTGGAATAGGAGAAACGACAATAATGCGTTTTCCTTGGGAAAGAGGTCTTTCTTTAATAACAGCCATCTGCACAGCAGTGAGAATTTTCTCCGTCGGTGCAAAGCGTTGTTCAGCAGCTGACTACAAATGTGATTTGTATGCTATCGGGCCTGCCTCATTCATTAAATGTTACATAAGTGAAACCGATGGCCCCAGCTATTACCCTGATGACCAAATGTGTTTTATTGTCCCTTGTGTGTAAATGTTTTGCTGCTAGCATATCTGTCTGTAAATCTCGAAAAGTGCGTGTATGTTCAACCGTCCAGAATTTACTTGAGAAATCGGGATGTATTAAGTCATATATAGCTTTTATGCATGCTGCATAATCAGGAATGTATGTTCTGCCAAAATTTAGAAAGCCCAACAATGATTGAAGTTTTTTAATCGGATTTGGTGGTTGCAATTGTGCACATTTTTCTAAAAATTGTGGCGCTAGGCTCTTCCCTTGACTCAACAGCTCATATCCCAGAAACAGGACGTTGAGGAAGGCAATTTTTTACTTTTTAAAGTTAAATTTGTGGCCGAGTTCGGCAAACCCTACGACAATGCGGGCTACCTGTCTTAAATGTTGTAGTAAGTTATCATCCGTGAGATATATATCGTCCTCATATGACAATGCTTCATGGTCTATCTCGTGTAAAATTGCAGTCACACGAGTCGCAAACAGTCCTGGGCTGTTCTTATACCCCTGGGGCAAACAACAGATTTTTTTCTGGGAGCCTGATGCGCTAAAGCTTGTTAAATCCCTGCTTTCAGGCAGAAGAACCGATTCGAGATATCTAAAGTTTTGTATTTTTTCCGCACTATGTTGCTCATTAATGCAGTGTTATGTGAGTTTTATTTAGCATATGTACGTGTATGTCCGTTTAAATGTCTGTAGTCTAAGACAATTCTGTATGAATGGTCCGGCTTAGCTACAGGGAATAAAGGGTTATTCATCGGTGAGACACAGGGTTCAATCACACCCTGGTATTCTAATTGCGTGAGTATCTCTCTCACCGGTGCCCTTGCTTCATGTTTTATGGGATACTGCGGTTGTGGCTGAGGTTCACTTTTAATGGGAATGACATGGTATGGAGAGTCCATATCCCACCCTACGTGATTTCTTTATAACGCAGGTGCCTGTGCTAGAGCCCATTCTATAGAACAGGACTCAGCGAGTTCTTCTGGAACAAGGGGCGAGAAGGAAGGTTTAATAACCTCTTCTCCATATAGGCAGGTGCGGACAAAATCAGGCGGCCAATCTTGTTTGGCCAACAAGATGTCATATACTTTGACTACACGGTCCCAAAAGATTGTGTGTATTGTGCGTTAAAAGTCTCCTTCCAGTTGTAGTCTTACTTTATACACCCTATTGGGTTCGGAGACACGCATGTCCGCTGTTTCTACTTGTATAAAGTCATCAGTTGCTTTCACCTCCAGATGCTCTAGAAGATTCCGGCGAACTATTGTGACCTCTGCTGCGCTGTCTAGGAGTGCTAGAGCCCAGTTCTTGTTCTTCAAGAGAACCCTCTTCCTGAGTGGCATGTCGAACTGAGACTGCTGCCACTTTTATCTTTTTAAATTGTTGTTTTTGCTGTACAGGTTTCTTTTCCTTTTTAACAGAGACCTCCGAAGAACGTTGTGATTCCTGTCTCGGTTTCACGTACTCTGTTCTCCGCTCTGATCGCCCACCTCTCTCATTTCTCTTTTCCGATGAGTCCTGGAACAAGATTGGCGTGTATCAGTATATTGATATCTATCAGGCGTTTTTATATTCTCTCTATTCCTAAGATTATATCTATTCTGTGGGGGTCTCCACTCGTGGAGATTCTCCCTTTTCTTTTTTAGGTGTTTGTTGTTTTTTCTCCCAGCGTTTCTTAGTACCTCAGGTAGCTGTTTAGTATTATCTTTATTAATTTTACCTTGAATTTGAGGTTTTTTGTGGTCTAGCCCCTAGGCTATCTCGACCGATGCTTGAATAAGTTTCTGTTATTATTTGAGGCAGCTCTCGTTCCTGATCTTGTTGCGGAATGTCACAGAGCCGCATGCGCACTGCGAGTGCAACTGCTTCCCCTTTAAGGTTACTTAGGATGATTGAAGAAACTGTGGCAAAATTGCCCATCAGTTGCATTCCCAAATCTAGGGCCGGAGCAGCCCTGTATTCATCTTGAACTTGTTTAAGCACTTCCGGTAGGTTGGCAAGTTTCGTTGTACCGTGTGCCGTGGTATAGAGCGCAGCAAATACCGAGCCCCATGTGTTACAGTGTTCAACTGTAGGGACCATCCCAAGGGGCAAGCACATAGTTAATATTCTATGTTTATCCTGAGGTCCCGTCTGGGGAAATTCTGCCTCCAGCGTATTAATTTTTGTGCTAGCCTAAACGGAGACTCCTCTCGTTTGGCCGGGACCTTACCCATAATTGAATGTACAGTCACCGGATTTATACCTGGTGTTACTGCATGTGGTTGTGCTGGAGCAGCGCGCGCTGGGTTTGTATTTAACGTTTGCATCACAAATTGTACTTATCGTCTGTATATTGCTGTTAACTCAATGTATAAGCGTCGAACCACAGTTACTGCCAAATTCGCAACCACAGGATGTGGTGTATATGTGGCCAATAAAGGCCAGGTAAGACCGTCATTACTTAGTGGACCTAACCTTACTGGTAATATTGTATGGGGTAGGGCGCCATCAAGCCAATTATTATGTTCTTGATAAGATAGAGGTATCTCTAAGTATGCGTATGCCCTGTATTGTCCAGGCGCGTTCGCAACTGTATATGTATGAAATATATGTGTGTTCCCATCAACTGCTGGAAATGTGACCCATGAGTAAAAAAGCTCTGTTCTATAGGCTGCGTGGGCGTCCACCTCAATCGTGACTGGACCTCCCTGGGCCGTGAGGCCATGTGCTAGTAAGTGTGTTGTGAGAGGTTGTCTCATGTTAAGAGCTATTTGTACAACCTGGGGATTCGCCATCATAGAAGCACTAAGAGTTCAGAGGAGGCACACCAGGATGTTTTTTTTTTCCTTTAATGTTCAAGCTTGAACAACCACCAGCTAAAATAGGATTACCTATGCGGCTTTGATGGAAATCCTCAGCACCACGGACGTCTCCGTATACAGAACTGAGGTGTCATTATATATAATGAGACTGAGATATTCTGGTGGACCCGAAAATTAGATCCTGACCAAACGTTGGAGGCGCTGTGTCGCGTAGGCTCTCATTATCTTAATGAGACTACTGGATTTTGAGCAACAAGATCGTCCACGATGTGGGGGACTGAGTCTGGCCCACGGTAGATGACGTTTGTCACTCCAAATCCGGGTTTTGCTCTGGCTAACTAGCAGTGCCTCATCTCTTCCAAATGGTAGAGACAATTGGGCAGCCGAGCGCATGACATCTCAGTACTTCTCAGGCAAGTCGTGGTCACTCAGGTCACAACCGGTTCTCCCATACACAGTGCGGTTTCATATATAAATGACAATAGAGGCAGTAAAAGTTTTAAAGATTGGTTTAATAAAACAACTGCATTTTGGATAACAAAGCGTGAGCTGCAATAACCAGAACTACACAACACAATAATATTAAAATAGTAACAATGAGAGTGAAGCACAAGAATAAGGCTATCATGGTGCCGCTAGATTATTCTCTCTCTAAATTGTATTTCGAGCACAGCATGTTAAGCTCTAAGCCTGCCTTTCAGGTTCCCCCGGGAGGACATCAACCCTCATACCTGAGCAAAGGACTGTAATCTGCATCAGCATCTGCAACGGGCATTCAGCATACAGTTGTGGTTCCCTGGCTGGAATCGCCCTCTTGACATGTACTAGGACTAGAAAGTCTTTTTATAACTAACACCCAGATGTTCTAAGAAAATGTCCTTATGTAAGGATGTGTATTTTCTACGAATGCTGGAGACTAAACTTCTACTAAGTTTACCGGCAATGTACCAGACTGTAGCCTTGACTGAAGCACAGGGCGATCAAGAATGCATTATTTGAGAACACAGTGCTGAGCTAAGCTAAACAGTGCGATAGAAGAAATTAAAACAAGACCGTAAAAACTGGTTATTGTAAAATAACAATGCAAAGCTGAATAAAATATATCTACGGCAAAGTGCACAGCGGCCTAGTATGTTAAACTAACGTGCATGGAGCTATACTTGAAATGGCTACACAACACCTTGGTAGAACCTACACCAGAGGAGGCTGACACAGCCGAACTCTTGGGTGCAGGTGGGCCCACCAGGGAAGAGCTCAGTAAGTAACAACACGTTTGTCCCACAGTGGAGTGTTTGAGGCAGCAAGCTGCAGCACAGCAAGCAGGGGATGTTAGTGGCACCCATAAGGTGTACTGAGAGAACAGTCTCCTTTATTCAGAGTCCAGGGATCCAAACCTGGTGCCACCAGAGGATTGGTGATCCCTCTGAAGTTTAGGGAGACTCTGTTGACCCTTGCTCATGACATTCCCCTGGCAAGTCACCTGGGATGAAGCAAGACTTGGGACAGACTTGGCCCACGCTTACACTGGCTCCACATGTCAGAAGACACAAAGGTGTTTTGTCGCTCCTGTCACGACTTACGTGCTACTTTAACTTGGAGTCCGCAGTTCCTGAGCCTGTTGCTGAATGGATGCCAGAAGAGATTGGTCAGGATCTGCAGCAGCCACCACTGTATCATCCATGATGTTAGACCACGTCGGGAGTATTGGGCACTGCAATCTGTCATGACTTACGTGCTGCTTTAACTTGGAGTCCGCAGAACGAGTGGCGTGAATCCTGTTCTTGAATGTTCGGCCGTGGCCCCGGTAGGGGTGACTCTTTCTGGTAGCCACGGTGCTGCAGGCAATGGGTACGCCAAGAGCAGGCCGTGTCCCTCAGAAGTAGTGCCAGAGGGAAAAAAACCCTGAAAGGGAGAAAAAAACCTCCAAAAATATAGGTTCCTGCAACAGGAACAAAAAGAATAGGTAACAGCAGAAGCAAAATACAGGAAAAATACATTGGAACCGACAAGAACCAGCACAGGAATACAAGGAAGCAGGAGCGAAGACAACATCCAAACAGAAAGTGTTGCAGCGCAAGGAGAGAAAGAATCAGAGCCCTCAAATACCAACAAACAGGAAGTGACCAACAGGAAGTAAAAGGACACCATCTTAGATAGGGAAAAGCACATAGAACAGAATGGACTAGGAGCCATAGAGAGTAGGGAATAAGGAATGCTGGGAAGAGAAGGGTAACATTGGAAAGGGAGAAAAACATAAAGGAAGGCACAACAAGATGACAGAAAAAGAAGAAAAGAACAGGTGAGTGGGGGGTCAGACCTGCCTGGAAGCGCGGTGCGCTAAAAAAGAACGAGGCCCCATGCCCAATTTGGGGCCTCGTAAGGTACAGAGCAGGCTGGGGACGCGGTGCATCTTAAGACCGTGTGCTGCGTCCCGAGCCGAATGATCATCTCGTGCCGCGCGCAGTGGCGCAACAGTAGGTTCCCCCCCCGAAGGTCCAGGTTTGTGCGGAAACAAGCGGTGAAAATGGCGAATCAGAAGAGGTGCGTGAACAGAAGATGCATCTTCCCAAGAGCATTCACTGAGAGGGTAACCCTTCCAATGAATCAAATACTGAAGACGTTTGTGAAAGATACGAGAGTCACAAATGTCTTGTACCTCATATTCAGGTACATCATCCACTAATGCAGGAGGAGGACAAGGAAACTGACGAGAGTAAGGATCAGGTACATAGGGTTTGAGCTGAGAAACATGAAAGACCGGATGAATCCTCCAGGTACGAGGCAAGTGAAGACAGACAGTGACAGGATTAATTAGCTGAAGGATACGGAAAGGACCGTAGTAACGAGGTGTGAACTTATTTTGAGAAAGGCGTAAAGGCAAAAGTTTTGACAAAAGACAGACTTTATCCTGAAGGTGATAGCCTGGAGGATCCCTACGCTTCTTGTCTGCAATTCTCTTCACGTATCTCTTGGTGTTCAACAAGTTAGATCGAATCAATCTATGAATCTGTAAAAGTCACCTGGAAAATGAAGTAACAGCAGGAAGAGAAGAGGTAGACTGAGAAGTAGTAGGAAAAGAGGTAGGATGATAGCCATAAGAACAGAAAAAAGGAGTGACCTTGGAGGCACTATGGACAGTGTTATTGTGAGAGAATTCAGCGATAGGAAGGTAAGTGTTCCAGTTGCTCTGGGTAGAATTACAAAAGCAGCGCAGGTACTGCTCCAATCCTTGGTTGAGACGCTCAGTCTGTCCATTGGTTTGAGGATGGAAACCCGATGATAGTGCTATATTGATATTCAGTGTTCTACAAAAATGTTTCCAAAACCGGGAGATGTACTGAGGTCCCCTGTCAGATACAATGCTGTGTGGAAGTCCATGGAGACGGAAAATATGATGGATAAATATTTGACTTAGTTCTTGGGAAGTAGGTAACTTTTTCAGGGCAGTGAAGTGAGCCATCTTTGTAAAGGAATCTATGGTAACCATGATAACCCGGTTTCCTGCTGATGGAGGTAGTGAACACATAAAATCAGTAGAAATGGTGTGCCAGGGAGCCGGTGGAACAGGTAATGGTTGTAGTAATCCTGCAGGTCTGGTATGGGGGATCTTTACTTGAGCACATATGGGACAAGCCTGAACGTATCTTTCGACATCCGATTTCCAGGTAGGCCACCAGAAAGATCGCAAGAGTAGTTCTTGTGTGGCCTTGATGCCTCTATGACCAGCAACCGGCGAATCATGGCACATTTGTAGTGCCTTTTCTCTTACTCCATTAGTAGGGAGGAACAACAGGTTCTTATAATAATAATACCCTTGCAGTTTACATATGTTCAGTTTCTTTAATTCTTGATCAGACAGGTTGGAATATTCCAGTTGTACCTCATCCAGGAAAGACTGAGCTACTCCGATGGTCTTATTGGGCTCAAGTAGATACTGTGATGGGGTAGAAGTACAATCTGGATAACGGCGAGACAGAGCATCGGCCAGAATGTTTTGGGATCCAGGAATATAGGTGACATAAAAGTCATACTGACTGAAGAAAAACGCCCAGCGAGCCTGACGACTGTTCTGCCATAAAAGATTACGTAAACATTGTAGATTACGATGGTCGGTTCTCACCTTGAAGGGCTCTTTGGAACCCATAAGAAACTGTCTCCACTCTAGGCAGGCTGTTTTCAGAGCTAACAACTCCCTTTCTAGTACTGAGTAATGTTGTTCCGACGCAGAGAGTACATGGGACAAATAGAACACAGGATGTTCAAGACCGTCATCTTCTTGTTGTTGGAGTAAGGCAGCTCCGATGGCTCTTTCGGAAGCATCAGTAACAACAATAAATTGTTTGTTGGTATCTAGGTGTCTCAATATCGGCGCTTGAGTGAAGGCCTTTCTTAGACTCTGAAAAGCTATTTCAGCCGCCCTTGTCCAGACAAAGCCTTTCTTTAAATTTTCCTTTTTTAATGTTTGAGTTATGTGGCTGGTTTGTTCTGCAAAGTCTAAGATGAACTGCCGATAAAAATTAGCCAATCCTAGAAAACACTGCGTTTCCTTAATAGAGGAAGGAGAAGGCCAGTCTAGGATGGCTTGTACCTTTTCCTGGTCCATAGCTATTCCAGTGGGACTAAGGTGATATCCCAAATATTTGACTTCGGTCTTGTCAAACTCACACTTTTCTGGTTTACAGGACAGTTGATGTTCCCGGAGTCTTTGGAAGACTTGTTTCACGTGAGAGGAATGAAGTTCAGGACGTCTAGAATAAATAAGGATATCGTCTAAGTAGATGACGACTGTATGGTTCAAGAGATCAGAGAACACAGAGTCCATAAATCTTTGGAAAATGGAGGGGGCATTAGTGAGGCCAAAAGGCATAACTCTGTACTCATAATGACCAAATGGGGTCCGGAAAGCAGTCTTCCACTCGTCTCCTTCTTTAATACGCAAAAGGTGGTAGGCTCCACGAAGATCCAGTTTGCTAAATCGTTGAGCCCCTCTGACTGCCTCTAGTATATGCTTGATGAGGGGCAAAGGATAACAGTCTTTTATAGTTATTTTATTTAGACCTCAAAAATCCAGGCAGGAACGAAGATCCTTTGTCTTCTTGGGTACAAAAAAGAGGGGAGCCCCTGCCGGAGAGGACGATGGTACAATAAGACCGCTATGTACGTTTTTGAGATATTCCTTTAGAACTTCCTTTTCAGGTTCCGTGAGTGAATACATTCTCCCATAGGGAACAATAGCTCCGGGATCCAAGGGAATAGCACAATCGTAATCTTGATGAGGGGATAACACAGGTCTGGATGGTTTTTGGAACACATCTTGAAATTCTAGATAATGATCGGGGACTCCTTGAACTGTATTGATGGAACATCCGGTAGTAATTTCAGTAGGCATCAACCTCTTGGGTGACCAATATGTGTCTGAAACAAAGCAGTTCTCATGACAAAACTGTGAGGACAAGGAAATAGTCTGGGTTTCCCAATATACATAAGGGTTATGTCTTATGAACCACAGAATTCCTAAAATGATAGTATGATTGGGGGATGATATTAGATCAAATGAGATGTGTTCTTGGTGGTCTCCAAATTGTAAACTTAGTGTCATGGTGGTAGTATCAACTGGACCAGAGGATGTTAAGGACCCATCCACTGTGTGAACTTGTTCTGGGATTTCTTTGGGTCGTGTTGGTATTTGTTGAGTCGTGGCCCAAGTCTTATCCATATATATGCCACTAGCACCACAATCAAGTAAAGCCATTGTTCTTTCTTGACGGCCGTCCGATAACTGTAACTTCACAGGTAACATAAACAAAGTCATGGCATTGTCCTTGAATGAACTGATGGAAGGTATAGCAGATGATCCCGTCCCCTCCCTTCTTACAGAGGACGGGAAGTGGCGTTTCCTGATGGCCTTTGAGGATGAACGGGGCAGGTACGAAGCATGTGGCCGGCAGCACCACAATACAGACACAATCCTTTCCTACGTCTGTCTTCCCGCTCGCTAATGGAAAGTGGGTCTCGAGTGGTATCCACCTGCATAGGTTCGCCTTCGGTGTCTCTGGCGGGAGGACGAGGTTCCTCGGGACAATTCATAAAGACACGTGAAGTGCTTGGCTGTGAAGATCCTCTACTCTTTCTCTTCTGCATACGTTGTTCTTGGAGACAGTATTCGATGGAAAGAGTTTGATCCATCAGACCATGAAGATCTTCAACTTGTGTGGAGTGTACTAACTCATCTTTAATCTCCTCTTTAAGTCCTATACGGAATAAAGTCACCAGAGTTCGTTCCACCCAAGTGGTCTCAGCCGCTAGCTGTCGAAAGCAGGTAATATATTGGAGGACATCTTGTGAGCCTTGTTGGATGTCACATAAGGCTTCTTCAGCAGAGGCCTCCAATCCTGAACGACTGAACATCTGTTTAAACCGATTCACAAAGGCGGGATAGTCCGATAATACTGGGCCATTGGATGATACCATTGGGGTTGCCCAGGCCAAGGCAGGACCGGATAACGCACTGATAAGATATCCCACCTTTGTCTTGTCATGGGAGAATTGGGTAGGTCGGAAGGCGAAATACACAGTTAATGCATCGAGGAACTCTCGCAGTTTAGTTGGTTCACCTGAGAAACGAGGAGTAGAGATGGAGATGGCCGGAACATCTGCACTGCGGAAGTCCAAACCCTGTCGTAAAGCAGCATTCTCATTGCGTAATTGTTGCAGTTCCTGAGCCTGTTGCTGAATGGATGCCAGAAGAGATTGGTCAGGATCTGCAGCAGCCACCACTGTATCATCCATGATGTTAGACCACGTCGGGAGTATTGGGCACTGCAATCTGTCATGACTTACGTGCTGCTTTAACTTGGAGTCCGCAGAACGAGTGGCGTGGATCCTGTTCTTGAATATTCGGCCTTGGCACAGGTAGGGGCGACTCTTTCTGGTAGCCACGGTGCTGCAGGCAATGGGTACGCCAAGAGCAGGCCGTGTCCCTCAGAAGTAGTGCCAGAGGGAAAAAAACCCTGAAAGGGGAAAAAACCTCCAAAAAGATAGGTTCCTGCAACAGGAACAAAAAGAACAGGTAACAGTAGGAGCAAAATACAGGAAAAATACACTGGAACCGACGAGAACCAGCACAGGAATACAAGGAAGCAGGAGCGAAGACACCATCCATACAGAAAGTGTTGCAGCGCAAGGAGAGAAAGAATCACAGCCCTTAAATACCAACAAACAGGAAGTGACCAACAGGAAGTAAAATGACACCATCTTAGATAGGGAAAAGCACATAGAACAGAATGGACTAGGAGCCATAGAGAGTAGGGAACAAGGAATGCTGGGAAGAGAAGGGTAACATGGGAAAGGGAGAAAAACATAAAGGAAGGCACAACAAGCTGACAGAAAAAGAAGAAAAAGAAAAGAACAGGTGAGTGGGGGGTCAGACCTGCCTGGAAGCACTGTGCGCTAAAAAAGAACTAGGCCCCATGCCCAATTTGGGGCCTCGTAAGGTACAGAGCAGGCTGGGGACGAGGTGCGTCTTAAGACCTCGTGCTGCGGCGCAACAGCTCCTGTGTCACCTGTGAAGCGAGTGGCAGGAAAGGTGGCACCCCTAAGGCCCCCTTAATCCACTTCCACTGGTTGGGTTCCCTTTGAAAGGGCTGCAGTAGATATTGTTGGCCCTTTAGACCCTCCAACAGCCTCTGGGAACAGATGTGTAATGGTGGTAGTGGGCCATGCCATCAGGTATCCAGAGGTCATCCCACTTATGACCACTACAGCTCCTGCAGTGGCCAAAGCCCTCCTTGCCATCTTTTCAAGGGAAGGCTTCCCAAAAGAGGTGGTGTCAGACAGAGGTGCAAACTTCATGTCTGCCTACCTAAAAGCCATGTGGAAGGAATTTAGGGTGACCTACAAGTTCACCACTCCTTACCACCTACAAACAAATGGCTTAGTGGATAGATTTAATAAAACTATCAAGGGTATGATAATGGGGCTCTCTGAAAAACTCCACAGGAGATAGGATGAACTACTACCATGCCTCCTCTTTGCCTACAGGGAAGTCCCTCAGATGGGTGTGGGCTACAGCCCATTTGAACTTCTGGATGGGGACCCTTCTAGGGGTCCCCTAGCTCTAGTTAGGGAAGGCTGCGAACAGCTTCTCAAGCCCCCCAAACAAGATATAGTAGATTATGTGCTTGGCTTCAGACGAATGATAGCTGAGTACATGAAGAGGGCTACTAAAATCTTTCAGGTCAGCAAAGAGCACCGGAAGTAATGGCATGACCAAAAAGCTGTCCTAACTGTCTACCAGCCAGGACAGAAAGTGTGGGACTTGGAGCCTGTGGCTTCCAGGGCACTCCAAGACAAGTGGAGTGGCCCCCCCACCATTGTGGAGAGAAAAGTGGAGGTCGTCTACCTGGTGGACCTTGGCATTCCCAAAAGCTCCCACAGGGTGCTTAATCTGAACCTCCTTAAAGCCTATTATGATAGATCAGACATGACTCTGTTCATGGCTACTGATGAGGGGGAGGACATGGAAAGTGACACTCTCCCTGACCTCTTCTCCCACAATACAACTGATAGCTCAGTTGGTGGGTTAGTCCTTGCTGACTTCCTCTCTGAGTCCTAAAAGGAAGCCTGCAGAAACCTCCTAGGGCAGTTCTCAGAACTGTTCTCCCTAACACCTGGTCAGACCACATCCTATGAACACACCAGTGACACGGGACAGTTTTCCTGTGAAGAGCAAAATTTACAGACAACATGACCATGTGAGGGAGTGTATCTAGTCTGAAGTTCAGAAGATGCTGGGCCTAGGAGTCATTGAGCCCTCTTATAGCCCTTGGGCTATCCCTGTAGTGCTTGTTCCCAAACCTCACTCCCAGAATGGCAAAAGAGAAAGTAGGTTTTGTGTTGACTATAGAGGTCTCAACACAGTTATCGAAACTGATGCTCATCCTACCCCTAGAGCAGATGAGCTGATATATGCACTGGCATCTTCCAAGTATCTAAACACCTTTGACTTGACTGATGGCTACTGGCAGATCATTAGTACAGGATGATTAACCCAAAACAGCATTTTCCACCCCTAGTGTGCATTATCTCTTTACAGTGACGCCCTTTGGGTTGAAAATTGCACCTACCACATTCCAGAAGCTTGTTAATAAAGTTCTCCAGAAGGTGGATAGCTTCAGTTCAGCATATCTAGATGACATAGCTGTCTTTAGCTCCACCTGGGAAGATCATCTGGTCTACCTAGGGAATGTTTTGGAGGCTCTGCAAAGAGCAGGCTTCACCATCAAGGCCTCGAAGTGCCAGATAGGGCAGGTCAAGGTGGTATATCTGGGCCACCTGGTACGTGGAAGCTAGATTCAACCACTACAAGGCAAAATCCAGACTATTCTGGATTGGACTGCCCCTACTACTCAAACCCAGGTGAGAGCCTTTTTAGGCCTCACTGGATACTACAGGAGGTTAATTAAGAACTATGGCTCCATTGTAGCCCCTCTTAATGACCTCACCTCCAAAAGGATGCTGTTAGATTTGGCATCCTTGGCATGGTCTCTCCTAACTTTTTGCCTCTGCTTCCCAGGTAGTTGATGTGTGTTGGACTCTGTTTTTGCTGTTTTTGATACGATGGACACTTTACCACTGCTAAACAGTGCTAAAGTGCAGGTGTTCTTGTGTAAAATGTATGTGTAATTGGCTTTTCATGATGTGCATATTTGACTCACTAGTAAGTCCGTAGTAAAGTGAACTAGAGGTGCCCAGGGCCTGTAAATAAAATGCTACTAGTAGGCCTGCATCACTGGTTGTGCCACTCACATTAGTAGCTCTGTAAACATAGCTGCCCTAGAGCCATAGACCTCGCAGAAACGTGATGACCCCAACAACATCGCAGGAGTGTCGTAAGTCCGACATCCGTGAACCCTGATGCCATTGCAGCACCTGCGGCCCTGTGACACCATCACGATCCCGTGACTTCTCCGGGCATCGTATCCGTCAGAACCAAGGACCAACACCTCACAACCAACGCCACCTCACCTCTACCGCTCTGCAGTAAGGACCCGATGCCTCTTGATAACGCCTCTGCTTCTCTGCCCCGTAGCACCGGAACCAAAGCCCCATCGGATCCAGCGATGGCTAACACCCGACTCCGTGCACTGGCCTGTTTCCTACTTGTTACAAAGGTACTGTACCTGAGGCGTCCGTATAACTCCATAAACGGCGCCAGTGGCGTCACATTGTGGGAAACTACTCCTTCACAACACCGCTTAATACCAACTTGCAGTATTTGTGCCTGTAGGCACTATTTTTTTGTTTTTAGGTGCTAAGATCATATTTTTAAGTGTGTATTGTGGATTTTTATCGTATTTGGTCTTGTTTATTTAGATAAAATGTTACTATTTTTCTAAACAGGTGTGGTGTCCATTTTGTAGTGTTTACACTGTATTACTATGTTTGTTGGTACAAATACATTACACATTGCTTCTGAGTTAAGCCTGCCTGCTAGTGCCAAGCTACCAAAGCGGTGAGCGGGGTTACCTGAGTGTGATTCTCCTTTACCCTGACTAGAGTGAGGGTCCATGCTTGGACAGGGGACAACCTGACTGCCAAACAAAGACCCCATTTCTAACTGATGCCTAAGAAAGTTTTGTGGATAGCTAGCTGCCAGAAAGCTTTTGATGACTTGAAACAAGCCATGTGCTTTGCACCTCTCATGCTTCTGAGGTAGGGTTTGGGGCAGTGTTATCACAACTGAATACAGAGGGCCAGGATCAACCTGTAGCTTTTATCAGCAGAAGGTTGACCCCCAAGGGAAGAGCGTTGGTCAGCCATAGAAAGAGAGGCCTTTGCTGTGGTCTGGGCTCTGAAGAAGCTGAGGCCATACTTATTTGACACTCACTTCCTTGTTCAGATGGTCCACAAGCTGCTACCATAGTTAAAAAAAAGGATAAAAATCCCAAACTTTTGAGGTAGTCCATATCCCTCCTGGGAGGGATACAGTGAAACATCGACCTGTGTATCATAGACCTGGGAGTAACCACTCCAATGCAGATGGATTTTCCAGATATTCCACTTAGACAATGAAGACTCATCTGGACAAGGTTAGCCTCATTGTCCTTCGTCTGTGTGTGTGTGTGTAGGGGGGTTATGTAGGAAAGAGCCTTCTTTATGGCACGGTTACCCCCACTTTCTACCTGATGTCAGTGTGTTTTCGACTGTGTTCACTGGGATCCTGCTAACCGGGACCACATGACTTTACTTTCTTTCCCTAAATTCAGTAATTCATGTTTATTACACTCCACATTCGGCATACTGGTGACCCCATGTAAATCTCTAGTATATGGTACTCAAGTACCCCGGGCATTGGGGCACCGGGGTCCCACATGGGCTGCAGCATGTATTATGCCATCCATGGGAGCCCTTGCAAAACCTCTTTACTGACTGCCATTGCAGCCTGCATCAAAGGGTGCATGAACCCTTTTCACTGCAGGTCACTGCACCTGGTCACTGTAAGTCACCCCTATAGTAGGCCCTCCAAGCCCAGAGGGCAGGGTGCAGGTACCTGTGTGTGTGGGCACCCCTGCATGAGCAGAGGTGCTGCCATGAACTACAACTCAATTTTCATGGACTTCGTGAGTGCAGGGACGCCATTATGGACATGTATTGGACATAGGTCACTACCTATGTCCAGCTACATAATGGTAACTCCGAACCTAGGCCTGTTTGGTATCAAACATGTCAGAATCATACCCTAATACTATTGCCAGTTTGGATGTATGATTCCATGTACTCTGGGGGCTCCTTAGAGGACCCTCAGCATTGCTCCTACCACTTTTCCGGGGGTTTCTGGGCAGCCAGAGCTGCTGTCACCCCTCAGACAGGTCTCTGCCCTCCTATTGCTTGATCAGCTCAAGCCCAGGAAGGAAGGCAGAAGAAAGGATTTCCTTTGGGAGAATGGGGTAACAACCTCTTCCTTTGGAAATGGGTGTAACATGGCGTGGGAGGGGTAGCCTTCCCAAGCCACTAGTATGCTTTGAAGGACGAATTTGGTGCCCTTCTTGCATAAATCAGTCTGCACCAGTTCAGGGAGCTCCAGTCCTTGCTTTGGCCTGAAACTGGACAATGGAAAGGGGAGTGACCACTCCCCTGTTCATCACTACCCCAGGGGTGGTGCCCAAAGCTCCTCCAGAGGGTCCTTTGATTCTGCCATCTTGAATCCAAGGTGGGCAGAGGCCTCTGGGAGCATCTGAGTGGGCAGGTCAGGCAGGTGATGTCAGAGCCCCCTCCTGATAGGTGGTCACCTGACTAGGTGACTAATCCCCCTTCCAGGGCTAGTTAGGGTCTCCCTCTTGGGCAGGTCCTCCGATTTGGCTTGCAAGATTCCAGCAGGACTCCTCTGCAACTTCTCCTTTGACTTGTAGCCACTAGAACTGTGACTGGACTTTCCAGGAACAATAATCGGCATCCACGATGAAGACTCTGCTTGCAACATTGTTTCACGCCTCATTCTAGCTTCTGCAACATTTCCCCAGCTGTGCATCCTCTGAGGATGGAAAGTCTTCAGTCTGCATGAGAAGGAAAGAGGGAATCTCCTTTGAAGTTAAGGAGTCACTCCCCTGCATCTGGAGGCACCAACAGCAACGATGACCGGATGCATGGATCTCCTCTCATCCTGAGCTGCATGGATCCTGCATCGGCCAGCTGGTGGAGGTAAGCCCTTGCCTTCCCACGCAGGACAGTACTCCCGTGCACTGAGTCTGTTGCAGCTACTGAGGCTTGTTGGCATCTCCTCCAAGGAATCTTCAGGGTCTCTGTAGCCCCAGCCCCCAGCACTCTTCCCTGCGAGGCACAGCCCTCTGCGTGCTTCTCCTGTGGCATGGGACCCTTCTTCAGTTGTGCTGCCTGGGCTCCTCTACCACTCCTGATTCCTCTTCCAGTGGGTCTCCTGTGGGGGCTGCCTTTTCTTCTGTGGACTCCATTCCTTGCTGAGGGTCCCCTGAGACTCCCCTCTGTGGGTTGAATCCTCCTGGACCTTGCTTGTCCCCGAGTTGTTCCACTTTTGTTCTACAACAACTCCTGCCTTTGCCAAGGCTTGTTGGTGGCTTTTCCACACCACAGACAGACTGCAATCTTCCACCCTTCGTGGGACGTTGATTGCATCCTCCAGGAATGTTTCTCTGGTGCCAGGGCTGCATTGCTGACAATCTTCGACCTACCATCGACCATCTCCTCCAACCACAGACAGATGGGTAGTGGCTCCTGCCTCCACCGGACACTTCTGTGACTTCTGGACTTGGTCCCCTTCTATTTCAGGTTTTCCTCTTCAGGAATCCACTGCTGGTTTCTTGCAGTCTTGTCTGGGTGTTGCATCATCTTCTATTTAGTCCTTTTGCATGGCTTTGGGGTTTCCTAGTTTCCCCAGTTTCCCTCTACACATTCCACTTACCTAGTTCGGGGCCCTATATTTGCATTCCATTTGTTTAGTATATGGCTTGGGCTAGGGTCACTACTGCCTAGTGCTATTTGTATTGTTTTCTATTGCTTCTTATGCCTGTTTCTGTTTAGTAGTGTACATATCTAGGCCCATATTTATACTTGCTTTGCCCTGAATTAGCGTCATTTTTGTTTATGCTAATTCAGCACAAACTTAACTCCTTATTTATATTTTGACGCTAGACTCGTCTAGCGTCAAAATATTGGAATTAACGTCATTTTTGGGATGTGTGAAACCATCTTGCATCAATGAGATGCAAGGTTGGCATTCCCGTCCAAAAAATGACTCTAAGCCCCTACCACCATATTTATCAACCCGTGCAAAAATGATGCACGGGTGGGAGGCAGACCCAAAACATGAAGTTAAACCCGTTTTGCAGACCAGGCATTAAAATGAGGCCCACACACCACTACTTAAGGAAAATGCACAGAAGCAACATTGACAACCCACAGTACAACATAGAAGTGTTACTGCTCCAGCTCGAGAGACGACGCAGAGGACAACAACCACAACAGCAACCACCACCACTACTGCAGCAACCACAACCACCACTACAGCACCCACATAGGCAACGCAGAAGGCAGGAGAGGATATTCTGGAACAGGACAACCCTACTTGGCCTCAGGGAACAAGACCTCATTAGGACATACCGACTCACCCGGCAAGCCATACCACGCCTGCTGCACCACATTGAGCCACAGATCACAGCCAGCCTGCAGGCACCACATAATAAACCACCTGTCATAAAGCTGCTAGCTGTCCTGCATATGCTGGCAAGTGGCTCATTCCAGACAACGGGTGCACTGGTTGCTAGTGTGTCACATCCGTCTTTCTCGGTCTTCCTGCAGAAGGTATTAGATGCAATCATCTCTCTGACACTCCGCCACATCTGCTTCCCCAACACCCAGCAAATGCAGCAGGAAATAAAACAGGGCTTTTACCAATTTGTTGGCTTTCAGCATGTGCTAGGCGCAATGGACTGCACTCATGTCTGACTTGTCCCACCAGCAGCATCAGAACATTTATACAGGAATCAGAAACATACGCATTACATAGCTGTGAAGATCATAGTGGACCACCGTGGACTATTTACAAACATTTTATCCATGTATTCCGGTAGCTTCCATGACGCCTACATATTCAGGCATCAACAAACACTTCCAGGATGGCCAATATGGTAATGGCCTACTGGTGGGCAAGTCGACAAACCTAGCAATATACACACAACACACCAACCCTGTAGGACATACAATACATACACCACTCCAAAAACACATGGCCTGGGTAACAAAGATGTGCGGGTAACAATATATATGCACCATGCTGCAGTACAGCACAATCAGTGCACAGCACAAACACATACGTCCACATGTACATAACACACCCACAACTTGACAGGCACACCATGTGAAGGACAGGTGTAGATATGTACCATTTGCTAACAGAATATGTCCATACATATCACTTTACACACACATTACACCATACACCATGGTCATGTAACGAAAGTCACACATAGGCACAGACCCCGTAAATCATGCCCTGCAAGTCTCTGCCAGAACAGACATCAACTGCCAGACAACTGGTGCTAATACCAACTACATCTCATCAACACATACCTGAGTTACCTGTAGTCTGTATATACATCTGCCTGATATATTTAGTCATACACATAGGAATACAAAATTAACAGCCATCACATACCATGTGCCAGATTTGTGAGCAGTGGCACCACAGCTACTGTAGTGCCACCTCACATGCACCACTTGCACCACTTACTGACCCACAACACCATCATGTCTGTAAACAATAAATGGTCCACCTTGGGGCAGAGTCACTGTTAGACAGTGCAGATCATGGATGCCATAGTGTGACTCTGTAGGAGTATTTAGGACATCACTGACCTTACATGCACTGTGCTAATGGACACATTTACTTTGTAGCTGAGCCCCATCCCATAGCTTGCACTATGCATGTGTTGACAGTATAAATGCTGATCCAAGTATTGGAAGATAGGAGAGATACTGGTAGTAATGTTGATCATCCAGAAACAATGGGATACACATCCTTGGGCACCTGATGACTGGTACAAATATCAGTTGCCACTCAAGATCACAAAGGGACATATGTTGTGGCCTGCACTGTATGTACAAGTTGGAGGACTCTTTTGTGACTTGAAGCCACATTGTAAATCGGACCCCCTCCCACGCAGCACTTAGCGTGGAAGGGGTGTGCATTGTGTGTTGCTGTAGGTGTGTCATCCACAAGATACATAGCATGATGACGCTGACTCAGATATAGGCATCACCTAAAACCTGAGGCAGTGCCAACATCAAACACCACACCAGGGGTGCTGTTTTCAGGTTGCTCTCAGGAAATAGACTGTGATTTGACCTCATATGAATGTGCCACCTATGCATGCTGCATACTGCAACACACACAAATAGAGCTAATTGTCAATGAAAATAGTATATGTATAGGCAGGTGTCCCTTCCTGCACAGTTATATTTACCTCCACAGGGCAGCCAGCCAAGCACCTATATCACACATGGTGCATTCCTGCATAGTGAAAATGACGCAGCACAGCGCTGCCAATGTTGGAGCTGTGTTGTGCACTGTCACTTACTCATTAAAATGAGCCTAAGTGTTGCACTTCATCTGTACTAACGCATGTCAACATGGCTGGGATACCCAGGCTTTGTAGGGCTACCATGTTGACACTGCATCCGACCCCATTGTGTTGCAAGGATGTGTCATGTCCACTCTTGTGATAGCACACTGCTAAAAAGATGCACTACACAACACATGGTACATACATACTGAGCACCAGTTAGGAATCCAAATTATATGTCCCAGGCCCTTGAGCTAATACCCAAGATTGTCATGTCCAACAACACAGTGCTAGTAAAACTTAGCACAAGGCCAGGAACTAACACCATACCATGAACACATATTAGTCACAACCAACTCCAACTAACAACTGCCATGCTACAGACTAAACCTGTTGCAAGCTTTAAAAACAACTTACATCTTTTATCCTTTGCAGCGGATCAGGGTTATGGTATACAGCCTTGGGTGATGACCCCATTTGCAAACCCAAACATAGCAGCAGAGCTTGCCTATGAGGGACACTGTCAGACACGCAATGTGGTGGAAAGGACATTTTGCATACTCAAATCCAGATTAAGGGTGCATCCAAGGACAATGCAAAAACACATGCAAACAGGAAATGAGTCAAAAAATATGATGCAAATGCGTCAAAAACATCTGCAAACATTAAAAAAAATGACACATGGACCCTTAGCGTGAATTCTACGTTCACACTCCTCTTAATGCAGCCTTCTGTGAAAGCATCATGTGTCAATGTAAACAACGCACGTGTGGTATGCGTCTAAAAAACCTACGCACATGCCAAATGTGCCAAATAAAAACATTCATAACTGAAAAATATGACATGCGCATGGGAAGTGATGTAACAGGAAATCCTGTCTACAAGCATGGTACAGTGGTGGTAGTTTCACTTTCTCTTTACAGTGTGTGCCTTTGTGTATGTGTGGTTGAGTATTGGAGTTGGTGGCTGATTGTTGGTTGTGTTTTGAAGTTTGTGGTGTCCCTTGTGCTGTGTCCTGTTGAATTTTGTGTGCATTTTGACCTAGAAGTTGTGGTTTTGTGTAGTTTTTGTCCAGTTTTGTATTTGTAATGTGGAGTGTCTGTCAGGGTTGTTAGTTATTTGGGGTAGTTCGGCTAAGTTAGTGGGGTTAAGTTTCCTTTTATTTTGTATTATTACTTATTGGGGTCAACTTTGACCATCAGTCGACATGTCTGGCAAGGGGAGGATGACCAGAATGTCAGCAGATGAGCTTGGTGGCTTTATTTGGCTGGTTGCACACTACCTGCCAATGATGTTGGAAATGGGTGGCTGGGTGATCCTCGGCTACTGGACAGAGGCCAGGCGGCTGTGGTGAGGCAAGGTGCTCCACCACCTGAAGTGTATCTACAAAACCAGCAGGAATGAGCACCAGCTGAAACATCGCTTTGCAGATCTGGTGGCCAGGGAGCAGGATCTGCTAGATCACCTGGGGATTGAGATTAGCAGAATTGTTGGTAAGTCTCCCATTGGCATATTATTGACTGTTCACTGCTTTTGAATGACAGTAGCAGATAAGTTGGAGTGCAGTATGCATTGCTTGTAGACAGGTTGTATGCAACCAGTATGAAGAGTCTCTGCACCAGTTCAGGCCTGGAGTTCACATGTCCAACAATGATACCAATGCAGGTCAGATGTCTGTTGAATCCAGCACAGCCATCACAAAGGCACACAGTTCAGAGCGCATAGCGTCACCTGTGCCCCGGCATAGTGTCATGTGTGAAACGCCAAGGCACCGCCACCCTACCATATTTTCCCAGGATTGTGTCAACAAAGTGGCGCAATGCATGCATAGCGCAACTCTGTCAACATTTCACGCACATGACCCCTGCCCCGGCCATTATGTTTGCTAAGGGGGTTTACCTGCCTTAGGGGGCAATGAATATGGGGCATTTGATTCCATAAGACAACTTTGCCTCATCAGTCATGAATTAATCAATGCATGCTCATTGCAGACTTTCAATTTAGCTGCATTTCTATCACAAAGCACCTCTGGGTGCCTTGCAGGACAAGCTTGAGTACTTGAGTTGTAAGTCTTGCAAAGCGACAGGGTAGTGTCATATTCTTACTACACAACTCCCCCTTATAGCATAGTGTGCCGTTTTGTATAGATGGCCCACAGATAGTGTTGTCAGGGGTGTGCTAAGGGGCACACATCATGTGGGGCAGCACTAGGGGCCGGAATCATGAGAGGCTAGCATCGCCCTTGCATCATTGTGTGATGCATTAGCAGCACAAAATTAACCTCAAACACATGATTTGTAACTTAGCGTTGCTTATGAGTTGGAAAATGTCACAAAGACGGCGCTCATTTTTAATTACTCAAGTCCCAGGTGCTGCACCACTGTTGTTCTATTGGCCCCTTTGTGTTATTGGGCAAGGCCATGTAAGGGAGATTGAATAAGAATTGGGAAGAGACTACTGGCAATTCTACATTCCAGTTCATGTTCTGTCACAGACAGCCTCTACCGCCCCATGCCACACACATTTGCAGAGTCTGTTCCACTGGCCTAAAACTCCTCATTGACAGTATGAGGCTACACTGCATCAGCTCCATCTCTGCCACATCACTCACTGACCTGCAACTCCAGATGCATCCTCTGACCACAGAGCAAGTGTGTCTGTGTTGAACACTATGTCTAAGCCAATGTACTTCTCCCTCACTGGATTGACAATAGTGTACAATGGCAACAATGGCAGGCCAACCACTATGTGCAATACATACATGTCATAATGCAGTCAATTTTCAGGTAGATAAAGCAACTGTACATGAGTCCACAACCATAGCAATTCCTTAAGTGTGTCTGCTTGTAATGACACACACATTTAACTCTGCTCATTGCAGGGTGTGTAATGCAAACCCTCAAGACCTTGCAATACCTGAACAATCCCAGGGTAGTAGCGTGTCTGTGAGCTATGATGATGACATAGTTGTTACCTACTTCTGCTGCAGGCAGAAATGCCATGGGTGTGACAATGGTCCTGCCGCTGCTACTACCACAGCATGGACTTCAGATGGAAAATACATGATCAAAAAGTCTCAATTGGCAATGGAGGTGTTGTGCCCACAGACAGCTGCATGACAATGCCACATATTAACATTGCAGGGTGTAGCACCAGAGGAGTCTCTGGCCCAGTGCTAGTGTTCAGATGTGTGGCTCTAACTCCCCTGAGTGTCTGTGTCATTGTGTGATCATAGTGGTGTGTCTGTTGCACTGATTTCCACTAGGATGACTTGCTCACTCCTCTCAACTAGTTTACACTGAAATTTGTTGTCCACTCGCAGTGACTATGATTTGACACTAAGCATGGTTTACCATTCATGTCTTACAGGTGGACCAGACCCCTACACCATTGGTGAAGTGGCGCATTTCAAAGACCCAGATGTAACCAGTAAGTGAGATAATGTGTGTCCTGTGAACTAATTCAGGGTTTGGTGCGAGTGAGTCATGTGTGTTGAATACAATGCCAGATGTGATAAGCTGTCCAGTGATCAGATATCAAAGTAGGCTGGATTGCGACATCATGGCCCATTTTAAAGAGCCGCATGCAGCACCAGAGGGTCATGTCTTGTGAGGCTTGTGCTGCGCAATGGCCAGTATTGTGTATACAAGGTGGTGACAAGCCACATGTAGGGCCATGTGTAACTAAGAATGACAGAGTGCAACGCTGTGAGAAATTTGGCAGGTGTGCCCTCCGTCATTGTCACAATACAGGGATGCACCATATTGATCCAAACTTGGTGCATCCCTGTATTGTCATGAAGGTGGAGAACTGGGCTGGCAATTGTCCCCCAGCATGGTGCTCCATCTTTTGCACTCTATGTATGTTTCACTTTTGTGGAATGTAAATGGCTTGCATGCAGGTCAAGGCCCAGCGTTTGCTAGCATGGAAGGGGGTGTGAAAGGAATAGTAGTGGCAGATCCCGTGTGGATGGGTGTCTACACCTGGACACAGGAATGTAGTTGTGATTGACCTATGGATACCAGCTTCTTAGTTGGCAGCCCTCCTAATATATGCTCCACTCCTTGACTCCATGTCTGAGTGGTCTCGCCTTGGTGGATGACCAGGGCTGTTGAGATGATGGATAGCATGGCTATCCCCCCTTAGGCTCAGGGGGAGAGAAATACTAAATTTGTAGGTAGATGTGATGTTCACAATGTAGGTGACAGCCATGATGATCAGGCTTCCATGTGTACCTATCAGCTCTGACCCCTTATGGTTACCAACAGCATCCCATCCTCCCAATGACATGTCCAAGTTACTGACACATGATGAGGAAATTTGGGCCTGATCAATGTAAAGTTAGCGCAGCCTTTGCATCATTTTTGTACACAAAAGTGGTGCACACTTCCAAAATTTTGGTTCATTTTGTAGGTTTGGAGTGCAACGCTGTGAGAAATTTGGCAGGTGTGCCCTCCGTCATTGTCACAATACAGGGATGCACCATATTGATCCAAACTTGGTGCATCCCTGTATTGTCATGAAGGTGGAGAACTGGGCTGGCAATTGTCCCCCAGCATGGTGCTCCATCTTTTGCACTCTATGTATGTTTCACTTTTGTGGAATGTAAATGGCTTGCATGCAGGTCAAGGCCCAGCGTTTGCTATCATGGAAGGGGGGGTGAAAGGAATAGTAGTGGCAGATCCCGTGTGGATGGGTGTCTACACCTGGACACAGGAATGTAGTTGTGATTGACCTATGGATACCAGCTTCTTAGTTGGCAACCCTCCTAATATATGCTCCACTCCTTGACTCCATGTCTGAGTGGTCTTGCCTTGGTGGATGACCAGGGCTGTTGAGATGATGGATAGCATGGCCATCCCCCCTTAGGCTCAGGGGGAGAAAAATACTAAATTTGTAAGTGGATGTGATGTTCACAATGTAGGTGACAGCCATGATGATCAGGCTTCCATGTGTACCTATCAGCTCTGACCCCTTATGGTTACCAACAGCATCCCATCCTCCCAATGACATGTCCAAGTTACTCACACATGATGAGGAAATTTGGGCCTGATCAATGTAAAGTTAGCGCAGCCTTTGCATCATTTTTGTACACAAAAGTGGTGCACACTTCCAAAATGTTGGTTCATTTTGTAGGTTTGCGTTGCTTTAGCATCAAAAATATGATGTATAGGCAGCGTTTACGTTACATTTATCAGGGCCTTTGTCTTTTCTGAAATGTGCGTTGGAGTGCATGTGTATTTAGATGTAGCAATGTAAGTTAGTAATCTGTACAGACTCCACATAATGCTGACACTGATGGTTGCTTGTCTCCATATTACAACTGCCAACATGACCAATGAGGAGAGGTGTGATTTTCAGAAGAGGGCATTAGGGTACCGCCACATCCTGGCAGCAGAGTCTGGGTACAGACGCATGGGTCACCGCGTCCGTGCAGAGAAGGCAACAGGGGAATGGCGGGCATTCCCACATGGGGGCCCCACACTGCCTTAAAAGGCTCATCAAGCTCTAGGATCATCAGCAGTGCAGGGGGGCATAACTGGCACCACCCCAACGACAGTAGTGGCAACAGTCACCACAGCAGCGCAACAGCCCACACCACCTGCTGCCTTTGTGCAACAGTTGCTGCAGGATCTGCAGAGGGACGTGTCCCTCGTACTCAAACGTTTGGACAGATTGGAGGAAGAGGTTGCCGGAAATAGGCAAAACTGTGACTATTATCTGATCTGCCACCTCCAAGTTCTGTTCCCTCCCTTATGATGTTCCTATATATTTTGTTGTGGGTTTTAGAGGGTTAGTGTTAGGATAGGGTAGATAGTTTTAGTTGTTGGATATGTGTGGTTAGAATAGGTTAGTTTAGGATAGGGTAGGTTTTATTTATTTTTTAGGTTAGTTGAAATTTTAATAAACAATTTTGCATTCTCCCATACATATTGTGTTATATGCTTGTGTCACAGCGCCTTCCCATGAGCGCCCAGTGCAAATTGGGGGTTGGCCTTAGGATTCTGTCCTGCCTCCGAATACCTCTCATGTGCCTCACAACTGAGCTGTCACATTGGCAGCAACAACACATCTACTAGTCCATGCATCTGTCATCCAGTGTACCCACCACTGAAAATTACTATGTTCACTTTGTATTGGACAGGTAGGTGTAGTACTTCAGCTGTCAGTGTTGGGGCCCTGTGTAGGAATGTCGGGAACTGTGGCACAGCTGACAACAGTCTAAATTGGAACTGCAAATCTGACCGGTGGCAATCACTATTGATGTTAGGTACCTCTGTATTACACCAATGTGTTCTACTGGTACTCCCAGCTGATGATATTGCCCTAGACTTGCTCTACAGCCATTCCTGCAGTAAATAGTGAGGGAAGCATACATGTGTTCTTCATTTGTGACATACTCAGTGAACTGCTTGTAGGGGATGAGACCAGCATAAACATTTGTCATGTTAGGGACCTTGTGTGTAGCTTTGTGCCCCCACATTCCTACACTCTTGTAGTGATATTCTGTGACCAATTACATGGATACACACACCACTGTTACTTAGCATAGTAGATGGATCACAATACACAAAGACATGCTGAATGTGTAGAAGGTGTTTATTTAGAAGTGTTGTAGTGCGATATTTACAATGTCCAGGTCAGTGACCCCATTTGTGAAATCCATCCACTTGTGACACTACACAAGTCCAGGGTTGAGGGACATGTCATGGGACATGCTTGGGAGAAGTGTTGTTAAGTGTGGAGGAACAACAATTGGCAATTGGTAAGTGAGAGACAATGACATTCCATAGCAGACACATGAAGAGTGCACATATCCATCTGTGCTAACACTGGCATGCTCTCAAGCACAGGACAAAGGAGAACACTGCCCATGTGGCATGGACTGGTGCTACCAGGAACTCTGACGAATGAAGCTGATCTGTTCCACATCTTCATCCTCCGATGCGTTTGCACAGTTTTGCGCCAAAAAGTATAAATCTGGCCCCTAGTGTGTTACTTACCTATTGGAGGGTTATCTCTCTAGTACTTTTTGGTAATTGTGTCACTAAAATAAAGTATCTTTATTTTTGTAACACTGGGGCCCAGATTTATAATTTTTCATGCAAAAACTGCGCTAACGCCCCTTATGGCACTTAAATAAATATATAGAATACTTATTTGTACTTAACTTATTTACCTGGGGTGTCCCTCTGGTGTGGGTGGGGGTATCCCTGGGGCTAGGGAAGGGTACCTGTGGGCACATTCCATGGTCTCTGACCATGGAAATATGCCCACAGGTCCCCTAACGCCTGACCCAGGCATTGAATAAAGGAAGCAAGCAAGCTTAGCACCATTATTTAAGGCCCCCTTCCCCCTGTGCATGATTTTAGCACAGGGGAATACATATGGCGATAAAGCCATATTGTAATTTTTTGTACGGGAACGTCTACCTTGCATCTCATTGATGCAAGGTAGTTTCCCACAAGCAAAAAATTACTTTAACTATAAAACGTTTGTGCTAGCCGGGTCTAGCGCCAAAGTATAAATAGAATAAATATGGAGTTGGATTCAAATTTGATGCAAAGCAAGTATAAACCTGGGCCTGAGTGTTTTCTTTCATGTGTGTAAGTGCTGTGTGACTACAGTGGTATTGCATGAGCTTTGCATACCTCCTAGATAAGCCTTGGCTGCACATCCACAGCTACATCTAGAGAGCCTGGCTTCTAGACACTGCCTACACTATACTAATAGGGGATGCCTGGACCTGCTATAAGGGGTAAGTACCATAGGTACCCACCACACACCAGACCAGCTTCCTACACCCTCGACCGAGTCTTGGGAGCACTACAGCAGTCTCAAACCTTGATGTCCTTAGAGAGTTTCAGAACATGAAGCAGCTGTAGAGGGTGCACAATGTAGAAATGCAGAATCACAACTCCAATTCATGCTCCCTGACTGGTGTGATGTTTGACATTTATCATCGTATGTGCAAGGCTTTTCTTGTTCCATCTACCCCAAAAGTGTCCTTCAACATCAGAACAAAATACACTTTCCTCAAGCACATACAGGGAGACCTTGCCACAACAGGAAACTGCTCCACCCAGCCACCTTAGTCCCTGCCACTGTAGATCCCCCCACCTCCCAGAAAGGACGTTCATCAGGACCACCAGGAGAGAATGGCAAGACCTCCACCAACACCTCCAAGAGAGGCCAAACCCAATTTCCTCTGCCAAGAAACTCCATGTGCAGTGCAAATTGAGGCACAGCCTGCTGGAATCGACACACAGCCTGTCCAGTGGTGAGAAAACTACTGCATCGCCGAAACGGAATTATGCAGCCCAGCTTCCTGAGTGGAGATTGATGCAGCGCCAACGTTACAACCAGACCTTTGATGCACAGCCCACTGGATCGACGCAACGCCGAACCAGAATGACGCACCCTGACTTCCTGCGAGAGGAATCAATGCAGCGCCAGCCGTGCGGCAGAAATTCTGCTGCATCACCCACCGGATCAATGCAACAGTTGTGACTTTGTCCCGCATGTCCAGGATTTTCACACATCATCAAAAGACCCCGCATCGCAAAGAGGATTCAAGCTTGCGTACCGGAAATCGGCGCAAAGCCCTTTCGGCGTGGAAAAGAATCGATGCATCGTCTGTGTGCGCCTGGAAAACAGATGCACACCTACCTTTTTCCGCGCATCCCCTCCTCTGTGGTCTTCGTGCGTGTACTTTTGATGCAAACCAGGTACCGTGTGCTAGCCAGAGACAATTGTTGCTTTTAAGAACTAAAGACTCTACTTATCATTACAAAAGTGATATTTTAACTTGTGATTATCAAATCTTGATCGCTTTGACCTTAATGTAATCAGATAAATATCCTTTTTTCTAAACCTGTGTGTTCTCACTGTGTTATTGCATGATTTATAGCACAGATACTTTACACATTGCCTTCTAAGTTAAGCCTGACTGGTCAGTGCCAAGCTACAGTACCTATATCATCAGCTGGGAGTACCAGTAGAACACATTGGTGTAATACAGAGGTGGGTACAGGATAATTTGGATTGTGTGTGACTTATCCTAACTAGGACTTGTGGTCCCTATTTGGACAAGGGTGTATGCCTCTGCTCACTAGAGACCCTATTTCTAACAAGATGCAACCAGGAGGCCAACTACAAGTTGGTTGAAATAATTATTGCTATACAAATTGTCAACAACAAAGACCATAGGCCACTCTATAAATGTAAAGTCTATCTGGACACAGTGCACAGATGTGTGCCCTGAACTTGACTCCTGACTGCCATGTAACCTCCACAGGTAAGGGCATCTATGAGGCAGACAGGCACCTCAGGCATTATCTGGTGACGGGTATGGGGGGTTGGGTTTAGATCTTGGAGGGGGCCTTTGGGATCTGGCTTGGGGGGTTGGGCTTGGTCTTAGGTTTAGGGGAGGGTTGGCTTTTTGGTGGAGGAACTGACTTCTTGGCAGTGTGAGTGGCATGGGTACTTTCAAGGGGGGCAAGGGAGGTCTTGGAGGTGGAAGGGCCAGATTTGAGGAGGAACATGGCCCATTTAGGGGTGTCACAAGGTGGGAGAGGAGGAGGGAAAAGGGCAAACTCTGAAAGCAAAGCTTTCTTAGACACAAGGGAATGGTCATAGCAAAAGGATTTGGGTGTGGAGAGAGAGGGAGTGGTTGTGTGAGGTGGAGGTGTGAATGTCTTAGGTGCATGTTTGTGCATGGTATGCTTGTGGGTGGTGATTCTCTGTTGGGTGGGTGAATGAGGGTGTTTATGTGTCTTGGGAGGAAGGGGATGTAGTTGCTTGGGGATGCCATGGTCGGTGGGTGACTGCCTGTTGGGGTGGTGACTGCAGGTATGGTGGATGTGCGGCATGTAGGCATGTCTGTGGTGTCTGGGTGTGGTGACTGGGGTGAATGTCTGAGGGTCTGCTGTGGTGCTTTCTGTGGGTAGGATAGGTGTAGTGGCTGGATCTGTGAATGTTGGTGTGGTGTTTGCAGGTATGTCAGGTGTGCTGTCAGTGATGCTGTGGGTGGTGGGGGTGTCAGAGCAGGTTGTGACTGTTGCTGTGTGCAGATGTATGTTACTTGCGTGCGTGCTGGTGGCATGCTTTGTGGAGCTTATGTTTGTCTGAGCTACCCTTGGATGTTGAGGTAGATGCATCCTTGTCTGTCTGTGTGCTTTGGCTGGGTCGGGGAAGAGGGATTTGGGATTGGGAACAGGAAGGTAGAGGGGGGACGGGAGACAAAGAATGGCTGGCTGAGGTCAGTGTGGATGGAGGCCAGAGCCTGAAAGGATCTCTGTAGGCCAGCCAGTGCACCATGAATGCCCTCCAGAAACACATTACTCTGTTATATCTGAGTTGCAAGACCCTGGATGGCATTCATGATGGTCAACTGACCCACAGAAATGGACCTCAGGCGTTCAATTGCCTCCTCACTGAGGGCAGCAGGGCTGACAGGGGATAGGTCAGAGGTGCCTTCGGCAAAGGAAATGCCCACCCTCTTGGGTGAGCGGGCACGGCCAACTGAGTGGGGAGTTGCAGGAAGGGTGGTGATAGAAAGGGGGGTGGTAGACAGAGATGGTGCTGGGGTGCAAAGCATGTTGCTTTGCAATCTCATAAGTAACATGTGACTCTGTCCATAACTGTCACAATGTCAAATGCCTCAGATGAAATCACTATGTGTGGCATTCTTAAATAGTGAGGCTCATAAAATGACATACCATGTTAGTAAAACATCTATCAAAAGTCTTTATAAAACTTTTAGATAGAGTTTCTGGACCCACTTATCTTACTCATTGACAAATAGAAAACAAAGTTATGTCTAGCAATAGAGGCCTACTTAGCACACAAGATACACCCCCAGACAACAACAGGGAGCATACCAACACCTTCAATACAACGGACACCAATTGTGTGCAGAAAGGTCACATACTATTCCACTATTCATGCTGAGTAGAATTCCCTACATGATAATATAATAAGAACCTACATCACTACCATATGTCTAGACATGTGTAACCTGACCTCTTAGGACTAAAGTAACATTGTCATAAGCCACTTCTAATGTTAACCATGTTTGATACATGCACCTAAAGTCCATCAAATTGACTGACAATATTTCACATTCCACCAACATGTGAATGGCAACTAGGACACCTGCTACACTATGCAGTTAGGCTGAAATTAGCTGATCCATTACAAACTGTATCACAACAGCCTCAGATTGGCAAAGGTAAGTATTGCAAAGTGGATACCTCTACATAAAAAAAGGCACGAAATACAAATTAACACATGATGTAGACAAAAAGCAGTGTATGATGCACCCATATAGGTACGGTCCTGCACTATGAAGCATGCACAAAATACCAGGCCTAAGGCAATCAGCAGGCTAGCCACTTATCTTCTCAATACCATGTACATGGTACAAATTGTCTGAACACACATGTCAATGATATGTCCTATACTGTTAATGTATCATTACCATCATGCTTTCCATCATGTAGGATGCCCACCCTGATGAAACATCACTTTTGCCAATGGATAGTTTAGACATAACAATGGGGACACCTCCTCACACCTCAGAAGGAGTGTAGTAAGTATGTCATGTCAAATCCCCCAAGTTTCCATCTATTTCAAAACACAGGAATATTTTGCCATGTTACTCATCTGCCAGACGCTATGTTGTGCATAGAGCTAGATCCAGTGGAATAGGAATGGTCAGAGACCATAGAGCTGGACAACTTAACAATTGGGTATATGGACTGTGGATCAGTAGGTGGAAAGGTTGCCACAACAGGTCACACATATTTATAGCAGTGTATAGGTACGCATATGACATAGTCACATGTGCATCACCACATGCTGTCATACAATTTTGTCAACATAGGTGAGTAATATGCCCCTATACACAATACAATGTCCAGATCTGTGTATCAATGTTGGCAACTATAGTACTATGTCTTCCAAGGAGACCCTTTACCTGTAGCACTTACCACGTTGTCACAGCTGAGGTACTCAGACATCATACATGCCCTCAAATGCTCATCCACTTCAGGATAGGCCACAGCCAAAATGCAGGCCATTAGGGGGGTCAAGGTCCGACGGACTCCCTTCCCTCATTGGGAGGACACCCTCAGCTGGGCCTCTGCAGTCTTACAGGCCCAGCGTCTCAGGTCCTACCACCACTTCTTATAGTGCTGGGACCCCAAGGGTCCGCACTTGCTTGGTGGTGGCACACCAGATTCTTTATTTTTGGTGGGCATTGACCTGCATGGATGACACAGACCAAAGGAAAAAGTTATGTCCACATGCACCATGCCAACACAAGTTGCCAGAACACTTCAGTTATAGCAAGTCGGCAAACATTCCCATCCTTTCAGTTCACACTCATTACAATTTAGCATCTGCAGGCAGCAAAACCGTCACTACTCAACCATCATACACCCACACCTATCACGCATTGGTATACCACTGGACTCACCTACTCCTATGGTGCACCATATAGCTGTTCATACAGGCGTAAGACCGCCTCCACGAGCTTGTTAAGAGGGCTGGGGCCTTACCACCTACAGGATGTGGCATAATAGCTCCCAGAGGCAGTACACAGCAGCTCAGGTAGTTGAGGTCTTGTAGGCAGAAGTGTCAGTAGTCCAGTAAGCAATATTGCAGAAGATGGTCGGTCATGAACGCCACATACAGGACTGTCACCATCGGCGGACATCACCACTGGCACAAGTCGGCCAAAGGCAGCAATGTGTTCCTATGGCAATTTCCACAGCAGCTGTGCGCATTGTTGAAACACCTGGACAGATACGTCAGGTTTCCCCAAGGTGTGGATTTGGCCTATGTGATGGCAGAGTTTTATGCTATGGGTCACATTCAACATGTGGTTGGAACCATAGAGGGCACCCATGTAGCCTTGGTTCCCCCCAGTGCCAATGAACAGCTAAATGGGAACAGGAAAAAAATACCACTCCATCAACGTTCATGTGGTGTGTTTGACGGGATCAGTCCATGATTCCTTCATCATGAGGACAGCAATATCCCACTGCTGAGGACACGACTCTACACAGAGAGGGCCTAGCTGGTTGGTAAGTCAGATCTGACATGTGTATTTGCAAAGTTTATCTCCTGCTATCACAATTGAGCACGTCCTTGATATATGTATGTGTGGTTTTATTTATGTCCTTACAGGGGACTCTGGATATCCAAACCATGGTTTTTGATACCAGCGAGGAATCCAACCATGCCAGGGGAAGTCTGCTACAATGAGGCCCATGGAAGGACAAGGCGTGTCATGGAGCGGATTCCATAGCATTGATAATTCTGGTGGAGCCCTCCTCTACTCACCTAACAAGGTATGTCAAAAAATTGGTGCCTGCTGCATGTGCCACAGCCTTGCCCTGAGATGTCAGATACCATTCATACCAGATGAAAATGGGTGGAAATGCAGATTTGCCAAGTGATGATGAGCCACATGAAGATGCAGCTGGAGACTCCAGGGCAGATCTCATCAATCAGTAATTCAACTGACTCAAGGTATCTGATGTTTTCTTAATGCTGACATTTCAGTTTGTGACCTAGAGTTGATGGGTAGCATATCACCTCCTCTTTTACTGTCATCTATGAGGTTTTAGGTAGCTCCAATGCCAATGAATGAGTTGTGCAAGTAGATTGTAATTTAGTATTGTGTACAGAACAGAGTGGTCTGCAGTGTCAAGATTTGTTAATGCGCAAGCAAAGTCACACTTGTGAACATGATTTGTCTGAATTGATTAGGGTGTTCTGCTATGTCTTACCCATTATCTCTGTCAATCACAGTTTTGCCAAGTTCCAGTTTGGCTCTTCAACCTTGGCAAGTGACAGACAGTGTCAGAAGCAGATTGAGACATGAGAAGTGGACATGGCTGAAACCAGGTACTAATTGCCATGAGTCTGTGGAGTGTACCTAACATGGCTAGACTGTCAGGATACTGAAGTGGAAATGTGTTTTCTCATCAAGATGACCTGTAGGTTTGTGGAATTGGTCAAATGGTGTCATTTGTGTGTCCATATGTGTTTGACACATGTGAAAATTTAGAACCGTAGCCTCTACCATCACAATGGTTTGTGTTGGATGCAATCTACCTTGTACATAGCTGTTAGTGTGTTCCTACTTTGCAGACCAATGTGCATGCCTCTGTGGACTGACATAGGTGAGTGGCGAGCCTACATGTACTTGATCAATGTAAGTAAATGATCCCTGGACTGGGGACATAAGTACTGATCTCTGTCTGTATCATGGGGTATGATTATTAGGCAGATAAGGTATGGGTATGTGATAAGGCTTTAAATGGATTTAAAAAGGGCCAATCAATATGCCTCCTGGCTTGTAGGAAGCCTGACATGTCCCTAACATCTGTATCCTGTGGTTTTGTAGTGTATGAGACCTTAGCAAACATCCTGATGTTACTATCAGTTATACTCTATGTGCTGTTATCATATCTAGCAATAAATGTGTGTAGATGTAGTATACACCTGTTTTTTAATCTCTCCATGTGACAGTGCAAATGCAATTAGTCTCCTGCTGATAGAGTCCACATGTGATGTCCATAACAAAGGTTGTACAATACCGAGGGACATATTGATGATAGAGTTGGCATGCATAACAGTTGTACATGGTTGATAAATTACACGTACACAGGACCTGTGTTTAAGTGTGTTTTAATGTAGACAGTAGAACAATATGTTTGAATAGTAACAAAAAACACGAAGTAAACAGTGAAGGGTTCAGTCATGGTGGCTGAAATCATCAGGGTAGCTACTACAACTGTAGGAAACACAAGTCCAATGTCCTTGCACCATAGAAAAATTGAGATAGGTTTCAGAACAGTCAACAGGGAATATCTGTGGAACCAGTCAGGAGAGGTTTACTTCCTGGCATTGGGCTTTGTCTTGGCATCTGCTCCTACTGGATGTATGGGTGAACGTCCACGTTTGCGGGGGAGTTCCACTGCTACAGAGGGTGGGGTGTCTGAGGCATGTCCTTCCCCTGGCAGGGCCTCAATTCCATTAGCAGCCGCAGATGTTGAAGGGCCTGATTACTCATTACTACTGGAAGATGTCTGATGTTGTGTGGTAGACCTAATCAGGGTAACGCTGATGTCCCTCAGCACCCCAGCAATGGAAGCCAGGATGACATTTTGTGCCTGCCACTGCTGCATGACGTCCTGGTGGTTGTCCCTCTGCAGCTTTTGGATTTCCCCCATCATGGTGATTACCTGCCCCATCATGCCTTGGGAACATTGGTAGGCTCCCAAGACTGGAAGCTGGTTTCCTGGTCAGTATTGTCCCTTTGATGCCTGTAAGGAAATGCCTCCTTGGCATGGTTGCCCCCTGACTTTTTGCCTTTGCTGATGCTATGTTTACAATTGAAAGTGTGCTGAGGCCTGCTAACCAGGCCCCAGCACCAGTGTTCTTTCCCTAACCTGTACTTTTGTATCCACAATTGGCAGACCCTGGCATCCAGATAAGTCCCTTGTAACTGGTACTTCTAGTACCAAGGGCCCTGATGCCAAGGAAGGTCTCTAAGGGCTGCAGCATGTCTTATGCCACCCTGGAGACCTCTCACTCAGCACAGACACACTGCTTACCAGCTTGTGTGTGCTAGTGAGGACAAAACGAGTAAGTCGACATGGCACTCCCCTCAGGGTGCCATGCCAGCCTCTCACTGCCTATGCAGTATAGGTAAGACACCCCTCTAGCAGGCCTTACAGCCCTAAGGCAGGGTGCACTATACCATAGGTGAGGGTACCAGTGCATGAGCATGGTACCCCTACAGTGTCTAAACAAAACCTTAGACATTGTAAGTGCAGGGTAGCCATAAGAGTATATGGTCTGGGAGTCTGTCAAACACGAACTCCACAGCACCATAATGGCTACACTGAAAACTGGGAAGTTTGGTATCAAACTTCTCAGCACAATAAATGCACACTGATGCCAGTGTACATTTTATTGTAAAATACACCACAGAGGGCACCTTAGAGGTGCCCCCTGAAACTTAACCGACTGTCTGTGTAGGCTGACCAGTTCCAGCAGCCTGCCACACCAGAGACATGTTGCTGGCCCCATGGGGAGAGTGCCTTTGTCACTCTGAGGCCAGTAACAAAGCCTGCACTGGGTGGAGATGCTAACACCTCCCCCAGGCAGGAGCTGTGACACCTGGCGGTGAGCCTCAAAGGCTCACCCCTTTGTCACAGCCCAGCAGGGCACTCCAGCTTAGTGGAGTTGCCCGCCCCCTCCGGCCACGGCCCCCACTTTTGGCGGCAAGGCTGGAGGGAACAAAGAAAGCAACAAGGAGGAGTCACTGGCCAGTCAGGACAGCCCCTAAGGTGTCCTGAGCTGAAGTGACTCTAACTTTTAGAAATCCTCCATCTTGCAGATGGAGGATTCCCCCAATAGGGTTAGGATTGTGACCCCCTCCCCTTGGGAGGAGGCACAAAGAGGGTGTACCCACCCTCAGGGCTAGTAGCCATTGGCTACTAACCCCCCAGACCTAAACACGCCCTTAAATTTAGTATTTAAGGGCTACCCTGAACCCTAGAAAATTAGATTCCTGCAACTACAAGAAGAAGGACTGCCTAGCTGAAAACCCCTGCAGAGGAAGACCAGAAGACGACAACTGCCTTGGCTCCAGAAACTCACCGGCCTGTCTCCTGCCTTCCAAAGAACTCTGCTCCAGCGACGCCTTCCAAGGGACCAGCTACCTCTGAATCCTCTGAGGACTGCCCTGCTTCGAAAAAGACAAGAAACTCCCGAGGACAGCGGACCTGCTCCAAAAAGACTGCAACTTTGTTTCCAGAAGCAGCTTTAAAGAACCCTGCAACTCCCCGCAAGAAGCGTGAGACTTGCAACACTGCACCCGGCGACCCCGACTCGGCTGGTGGAGAACCAACACCTCAGGGAGGACCCCCGGACTACTCTACGACTGTGAGTACCAAAACCTGTCCCCCCTGAGCCCCCACAGCGCTGCCTGCAGAGGGAATCCCGAGGCTTCCCCTGACCGCGACTCTCTGAAACCTAAGTCCCGACGCCTGGAAAAGACCCTGCACCCGCAGCCCCCAGGACCTGAAGGACCGGACTTTCACTGGAGAAGTGACCCCCAGGAGTCCCTCTCCCTTGCCCAAGTGGAGGTTTCCCCGAGGAAGCCCCCCCTTACCTGCCTGCAGCGCTGAAGAGATCCGTTGATCTCTCATAGACTAACATTGCAAACCCGATGCTTGTTTCTACACTGCACCCAGCCGCCCCCGCGCTGCTGAGGGTGAAATTTCTGTGTGGGCTTGTGTCCCCTCCGGTGCCCTACAAAACCCCCCTGGTCTGCCCTCCGAAGACGCGGGTACTTACCTGCAAGCAGACCGGAACCGGGGCACCCCCTTCTCTCCATTCTAGCCTATGCGTTTTGGGCACCACTTTGAACTCTGCACCTGACCGGCCCTGAGCTGCTGGTGTGGTGACTTTGGGGTTGCTCTGAACCCCCAACGGTGGGCTACCTTGGACCAAGAACTGAACCCTGTAAGTGTCTTACTTACCTGGTAAAACTAACAAAAACTTACCTCCCCCAGGAACTGTGAAAATTGCACTGTGTCCACTTTTGAAATAGCTATTTGTGAATAACTTGAAAAGTATACATGCAATTGAAATGATTCAAAGTTCCTAATGTACTTACCTGCAATACCTTTCAAACAAGATATTACATGTTAAATTTGAACCTGTGGTTCTTAAAATAAACTAAGAAAATATATTTTTCTATAACAAAACCTATTGGCTGGATTTGTCTCTGAGTGTGTGTACCTCATTTATTGTCTATGTGTATGTACAACAAATGCTTAACACTACTCCTTGGATAAGCCTACTGCTCGACTACACTACCACAAAATAGAGCATTAGTATTATCTATTTTTACCACTATTTTACCTCTAAGGGGAACCCTTGGACTCTGTGCATGCTATTCCTTACTTTGAAATAGCACATACAGAGCCAACTTCCTACAAAGCCCCCATCCTCTGGCCCACATCATCCCTCCCATGCACCCTACCCTCACATGCCTGAGCCCCTGGCACAATGTGCCCACTCCCAGTGGTGGCAGGACCATCATTGTCAGGGGTGACAAGAGGAGACTCAGGTACCTGTACTTTGGGGCACACTAAGGATGAGAAAGTCCTTGGGACACAGGTTTGGGGGTGGATGGTTGCCTCTAATATTAATGCAACAGGGCTGGGAGGAGTCGATGTGGGAAGGGTGAGGTTGACAGTTGTTGACTGACCAAGTGTCCCTGATAGACCAGCTTCGTCTTTAGTCTCCACACATCCAGGGGTATTGTCCTCACTGGGGCCTTCATCCAGAGGGATAGTGACAGTCTCTGGTATCCTGCCCATGGTGACATTGGCAAGGTTAACTGTGGGAGAAGTGGAACACAGAGTTGCTGTTACATTTAGGGTATTATTGATGTTGCGTGAGCTGCAGACAGTGCCTTAATATGATCCCCAGAAATGACAATGACAGTTGTACAATCCTACTTTGTACAACATGAGACTCTGTAATTTCAATACCATTCACCATACTTGAAGCTGTTAAACGATGTTGGTAGTGATCGGACTGCTGATACCATCTTATGTTGTCTGATTATTGATATGGGTGTTCATCTTTGTTGCCTAGTGAAGTGTCTGACATGATACATGGCACAAAAAAAGCTGTACAATGCACAATAGTTTCAGAATAGTGACACAGTAGGGGAGTGAGCAATAGACATTGGCCTGTACATGGATGTACTGCATGTAGATCCACTTTGAGATCTAGATTTCAACCCCAGGTGAGTGCATTTCAATCTTAGGAATCTTTATTCTAAGGGATTAAGATTGGGCACTCAGCTATAGCTGAGTTTTGCTTGTGATTAGTTGGAGTGGGCTATTGCATTGCTGTCACTGGCATTAACTGTTTCATACTTGCACATTCAAGATAGGTTAGATTGGTAATTAGTTTCACATGCATGACATCTCACATTTGGTGCACTGTTCAGATTTTGGGATATTGCATTCTGGCAGTGTTAGTTCTATGTTCTACCTGTCATTCACAAGCCATTTCCAAGGGCTGTGGAGCCAGGTGAGATTAGTGGACATGGGGATTGCTAGAAAGAGGTATTGAAACATTTGGATGGAGGTGTAGTGGGTGGTATGTTAATTGGGGTGGGTTAAAGTGGTGAGAGAGGATGCAGGTCATGACAATTAGGTGACATGGATTGTGTGGAACTTACCCGATTCCACTCCCCCAGGTATTCCTGTCAGGCCTTCAGGATGTAGTATGTCCAAGACCTTCTCCTCACAAGATGTGAAAGTGGGGGGGAGGAGAGGGTGAAGATGGGGGCCCACCGGCAGTCTTCATAACCACCAGCTGGTGCCTAGATACCATGGAATGTACCTTCCCCCGAGGTCGTTCCACATCTTCCTGATGTCCTCCCTTGTGCGTGGATAACTGCCTACAGAATTGACCCTGTTGGCTAGTCTTTGCCACAACTCCATTTTCCTGCCAATTAATGTTTGCTGCACCTGTGCTCCGACAATTTCATCCACTATGACCCCCAACTCATCATCTGTGAAATGTGGGTGTTTTTGTGGGTACATGGTAGTGGTAGTGAAACAGTGTGGTATTGTTCAAAGAAAGAGGCTACAGAAAAAGGTAAGCGGTGAGGTGCTGTGATTTGAGTGGGTGACGGTTGAAGTGGATTGTGTGTGGTAGTAAAATGTGTGTTGTGTATGTTGTGCAGGTGTGTGATGTGTGTATAGTGAAATGTAAATGGGTGCTCATTCTTGCTTTTGGTATCTCTCTAAAATGTTGGTTGTCTGTGGCTGTGGGTGGCGTTCTGTTTGCAAAGGATTGTGGGTAATATAGGGGTGTGTTTTATAGTACAGTGTGTAGGTGTGTCGGGTGTATAGATATTTGTCAGGTGTGGGGTATTCAAACTATCTAATGTGGTGTTGTGTTCAGTGTGATGTGGGTTGAGACCACAGCGGTTCGCACCCCCAATGGTTTTACACCATGGAAGAACTGCTGTAGTGATTTGTGGATCATAATATGACGGGAGGATTTTTGTCAGCCTGGTGGTGCTGGTGGTGGGACCGCCTCTTTTCCATCCTCCAGTGTCCTGGCTGTTTCAGAAATTTGGCTGTTCTGGCAGACTTTACAGTGTGACTCTTAATACGACAGTCGGATGACCACCAACATGGCGGTCTTTAGGTGTTTGCCACCGCTGCGGTCTTCCCAACAGACCACCAAACTCGCAATGACCCCCAAAGACTGGTATTGTATTTGTTGTGGTATTTCCTTTTTTCTGTCTTCTTTCCACCATCAAAAATATTAATCAATAAGTTTTAAACAAAAATAAGATAGAATAATTAGGTAATGTGATTCCCATTTCCAACAAACTTTACAAAAATGACATCTCAATATTTTGGTGTCATACATTTGTAAGTAACAATTCTTTGTCTAAATTGTAGATATTTTTTGCAACCCATGCATAACCCAAATAGTCTGTGCCATTTCGAATTTGATGCTTCAAGACTTTGACACCATGCTAGAAGTGGAAATAGTCCAAATAAACATATTAAATAGGCAAACTATTGACTCATTTCATCAGCGTGAGCCAGACATCCCGAAATTCCACTTCAATTACACTCATAGTCAAAATCATGGCAGTACTACATTTTGTGGCCACAGGATCATTTCAATACACTGTGGCAGTATTTGGAGGCATGTACCAACCACATTTCAGTGGTGTGCCTCAAACAGTTCATTCTACAATGATGAGAAACATCAACAGCTTCATACCCTTAACTCATAGTGATGATGGTTTAGCCAAGGTGGAGGGAGATCAGTATGCTTTGGCTTGACATACACATGGTTAAAGCAAGTTAAGCAGCACATATTGAATTGGTGGCAACATCTAGCAGAAAACAAGTTTGATACAATCTCAAGAACTTCCATTCAATCACTGTGAAAGTAGTCTCTGTACAAGATCTGTACATCCAAAGAGTGTGCCTGTCCCAGGATCAACCCACGCTCCCTTTGTACTTTCTAACAGCAACATATCACTGCAAATGTCACAGTCTGAATTGTCCAAATGAAAACGATATGGTGAAGGATCCTAAAACAGAATAAGGAGGGAATTTAATGATTTCGCTTAAGAAAATTGACTCAAATGAAAAGTTAGGAGGCCACATATACTTAGCAGAAGCAAGGATAATCTATGTCAATAAACACAGCAGTCAGTGTATAGAAACTTTGATCCACAAACATTTTACCATGGACTTTCCTGAACTAAATATTAATACTAAATTACCACCACAGACTGATATATTCACTACGTTACAAGGTATTCTGACATTTGATATCACAATATGTAAAGATGAATTTACACTCAGGTGAAGGCGTTGTCAATAACATCTTGATGTATATAAATACTTTCCTCTTCACCCCTGTCATCTTCATTGGGTATTTCAAAATCCTCACCCAGCGGCTCTTAATGGCCTCCATTCTCTGTGATGAATGGGATGTTCCTTCACAGTGCTATGTTGTGCAACATGCAGCAGGCAATGTGATTTGGCACACCTTATTGGGTGAGAAGAGGAGGGCTCCTCCGGTCTAGTCCTGGCATCTAAATCTGGCCTTCAGGAGTCCAAACACCCGCTCCCCTGGCCTCTGTGTTCTTCCATGGTCCTCATAGAAGTGGACTTCCCCTGGCATTGTTGGATTCCTCAGCGGTGCTAACAACCATGGTCAGTTAGGATAAGCTGCATTTCTTATATGAAAGTAAAACATATGTTGAGCAAAACTATCTCATTCCATTGTACATTCCTAAACTATGATTAAAACAAATGTTCCTAATGTCATATTGTACTTACCAACAAGCCAGGCCCTCTCACGTCCAAGTTGTGACATTAGCACAGGTATGGTGCTGTCCGGTAGTACAAAGGAATCATGTGTTGACCCTGGAAAACGGGCACACACACTTGAGATGTACAAATCAGGTAAGCAGACAACTTGCACATTGACTGAATGGACGTTCTTCCGATTGTGATAGACTTGTTCCCTGGTATGTGGTGGCACCAAGGCAATATGTGATGTCATCGAAAGTGGATGAAGCTGTTGATGTGTCTCATCATTGAAGAATGGACTTCTTGTAGCACACACCTGAAAGTTGGTTGTGACATGCCTCCAGATGCTTCCACAGTATATTGGAAAGATCCAGTGGCCACAAAATGAAGTACTGCCATAATTTGCAATACTGGTGTTCTTGCTGTTGTATTCCTATTATGAAGCAGAAGATCAGGCTCCAGCTGGTGACATAAATCCAGAATAGTTTGCCTATTCAATCTGTATTTTGTTCTAATGTCCCTTTCTTCCATGGCGGCAAGGTCTGGAAAAGGTCTGAAGACTTAAGGCTGTCATCTTCTGCCTTCTATCCCTCTCTGGGTTGAAATGTCTGCAGTTAAGAAAAACAAAGCATCACTTAAAATGGTACTACAATACTTTGATAATCAACACACATCCTAAGGCTGACAAGTCTAAAAGGGTGCAACTAGCTTTTACTGTTATTTCATTTTCAGTAGCTAAGATCTTAATGAGTATGATGCAAATTCTTGTTCATGTATTTTACACAAGAATAGCAAATAATCAAGTCTAGTAAGTCCATTATGTGTGTGTTTACTAAGTTTGGAGTGGGGCTCTGTCATACACTTTTCTGTCTGACGTCTACCACCCTTTGTATGCACAAAATGCAGTGCGAAGGATGAGAGAGATCTGCCAGGTTTCCTCTTTTCTGGAAAGGTATAATCTCTTTTTGGAGTTAATTGAATCTATCAGGTGTGACCCTAAACATTTTGTGGTGCACAACAAAACCTCTATGTGAAAAAACTGGAACCTGTGGTTATGTCTTTTCTTATTAGGGAATGGGCCTGCATACTGAGTTCATTAAAGCCATGTATTGATTTCAAAATGAGTCAATGCATTAAGTCAAGCTGTTGCATTTTTTAAAATAGGAAATAGTGCCCATTAGAAAAGAGGATGGTCAAATTCAATAAAGTGGTTTGATTTGAAAGACATTTTATCTATATCCTGTAGACACTAGACATCCAAGAAAAGCAGGCAAACACAATATAGTTCCTTGAATGCCTTATGGAGCAGGCTAAACAGTTTAAAATTTCCTCTCCCCACATTTAAAACCCTCATGTTTGTTCTGGATGATGGCCTACTATTATTGATTTTAACAAAAGTTTTAACTTTTGTATGCAGTGGTCCAATTGACTCAAGCTTAATAAAATAATTGTAAAAACAATTGAATGGATAGTGCATTTCTTAATAATCACAGCTGAATCTTCTTTTTTGGGTGGCTGAAACAGCTGTTTACCAAACACAAAGATTGGGAAAGTGAGAGAGAAGGATTATAACGGTTTTAATTCAAAGGGTACCAATTTTGTTCACCCCTTTGAGCTGTTGGACCAAATGCCAGGGTGGTCCTATGGCCAGAATCACCATGCCAAAGACTCCCACAAAATTATTGGAATTGCCACCACTGAGCTAGTGTTATAACTTTGCTGCCCTGATCCATGTCATGAACCCCTGCTGGCCACTCACGATCCACCCTGATTCCCATTGTCCACATCATGGGTCCTGCTACCCATGTTGCATCCATGTTATGTATCCACGCCATATTTTCATTGACCTGCCCCTTGTAGTTTCAACTTCAGGAAATACTTGAAGTAGCCTTTGATTCATTACAATTGCGAGAGTTGTGGGCTTTTACTGTTTCATTTCAAGAATTGAAAAAAATTAGTAGATAAAGTCATACAACAACTGTCAAGAAAACAGGACAATAATCCTTTATCTAAATGTTCCCATGCATGGATGATTTTAAACAATGATGCAGCTCCTAACAGGCTGCCATACCTGGGAGTGTGCTATTCAATCGTTTTAAAATCAAAGGCCTATATTTATGGGTTTTGTGGCATTGGGCAGCACAGCAAGAATGCAGAACACATAGAAAGAGGAAAAATGAGGAGAAATAACAATATTTCTCCTCATTTTGCCGCTTCTGGCGAGGCATATCTTTTTGTCACATTCCCAGATTTACCAGGATTGGCAAATTTGGAAATGTGTCAGAAACCATGAGAGTTGTGTGAGAACACCCATACAACACCCATGGGAATTGTGTGGAAACACCCAGACAACACCCACAATGCCTCCCTTGTGCAGAGTAAGGCAATGCAATAATTTGTGCTGCCTTGCCTTATTTCATATTTATTTCATATTTTTTAAGTCATAAAAAGCCACGCAAAGTGGCTTTGCGTGGCTTGAAAAATATGACCTAATAGTTTGCGTCATGTTGCTTGGTGCAAGCATGGTGCAAAACACTCCGAAATCTGCCCCTATTTATATGCATTTTAGATTCGGAGGTCTGCCAGTGTATGATTTGGCCCCACCATGGATTGAATCCAAGCATAGCGACGTCTCTAGGTTATGCCATTCAGCAACTGAGACTATTATTCAGATCATTTGCATCTGTTCTTGTCTACTTGTTGAATGGAGAGCCTTGTTAAGGAAATTGTTTAACTAACATGGTATTCACCCCTGTAGGCAAGCAATCATTGCGTGCTTGGACGACAAAAATTTGCACTTAAATGTCGTTTTTACAAGATTTTTGATGCTGCAGAGAACAGATTAACGAAGGCCAGCCACCAGTATGCTTGACTTGCCCACATAGTCAACTATAACGCCTGTGACTAGAATAATTGTTTTTAGCCACGTCTTTGATCATCTCTTTTTAAGGGTAGTAATTTTTCAAATTTTTTTTAAACATTTTTAGTTGCCATATATGTTAAAATGTTCTACTAAATTACTTCTGTCTGTTGCTGCTGTATTGATCAATTACTTGTGTTTTAGATTCTTAATTGCAGTAGTTTGTAACGGTTTTTAATAACCGTACACAATAAAGCCATTTATACTTTATACCTCTGCTTCCCCGACCCATGTGATGTGCCCCTGCTGCACCTGCCCTATGTCATGTTCCCACATTGTGTCTTTTTTCCCTGACTTGTTTTATGTTTGGAGGGTTATGTTAATGCCTTATGATAAGCATTAGGACTGCATTTTGTGGGAGGATCCAGCAATGAGATCCTGCGTGAATTGCAAGGCCTCAGCAGCTTTATTGGGTCCTTTAAGGTATTTAAACCGCACCTGCCTTTGTCACATACTTTGCCTCAGGGAATCTACAGCAAGAGCATCGCATGCCTGAAAACCAAGAGAGAAATCTTTGCTCTGCAGGCGATCCTATAGAGAAACATTCAAGGTGACTACATCGGATAACTGGTATGACAATTGAGGGGCATTTTTTATGAGACCCTTGCATCGCTGTTGCCTCACTTTTTGAGATGCAACATCGGCTTAAACCTTGCAGGTGTTTCCTGCCCAAAACCCATGGATTTTGATGCATCCCCATATTAACAAGACTTTTTAAACCTGGAGATGCATCAAAACCTTATGCCTCCCCAGTGGAGGTGCAACAAGGAGAAATATCTTTATTACTCCTTATTTTTTCCTCATTTTGCAGCACACACAGAAAGAGAAACATGCCTCCCAGAATTGTTTTTGTGCAGGCACAAAAACAATCCTACATGGAAAGCAGGCACCCTTGCACCACTGCTGCCTGGCCCGAAGGGTACCTCCCTCCCTACCAGCTCCTGCACCCCCAGCACATCTTCCCTTGGATTTGGCTCCACAGTCTCCCCAGTTGGATCCTCAGAATACCCACTGGCATTTCTGGCTGCTACCCAGGCCCGCAGTGCCTTTTGTACCTCCCTCTTGGTGAGGCCTATAACTTGGACTTTGAGGCTTTTACAAACTGACTTAAGTTCCTTCACAGTGTAGGTTTCCAACCTATCCTACTCAAAAACCAAATCTAGGGATGTAACTGATGATGCTCTTGAGTGAGACATGATGTAGTAGGAACATCAACTTGACTCAAGACCAAAAATAGATCAAAGGAAAAATCAAAAACAAACAAAAAACAAAAAACCTGTCTGTGGTAAATAGTGGTCTGCAATATGGTAGTAGTGTACACCAATCACTGTAGGTCAAGTGCAAATACAAGTCCTATACTCAGCGCTGACAACCAATGTTACAAATGGGGTCCTCTAGTAGGCAGTCGGTCTACACCCTGTCCAAGTAGGGATGCTCAATCTAGTCAGGATAACGGAGATACCCAGCTGAGATAACCCTTGCTCACCCCCCTGCTAGCTAGACAAGAGCAGTCACTCTTATCTCAGTAGCAATGTGTATAGCATTTGCACATAGCACACAGTAATACAGTGAAAACACTACAAAAGGACACCACACCAGTTTTACAAAAATAGCCTATATTTATTTGTGTAAAAAAGACCTAAACAAGACAAATCCAACATACAGTAATAAAGATATGAATTTTGAAAGAGTTAACTTAAAAATACAGTTCCTTGAAGTCTATAGCTCCATCTGGGGATGTCACGGTGTTGTGGACAACAACCCAACAGTTTAGACAGGCCTTGGTGTTGCTGGCCACCTGCGGTGTCGGGACGAACCACAAACAGTACCTTGGAAATGTAGGGCATTGTGGTCCTCGCTATGAGGTCTTGAGTGCGGCGTCGCTGGTGTCACAAGTGTTGGTTCCGGAGGTCGGTGCAGGGGTCGTCGGCCCTTGAAGACACACTCTTTGCAGATCGAGCTCTGGGCTGATGATGAAGTAAGGTGTGCTGGCGTGGATGGGTTGCGGTGCAAAGCGGGACGATGCAACATGTGGTGCCCTCAGGTCACAGTGCAGGCAATGGCTCAGTGATGGCGTCCAGTGGCATTGGTGAGACTGGGGCTGCGGTGTGAAGTCAGACGGTGCTACGTGCAGTGACTTAAGGTCACAGTGCAGGCAGTATCATCATCGTTGCTGAAGCGATGTCATTGTTAGGCCCAAGGTGGCGGTGTGGCATGGGATGGGCTTAGTGTGGCCCCCAGATGTTGTGCAGACAGGGATGTCTGTTGGCAACACTGGAGTTGATAGCGCTGGTGTCAGTAGACCCGGGCTGCGGTGTGGGACAGGACAGTGCGTTGTGTCCCTCACGAGCAGTGTCCTCAGGCCACGGAGCAGGCAGCGGCGTCAGTATGTAAATGTAAATGTAAATTAGCACTTGTATAGCGCACTACTCACCCGTTAGGGTCTCAAGGCGCTGTACTCATACCGCTATGGAACCCCTCCTGGCTTTTCCCTGTGAGGCACCGACTCCTGAGCACCCCCAGGGTGAAGCCAGGCATCCAAGCGCTGTTGGGGCCGTTGTGGAGATTAAGCAAGCTATTGCCCAGAGTTGCAGAGTGGGACCCATGAATTAGATTAGGCACCGAGGCGAGAATTATCTGGTCAAGGGGAATTGAGCCCAAGACCTGCCGAAGTGGGACTTGAACCCTGGTCTTGAGCCAGATCTCTGCTTCAGGGTCTGCCGCTCTAACGATTGAGCCACACTTCTCCACTCCAGTATCAGCGTGGAGTGGTGGCATCGGGGATGCTAAGGCTGCGGTGTGAGTTTTCTGCGGGGCTATGATGGGTATAAGGCCCACTTTGTGCCCCTACATGTACTACCTGCTGACGTGTTTCTGCCCACATAAACTGTAGCCTAGAATAGGTCTTGGGCATTCCTCAGGGCTTATGTCAACAACCTAAACCTAAGAGATTATCTTAGGAAGGTGAATTACATTTAAAAGGTGGACCTACCCTTACATATTCTGTTACTTAAGTGGTAAAGAACCCTTGTGTTTTTTGGCCTATTTGCCTCAAGATCTGTTCTGAGGGGGCGACTCCTATTGTCACACTTCCATCAAGGAAAAGCGCCCGAACAGCCGACCCCAGCCCTGCAGAAAGCTCCTTGTTGGAGTTTTTATTAACCATATCAGGGATACCACCCTTATAAAACAGGACATTGTCCGTGGTTTACCCTTAGACATTTTCACTTACATCTGGACCTGAGTTCCTTGTCCAGTCAGATAGTTTCTAAGAACTCCCTCAGGATAGCCGCACTTGAGGTTGAGTCAGCCCTGATAGTATCATCTTACTAGGGTGGGATGAGGTGGCTAATGATGAAGCATGTCAAATTACATGAGAGAGCCCACCTCATTCAAATCTTTGAGAATTCCAGGAATTACGGAGTAGGAAGGGTCACACTTGAAATGATTTTGTAAAAGAGAAAGCTTCAAGCTAAAGATATAAGGAGTGTCATGCACAATATGTGTTATTGATTGCATGGGAACGCCCATGTACCACCCATGTTATGCCCCTTGACACAAAGTAATGCAAAGCAGCATTTTGCGCTGCTTTGCATTACTTTTGGGCACTTTCCAGTGCATAACAAGTTTTGCACTGGAAAGCTAATCAGAAAAAAAAACATTTTGTGCTCGTGACGCTAACCCAGAACAAAATGTCAGAGAATCTCCCCCTTAGTGACTTCTGTGCTGAAATCCTTGCAGAGGTGATATGTTGCCAACTCCTTTTACCTGAACCTTTCTTATGCAAAGTGGATGCAGTCATCATGGAGTGGAAGGGTTTTTTATGTTGTATAGGATATTGACGCTGCTGCAGAATTAAGGGTTCGATTTATGTAAAAGCAGACTGCCCGTTGTTCTGCCAGTGGGATGGAGTAGATCACTCTGTTTCCCTATTGGATGGACCACCTGCCAAATTTATAAATGGCCACCAGGCCGGTGGTCATTTATAAAGCATTGGCAGGCACCTTTGTCACTGCAGTTTGCATATAGGTGTTTGGTGCAGGATTGCGTCAGCATGACTAGTACTAAACAGTTTTTTTTTTTTTTTTCAAAAATAAACTCTCAAAGCATGATTTTCTTTTTGAAAATAAAAATAATAGTTCTTCCCTCACCATGCGAGTCCTCTTCCATGGTGTGGGGAGCATTATGCACATGAGGGACGATAAGAAACGGCTACAGGTCTGCCCATCTAAACTGAGAGGGCAGACATGTAGCCATTGCTCTATCAAGCCATCCGAGAGGTTTGGCTATGGCAGTGACAGAGTATTCACCACCATAGCCAAACCGAAGGGACACCTTTCAAAGGTGGGTGGGCGGACCTTCAGGTTGACGATGAGTAAACACACCGCCAACATATAAATCACTCCCTAACTTTACAAAAACACAATCAAGAGCTCGAGAGACGAATCTCGAACAGTGAACTCTCCAACTTACTACATATCTTTCATGCACTGAAACCTACCAAGGAAGGTTCTTTAAGCTACATTTCTTAATGATTTCTGGGACTGTAGTAATATTCAAGTTTTCATTGTTTCGCCTTCTCTAAGTTAATCTTCCTAATTGGAAATAAGCAACCAAATTAAAAATCTTCAAGAGTTAGCATAATTTCAAAATAATTCAAATATCGGAGAACGTTCTACCAGTTGCTCACAGCTTAGATCAAAAACATACTCTCCCTTGTTACAACTTCTCAAGGATATCATATTCACATCTGTGTCACTTGTTCCTTCTCTGCACAGTTCTGCTAACATTCTGTACAAAGCTTTGTTTGACGATTCCTTAACCAACCTCTTGTTAGTTTCTCTATGGATTCAAACTTTTATAAATTGTGGCGCTGTCGAATGTCCGTCTCTTAATGCTTTTTGTGCATAAAAGTCAGTTAAGCAATACAGTATCTTCTTTCACTGGAATGCAGCAATATCTTCACTGAGTGAATGTCTTTTGTATCAAAATTCAAACGGCCTGACTCCAGAGGAGCAGGAAGACAGGAGACAAGCCAGGAGACATCATATAGATTTGGAGAGGCTCAAAATGGAGGAGAAGAAGATGCTCTTAGATCATGAGCTCAGAGTAAAGGAGCGGGATCAAAGGAGTAGATCCAGCAGCAATGGTGGCAGCAATAGCTCTTTGCAATCAGAGAGGATTGTCCACATTCCCAGGAAAGTAGTAAGGGAGAACAAAAAGGGAAATGATATCCAGAGATGGTTTCAAGAATATGAGGCATCTATCCAAATTATTGGGGTCCCAGAGAAGAATTGGGGAGCACGATTGTGGAACCACTTCACAGAGGAGGGAAGGGACACTTTGTTAGCTTGGGTAAGGGGTACAACCTCACCTATTCCAACATGAAGGAGGCCCTTCTCACCGGGTAAGGTCTCACTCCTGACAAGTTCAGGAATCAGTTTAGAGGGAGTAAGAAAAGTAATTCACAGACCTGGTTAGAATGTGTGGATTCTTTTAGAAGGGCACTGGATGGTTGGGTGAAGGGCAGTAATGTCACAGATTTTCAGGGGCTGTACAACTTAATTCCATGTGCACACTTGTCTAGTCTGTGTTTTGCAGAGCTGCACCAGCACTTGGCTGATAGCAAGCTGACTGACCCCAGGAAGCTTGCTATAAAGGTGGACCGCTGTGTGAGTACCAGGGTCCACAAGAAGGTGTATCGGGGAGACTCCGCCAAAAGTGGGCAGGGTCCCCAGCAACAGAGTGGGGGGGACAACTATAAACAAAAAGAGTTCTCCAAATGGCCCCAATCTAGTACCCAGGGTAAGAATTCCCACCCCCTAGGAGAAAAGAAACCATGGGCCTCTTCAGGAAAGCTTGCAGAGGCAGGGCCCTGTAAATGCTTTGCTTGTGACCAGGTGGTTCACATGAAGGGGTATCCCAAATATCCCAAGTGGACAAAGCCACCCACTGGTGGGCAGACCAAGGGGTTAGCCATGTAGCACTTGGGGAGGAGTTGGTCCCAGGTGGGTGTGGGGATCCAACCGAGATGACCCTTGTCTTACTGGGAGACGGTGAGATGGTCCAGAGAAACCTAATGTCTGATAGCACTAAAAAATACAGACAGTGGGTGACCATCAATGGGCAGAAGCTCTCAGAGATACTGGTGTCTGAAGAGCAGATAGTCCCTGGTGTATTCCACCAAGTAGTTGCAGTGAACAACTCAGAGTGCCAGTGTAAGGTGGAGCAGGTTCCCTTTGAGTGGAGGGAGGGGGCCTCAGGTTCTTTGAGGGCAGCTGTGAGTCCCACCATGCCTGTTGACTGTCTGCTGGTCAACGACCTTGAGACTTCACCTGGAAGGAGATGGAGCTCAGGTCACACTTTGGGATGTTGGGGTTGCCAGAATGGGTGTGTGTGACCACTCGGTCAATGGCAACCAGTGAGGATGATCAGAAGGACCTGGAGCCTAAAACAGTGGCCCAGGTGCCTGCCAAGAGAAAGGACAAGGAGTGCAGTAAACCTGCCATGAAGTTCCCATGGTCTGGAAGGAGGTTAACGTCGAGGGGGACACCCCGGCACCTACAGGGGAACAAGTGGCCGAACTGGGAGACCTGCCTGAGCTGACCCATTGGCAGCAAGAAGGGGGTCCCACCAGGGAGTAGTTCTGTGCAGAGCAGAAGGTGTGCCCTACTCTTACAGGTCTTAGGCAGCAGGCTGAGGACCAGGTACCTACCACTGAGCCCAAGGATCACCTGATCTGTTGGGAGAATGGTCTCCTGTATAGAGAGCCAAAGGCTGCTGAGCCTGGGGCAGCCCATGTGCTGGTGGTACCCCAGCGCTTCAGAGCCTTTCTACTGGGTCTGGCTCATCATATGCCTCTGTATGGACATCTGGGACAGGGCAAGACTTTTGACAGGCTTGTCACCCACTTCTACTGGCCCCAAATGAGAAGAAATACATATGCAATCTGTAGGACCTGCCGAGCAAATGGCAAAAATGGAGTTGAAATGTAAAACTTCCCCCCAACCCTTTCGTAAGTACGCCCTTCAAGCGGGAGGGCATAGACATAGTAGAGCCTCTAGGAAACAGGTTCATCCTGGTCTTGGTGGACCATGCCACCTGGTATCCTGAAGCTATCCCTCTGAGAACAGTGACTGTGAGCGTTGTGGCCCGGGCACTGATGGGGATCTTTACCCGAGTGGGTTTCCCCAAGAAGGTGGTATCTGACCGGGGCACCAGCTTTATGTCCATGTACATAAAGGCCATGTGGGCGGAATGTGAGGTCAACTACAAGTTCATTACTCCTTATCACCCCTAAAGTAACAGTTTGGTTAAGAGATTCAACCGGACCCTGAAAGGCAAGATTGTGGGTCTGTCAGACTCCATGAGGCGTAAATGGGACGTCCTCTTGCCATGCCTTGTTTTTGCCTACCGGGAAGTACCACAGAAGGGGTTTGGCTTTAGCCCCTTTGAGCTGTTGCATGGGCACCTGGTCAAAGGACCTCTGAGTCTGGTGAAAGAGGACTGGGAACAAGCTCCTAGGAAGTTACCCCAGGATGTTTTTAGTTATATGCTGGTCTTCTAAAACCAGACCGCCCACTTCAGGAAGCTCGCTCAAGAAAACCTAGGGGAAAGCCGGGAGGACATAAAACGTTGGTATGACCAGAATACTACTCTGGTTGAGTTTCAGCCTGGCCAGAAAGTGTGGGTCATGGCCCAAGCAGAGCCTTGTCCTCTACAGGACAAGTGGACAGGGCCATTTGAGGTAAGGGAGCGCAAGAGTGATGTGGACTTGCAGACTCCAAGGAACCGCTTGAGGGTCCTATATGTGAACCACCTCAAACCCCACTTTGAGAGGTTTGAGTTAACCATGCGTCTGGCTACAGATGATGGGGTGGAAAAGGAGAGTAAACATCTCCCTGACCTCTTGTCTGCCAGGGAGCAGGATGGGTCAGTAGAAGATGTGGTTCTCTCCCTTTCTCTGACTCTAGAACAGCAGAGTGACTGTCACCAGTTACTGGGACAATTTTCAGCTCTGTTCTCACTAACTCCAGGTGTCACCCATCTATGCATGCATGTTGTGGGCACTGGGGAAAGCCTACAGTTAGCTGACAGAGTGAAGTCCAGCATCAAGGATGAGGTATCCAAGATGTTGGCTTTAGGGGTGATTGAGCATTCAAGCAGCCCCTGGTCCAGCCCAGTGGTTTTGGCATCTAAGGCTGCAGCATCTGGTGCCACACCAGATCTTTGGTTCTATGTGGACTACCGTGGACTCAATGCTGTCACCAAGACTGATGCCCACCCAATCCCCAGAGCTGATGAGCTCATTAATTGGTTGGAGGCTGCTAAGTTCCTCAGCAAATGTCTGGGTACTGGCAGATTGCCTTAACTGATGGGCCCAAGGAGAGGTCAGCGATCTCCACTCCAGACGGGCACTTCCAGTTCCAGGTCATGCCCTTAGTGTGGCAGAACGCCCCTACCACCTTCCACAGGTTGGTCAATCAGGTACTGACTGGTCTTGAAAACTTCAGTGCTGCCTACCTTGAGGACATTGCTGTTTTCAGTGCTAGTTTGGAGTACCTCTTGCACCACCTCTGAGAAGTATTGAAGGCACTGCAAGCCGCAGGCCTCACTCTCAAGACCAGTAATTGCCAGATAGGGCAGAGGTCAGTGGTATACTTGGGACACCAGGTAGGAAGCGGCCAGGTCGCACCCCTATAAACCAAGATTGATGCCATTCGGGCTTGGGCACGACCCAAGACCCAGACATAGGTGAGAGCCTTCTTAGGCCTCACCGGGTACTAAAGGAGAATTGTCAAAAGGTATGGCACCATTGTTGCCCCATTGACAGAGCTGACTTCCAAGAAGCAGCCTAGACAGGTGATCTGGACTGAGGCATGCCAACCTGCATTTGAAACCCTGAAAGAGGCCATGTGCACAGCGCCCGTGCTGCTGGCCCCTGACTTCTCCAAGGAGTCTGTGGTAGTCAGGTGCTTCAGAGCATGGTGTGGGAGCGGTACTTTCACAGCTGAATGAAGAGGGCCTAGACCAGCCTAGCCCAGCCTGTAGTCTTCCTTAGCAGGAGACTACACCCCAGGGAACAGAAGTGGAGTGTAATTGAAAGGGAAGCTTTTGCAGTGGTCTGGGTGCTGAAGAAGCTAAGACCCTACTTGTTTGGGTCTCACTTCCGTGTTCAGACGATCACAGGCCCCTCAGATGGTTTATGCAGATGAGGGGTGAGAACCCAAATCTAATGAGGTGGTCCATTTCAATACAGGGGATGGACTTTACGGTGGAACTCTGTCCTGGCACAGAACATGCCAATGCTGATGGTTTGTCTAGATTCTTCCTCCTTAGTGAGAAGAGCTCTCAAGGGTTTGGGTAGTTCTCCCTACACTCAGGTGGCATATGTTAGACCTGACATCTTTTGGTGTGTTTCCCTTGTCTTTTTGCCATCTGACCTCCTGTTTTTATGGTATGCTGTTTTTGCTCGTTTATTGTCTCTGCACATTTTACCACTGCTGATCAGTGCTAAAGTGCAAGTGCCCCCTATGTGAATTGTATAGGTGACTGGTTTATCCATGACTGGCAAATTTGATTTACTCATAAGTTCTTAGTAAAGTGCACTATGCATGTCCAGGGTCTGTAAATAAAATGCTACTAGTGAGCCTGCAGCACTGATTGTGCCGCCCACATGAGTAGCCCTGTGAGCATTTCTCCGACCTGCCAATGCAGAGTCTTTGGGTGTAGTTTTAAACTGCCAATTCGACCTGGCAAACCTTCCCTTTTACTATATGTAACTCACCCCTAAGGTAGGACCTGGGTAGCCCCAAGGGCAGGGTGCAGTGTATGTTAAAGGTAGGACATGTACTTATGTGTTTTACATACCCTGACAGTGAAATACTGCCAACTTTGTTTTTCACTTTTGCAAGGAGTATCTCTTTCATAGGTCAACATGGGGACTGCCTTTAAATATCTTTTAAGTGCAGTTTCCCATTGGGCGCAGAAGAGATGTGGGGTTTGAGGTCTCTGAACTCACAATTTAAAAATACACCTTTTGGTAAAGTTGATTTTTAGATTGTCAGTTTGACGATGCCACTTTTAGAAAATGGCCATTTTCTTGCCTAACCATTCTGTGCCACTGCCTGCTTATGTGTTTCCACGTCAGGGTTAGACTGACAGTTGGGCTGTTGTGAAGTCCCTCTAGACAGTGACACAAAGGGAGCTGGGGTGTAGCCTGCATTTCCTGATGAGTCTCCTGGGCTAGAGTGGGGAGGGAGGAGCTGACACTTACACCTGAAAGGGCTGTGCCTGTCCTCACACTATGCAGTCTCTGACCCCCTGGAGTGTGTCTGGGGCCAGGCCTGGGCTTGGCAGGATCTTGTGAACAACCGAGACTTTCCTTTGAAGTTTGCCTACTTCAAAGGCAGAACGGGGTATGAGTAGTGAACCTAGAACCCAGACTTTTAGAACACTTCTGGATCAAGAGGAAGCCCTGCCAAGGAGAAGAGCTGATGAGCTGGAAGAGGAGTACTGCCCCTTTGCTTTGTGTGCTTTGCTGAGTTGGCCTGCAGTTGGTGCTTCTGCCTTAAAGAGGGCAAATTAATGGACTTTGCTGTGTATCCTGCTTGTGAAGTTTCCCCAAGGGCTTGTAATAGAGCTTGCCTCCTGTTGGAAGTCTCAGGGATATCAAAGACTTCAGTTTCATCTGCCTGCAGCACTCAGAACTGTGTGTTTTGTGCTGCAACAGAAGAAAAAACATTGCAACGCCGTCAATGATGCCGCTGCCTGCACCTTGTCCTGATGGTGTCACATAGAGCCGTGCCCCACATCGCACCGCAACCCTGGTCTCACAGCCGCCGCCGCCACCTGGTACCCTCACCGAGCCGTTGGTTGCACCGTGACCTGTGAGGCCCGCACTCCACATCGGATTTAACATTGTTTCAAAGACTTACAGACACACATGTTAACCTACAGTACTTTATGTCCAAACCGAGATGTTTATGGGGTCCTTTGTATCTTAGAAAGCAGGACTAGCAAACACAGACATGTATGCACACAAACACATTAGCATAGAAGATGGGGTTGAGTGTACTGTTATTGTTTCTTATTGAGAGGGCGCCCAGAGTAGGCAATGTGGAAAACTGAGTGGAGAACTGTATTTACCTTGTACTTCAAAACCTATTGGACACCTCACTTAAACGTCTACTATGCTATATACAAAATATATTATACACCAGGGGTGTGTAAGAACTCATGTTGCAAACTGTTTAGCACCTCTATGGATGTACAGACAGTAAGAACTCTCAGCTGTCACTACTGAACCAAATTGGGGGGGGTGGGGGTGTTATGATTTAATGTATCAGCTGCAAATGATAAATAACGTTTAAAGAGAACAAATGGTCACCATTAAGCGAAGGTTGGGTCTCATCTTGCCAGAGGTAGCCCTCTACTGCTGGTGGCAGCACACATGACTAGTGAGTAAGATGCCAAAGACCAGGCTGCCACTAGGGGGCACCGCTGCCAGGTTGGAGTTTCAGCACACCATGCCTCCCTTCTTTAACAGACACTAACGTATCAATTCCATACACATATCAGTACCGCACATCTACCAACTCCATGCATGCACTCACGAAATTAAGACTGTTTTTTCCTTGAAGGTTGTCACCCTTAACTCGTGATTTCCAAGTCACGTGCATCTGCTCATTCGACTCCGTGGTTCTAATTTCTTTAGTCTCACTGCTATCAGGTTCCTACAATGTTATCATGAGAAATTACTGTTAGAAAGGACATTCATTCTGGATGCTACTTCACAATGGTTCTGATGAGGAGGGACTGAAGATTTATAAGTCAGTTGCAGATTCCCAGATTATACAACAGGTTTAATGCTGCCATCATAAACTTTATAAGCTTCCTTTTAACTACACATGGTTTTATCTCCCCCTACTGTCCAGTAACCTTTTACTCCGCTGCAGAATGGATTTGTCTTCTTTTGAGATCAGCGAACTGACCATTGACACTCACTTGGCATTCATGCAAATCGCCTACTGGAACACAATAATGTACCCGTCCCTTTAAATGCTGTTTTTTAGATATTGCGTCTAAGACTAACCAATTACCGATCTATAGTATTCTGCAATTGTGCTGCACTGTGTATTTCCCGGGTCGTGACCCCAGCCCTTCTTGGTGATATGGAAGAGTTCCAGTGCCATTCTAGTCTGCTAGCTTTCCCATATTAAAGACACGAAGGAGCATATTTATCATACTGTTGCGTCGCCCTTGTGCCACGCAGGGGGGATCAAGGGTGGTGCAAAACTGAAGCCAGGTTTATCAAGCCATGCAATGCCACCTTGTGTGGCCCTGCATGGCTTGATAAATCTGGAGTAAAGCAAGGCAGCACAAATCGCTGCCTTGCGTTACTCTCCCACAGGAAGGCTTTCCATGAGTAGAGCGTAGGTGTTCCATGCATCCACCCATGGATTCTGGTGCATTCCGTGATTTACCAACACTGGTAAACCTGGAAATGAATGAAAATGTTATGCCTTCCCAGGAGAGGTGCAACAAGGAGAAAATGTTTTATTTCTCCTCGTTATTTTCTCCAAGTGTGCTGCATTATGCAACACATTAGAAAGAGTAAAATGCCTCAGTGGATTGTTTTGTGCAGGAAGGTGTCCCTTCCTTCACAAAAAACATCCTGCCTGCATTGGTGCAAGGAAGCACATTTTGCACCAGTGCAAGGAAAGAACAGAAGTGTTCTATATCATCTTAAATACAGCCCATTCATCCCCTTTCCATTTTACGCAGCTCAGCGCAGCAAGGTGGCATGCTGCTCTGCATAAAATAATGATAAATATGCCCCCAAATTACTCGTTCAGGCTATCATTCTGTCATGAATTAGTTTATCCTTTACTTGGGGGTACTCAAATTTCCTATACTACATACACAACTAATTCAAAATCTGGCAACAAGGCTTCCCTTAAAACTGCCTTCAGCCAGCAATGTTACTGTTCACCACAAGGCCCTCCATTGGCTTCCTGTTGAAAACGCATGAGGCCAGATTTAAAAATATGTTCATGCAAAGTAGCAAGACAACTTGCTGCACTGCGTAAAAGGGAGAGGGCAGGAATGCACCATATCTATCAAAATAGGGTGCATTCTTGTCCTCTGCATGCGCCGGTGCACAAGCTGCAGCCTTGCGCCAGCACAGACACCCTTTCACCATGGAGCAAGGGTGCCTGCCTTACAGGAAGGATTGTTTCTGAGCAGGAAGGTACACCTTCCCGTACAAAAACAAACCCTAGAGGCACTCTCCTCTTTCTAAGCGTGTTGCAGAATGCAGCTCACTTAGAAAGAGTAAACAACAAGGAGAAATTAAGATATTTCTCCTCAATGCACCTATGGAGGGACGACATACAATTCTGACCCATTCCGAGGTCTACCAGTGTTAGTAAGTCTGGGAATGCTGTGGAATACATGAGTGGATACATGGGAACCCCCACACTCCACCCATGTCACTCCCCCACCATGCAGAGTAATGCATGGCAGTGACTTGTGCTGCCTTGCGTTACTCCAGATTTACCAAGCCACGCAGGCTCACACAAGGTGGCCTTGTGTGGCTTGGTAAATCTCATTCTAGGATTTGGATCACCCTTGTGTGGTGCAAGGGTGACGGAAAGCCTTAATAAATCTGCACCCTGATCTTTAAATACAGGTACATCTGCCATTGTGCCCTCCACAATAACATCTTCTGCGCCAAAATCTCTAATCATGCTCTGAGATAAACTTTGTGCCTTGCTAATACATTTGTGGCCACTGCCCTAGCATCAACCAAGCCTGTATTGGTGGTCATGCATTCTCCTTAATTGCACACAAATACTAAGAATGCTTTACACTCACACTTATGTATGGAGTCCTACTATCTCCACTTCTGAAAAGGATTAAAAACCTAGTTATTCTGCAAATCCATGTTTTCTTTTTCCCTCCCACTTTAGTGCCATCATCACTCTCATATCATGTTGCTCAGAGATCAACCAGGGAATCATCAAGTTTAACATTTGCATGATATAGAGAAGCTAGGCTCTGAAGATCATTGTATTTATATTGATTCTGTTCAACATGAATAAACTTACTCAACCCCAGAATTGTTTCAGTGCTATCTACTAGGTTTAGTGACAGTAAAACTACTGTCCACTATATCTGAATCCCCAAGTACCAGAATCCATTTGCTGTCTTTTGGATGCTTATGTCTTATGGGGGCAGTGTATGCTTCAAGACCCTAGAATTGAAATAACAATAGTTTTTTCTAAATTAGTGAATAACCATCTACTGATCCTTTGGTCATCAGTCTTTTCCGGCAATTTCAGAAGTGTAGGATTTGGAGTTGTATTATATGGGAGCAACTCAACAGTACATAACAAATTGTGTGCCTTAACCACGCATGTGCTGAACATCGAAAATGCGTGGTTAAGACACAGAAAAAGGGAGTCAGCATCGGGAGAGGACGCGGTCAGGGAAGTAGTGCTGGGGCAGGGTTGGTGGGTGGTTTTTAGGGGTGGGGATTATATTAGTTTTTAGGGGCAGGGGTGGAGGGTCGGGTTGTTTTAGTTTTAGGGTGGGGGTATAGTTGTAGTTTTAGGACCGGGGTGGAGGGGTCGGGTTGTTTTACTTTTTAGGGGTGGGATGGGGGGTCGGGGTTGTTTTAGTTTTGGGGTGGGGGTTGGGGTCGTTTTAGGGTCGGGGTGGTGGGTCGGGGTTGTTTTAGTTTTTAGGGCTTGGTGAGGTAGTTGTAGGGACGGGAGTGGGGGGTCAGGATAGTTTTAGTTTTAGGGGTGGGGTGGGGGTAGATTTAGTTTTAGGGGTGGGGGCCGGGTAGTTTTAGTTTTAGGGGCGGGGTGGGGGTCAGGGTAGTTTTAGTTTTGGGATGGGTGGGGTGGGGGTCGGGTTTTAGTTTTTATGGGGTCAGGGTAGTTTTAGTTTTTAGGGGTGGGGGGGGTCGCATGCTGAAACTGCACATTCCGTCCCACACATGCCTTTACTAGGCATTCCTTTTCAATGAAAAATCATTGTTAAGGCATGTGTGGTAAAGGCATTCATGGTAACAACGCTGTCATTGTTCCGACTGCGTTGTTCAGGCATGCGTGGTTCCAGCACTTGTTGTTCCATCATACATTCCTTCAGAAATGAAGGGATGCGCTGCATTTAATATAATATGGTGTACCCCTGTGTTTTCCCGAGCACTGGTGCTAAAATTAGCTGTCTGAGTTGCAGGAAATGATTGTTTATGTGCAGGAAGGATTCCCTTAATGCCGCTTTGTAAATATTGGGCAGAGCATTGCGCCACCGGAACGTCAGTAAAAGTGATGTTCTGGTGGCACAATGCCCTCGTAAATGATGGGCTAAGAGTTTTATGGCTGCAACAATTTGTAGTGGTAACTGAATGCATCTTTACCTAATCCTTCTTTGCAGAGACTAAAATATGAATTCTGAAATAACAAAGTGTAATTCCTTTTTAGCATTTAAACTTTTAATTGCCAGAGGGTCTGCAGAAAACCATGAACCTTTGAAGAAAGCAAACACAATTTCAAACTTCATTGAGTATTCCAGTTGACCTAAACTATGATTACCTTGGGATCTTTGGCCATAACCCCTACCAAATTTTCTTTTGTGGTGTATGGAACACTCCAACATGGGAAAGTCATGTTGACATAAGTGGTATGACACTGGCATCACTGCACTTCATGCCAACTATCAGGATGCTGCCTAATGAACCCAACCAATAACACTTGGAAAGAGAGGGGACCATCGGAAACCAAAAGACATGATAATTGCCACATTCAACTGGCGTCTTACCGTTCTGAGCACTGAAAGAGTAATAACTACTGTTAGAAACGGGGTCTTTGGTTGACAGTCAGGTTGCCCCCTGTCCAAGCAAGGACCCTCACTCTAGTCAGGGTAAGTCACACACAATCCAAATTATCCTGTGCCCACTGTCTGATAGCTTTGCACTGAGCAGTTAGGCTTAACTTAGAAGGCAATGTGTAAAGTATGTGTGCAATAAATCATGAAATAACACAGCATAACACCACAAACATACACGGCAAAGTGTTTAGAAAAATATATAATATTTATCTGGATAAATGCAGGTCAAAACGATTAGGATGCAATAAATGTATGTTGAGATATCACTGTAAAAATGATATAAAGTGCCTTTAGTCTCTTAAAAGCAATACATTTCTCTTGCGAACACAAAGTACCTGATTTGCGTTCAAAATCTCAGCAAAGAACCTCAGAGGAGGAGATGCGTGGAAAACAGGGAGGTGTGCGTAGATATAGTTTTCACACAGGGAAGGCTTTGCGTTGATTTCCGTCACTCTGTCTTGGATCTTCTTCGGATTGCGGGGTTTTCAGACACCGCGGGGACAATGCGTTGAAATCCAGTGCTGCCAGGACGAAGTCACAGGGGCTGCGTCGATCCGGAGGGAGTTGCGTGGAAAATTCTACTGCACGGCAGGCGCTGCGTCGATTACTCTCAGGAAGTCGGGCTGTGTTGTTCTGGCTCGGCTGTGCCTCGATCCAGTGGGCCGTGCGTCGAACTTCCGGTCGCTAGCTGGCACTGCGTCAATCTTCTCCTTGCGAAGTCAGGCTGTGTCGTTCAGGTTTGGCGTGCAGTGACATTTTCACCGCGATGCAGCCTGTGCGTCGTTTTCTGCCGGCTGTGCATCAATTTCTGCTGTACAGGGAGTTCTTCTTGCAGGAATTAAGTCTTTTTGGTCCTGAGACTTCAGGGAACAGGAGGCAAGCTCTATCCAAGCCCCTGGAGAGCACATCTCAGCATAGCCAGAGAGCAGCAAGGCAGCAGGGCAACAGCAAGGCAGCAGTCCTTCACAGAAAGCAGTCAGATGAGTCCTTTGGGCAGCCAGGCAGTTCTTCTTGGCAGGTTGCAGGTTCAGGTTCTCTTCTCCAGGAAGTGTCTGAGTTGGTAGGGGCAGTTGGTTTAAATATGCAAATGTGCCTTTGAAGTGGGGGAGACTTCAAAGAGTGGCTTAGAAGTGCACAAGGTCCTCTTTCAGTTCAATCCTGTCTGCCAGGGTCCCAGTAGGGGGTGTGGCAGTCCTTTGTGTGAGGGCAGGCTACTGTCCTTTGACATGTACGTGTCAGGCCCTCCACCCTCCCAGCCCAGGAAGACCCATTCAAAATGCAGATGTATGCAAGTGAGGCTGAACATCCTGTGTTTGGTGTTTGTTTAAGTGAATGCACAAGAGAGGTGTCAAGTTCGCCTAGCCAGATGTGGAATGTAAGGCACAGAAGGATTTAAGTGCAGAGAAGTGCTCACTTTCTAAAAGCGGCATTTCTAAAATAGTAATATCAAATCAAACTTTACCAGTCAACAGGATTTTGTATTACCATTCTGGCCATACTAAATTTGACCTTCCTACTCCTTTCAGATCAGCAGCTACCACTCAAACAGTATATGAGGGTAGCCCTAATGTTAGCCTATGAAAGGAGCAGGCCTCACAGCAGTGCAAACACAAATTTAGGGGTTTTACACTACCAGGACACATAAACTACACAGGTACATGTCCTGCCTTTTGTCCATTTGGGACCCTGCCCTATGGATTACCTAGGGCCTACCTTAGGGGTGTCGTATATGTAGAAAAAGGGGAGTTTTAGGCTTGGCAAGTACTTTTAATTGCCAAGTCGAATTGGCAGTGAAACTGCACACACAGGCCTTGCAATGGCAGGACTGAGACATGGTTAAGGGGCTACTTAAGTGGGTGGCACAATCAGTGCTGCAGGCCCACTAGTAGCATTTAATCTTCAGGCCCTGGACACATATAGTGCACTTTACTAGGGACTTATAAGTAACTTAAATAATACAATTGGGTATGATCTAATGTCATCATGTTTAAAGGGAGAGAACATATGCACTTTAGCACTGGTTGGCAGTGGTAAAGTGAGCAGAGTCCTAAAACTAGCAAAAACAGTATCCAAAAAGTGGAGGGAGGCAGGCACAAATTTAGGGGTGACCACCTTAAGGCTGTCAGGTCTAACAACTTCTAAGTTGTTTATTGCTCAATAAAGACTCCACTCATGTCTGTCTACCGAACTTTGTATTAACTTGTAGTTGTGGGTTGAGTAACATTGTGCTACAGTTAAGTTTCACTGAAAATGTTAAGAGAACATAGGGGCTCATTCCGAGTCCGGCGGGCGGCGGGTGCCGCCCGCCGGGCGGAAACCGCCCAAAGACCGCACCGCGGTCAAATGACCGCGGGGGTCATTTTGACTTTCCCACTGGGCCGGCGGGTGATCTCCAGAAGATCGCCCACCAGCCCAGCGGGAAAGCCCCTGCAACGAGGAAGCCGGCTCCGAATGGAGCCGGCGGAGTTGCAGGGGTGCGACGGGTGCAGTAGCACCCGTCGCAATTTTCACTGTCTGCATAGCAGACAGTGAAAATCATGGTGGGGGCCTGTTAGAGGGCCCCTGCACTGCCCATGCCAGTGGCATGGGCAGTGCAGGGGCCCCCAGGGGCCCCACGACACCCGTTCCCGCCATCCTGTTCCTGGCGGGTTTTACCGCCAGGAACAGGCTGGCGGGAAGGGGGTCGGAATCCCCATGGCGGCGCTGCAAGCAGCGCCGCCATGGAGGATTCCCTGGGCCAGGGGAAAACCGGCGGGAAACCGGCGGGAAACCGGCGGGAAACCGGCGGGAAACCGCCGGTTCCCCTTTTCTGTCAGAATAGCCCTGGAAGCACCGCCAGCCTGTTGGCGGTGCTTCCGTTGCCCTCCACCCTGGCGGTTTCAAACCGCCAGGGTCGGAATGAGGGCCATAATCTGCTAGTCATCTTACCAACTGGCAGTTTGTGGGGCTGATTGGGAGTTTGGCAGACGCAAACGCCCGTCTGCCAGACTCCTGACAGGATGGTCGCCGCCATGCTGGCAACATCCCCACCGGCCCCATTACAACTTTCTCACTGGGCTAACCGGCGGAAACCTCAGCCCGTTTCAAAGGTGCCGGGCATGGGGACCCATGCCACGGGCAGTGCAGGGACCCCCCTCCGGCCCTCTGCACTTGATCTCGTCCAACCTTTTCATAGAGGTTGAACCACCATGAAATGGCTGGTAGAGAAAAAGATTGTAATCAGCAGGGCGAAGGCGAGTTTGGCGCCGCCCTGGCTGATTACAACCCGCACCACTGTCAGCCCATCGGGATCTGAGATCTTGGCGGTGACAGCAGTAGGTTGGGAGGTCTGCCCGCCAACCTCGTAATGTGGCGGTTGGATCATCACAGCTGCTGCGGTCTGACAGCCACCGGGAGGCTGGTGGTGGTCTTCAAACTGCCAGCCTCGTAATCAGGCAATGTGTGTTATTTTTACACCTCAGTGGACATTAGCAACAGAGACAACACCAACATAAGTGGCCTATAGCCAACAATTCCTGAGCTGTGCCAGAAAATGTCCCATTCCCTTTTCACTCTCCCGACCAATTCTGGATCCACTGTATATTTCTGAGAAATAAGTGGGGACAAGATTATGGCCTAGGAAATGCATACCTGGGCAGATTGATGTACACCCACATTGATCCTGTTACATTGTAAAGGGAATTTTATATCATTTAGAATTGCCTCCACTGATTTGGTGTCTACTGAGCCCCTTGTGCATATAGTTTCTATGGTACTATTTGGATATTGTGTTAATAATTAATTGATTAAGCGTATTAGTACCTGTTAGAAATTGGGTTTATGGTTGTCAGAGTATGCACACTGTACAAGCAGGAACCACCACCCTAGTCAAGGTAAATTAGATACACACTTAGAAATAATCTGTGTTCACCCTCTGGTAGCTTGGCACAGAGCAGTCGGGCTTATCTTAAGAGAAAATGTGTGAAGTATTTGTACAATGCACAAATACAGAGGAACACAATGATAATACCACAAGAGGACTCCACACAGTGTTAGAATAATAGAGAATATTTGTCTGAGTAAAACAAGACCAAAAAAACACAACTCCAATCAGTAGAAGTCAAGATACAAATTTTTAAAGAAATTACATCAAACAGTGCTTAGAAGTCAATAGCACAAAAAGGTTACTTGAGGTCGGGCTAAACCAGGGTAAATCCACATTTCAGGCTGAAAGTGATGGAGGGCAGGCCAGCTGCAGAAATCACACAGAGCCCGCTAAAAGAGTGCCTTGGATGGAGAAAGCATCGGCCTTGAAACTGGATGTGTTGGTTCTGATCCACAAAGTCGGGTAGGGATATTGCAGGTGAGCCACACAGAGATATCCTCAGATCCGTGCTGCATCAATTTCCAGACTGGCACCTGGAATCTGGGCAGCATAACGTTGGTTTAGACGCCCAGCAATGATGCATGCAAAATCCGGCAGCAGGTGATGGAGAACTGCGCTGCCTGGTGGTTGCATCTATTGCAAAGTTTAGTCTTTGTTCTCCTCCTCCAGCTCTTCAGCTCTTCTCCTTGGCAGAGGTTCATCTTGAGTCCAGAGGTAATCTACAAATCTGGGGTTTTGGATCCACTACTTAAATCCCTTTTTGCCTTTGAAGTAGGCAAAGGAACGTCTCTTTTGTTCACAAGATGATGCCTTGCCCAGGCCTGGCCCCCAGACACACACCAGGGGTTAGAGACTGCATTGTGTGAGGGCAGGCATAGCCCATTCAGGTGTACGTGTCAGCTCCTCCCTCCACTCTAGCCCAGATGACCCATAGGGATATGCAGGCTGCACCCCAGCTACCTTTGTGTCACTGTTTAGTGGAGATTAAAAAACAGCCTAACTGTTAGTCTGACCCAGACAGCAGGCAGAGTCACAGAATGGTTTAAGCAAGAAAATGCCCTCTTTCTAAAAGCATTTTCAAACTGACAATCTAAAAACCAACTTTACCTAAGCATGTATTTTTAAATTGTGAGTTCAGACACCTCAAAATCCACATCTCTATCCACTCCTAAAGAGAAACTGCACTTAAAAGAAATTTAAAGGCAGTCCCCATGTTAACTCATGAGAGAGATAGGCTTTGCGACAATGAAAACCGAATTTGGCAGTATTTCACTGTCAGGACATGTAAAACACTTCAGTCCATGTCCTGCCTTTAACATACACTGCATCCTGCCCATGGGGCTACAGAGGGCCTACCTTAGGGATGCCAAACATGTATAAAAAGGGAAGGTTTGGGCCTGGAAAGTGGGTATACTTGCCAGGTCGAATTGGCAGTTTAAGACTACACACACAGATACTGAAGTGGCAGGTCTGAGCCATGTTTAGAGGGCTATTAAGGTGGGTGGCACAATCAGTGCTGCAGGCCCACTAGTATCATTTGATTTACAGGCCCTGGGCACCTCTAGTTCACTTTACAAGGGATTTACTGGTAAATCAAATATGCCAATCATGGAAAAGCCAATTACACCTACAATTTACACAGGGAGCACTTGCACCTCAGCACTGGTTTGCAGTGGTAAAGTGCCCAGAGTACCAAAACCGGCAACAACAAAGTCCAGCACAGAATCAAAACATAGGAAGCAGAAGCAGAAAAGACAGGGGAGACCACGCCAAGGATGCCAGGTCTAACAACCACCCTAAGGCTGACAGGTCTAACAGTACCATAATCCCCCCATAATGACATTATACAAAATACACAATCTACCTAACGGCTCTTTTGTTTTGCTTCATGTCCACTCCTAGCTTGGTTCTTTCTAAGATAGATTTGGGGATCCTGGTCCTACCTCCTGTGTATTAATTTAAATTGTTAATTATTTTATCTGGATCAAATTTATTGTTTTAGCTTAAATTCCTTGGTTTCATTGCTTTATTTGTTTAATTATTGTGTTTTTCCTTCCAGTTGATCAATGGCAGCAGCATGTTCTGTTCCCCTTGTGATAGATATAAGACTTTCAGTTGCTTTGCCTACTGGAGACACCCACTCTGAGCACAAAGCTCTTGTTGTCAGTTTTGCAAATGCAAGATACTTAACACGCAAAATCATTTTTTTTTCATTTGGTTTTACCGTGGTTCGTTTCTTTTCACAGCAATTTTGTGGAACCTGGGCGACCTCCTGTAAATTATTTTAAATAAGTGATTTAATACATGAGTTGCATGCTTTTTGTTTTAACTAGAGTTGTTTTATTAGTTTTCATGTTCTAATCTTGAGGCACATTATGTTTTCTTTCCTTCAAGTCAATTAGTGGTAGGAGCATACTGGGCTCCTTTTTCCCCACTGGACACTCTGAGGCATTCAGGTGTCTTGATGCTACAAACCCATCTCACATCTCACTCAGGGCTCTATGCTGGGTGTCCAGCTGTACTTAGAGCATATCGGTTTGGTGCTGCAATAAAAGCAAGCAATGGATATGCCTGTGGTACAACAAAGGCCCCATGTGCCCAGTGGGTGTAGGGTGAGAATTTCTGTTCTTTTTCCCTCACCTTGGTCTCTATCCCCCTAGCGTGGAAAGCTCAGTGCTGCTTCTGGGCCTTCCTGGTAAAACTTTTATTTACCCGAGGGTCTTCAGAAAAGGAGGAATGTGACCTACTCTTACTCCTTTAACAAAAGCCTACGAAGACCCCCTGCCTTGTATGCTAATAAATTCCTGATTCTTGCTGAAACAATCTTTCTATGTCACTTCATCAAAGGTCATGATCTTGAGTACTTTTGACCATAGAAACATAGCCTCAGGCGCCCAAAGTCGCTTCAGGAGTCCTCCCCCAATTACAAAATCAGAAAGTTGGCAGGCCACATTTTATGGAAGAGAAAGTGGTGGTTACCAAAAAAAACCTGCTCATAATAATCATCCACCAAAATCTACCTGCCGCCACTACAGACACTAAATTAACTAATATTTCCCTTTCCTTACCTGCTACTTGAAAGTCTTGCTGGTGTACCATCCGCCTTCTTCACCCAAACAGCATTCCGGAAATACTTTATCCAGACTAATGGAAATGTTATTTATTCACTTTCAGTAGGATTCTTATTCAAGGGAGAGTTAAATCTTCAAGTCGATCACCCCGACTTCCAGGAGTATACAAATATTAGGTATTCCTCTGAATAAATAGGGTGCTGTTTACTGAGTGTTCCGGAACCATCTATTTGATCTTAGATTTAATTAATGATACCGAAATATACTAAGTGTTCAATTAGAGGGCACACATTTACAACTCAGAAGATTTACTCATTTTTCTTTCTCATTTCTTAAAAAATATTTGGAATCATGTAACATTACATATCATATTTACATAAGCATTTCAACTGATAACTCACATTTCATATGTCACATTGGAGTGATGTCTACAAATAAATGCAACTGTATTTTTTTTCTTGAGAAGCACCACACGGCCAGATTTTCAGATAGTTTTTAGAGGCATTACTAAAAAAGTTGTGTATATTACAATAGTATTCTTACTGGATTCACTCTTTTATTTTTTAGGACTCCAGTCGCTCAATAAAGTTGCTATTGATAAAATCACCCAGGTATTTCAATCAACCTCTTGAACGATTCAGAGGAGTTTGAAAAACTCGATATTAGAATCATTGGACTCTCTGAGGCCTTTTCATAAACTGAATTTGGTAGCACATTTAGTCATTTAACTTGTGTACTACAAAATACAGTTCCCCGATCCCCAAGTGGATATGTCCACCTCTCCTGCCTTTCTATGAGGAGATTTCCACCACTAGTGCAGAGATCTCCTCATGTGTTGATTTATGTTTTAGTGGTAAATGTGGGAGGGACAGGGGAATTGGTTGGAGAATGGGGAATACTTACACTTAAATGGGAGGGGCTAATGGAGGTCTAAGGAGGGAAATGCAAATTCAAAAAAGCCAATCACAGAAGAGTATGCCAATTGCTATTCACAAACTGTACTTCTAAAGTTACTGTAGCCAAAAAGGTCCCAAAACAGTTGTACTCCTACTACAACCCAGCGTGTGAGTAAGTCCAGTACAACAAATGGCCGCTCACAGGTACTGTAACACATTCCCATTGAGAATAATGGAGCTGGAGACTTAAAGCCACAAGCATACGGAATAATGTTTAAATAAATAAAATGATTTAATCTTTTAAAATAAATCATCACATTTTGTCTATTTTGTACACAAATGTATGTTCATAATTAACATTTAAAACATAATATATTTATTTTAGTATTAAAAGTATAATAAACTTTAAAACATTTAAATAATAATTAGTGGTAAAAGTGTTACACATACCTGTCAATATATTATAATATATATTAAAAGCCAGATATAGTATGTGTTTTTTTTTATTTATTTTTTAGGGATATTATCTTTAAATCAAATAAATATGTTTTAAATGATAATTATTTAGTACACATTTATGTTAATATCCTATACACAATTTTTTTAAATAGTTTTAGATTTCAAATAAATATTTAAAAACAGTTCATATTAATATTTTATAAGAAAACACTTTTTTAAGTTCAATACATGTTCTTATATTTTACTATAGGTAGGTTTTAGCAATTTTTTGAATTCTATAGGCATTATTAGATCTGTGTGGAGGGATCTCTGCAGTCAGTCCCTGGCAGAAGTAAGATATCCCACAATTAGAAGAAATCTTTGGTAGCTTAATTACTTGAGAAGCCATCACCTGAGGGTTTTTGCAGTGCTAGCTGTTGCCGATGTGTGATACTTGACTTTCTGTAAGGCTGGACTGGAGCACATTTAAGTTGGTTGTGACACCATTATGTGTGTAGTACCTTTAGAAGTGTATTTTGTGAATTGCACTGGTCTTACTCTTTTGTGAGTGTGTTTTGTATTAGCATGGCCCTCCCAAACGCTCCCCACCCCTGTAACTTTTCATCAACCTCACTCATTTTGAGTATTCATTTTTCCCACCGCTCCCTTTGTCTCTCCTAAATTTAACTCAAAATAATATACTTGCATGTATGGACATTTCTGCCACTATAGCATAGATTTGTGCATAGAAAATATAAGGAGGTAGAGTTCTCCACCTGTGGGATTGTGAATTGCATTTTGTAGTAGGTAGTACTATAGAGGTACTGCTTTAAGTACTACAAAATGCAGTTTGTGAATTTCTGTTTAAACCAGCCTGAGCCGTAGTTATGTGATGATAAAGTTAGATTACTGGAACAGCTTTATTCTAGGTCTATCCCTCTACTCCCTGACATTCCAATAGAAACCTTTTCCACATGGATCTGCTTCAACCTTCCCAGCCAAACACACAAGCATAAGCCCATTTGGTCCTTCTGGCATTAATGCATGCAAAGGTAGAGACCTGATGCAACTCCACATTTATCATGGTAAACACCTCCTAAATATTGTTTTCTTGAATCTTCATGTATTAAATTCCCACTCATAGGCCCGCATTAAGAAGTAAATTCCTATCTCTGCGCAAGCATGTGTTTGAAAAGAGATCAGGATGATCAGTTGTGTGGTAATTATCACACCCTTGCCGTTTTGCCCTGATAAATTCCTTCAGGGTAAAGATGCCAAAATGTATCATCAGAAAAGTCTAGGAAAAACGGCAAAACACGAGGAATTCCGTGTGTGTTAAAGATTGATTCTGTATGTTATGATCCATTTTCCTTTTAAAAACCTGAAATAAGCGGTATTCAAAGCACGTGGTAAAAACCTCACCCTGGTGTAATGATATATTTACTTCATATGGTAAATAACCCATTTCATTCTGACAAACGTGTAATTGGGGCCTTACTCCACTCATAATCAATGCTTAATAAGAATCTCCATCTCACCTAAATCACCCAGAGTCTGTGCTTTTAATATTTTGTGTGTCTTCTACATTGGAGATTGCTGCCAGAGATGATAGCTACTGATGTACACTACCCTTGGCTCTACGCCTCGAACCTGAATTTAAAACATTATAACTCTCTGCTCGTCACTATGACTAATGATCAACTAACTAAAGCTGTAAAAAACACCTTTAATCCCGACATTTAAAAATTGCCTTATATGCACTTTTTAGCCTTGTCCACGTCAAAAAATTACCAGCTCTCAGTCCCAGATTTACTATATTAAATGGTTCCCATCCAAACTGTCTGCATGCCTGTGTACAGTATTCCTGATATAAAATTGCGGTGAATTAAGTAGTAGAAACAAGATACACGAGGAAGCTCTTGTGCTAAGTAATAAAATGTGCCTCACATGACTGGATACATCGCAAGGCAAAGAAAAATAAGATAACTTCAGAAATGATTAGCATGAGTGACAAAACATGTGTATGGCTTCACAAACATTGTACCACTGCTATGGCTATCACGGTACATTTACTTCCCCAAAATTCCAAATAAAGAGTATTTTTGTTTGAAAAATTGTGAATACATTTAAAGAACAAAAATATACAATGATAGATTTTTTAATTTATACTTTTGGGGTATGGTTGTGCCAGTCATTAAAATAATAAATTAAAACATGCCATCACTGTAAAACAAATCCTGGTTTTAGTCTCCTTATTACCTGACGGTTATTACATCACTATTGAACTACAATTAGAAAATTACATATCTACTCTACTGTAATAACCTTTTACAGCTGAGTTCTGAAATCACAGCGCCTGCTGCCAAAGGCAGTCTAAAGAATGAAAGGAAGCTTCCTGGGAAGATCACTTAGCTGCCACTTAGGCAATACAAAGGAAGACTAAACGTTCATACCCTTTTCTTCTATGATTCCTGTTCTGAAAATACAGTCATTAGTTATTAATGGAAATTGTTGATTAATTGAACATCTGGACCTTCAGTATGGGGAGCAAGAAAATATATTGATATTCTCAACATTAAAGGTACTTTCGTGCTATAAAACATGTGCCTTACGATAAACTGCTTAAGAGTTTGTGTTTGCAAGGAATTGCAAACAGCTTGTTGATGTGTTTATTACCTCTGTACAAATTAGACCATTTCCCTATATTATCAGCAGCAGGAAGATATCTTTGATTAGGTCAAGGAAGAGACCAAGAACCTACTATGGGATTTTGAAGCTAAAGTGATGACATAGCCAAGCAATAAAATGCTTGGAAAAAAGGATATTGCATGACATCTCTGAGTTTCATGACCTTATGCATTTTCTAGCGTTTAAAATAAGTCATATTCATCAACGTACAAAACCTATAGTTCTGATTGGTTCTTATGGAAAATATATAATTTACACATAGGAATTAAGATAGGCACAAATATGCACGCCTTTTAAATTTTGAATGACTAACATATATGGATTTTAACTCTTATGTTATCATTTAGAAGTCAGTGTAAAACAGAAACAGCAGACTCTATGGAAAGATGTACTATAGAGTGTAGCCACAAAGGGGTAGACAACACCAGACTCAGCTGTGGGTATGTAAGGAAAGTGGATGTCTGAGGCACTATGGAATGTTTTCCTAAACTTCATCCCAGCACCTGCAAGGCCATTGTATTGTGAAAGGGAATACATTGAAGGCTTGTGGGTTCGGTTTGTGGCCTAAACCAACACACGATTTTAAATTAAATCACGTTGAATAAACAGCATTTTTCGGTGGTGGATTTTTTTATGTTTTCTGGACAGGAACAGAAAAAGTGCAAATTATCTGCGGGCTGAGGGGTTTCCCCTTCCTTATTATTGCTTTTAAATATGTTTAAATATAATGCTGCAAGTGCCATGAGTTACAATGTTGTCAGAGTGATAGGCAAATATTATGTTTGCTATTTGATATTTACATTGAAAGTATTGCCATGTGTATTTATAGAGCGATAGTTCATCTAAAGTTATAGTCCTACTGCTCGCTCCAAATGAAAGAGCCTTATAGGATCGCTCTTAACTTTTTTCCTCTTTGAGTTATCTGCACAAACTTTTTTAAGAAACGTGTTGTGCCATGGTGGAATATTTTTTGCAAAATTTCATGCAGACTGGACATAAATGTTGACCCCGACATTTCCTTTTCCTGTTATAAGAATGGTAAAAGGTTTTACTCAAGTGTATTGCAAAACTCTCCTGAACAGAAAAACATAAAACAGGACAGAAAGGGAATGCTGATATGACTTAAATATTATGGGTTGATCATGTGTACCCGATGCTGGATGTGAATTCTTCCCTGAAATGACACTGATAAGTATATATGATAGTGCATATCATAATAACTCCAGGGGTGTGAAATATATGGGGATCCCAGCTGAACACTTAAAATGTCCTTAGAAATTAGTATTTAATGGGAGAATATGCAATTCCTCACCCCAGGGTCCATGGTGATTGCTCGTTTTCGCCAAGGTTTCAACAGGAGACTTCTGCAGGTGAATTTTATTTGCTTTCAGCCACTGAACTCTCCAACTGAAACATACTAGGTATACAGGTTTCTGGCGACATTGTATCAAGGTCCTACCATGGTTTGATGTAAATCTGTTAATTTATCTGTAAAAATGGAAAATGGAAAATGGAAAATTGCTAGCGGAGGTGTGAAAGGGTTAGGTTTAGCACTATTTGCTCCCATATTATTTTTGAGAACCGATTCTAGAATTGCACAGTCAGACACAAAACAGAACCTGATTGGCAAAGAAAGCCTTATAGTTTTCAAACCGGTAACATTAGTTTAAAACTATGAGAGCACCAGATTGGCCAAAGAAATATGTGATTTTAAACTGTGGCCAGTAATACTTTTTCGTAAAAAATAAAAACAAGCCTCCTCAAAGAGCCCTTCCCATTTCTTCAGTAATCCCCAGGGATGAACATATGTCCTCCAAAAAAGAGTCTTGGCTGGCTTAGAAAAATGTGACTTCTAATTTGAAAGTTTTATAAACTTTGGGTGCTTTCATTGCATTGGCCTGAGCAGCTGTAGGAAAATGGCCCTTGTTGCAGTTACCCCCCCACACTTTTTGCCTGATATTGATGCTGACTTGACTGAGAGGGTGCTGGGATCCTTAATCAGGCCCTAGCACCAGTGTTCTTTCACAAAAAATGTACCATTGTTTCCACAATTAGCACACCTCTGGCACACAGATAAGTTCCTTGTAAAAGGTGCCAGTGGTACCAAGGGCCCTGTGACCAGGGAGGGTCCCTAAGGGCTGCAGGATGTGTTGTGCCACCCTAATGGACCACTCACCTAACACATACACACTGCCATTGCAGATTGTGTGTGTTGGTGGGGAGAAAAAGGCAAAGTTGACATGGCATCCCCCTCAAGGTGCCATACTCACAGAACACTGCCTGTGGCATAGGTAAGTCACCCCTCTAGCAGGCCTTACAGCCCTAAGGCAGGGTGCACTATACCACAGGTGAGGGCATAGCTGCATGAGCACTATGCCCCTACAATGTCTAAGTCCATCTTAGACATTGTAAGTGCAGTGTGACCATATTAAGTATATGGTCTGGGAGTTTGTCAAAACAAACTCCACAGTTCCATAATGGCTATACTGAATACTGGGAAGTTTTGTACCAAACTTCTCAGCACAATAAACCCCCACTGATGCCAGTGTGGGATTTCTTAAAAAATGCACACAGAGGGCATGTTAGACATGCCCCCTGCATTGTACCCAATCCTCTAGTGTAGGAGTGACTGGTCTGTGCCAGCCTGCCATTAGCAGATGAGTTTCTGACCCCCTGGGATGAGGGTCTTTGTGCCCTCTGAGGCCAGAAAGAAAGCCTGCTCTGGGTGGAGGTGCTTCACACCTACTCCCTGCAGGAACTGTAACACCTGTCAGTGAGCCTCAAAGGCTCAGGCCTTGTGTTACAGTGCCCAAGGGCACTCCAGCTAGTGGAGATGCCTGCCCCCCGGACAACCCCCCACTTTGGGCAGCCAGTTCAGCAGGAAACGTAAGAAAAACAAGGAGAAGTGACCCACTCCCTGCAGAATCCTCCATCTTGGTTTAGAGGACAGAGACCAATAGGGATAGGAATGTGCCCTCCTCCCCAAGGGGAGTGGACACAAGGAGGGTGTAGCCACCCTCAGGGACAGTAGCCATTGGCTACTGCCCCCTGGCCCTAACACACCCCTAATTCTTGTATTTAAGGGCTTCCCTGAACCCAACTCACCAGATTCCTGACGACCTCAAGAAAGAAGGACTGCTGAGCTGGAAACCTCGCAGAGAAGAGAAGGACACAACAACTGACTCGGCCCCAGCCCTACCGGCCCGTCTCCTGCTTCAAAGAACCTGCAGAAGAAAAGTGAAACATCATGCAGGTCCATTGACCCCTGAAAAACCTCCAGAGGACTGCCTGCATCACAGAGGATCTAGAAACTCCTGTGGATAGCTGCCCTGTCTAAAAGAAAAGAAGAAACTGCTTCTAAAGGATTCCCACCTCACTCCAGAAGCGTGAGTCCTGACCACTCTGCACCCAATGCCCACAGCACTAGTCCAGGTGGCCCAACCGACCAGAGAGGACCCCCAGGTGAAAGCGACCAAGTGGCCACCCTGGGCTGACCCCTCCACGACGACGCCCGCAGAAGGAATCCTGAGGACCCCCCTGACGGCATATACGCTGGACGAAGATAACCAATGCCATAGGGCCCACTGCACCGGCAGCCCCCAGACCTTGAAGAAATCAACACCTGGTGCACCAACGATCAACAGGCAGCCCTCTTCCATGTCCAACCAGTGGTGTGCCGGAGATGGTCCCCAGACCTCACCTGCAGCGCCTGAGTGACCCCCGGGGTCCCCTCATAGAGTTTCATTGGAAACCCAGCGCCCTGTTTGCACCCTGCACCCGGCTGCCCCAGTGCCGCTGAGGGGGTCTGACTGGTGCCTACCTGGGGCCCCTCCAGTGTTCTCTTGAACCCTCCTGGTCTGCCCTCCGAGTCACGGGTACTTACCTGCTGATAGACCAAATTCTGTGTACCCCCTGTCTCCATATGAGCCCACGTTAAAATTGCTCAACTTTGACCTCTGCATCCGACCGGCCCCGTGTTGCTGGTGGTGGGTGTCTGGGGTTAACTTGAACCCCCAACGATGGACTACCTAAAACACAGAAACTGGAACCGTAAGTCGTGTACTTACCTCTAAAACTGTACTTTATTTTCTTCCCCCAGTCTGGATTAGTTACTGGTAACTTTCAGTTCTATGAATCCTTAGTTGTTACAGTCACTACACTACAGTCACCCATAGCATCTGTTACCATGCCTAGTGCATGATGTGCTTAATACTAACCAGTAACTTTGGTTGACTTTGTCTTCCTGCCTTTACCACCAGAGAGGTTTACTGGGTCTCTTAGCCTGGGCTTCATCATTGAATATGTTCTGGACCAAAGTGGCTTATACCCAACTTTTGGCATCTGACCAAGAGTGAAAAAAGTGATGGTTTGGTATTTCTCTCCTTTTTAGTCCAAAGTCTGGGAAATCTTAGGGAAGCTTGCCTCCATTGGCAGTACGACTGCACTTATAAAGAAGAGTCAGTGTATTCCCAGAAACACCTGCACATGTTCCAGCTGACTTAAAGATCTGCATGGAAATTTTCTAGAAAGACTGAGGTCACCCAGGAGCTACAAGATATCCACAATACATATGTTCAGGAGACACAGAAGCATAATTTGGGACATAGAGCTGCTATGTTGCTTGCTGTCACAAGAAATGGTGCATCTATACCATCTCTTTTTTATTGAGTTTTTAAGCATACAAAAGCATAGTATAAGCACAGTGCCATCAATTGCTGCATGCAGCAAGACATATCACTATTACCATATAATTGCAATGATGCCAGTTCTCCACTCTCCAGTCTCATGCCTACTGGACAGGCAAATCTTCACAGCATGCTAGTTTATATCAGTTGAGGACAGCAGATAAGCTGTAAGTGGGCTCCATATCTCCCTAAGGTGTTAGGCTAATGGCAGTTCCCATGCAAATAGTTCCAGCTCCACTTTGCAATATACCATCTCGGTGATCTACTGTTTGAGCATGGGTACAGATGTTTTTCCCCAGTTCATGGCCACTCTTCATTTTGCTAATAGTAATGCCCCTGCCACAAATTTACAATGGGATGGCTGCAAGGGTTTGACCAAGCCAAGCAGACACACCTGGGGAGTGCAGTCCACCAGTTCCATAGCCATAGTCGATAAGGCATGCAAAACCATTGCCAAGAATTGTCTGATGGGTGCGCACATCCTGGCTCGGTGCATGAAATCTTCTTCTAGTGCCCCACATCGTGTGCATGTTGCGTGACTCCTCAGCCCTCATCTGAACAATCTCACAGGAGTGTAATACATTTGCTGTAAATACGTAAAATGAATGATTTGCAGGTTGCAGTTTCGTGTGTGCATACCTGTTACTGTGGAACAGCAACCCCAATCCTCATTATTCATTGAGTGCCTGATTTGTGTCTCTGAGTCTATCACTCTGGGCTGCATTGTATATTTTAGTGATGAGGCTCTGTTGTGTGAGGCTAAGGAGTAAAACCTGCAGTGCATCAAGGTCAGGGGGCTTTGTGGGAAAGGAGGGATAGAACTTTCTCATAGCTACCGGTAGACAATAGTACGTGAAAGTAAAAATGGGGTCTAACTTACCCAGTTGTTAAATCTGCTAAAACAACAAGTTCCCTCGGGTATACATCTTTCGTAGTCTTCAACCCTGCTCTATCAAGCACTGCTAGTGCTCCAGCTTTATGCGTGACCGATTTGGCCGGTTGAAATTCAGGGGGAATGCAGGAGCATACAGAGGAGTTTTTTTGGCCCATTTCTCTAGTGCCTACCAAGCCCATGTGGTGCACTGAATAGTGTTAATCTCTGACAAAGAAACATCTGAGTGCCTATGTGGTAAAATAGCATTGAGTGGGAGGGCGTGGGCATCAGCTGTCTCTACTGCCAGATGTGGTGTATAAGCATGGGAGTGATACCAATGATATGCAAATTGCACCTGGGCACACAAGTAATATAAATGCAGGTCTTGTGTGCTAAATCTCCCTTGCGCATATGGGAGTGTCAGCACATCCCAGCTAATCCTAGGCTACTTCCCTGCCCATGCTAGTGTGATCATGTGTGACTTAACTGTTTTGAAAAAATGTTGTGGTAACTCTATGAATATAACAATAAAAATATAAAGAAATCTGGGGAGCACATTCATCTTCATGATCGCTACTCTGTCTGCCAGCGACAGGGGTAGTCTGAGCCATCTAACAACCTGTTCCTCCAATTTTGAGACCACTCTCCCATAATTGTCACGAATAATCAGCTCCAGATCTCTATATACCAGGTATACAGTAATTCATGTCCATTCAGGGACACTATACAAAAGTCAGTGGAGTCCTGAAATCAGTTTTGAAAATATCATTTATTTCCTCACCTGACCTTCTACAGTTCTACAGTACCAGTGACTTCATCAGGGTGGAGAACTCATTGTTTGGGAGGTAGGTTTCTGCATTATGTATTTTTTGTTGGTTGGGTACTAGGAATTCAGAATCTGAGTGTTCAGCCTGCTGAGTTGTCCATTGTGGCAGCAGAGTTAGCCATGTTCCAGATTGCAGCCCAGAGTAGCCAAATATGCCTAGATGTCTCCCTTGCTCAATATGGAATTACTTGTGGAAAAAAACTCAACAAAAAAAGTTGGAAGTCGAAGCCCTTATGAATATCACACATCTGAAGAGACCCAAGCCCCAAAGGTTACCACTGGATGTGGGGCCAACTTGCAGGAAGCTGGGTTCTGGTTGCAGCACCCCTTCCCGCCCCTCCCCCCACCCCCACACACACATACACTTTTTGCCTGTTTTGAGATGCAGCTTTGACTGAAGTGCACTAGGTTCCTGCTAACCAGATCCCCAGTGCCAGTGTTTCTTCCCCTAAACAAGACATATGGTCACTTGATCCCAAAGTGATCAGGCCCCTTTTGCACTGCTGTAAGTTCCTAGTAAGTGGTACCTCTGGTACCCTAGACCTATGTACTAAAGAGGGCCCCAGCAACAGCCTCATGCAGACTGCCATTGCAGGCTGCATGACATGGTGCTCCCAAAAGTAAAAACACAACATGGCACACAGCCTGTCTGCCATGCCCCCTAAACTCTGCTTATGATATTTGTAAGTCACCCCTACAGCAGGCCTTACAGTCCTAAAGAAAGGGTGCATTATATTACGTGTGAACATATCTGCTGGAGCAGATGTGTCCCTGCTATGTCTTTGTCTATTCTTAGACCTAATATGTGTGCAGGGAAGCCATTTTAAATATGTGTGCTGGGCACTGGCCGATACAAGTTCCCCAGCTACATGATGGCTTCACTGAAACTAGGGATGTTTGGTATCAAACATCTCAGATTAATAAACCCTTGCTGATTCCAGTGATAGATTTATTAATACATGAACCCAGAGAGTGCCTTAGAGGTACCTCCTGAAAACCTACTAACTGCTGGTGGGCTCACTAACTAAATCTAGCCAGTCTGCCACCAACAGGTGAGAATCTGACCCCCAAGGGAGACAACCTTTTTTCTCTGGAGGTCAGAAACAAAGCCTGCTCAGGCAGGGGCATTGCACACCCCTCCGCACAGTATGAACTGCATTCCAAGCAGGAGGATGTAGCTCTGGCCTTCCTCAGAGGAAGATGCTGACCCCCCCCGCACCAGGGCCCATTTGATACCTGGACAGATATGAAAATTAGCTATGCAGGAGGCGTTTTGCCTTTCCATGTTGGACACACCCCTAGTGTGAATAGCCTGAAATGCACACAATCTTTAGATATTCCACCATCTTGTGTGTGGTAGTATTAGGAATTTTGATACTTGGTGAATCCCACTCCCCAAAGGAAGTGGTCATCTAGGGGGTGTAGTGACCCCAAAGATAGGTAGTCCATTCGCTAATGTCCTTCACTCCCTTCAACGTCCCCTAAATTGAGTATTTAGGGGACACCCTGATAGCAGATCCTCACATCTTTGCTGGACACACAAAGAAGGAGTGGACAAAAAGCCTGCTGAACCCATTAACCAAGGAGCCAACCGTGCTAGCCTGCCTGCTGCACCAGACCCTCGAGGAGCAACTGACCTGTCCTGCCGCTGGAGCACCCAAGAAACTGGGAGAGCTGCCAGTGCTTCACAAATCACCAAGAAGAACTCCCTTGGAGCAGAGGAGCTGCTTCCCTGCATCTGCAGGCACCCAAAGAAAGAACTGTGAAGACCGGACCGCTAAAAACCCAACACCGGACAGCACCACCCAAGCCGCCTAGCCTGCGCTGAAGTGGAACATTGGTTCCAGCATGATTCCCAGGCACTCCAAACACAAAGCCCACAACCACACGTGACCTGAACACAAAGACCCGATGCCTCAGCACATCTCTGCATCCACCTGCCTGGACTGAGGAAAAGAGGACTAAGGTTGTCCCCACATCTCCCAGCCTTGTGAGACCTGAGCCCACTTGTTGGATTGGTCAGGGCAGACCCCAGTCCACGCCTGCAGCCTGGTTCTGTGGGCCCCACTCCAGCTGCTAGTAACTCAAGCACCAAACCCGATGCCAAAGACACCACTGCACCCAAGTACTGCAGTCTGAGAAGAAGTGGACCAACAGTGTCCCCATGTGCCTGAGGATCTCAAGGGTCGAGCCCCTCTGTAGGTTGCCCCGGACTAACCTCCCAGTCCCAGTTATCAGGGACTTTGTGACTGGACCATTTCCCATTGAAGTGACTGGGACACCCAAATCCGTAACATGCCTTTGCACCCGGATGCCTCAGAGCCTTCTAAGGTGACCTGTTGGTGTGGAGTTGGACCCTGTGACATACTCACCTTAAGTCCTGGAACACAGTCCTGTAAGTTGCTGTGAAGTGTTGAATGCAGTACATGTTTATCCCCCATAGGATAACATTATTGCACCCAAATATTGCACTGTCAGCTCTTAAAAACTGTAAAAATTCCTATCTCGCAAAGTACTCACCTCTATTCCAGTGATCGTGGTGTCAAATTTATATTAAATTACATGTTGGATTTCTTTATTGAATGTGTGTCTCACTTACTGTTTGAGTGTTTGTCTTAAATGTTTAGCACTTCCTTCTGATATGACTAACTACTCAACCAAACTACCACAAAAGAGAGCATTTGGGGTGTAATTTGTGCCTCTGTGATACCTTTGGGGTTTTCTTGGACTCTTTTCACAGAATACCTCCCTTTGGTCCACTTTATAAAGAGCCAGATTCCTACACAACTATATGAAAACATTTGCACGTTTTGCTTCCAAGATAGAAATGAATATTTGGTGTGGTATCTTGGCCCAAGGATATAGCAGCAACTTCTTTCTTTCTTTGCTTACCCTAATTTTAATTGCTTTACTTACCTTTTTTATTTTTTTTTAAAAAACACTGACTGAATATTTATATTGTATGGTGTTATTTGCAGTTATCATACAGTTCCTGAGTTTAGAAACTCCTCCACTTCCTAGAATAAGGTTTGACTTTTCGGCCTTTCATCACAGAGATATTCTAGTACCCAAAGAAAGTGTCTTGGTTGTCCTTTTGAAGTGCATCAGTACTGTCTCTGAGACACGTGGTAAACAAAAGTACCAAAAGAGGGTAATGACCAGTAACAACCGATGCCTTAGTACTTACAAGAAAATTCTTTGCCTAAATGTATTAAAAAATGAGTCCAAAATATTTATTTTTGTGTATTGCAGCATTTTATTGCACTTACTACCACTAAGTGGACAATGAAACTGCTTACACATGACAATACAATAATATTCTACTCAGGTTGGATGTATGGTTGAAGGCATGTTGTCTTTGGTTTGAGGCTGCGTGGTAAGTGTTTCTATTTCATGTGTGATGGACACAAAGGTAAGGTTATTATGTCACTGGACACAGCTCTTGGGAATTGTGCTGGATAAGGAGGTATGAGAGAGCTATAGGTGCCTACATTATAGTTTGTGGTATGCTGGTAGCTCCTACCGACTCTGTAGATCCCTTACTAGGTTTGAAACTTTTCTTTTCTTTTCTCAGCTGGATGTACTAAGCTGGTTGTGGCGTCCACTCTGAAATCTGATGGATCTTCTGGAAGTAACAATCACAGAGAAAGAGTGAAGGGAGTGGTAGACTGTTACAGTCCTCCCTTAAGTTAAGATATGAAGAAAGAGGTTTGCTAAAATGGACTGAGCTACATTCTTCCTCTTTTTCGTTTCATTTACATTATACGATGTTCGTGCTCAGAGTACGTGACTATTTAGGATCTCTAGAGTATATTATGTTAGAATCCTCCAATGTAGATCTGTCCTGTTTCAGCAAGCTTCTCCTGTTAGTACTGAGTGGTTAGTTAAGCAGAGAGGTATACCTTGTATCCATGACCTTGAAGTGCCAGCAAGGCTTGAATGGTACTTTAATTTGCTACACATGTGTCCTGTTAATGATGAGGGATCAAGTAGCAAACTAGTACAATCTATCATATGGTGATACAGATTATATCAGATTGAGACAGACAGAAAATATTGACAGAATCACTATGGCTACAGTCCTCTATCTTGAGGCAAGACGTGGGAGGTAGGACAGACATTGTTCACTGTCGCATTGGAGAGGAACTATGATTTGTGTCCTCCATCTAATCAGTCAGTAAGCAGATCTTCTGGTGCCAAGTGTTAGTGGGTACATCTAATATTGGGTGGAGGGACATATTTTACAGATGGGATGGCCTTAGCCATTAAATCCTATCCATTTATCAAGATCATTGTGTGACTATGCAAGTTGGGTGGATACCTCAAGGTTGTGTGGGGCACATATCTTTGTCGTCTTGGTGTGGTCTGCAGATTGGGGACTGCTCCATAACACAGGGCTGTACTTATAGTGATAGGTGGGGTTATTGTTCCAGGTTCTATTCCAGGGTCATTCGTTGATGTAATTATTTTCGGAACAATCATGTTTTCAACTCTTGTCTGAAAGTTATTTGGCCTTGAATCCTTAGAATCTTAGCTGGGAAGGAGTCCAAGAGACAGGACACGTACCGAGAAGACAGAGCCTCCTATGGATGATTTATTTTTATGATAAAGCATTCTTAATCAAAGACACACCATCCACCACTGGTATAGAAACACATATTGTGTCAAGACTGATATTAGTATCAGGTCATAATGCATCTTAACACATGCATGTTTTTCTTCTGAGATTGACCCAGGGAAGTTAAAAAAAAGGAAAGAGGTATATTTAATGTATTAAAAAACCAACATATGTCTCTTTTCACAGAGATCTGAGGTGAGACTGGTGTTTCAGGGTCTTGCTATACTAAAATAATATCCGTCGATTGCACAACAGTCAGCTTACTTTGTTCTATCAACATATATATCGCATTTTTTCTTTTTTCCGTGTCCCATTTCTGGGGACTATTTAACCGACTGATACGTCTAATAGGCGCAATGCTTGAATCATTCATCGTAATGGCAGCCTTCGGAGAAGCGTGCTTGTAAACACAACTAGCCTTCAAAGGATCCCCTGCCGTACACCGCAGAGGTTGTTTAAAGACCCTTCTATATAATTTAACCTAAATTGTTTACATCAGAGATGTATCAGCTCAAAGCAATACCTCTTCCCTGTAAAGCACGGCCGACGATACTTTAACTTCAAAAACCTCTGATTACAAGGAAGAAGTTAGCTGCAAATTGCCTTGTAAATCTCCCCAGTTGTATCAGATATTGTCGCGGCTCTTAGGCTGTCCACCATAAAAGAGTCACCCACGTTAAACTGCTGGAATGTGACATACAAAAACTAAAACTTTTTGATGCCTTGATATTGTCTCCATTGAGAGGGATGTGCATGCGAAGGTCAATGCAGTGATTCAGTAAATCGATGGAAGTCGCTCATCGGACCCCGTTACACTTTGGAGTAGATTAGTGCAGACCAGACTCTCGAGCTCCGACCTCAGCACATTTTTGACTGGCGCTTTTTCGCCTTTGTGCTCAGTTAAGGCAGTGCTTAGTGAAAACAACTTTCACCACAGTATTATGAAAGTGTGTTTGTGGAGGTAGTGTGAAAAGAATGTGCATATCTGTTTTGTGGCATTTAGTTCTGGTGGGGATGTGTTCTGTTGTTTTTTGAACTGCTATATTTTTTCTCCGTTATTGCAAAGTGATACTGTGTTGTAATGTGGTTGTAGAGTTGTCTTCTGTTTGGTTGTATCCTTTTATGTTTTGGTTGTATTCTTATGTTGTCCTGTTTGTTATTGTGATATGGTGTTTACAATCTGTATGTCTACAACTATTGATACATTTCTAGTAAATAACAGCACATGTATGTAAAGTTCTTGTGGCAATAAACATTTTCCTCTGTCTAAGGTGTTCAGATAGCGCTGCTTCAGTGTTTCAACTATGTAGGGCACATAGCTGAAAACAATGGCAGAGACCAAGGGCTAGATTTATCAAGGGATTGTGCTGCCCTTGCGTAATGCAGGGTGTCACAAAGCCACACAATCCTTAGGTCAGATTAACCAGGCAACGTAAGGCCACCTTGCGTGGGCCTACATTGCTTGGTAAATCTAGAGTGATGCATGACAGCGCAAGTCACTGCCTTGCATTACTCTGCCCTGGGAAGGTGCTCTATGGGTGAAGCATGGGTGTTCCCATACATTCACCCATGGATTTTGGTGTATTCCTGATTTACCAACAATAGTAAACCTGCGAACACATCAAAATGCTATGCCTTCCCATGGGAGGACAATGGGGAGAAATATATTTATTCTCCAGCACACTTAGAAGAAAATAACTCAGAGCACTGCTTCTGTGCAGGAAGGTGTTCCTTCTTACACAAAACAATCCTGCCTCCAAAACAGGCATCTTTGTACCATGGCACAAGGGTGCCTACGTTGGCGCTAGGCAGCAGCTTGTGCACCAGCACAAGCAGAGAACTGGACTCTGCCATATATTGGTAAATATGGTCCATTCCTGCCCTCTCCCTTTCATGCAGTGCAGCACAGCGCAGCAAGTTCTCTTGCTGTGTTTCGTTGCTTGAAACCTTGATAAATCTGGCCCTGTCCTCAGTTGTTACCTGCATTGCTCACTTCATGTGATATGGTTGTTGGTGTTTATCCTGTCTCTGGGAGCCTCTTATACCGACCTGGGATCCCTCTCATGTGCGAAAAGAGGAAATGTACAGCTTAAAAGACACCCTCACCGACAAGACGAGAAAGGCCTATTAAAATCTGAAAATGTTATATGGATGCTTTCAGAGATTGGAGTCAGTGGGAGATCTTTTGTATGCAGCAGGCAACTTCTTATGATGTCTGATCTGTAGACAAACTGTGAGAATTAGGAGGTGTTAGGGGGGATTATGTGAAGACTGCAATCAATTAAGTTTGTAATATGAAGTGCAAAAATCAGAATAAGAATATCGTTAAATTTAAGTATAAATAAATATATGAAATAAGCTGAGCCAAGGGCAAAGTGATCGGCTGACCAATAAAAGTCGTGACTTATGGGGAAATATAGCAGTCGAACTTCACGATGATGATAATGACTTGTTCTCTACACAAGTGCTCTTTATTGCATGGCTGCTGTTTCAAAGTATTGTAAAGCCACATTTGTTAATATTACACAATTTAATGGAAGTCAGTTTTCCAACCTTGGAAGTATAGAATGATCCTCTGGTCTTTCAAGGATTTGAACTTGAGACTTGCAAATTGTATCCCAGCATTTATCTCATTGGGTCAGCATGCAGTCAAGATAGAACGCGATGTTCTTGATGCTCTGCTGACCAACAAAATACACGAAGGCCCGATTACAAGTGTCTGAGTAATTCTGATGGCAGCAGAAAAAGGAGTTTTAATCAATATTGAAATTACAAGATGTGTGTTTATGAAGAGCTTCTCTTTGTTTTTCTGAATGTTTTCGAGGAAACATCCCAGAACAGATAAAAATATGCAGAATCACAGCAGAATCTCTGATTCCCATTGTTTTTCCACATTGTGAAATTGACTAATTTTAATTCCTTGGGAATTTGGCCACTACAAAATACAGATCCATGTGGTATCAGTATCTCTATGAGGGAAAATTCTAACACAGTTTTCCATTCACACTCGTAATTTGGCTCTAGAATCATAGTGGTGATGAAGAAGAATTATGGCCCACATTATGACTACGGCTGTAAATTCCGCTCACCGCAATGCTGACGGCCGCCAACTTACCGCAGTGGCTGCGGCGGATATTCGTTCACCATATTATGACACACACACACACCAATCAGACAGAATACAGCTGTTAGAAATGGGGTTTTTGGTTGGCAGTCAGGTTACCCCCTGTCCAAGCAAAAGCCCTCACTCTAGTCAGGGTAAGTCACACACAATCCAAGATTATCCTGTGCCCACCCTCTGGTAGCTTGGCACGAGCAGTCAGGCTTAACTTAGAAGGCAATGTGTAAAGTATTTGTGCAATAAATCATACAATACCACCATATAGCACCACAAAAATACACCACACAGTGTTTAGAAAAATATATAATATTTATCAGGATAATTGTAGGTCAAAAAGTATAAAGTTGTAATGAAAAATTGTAGAAATCTCACAGAAAAGAGATATGAAGGGGTCATTTTGACCTTGGCGGACGGCGGAGGCCATCCGCCAAGGTACCGCCGCTGAATGACCGCACCGCGGTCAAAAGACCGCGGCGGCCATTCAGACATTTCCTCTGGGCCGGCGGGCGCTCTCCAAAAGAGCGCCCGCCGGCCCAGAGGAAATGCCCCTGCAACGAGGACGCCGGCTCAGAATTGAGCCGGCGTAGTTGCAGGGGTGCGACGGGTGCAGTTGCACCCGTCGCGTATTTCAGTGTCTGCTTAGCAGACACTGATATACTTTGCGGGGCCCTCTTACGGGGGCCCCTGCAGTGCCCATGCCATGGGCATGGGCACTGCAGGGGCCCCCAGGGGCCCCGCAGCACCCCCTACCGCCATCCTGTTCCTGGCGGGAGACCCACCAGGAACAGGATGGCGGTAGGGGGTGTCAGAATCCCCATGGCTGCGGAGCGCGCTCCGCAGCCATGGAGGATTCACAAGGGCAGTGGTAAACCGGCGGGAGACCGCCGGTTTACCCTTTCTGGCCGCGGCTGAACCGCTGCGGTCAGAATGCCCTCGGGAGCACCGCCAGCCTGTTGGCGGTGCTCCCGTGGTCGGTGACCCTGGCGGTCACCGGCCGCCAGGGTCAGAATGACCCCCGAAGTGTCTTAAAGTCTTTAGAATATAAACACAGTCTCTTTCAAGCACAAGTACCTGGTTTAGCATGGAAAAATATCCTCAGAGGGCCACAAAGGAAGATGTGCGTGGAAAAAGGGTGTGTGCGTCGATTTCTCTCCAGCACACACGGACTCGCGTCGTTATTTTACACGCGGGGAAGTCGTGCGTCGTTTTCCGGTGCGCGGACAGTCTCTTTCTGTGGATCGCGGGGATTACCAGATGTCCCGGGTCTGTGCGTGGATTTTCCTGCTTGTTCTCTGGCTGCGCGTCAGTCTGCGGGGCTGCGCGTCGAAATTACGATCTCACGGCAGGCGTCGCGTCGATTTCTCCTCTAGACGTCGGTCTGCGGGGCTGTGCGTTGAAATTACGATCTCACGGCAGGGGTCGCGTCGATTTCTCCTCTAGAGGTCGGGCGGCGTTATCCTTGCGAAGCCGTGCGTCGGATTTTTGATCGTCCCAGAGCGTCGCGTCGGTCAGCGTCGGAGTGCGGCGTTTTTCTCGCCGCAAAACAAGCTGTGCGTCGAAATTTTCGCCGCACGGAGCGTCCAAGTAAAAGAGAGAAGTCTTTTTGGTCCTGAGACTTCAAGGAACAGGAGGCAAGCTCTATCCAAGCCCTTGGAGAGCACTTTCACAGCCAGACAAGAGTTCAGCAAGGCAGCAGGGCAACAGCAAGGCAGCAGTCCTTTGTAGAAAGCAGACAGGTGAGTCCTTTGAGCAGCCAGGCAGTTCTTCTTGGCAGGATGTAGTTTCTGGTTCAGGTTTATTCCACAGCAAGTGTCTGATGAGGTAGGGCAGAGGCCCTGTTTTATACCCAAATGTGCCTTTGAAGTGGAGGAGACTTCAAAGAGTGGCTAAGAAGTGCACCAGGTCCCCTTTCAGTTCAATCCTGTCTGCCAGGGTCCCAGTAGGGGGTGTGGCAGTCCTTTGTGTGAGAGCAGGCCCTCCACCCTCCCAGCCCAGGAAGACCCATTCAAAATGCAGATGTATGCAAGTGAGGCTGAGTACCCTGTGTTTGGGGTGTGTCTGAGTGAATGCACAAGAAGCTGTCAACCAAGCCCAGCCAGACGTGGATTGTAAGGCACAGAAGGATTTAAGTGCAAAGAAATGCTCACTTTCTAAAAGTGGCATTTCTAGAATAGTAATATTAAATCCGACTTCACCAGTCAGTAGGACTTTGTATTACCATTCTGGCCATACTAAATATGACCTTCCTGCTCCTTTCAGATCAGCAGCTGCCACTTCAACAGTGTAAGAGGGCAGCCCCAATGTTAGCCTATGAAGGGAGCAGGCCTCACAGTAGTGTGAAAACGAATTTAGGAGTTTTACACTACCAGGACATATAACTACACAGGTACATGTCCTGCCTTTTACCTACACAGCACCCTGCCCTAGGGGTTACCTAGGGCACACATTAAGGGTGACTTATATGTAGAAAAAGGGGAGTTCTAGGCTTGGCAAGAACTTTTAAATGCCAAGTCGATGTGGCAGTGAAACTGCACACACAGGCCTTGCAATGGCAAGCCTGAGACAAGGAGAAGGGGCTACTTAAGTGGGTGGCACAACCAGTGCTGCTGGCCCACTAGTAGCATTTAATTTACCAGCCCTATGCACATAGAGTGCACCTTACTAGGGACTTATAAGTAAATTAATAGTCCAATCAGGTATGATTCCAGGTTACCATGTTATAGGGGAGAGAGCATATGCACTTTAGCCCTGGTTAGCAGAGGTAAAGTGCGCAGAGTCTATAAACCAGCAAAAACAGTGTCCAAAAAGCGGAGGGAGGCAGGCAAAAAGTTAGGGGTGACTACCCTAAGGCTGTCAGGTCTAACATGTGTCCCCCCCAGCTGAAAGTGGGGAGAGCTACCCGACCTCCTGGGAGCTCTCATCGCTAAGGCGGAAGTACCTGGAGAGACCATCAGCATTGGCATGGTCAACCCCTGGGTGATGTTCCACCGTAAAGTCCATCCCCTGTAGGGAAATGGACCACCTCAAGAGTTTTGGATTCTCACCCCTCATCTGCATGAGCCATCTGAGGGGCCTGTGGTCTGTCTAAACCTGGAAGTGAGTCCCAAACAGGTAGGGTCTTAGCTTCTTCAGTGCCCAGACCACAGCAAAAGCTTCTCTCTCAATAGCACTCCACCTCTGTTCCCGTGGTAATAGCCTTCTGCTAATAAAGACTACCGGTTGATCTCTGCCCTCCTCATTCAGCTGTGCTAGGACTGCCCCTATGCCATGCTCTGAAGCGTCTGTCTACACGATAAATTCCTGGGAGTAGTCAGGGGCCATGAGTACGGGGGCCGTGCACATGGCTTCCTTCAGGGCGTCAAAGGCTTTCTGACAAGCCTCTGTCCAATTCACCAACCTAGGTTGTTTCTTGGAAGTGAGTTCTGTCAAGGGTGTTACAATGGTACCATAGCCCTTGACAAATCTGCGGTAGTATCCTGTGAGGTCTAGAAAGACTCTCACCTCAGTCTGCATTCGCGGTGGTTGCCAGGCCTTGATAGTTTCAATCTTGGCCTGGAGTGGCTGCACCTTGCCACCACCCACTAGGTGTCCCAAGTACACCACGGAACCCTGCCCAATCTGGCACTTACTGGCCTTGATGGTCAGGCCTGCCTGTTGCAGGGCCTGAAGCACCTCCTTGAGGTGAAGCAGGTGTTCCTCCCAGCTGGAACTGTAGACAGCTATGTCATCCAGGTAGGTTGCACAGAAGGCATCCTTGCCAGCTAGGACCCCGTTAACCAACCGTTGGAAGGTAGCGGGGGCATTTTTCAACCCAAATGGCATAACCCGGAACTGGTAATGGCCATCAGGGGTTGAGAATGCGGATCTTTCCTTGGCCCCCTCAGTCAGGGCGATCTGCCAGTACCCTGAAGTAAGATCAAACGTACTCAGGAACTTGGCAGCGCCTAGCCTGTCCACGAGCTCATCAGCTCGGGGGATGGGGTGAGCATCAGTCCGTGTGACTGAGTTGAGACCCCGGTAGTCCACACAGAACCGGAGTTCGGGCTTCGCACCTGGGGCAGTAGCCTTAGGGACCAACACCACTGGGCTGGCCCAGGGACTACTGGATTTCTCGATAACCCCTAGAGTCAACATCTTGGAGACCTCCTCCTTGATGCTGGCCTTCACCTTATCCGACAACCTGTAAATTTTGTTCTTCACAGGGAGACTGTCACCAGTGTCAATATCATGAACACAGAGGTGGGTCAGTCCAGGAGTAAGGGAGAACAGGGGGGAGAACTGCTCCAACAGCTCATAGCAGTCTCCTTTCTGGTTTAGAGTCAGGGAGTCAGACAGAATGACCCCGCTTACTGACCCATCACCTTCTTGGGCAGAGAGGAGGTTGGGGAGAGGTTCACTCTCCTCTTCCGTTCCTTCATCTGTGACCAGAAGCATGTTGATCTCCGACCTCTCAAAATGAGCTTTTAGTCGGTTCACATGGAGCACCCTTAGGGGATTCCTAGGGGTTTGGAGGTCCACTAGGTAAGTGGCCTCCCCTTTCCGCTCCTTTATTTCAAAGGGGCCAGACCAGCGGTCCTGGAGAGCTCTGGGCTCTACTGGCTCCATTACCCACACTTTGTCTCCAGGTTGAAACTCTACCAGGGTGGCCTTCTGGTCATACCAGTGTTTCATTACCTCTTGACTGGCCTCAAGGTTACTTTGGGCCTCTTTCCAGAAGCGGGTCATCTGGTTGCGGAGGGCCAACATATAGCTGACCACATCCTGAGGGGGTGTCCTTGGAGCTTTCTCCAATCCCTCCTGGACAATGCTTAAGGGTCCCCTGACAGGGTACCCGTAGAGAAGCTCAAAGGGACTGAACCCTACCCCCTTCTGGAGGACCTCTCTGTAAGCAAAGAGAAGGCATGGTAAGAGGACGTCCCACTTACGCCTCATGGTCTCAGGGAGGCCACCAATCATGCCCTTCAGGGTCTTGTTGAATCTCTCCACAAGACCATTAGACTGGGGGTGATAGGGGGTGGTGAACTTGTAAGTTACACCACACGCATCCCACAGAGACTTCATGTATGCAGACATGAAGTTAGTGCCTCTGTCAGACACTATTTCCTTGGGGAATCCCACACGGGTAAATATCCCTATCAGGGTTCTGGCCACCACCAGTGCAGTAACGATCCTCAGAGGGATTGCCTCTGGGTAACGGGTGGCATGGTCCACCAAAACCAGGATGAACCTGTTGCCTAAGGCAGTTTTGGGGTCCAAGGGTCCAACAATGTCGATGCCCACCCTTTCAAAGGGGGTGCCAACGACAGGAAGTGGAATCAGGGGGGTTTTTACCCTTTTGCCTGCTTTACCACTGGCCTGGCAGGTAGGACAAGATCTGCAGAACTTATCTGAGTGTGTCCTCATTTTGGGCCAATAAAAGTGGGTGACAAGCCTGTTAAAGGTCTTGTCCTGCCCCAAATGTCCTGCCAGGGGAATGTCGTGAGCCAGACCCAGTAGGAAGGTTCTGTAACATTGGGGGACCACCAGCATACGTGCTGCCCCAAAGGCCGGAACCTTAGGCTCACTGTAGAGGAGATCATTCTCCCAATATAGGTGGTGAGCGCCAGAGGCGTTGCCTGCTGCCTGGTTTGAGGCTTGTTTCCTCAAACCTTCCAGAGTGGGACATTCTTTCTGCGCTTTGCAGAATTCCTCCCTGGTGGGTCCACCCTCCACTTGCCAGCCAGCAAGCTCAGGTAAGTCACCTAGGGCGGCAATGTCTTCCCCAGTTGGCTCGGGAGCCTCCTCCTCAGGAGCCCCGTCAGCCACTGTGGGAACTTCTGGGGCCGGTTTCCCGTGCCCCTGGTCCCTCCTCCTGGCAGCTCTCTGGGCCATCGTTCCAGGCTCCAGATGCCCTTGACTTCCCTCTCGGTCAGCCATGGACCGTGTGGTCATGCAGACCCACTCAGGTAACCCTAACATCTCCAGGTGAGACCTGAGCTCCACTTCTTTCCAAGCAGTGTGCTCAAGATCATTGCCTAACAGACAATCTACAGGCATGGCAGGACTCACAGCTACTTTCAGAGTACCAGAGACCCCCCCACACTCAAAGGGAACCAGAGCCACCGGTAGGTGACTCTCGCGATTGTCAGCTACTCTGACCTGGTGGAATGTATTAGGTACTATCTGCTCTGTTGACACCAGCTGACTCTTGATAGTAGTCATACTGGCTCCTGTGTCACGCAGAGCCTCCACCTTCTGCCCATCAATGGTGACCCACTGCCGGTACTTGGAAGTATTTTTGGGCATGTGGGCCTTGGGCACCATTTCTCCTTCTCCCAGGGACACTAGGGAAATCTCTACCTGCTCCCCAAAGCTACTTGGGTCCATCTCCCCCCGAGCGCTACACTAGTCAACCCAGGTGCCTGTCCGGTAGTGGACGGTGCCCTCTTAGGGCACTGTGGATCGCCTTTGTAGTGACCATACTGGTAACACTCCATGCATTTGGGGCTAGATTTCCCTGACTTGTCATATGTCCCTGGCTTTTTCCCAAATTTGGAAAAGGAAGGGTTGCCACCCCCTCCCTGGGAATTCTTTTGGGGGCCTTTGGAAAGTTCCTTATCCGCAAGTTTATCTCCCCCCTCTTTCTTCTGTTGGGAACCCTGACCACCTTTGTGGGAGTCCCCCCCAGGTACCTTCTTGGACACTCTGGTGCTAACCCAGAGGTCCGCCTCCTCAGCAAGCTTCCTGGGATCAGTCAGCTTACTATCCACTAGGTGCTGGCGCAACTCTCTATAAGTAGTATTAAGCATATGCTCTCTCAGAATCAAGTCATATAAACCTTTATAATATGCTACTTTGTTGCCCCGCACCCATCCATTCAGTGCCTTACTGGAGAAATCAAAGAAATCTACCCATGTTTGTGTGGTTTGTTTGGTGCTGTCCCTGAACCTCTGACGGTATCCCTCAGGGGTCAGCCCAAAGTTGGCAAGTAAAGTGGCTTTCTGAAGTGGGTATGTGTTTTGATCAGGTTGATCCAATGTGAGAAGTGTGTCCCTCCCCAATGGCGGCACATAACCCCACATAGCTACCCCCCATTGCCCTTCAGGAACCTCATGAGCCCTTAGTGCAACTTCATAAGCAGCTAACCATTTATCTATGTCATTTCCCACCACAAAACTGGGCACCACATTTTTGGGTATACGAACCTTCTTTTCTCCAGCAGGTCCTGTCTGTATGCTGCCACCATTATTGCTGGATTCAGACTGCCTCGCCTTGATCTCCAGCTCCTTGAGACTCAGTTCATGAGCCAACAATAGTTTCTTTTCAGCCAAAGCTCTTTCAGCTTCCACTTGTTTGGCTGCTCTTTCAACTTCCGCTTGTTTGGCTGCCCTTTCAGCTTCTGCTTGAATCTGTTTGGCTGTTCTTTCAGCTTCACTTTGTTTGGCTTCTCTCTCTGCCCTCCTCTCCTCCTGTTGAGCCTCAATTTTCAGTTTTGCCATTTGCAATTGGAACTCCCTTTCCTCTCTCCTTTCCTCTGCAGTCAGGCTTTGCATAGAGACACTGCTCCCTGGTCTGGAAGGGGGCACAATTGCAGTGGTAACACCATCCACAGATAGTGAAAATTCCTCTGAGGGGCCATGTTCTGGCTCCTCTTCCTCATCATCCTCTAAATGGGCTTCTGCCCAGGCCCTCAGCGCCACTTGAAAGTCCTCCTTTCGGGAGGCCCCTTGGGTGGGTACCCTCAATGCCCTGCAGAATCCTCTTAGTTGTTTGACCGTATATGCATCCAACTGGACTAGGTCAAATTCCCCTGTCTGAGACCCAGTCAGAGACATGTTGAGTGAGGATTTAGTTTTTGAAAATTGTCAGGAAAAAAATCGGGTTTTCAAAAAGAGATAAAAACCAAGTTGACCTTCAACTGTGGGTAGGTAGTGAAATACTTAGCTACTGTATGTCACTGCACAAATACAAGTCCTATCCTCACCGCTGATCACCAATGTTAGAAATGGGGTTTTTGGTTGGCAGTCAGGTTACCCCCTGTCCAAGCAAAAGCCCTCACTCTAGTCAGGGTAAGTCACACACAATCCAAGATAATCCTGTGCCCACCCTCTGGTAGCTTGGCACGAGCAGTCAGGCTTAACTTAGAAGGCAATGTGTAAAGTATTTGTGCAATAAATCATACAATACCACCATATAGCACCACAAAAATACACCACACAGTGTTTAGAAAAATATATAATATTTATCAGGATAATTGTAGGTCAAAAAGTATAAAGTTGCAATGAAAAATTGTAGAAATCTCACAGAAAAGTGATATGAAGTGTCTTAAAGTCTTTAGAATATAAACAAAGTCTCTTTCAAGCACAAGTACCTGGTTTAGCGTGGAAAAATCTCCTCAGAGGGCCACAAAGGAAGAGGTGCGTGGAAAAAGGGTGTGTGCGTCGATTTCTCCCCAGCACACACGGACTTGCGTCGTTATTTTACACGCGGGGAAGTCGTGCGTCGTTTTCCGGCGCGCGGACAGTCTCTTTCTGTGGATCGCGGGGATTACCAGATGTCCCGGGTCTGTGCGTGGATTTTCCTGCTTGTTCTCCGGCTGCACGTTGGTCTGCGGGGCTGCGCGTCGAAATTACGATCTCACGGCAGGCGTCGCGTCGATTTCTCCTCTAGACGTCGGTCTGCGGGGCTGCGCGTTGAAATTACGATCTCACGGCAGGCGTCGCGTCGATTTCTCCTCTAGAGGTCGGGCGGCGTTATCCTTGCGAAGCCGTGCGTCGGATTTTCGATCGTCCCCAGAGCGTCGCGTCGGTCAGCGTCGGAGTGCGGCGTTTTTCTCGCCGCGAAACAAGCTGTGCGTCGAAATTTTCGGCGCACGGAGCGTCCAAGTAAAAGAGAGAAGTCTTTTTGGTCCTGAGACTTCAAGGAACAGGAGGCAAGCTCTATCCAAGCCCTTGGAGAGCACTTTCACAGCCAGACAAGAGTTCAGCAAGGCAGCAGGGCAACAGCAAGGCAGCAGTCCTTTGTAGAAAGCAGACAGGTGAGTCCTTTGAGCAGCCAGGCAGTTCTTCTTGGCAGGATGTAGTTTCTGGTTCAGGTTTCTTCTCCAGCAAGTGTCTGATGAGGTAGAGCAGAGGCCCTGTTTTATACCCAAATGTGCCTTTGAAGTGGGGGAGACTTCAAAGAGTGGCTAAGAAGTGCACCAGGTCCCCTTTCAGTTCAATCCTGTCTGCCAGGGTCCCAGTAGGGGGTGTGGCAGTCCTTTGTGTGAGAGCAGGCCCTCCACCCTCCCAGCCCAGGAAGACCCATTCAAAATGCAGATGTATGCAAGTGAGGCTGAGTACCCTGTGTTTGGGGTGTGTCTGAGTGAATGCACAAGAAGCTGTCAACCAAGCCCAGCCAGACGTGGATTGTAAGGCACAGAAGGATTTAAGTGCAAAGAAATGCTCACTTTCTAAAAGTGGCATTTCTAGAATAGTAATATTAAATCCGACTTCACCAGTCAGTAGGACTTTGTATTACCATTCTGGCTATACTAAATATGACCTTCCTGCTCCTTTCAGATCAGCAGCTGCCACTTCAACAGTGTATGAGGGCAGCCCCAATGTTAGCCTATGAAGGGAGCAGGCCTCACAGTAGTGTGAAAACGAATTTAGGAGTTTTACACTACCAGGACATATAACTACACAGGTACATGTCCTGCCTTTTACCTACACAGCACCCTGCCCTAGGGGTTACCTAGGGCACACATTAAGGGTGACTTATATGTAGAAAAAGGGGAGTTCTAGGCTTGGCAAGAACTTTTAAATGCCAAGTCGATGTGGCAGTGAAACTGCACACACAGGCCTTGCAATGGCAAGCCTGAGACAAGGAGAAGGGGCTACTTAAGTGGGTGGCACAACCAGTGCTGCTGGCCCACTAGTAGCATTTAATTTACCAGCCCTATGCACATAGAGTGCACCTTACTAGGGACTTATAAGTAAATTAATAGTCCAATCAGGTATGATTCCAGGTTACCATGTTTTAGGGGAGAGAGCATATGCACTTTAGCCCTGGTTAGCAGAGGTAAAGTGCGCAGAGTCTATAAACCAGCAAAAACAGTGTCCAAAAAGCGGAGGGAGGCAGGCAAAAAGTTAGCGGTGACTACCCTAAGGCTGTCAGGTCTAACAACAGCCAAATCCACAAATCCACCAGACCAAAGGTCAGTGATAAACTGGCGGTATCAAAAACCACACCGTTATGCCAACAGAACAACACCCATCACATTATGACCCACAAATCACCACGGGGGACATTCAACGGCTGTAAAACATTGGCGGAACATACCGCCCTGCTCACAATGGACACCCACATACAAAACAACACTACATTAGACAATTCAAACAGCACACACCTGACACCCATACACACACCACACCCACACCACTCTAAAACACACACCCACATTACCCAAAACCCCTTACGAATACAAATCATTGGCACAAGACTGACACCAAGACCACTGCAACAACTATACACACACACCACATACACCCATACATCCCTCACGCACCCCACTTCACACACACCAACACATTACCCAACACACCCTCACCAACACACATCACATAACACCCATTGCACCACAAAGGCATCCCCGTTTCACTGAGGAGGAGTTAAGGGTCATATGTCATCCATATGAAGCATAATACATCATTTACATCCCCACAGGTACCCCAGCCAATTTCACTGTAGAAGAGGTGCCAGCACTATCCAATCCCCTACCAGAAGAGGCCCACAGTGATGACAGTAACTTTGGTCTTCAGGATCTGGACGATCTACCTTGCCCATCAGGGACCACTGGACAGCCGGTTACCCAAGCCCAGTCACAGACCACCACAGAGCCTCCCCCATCAGGAAACAGCACTACAGCACCCACTCTGCGTACCCAAACCTCTGTCCCCAGGACACGTCAATCAGCAGTGTACCCACCTCTACAGGGATCAAAGGCTACCGCTCGCCCCCAGGACAATCACGCACCTTTGGTCAGTGGCAGTGGGCACACAGTTCAGGGGACAGAGGCACAGGCCAACAGGGAAACTGGGAGGATTGCTGTGCATCAGGGGGAGGACAGGAGCAGGGAACCGACTCTCCAGGAGGCGCTCTCTGAGATCCTGGGAGCCAATCAACATTCCCAGGACACGATGGGCTAGATCCTAGACAACGTGCAGGAGAACAGGTGGCTGGAGGAGGGACAGTATCAGGGGATCAGGGAGGACTTCCAGGCCATCAACAACACACTATTCCATAGCAGGGGTGCTGGCAGACATGTCCAACATTATGAGGGAGGCAGTGTCACACCAGCGGGCCCATGCTACTAGCCAGTCATCTGAACAGCCTTCCACTTCTGCTGCCGCTAGTGGCCAGGAGGCCCCACCACAGGACCCACAGGCCACCAGCATCCCTCCCCCTGCAGAAGGTGAATCACCCCGCAAATGTTCCATGCCATCCAGACAGAAGGCAGAGACACTTGCCAAGACCCCCGCCAGGAAATGAGACTCTCCTGATTGTCTCCCTTGTGTCCTACTCAGTCACCCTGTCCACCTCGAACTGCCAGTGCTCCCCTTCCTATGTCCGCTTGGACAATGCACCTGTGCTACGAACAGACTGGAACAATACCCTAGACTTTCCTCCATCATCACCCCATCCCATTGCACTTTCCCCTCTATATGTTAGTACTACAATAAACACCCTTTGATATAAATTGATTTTGAGTATGGAATGTATTGATTGAAACAGGTACAACCACTGCAAATGAACTGTACATAGAATGAGCATAGAATCAATGATCTGTAGCTGGCTGTTGTGATCACACAAGGGGTATTTGTCAAATCACCAACATCTGCAAAATGAATATCCAGAGGTAACACTAAGTGGGCATGGAAGTGGTAAATACCAGCATGCCAATGCCACACATAATACAACCAAAGTCATTAAAATATCATGTTGCACTGTCTCACCTGTGTGTCATTGGAAGTACTGACGGATCACTGATGTTCTGTTGTCCACATGCTCATCCTCTGCCTCCTCATCCTTGTGTCCACAGGGACCATTGCTGCCACAGGGGCATCTCCAGTCTCCTCCTCCTGCAGAAAAGGTACATGGCGTCTGAGGGCCAGGTTGTGCAACATGCAGCATGCCACTACTATCTGGCAGACCTTCTTGGGTGAGTAGCACAGGGATCCACCTGTCAGATGAAGGCACCAGAACCTGGCTTTCAGGAGGCCAAAGGTCCTTTCAATGATCCTTCTGGTTCGCCCATATGCCTCATTATAACGTTCTTCTGCCCTTGTCCTGGCATTCCTCACAGGGGTCAGCAGCCATGATACGTTTGGGTAACCAGAGTCACCTGCAAATATTGAGGGACAACATTTAGCCACACACTATCCTATATGGCCAACACCATAGGCAAACACCAACATATACTGGGTGGGAACCAGGGCTCACCTATTAGCCACACCCTGTGCCTCTGTAGTTGGGACATCACATTTGGGATGCTACTAATCCTCATGACAAATGCATCATGCACCGACCCGGGATTCTTAGCATTGACGTGGGAGATGTACTGGTCCGCCAAGCACACCATCTGCACATTCATGGAGTGGAAACTCTTACGATTCCTGAACACCTGTTCATTCTGGCGGGGGGGACAAATGTAATATTTATACCGTCAATCGCCCCAATTGCATAAAACCCAACTTTCACACTGGCCAAATCCTCAACCTGGGGAAATGCAATGTAGCTGCACATGTGTTTTATCAGGGCAGAAAACACTCTTGTCAGTACTATTGAGAAAATTGACTGTGACATTCCTGCTGCCAAGCCCACTGTCACTTGGAAAGAAAATGGAGAACTGATGGCATTTGCACAAAAGGGGGTATTCCAGTGGGCTGACGGATAGCAGATATCAGGTCAGGCTCCAATTGGGCACACAGCTGTGTGATTGTGACCCTGTCCAGTCTATAGGTGAGGATAATGTACTTGTCCTCCAGTGTAGCCAAGTCCACAGGGGTTCTGTACATGGGGGTATGTCTCCATCTCCTATTCATCCGCAGTGGTAGGTATCTAAGGGACAAAAGAGTGAGGAGGCTGTCAAAAACTGAAAAATGGAGCCACAACAGTAGTCCGCAATCTGTAAACATGTTATGGGACAGTATAATTTGTCAAGCATTATTCCATAGGCCTGTTGCCCGTCCGCTTGTCCTGTGTGAGGTAATGCTGCTGACATTGTGCACGTGGCGGTAGGCAGTCGGGAAATGCTGTGCAACTCCTCATTGGTTCTAATTGGGCCCTATAGGGTACAGTGGCCAATGGTGATCCACGCCAGTGGTGACGGTATGCACCGCCATGGACGTGACCGCCATTTTCTATCATATTCCTCACTTGTTTCCTGACCTTCCATAGGAGAGGACCTACAATGCATGTGCTGCTGTGACCTGTGTCTGGAACCTACCATGGCCTGTGTGACCAGGAAAAGGGCCACAGCCTTCACATCTGAGGAGCTGGAGAGACTGGTGGATGGGGTCCTACCCCAGTAAGGACTGCTGTATGGGCCTCCAGACCAACAGGTGTGTACACTGTGGGCACGATGCATGTGGCATGAATGTATGGAGTTGGGTGTGAAGGCATCGTGTAAGGGGTGGATGTCCTCTGGGTGGGGTACACGTTGTATGCTGGGCTATGTGTGTGCCAATGGTGATGGAAATGGGTATGGTGGGCCATTCGTGTTACTGGCTGGACTATTTCTCTAATGGTGTTCTCCTGTCTGTATTGCCTCTGCAGGTCAGCACCCATCAAAAGGAGGGTATATGGTGTGCCATCGCCAAGGAGGTGCGGTCCCTGGGGGTCTATGGCAGGCGCAGCACCCACTGTCGGAAACAGTGGGAGGACTTGAGACTCTGGGCATTGAAGACCGCGGAGGCCCAGCTGGGGATGGCCTCCCAATGAGGAAGGGGTGCCCGTCGATCCCTGACCCCCCTGATGGCCCGCATACGGGCGGTGGCCTATCCTGAGCTGGATGGGCTCTTGAGGGCATCACAGCAGTCACAAGGGGGTGAGTACAATGGCCATCATTGAAGCTCACGGCTGGAGGAGTGGTATCCAGGTGGTGGTTGTGTGTTAGTGGGTGCCCATAGGCCAGGCCAGACATAGCAGCATAGGTCCTCTGGTGGTTAAGGGTCTGAAAGGGAAATACTGCCTACCTAGCTTGTTAGCATCCACTACTGGTCAGGGCTGCGTGGGTCACAGGTGTTCTGCAGTTGGCGGTGTGTGCTCCTCCTCATGCCTTCGTGGCTAGCAGTATCACTGGTAGTGCAATGCATAGTGCGTAGGCCTGTACCCTGCGTGTGAGGGTGCTGTGTATGCCAACGGTGGTGTTGGTGCAGTCATTGAACCAGTGTATCCTTTGTCTCTCTCTCCCCCTTTATTGTTTTGTCATCCTGTCCTTATGTGCATTAGCATCATCTGGCAGAGGAGGCAGAGTCCACTCACGCTGACGGCGCCAGTGGGATGGAGGGTGAGGGGAGCACCACGGCAGAGACTGGAGGGGACAACACAGACTCAGATACCTCCTCCAATAGGAGCTTCATGGTGGTGGCGGACACCTCTGTGACCACCCCAGCTACAGGTACAGCTGCCACCCCCGTACCAGCGCTGTCCTCCCAGCAGCCCCTCAGCGAGTTGCCCTTGCCCGCTCACCCAGAACGATGGGCATCTCCTTCGCCCCAGGCACCTCAGGCCCTGCCCCAGTGAGCCCTGCTGCCCTGAGTGAGGAGTCTACTGACCTGCTGGGATCCATCTCTGTAGGGAGGTCAACCATTATGAATGCCATCCAGGGGCTGGCAGCCCAGATGCAGCAATCTAATGCAATCCTGGAGGGCATTCACAGTGGATTCGCGATCCAACAGAGATCACTGCAGGCTCTGGCCTCCTCTCTGATGGCAGCCATTGTTCCTGTTTCAACTGTCCCCCCTCCAACTTCCACTTCCCAGTCCCATTCTCCCCAACCCCAACCCATCCCAAGCACACAGCCAGATGGACATGCACACAAGATAACACACAAGAGTGGCACAGGCAAATACAAGCACCACACTTCATCCCGCAGGCACTCACACAAACTCTATACAGTTGCAGACACAACAACATCCACTATTTCCACTGTCTCCCCCTCCTCCTCCCACCCAGTTACATCCACACTCACACCTGCATGCACTACATCATCATCCACTACCTGCATCATCACCACAGCAAGTAGAACACACACCTCACTGGCAGACACCTCCATAACATCCATGCACACGTCCCCTGTGTCCTCTCCCACCGTGTCTGTCCCCCCTCCTAAAGTACTCAAACGCAAGCACTCAGACACCCAAAAGCCATCCACTTCACAACAGCATACAACCCATGCACCTGCACCCAAATCCAGCAGACAAACACCTCCAACAACCCCTCCCTCAGCCTCCACTCCCAATACTTCTCCCTCTTCCCGCCCCACTGTCCCTAAAAAGCTTTTCCTTTCCCAGATTGACCTCTTACCTACCCTTCCCCCCGTCCTGCATGTATGGCCAGGGTATCAAGGACCCAGCCAAGCACATCAGCCAAACAGTCCACAGGCCCAGTTTTAGCAGCACCTACTTGTGGTGGAAAGGATTCCAGGCCACAAACACTGAAGGGGAAGGAGCCTGCACCAGCTACAAAGAAGGGGAAGGAGCCTGCACCAGCCACAACAAGGGGAAGGAGCCTGCACCAGCCACAAAGAAGGGGAAGGAGCCTGCACCGGCCACAAAGAAGGGGAAGGAGCCTGCACCAGCCACAAAGAAGGGGCAGGAGCCTGCACCAGCAGCTGTCAAAGAGCCCCACTGCCAGCCGTGGTTGTGCAGCCATCATAGAGTGCAGGGGCTGAGGAGGAGCCTCCCACAACCACCACCACAGTGCAGCAGTCACCGCCGGTGGACGCCATATAGTCCAACCTCCATGGGCTGCTGTGCGGCCTTCCCCCACCAGAGCCAGTGGGGTATTCACCCACTCGAGAGACTGTGGCCTTGCACTCCCCAGGACCAAGCACAGGGCATGTTGCCCCTTTCAGAACCAGTGGGCAAGTCACCCACTCAAGACACTATGGCCTTGCACTCCCCAGGACCAAGCACAGGGCATGTTGCCCCCTCCAGAACCAGTGGTCTTGTTTCCGCATCCGGCTGAGGTGCCCCCCTCTCCCCGTGAGGGGCCTGCCTATTTGCCAACTGATGCCCCTGCAGTGTTCTCTCCATATTGGTGCAGGAATCGAGTGGGGCCTTGGACTTTGCCCTCTGGCCATGTGGCCCCTGTGAACTATGGACTGGGCAGTGTCCCTTTTTTGTACTTTTGTACATATCTGTTGCATTGCCACATGGACTTATTATTTTTTATGTTGATCTTATTACAATCACTGTAGTCAATTCCTGCTGTCCTTGCATTATTTTGCCGATTATCGTGGACTAATTGATTTTCTTGTGCATCCGGTTGTGTGTATGGAGTGTGTGTGTGGTGTGTGTGTTGTGCGTGTGTGTGTCACTCTTGTTTTTCTCCCCCCCTCCCTTGTGTGCTAGGCGGCTGTACTCATCGTCGTCGTCTTCGCTGGTGTTGGTGTTTGTGGTGGAGCATGACATAGAAGATCATCGGGAAAACATGCAGTTCAGGTTCTGTGGCGGCGTGGTTCTTCCCTGTGTCTCCAACAGAGAGTATTTTGTCTTCTGTGCTATGTTCCTGCCAGGCTTTTGATGGCGTTAGTACCACCCCGGAAAAGGGGGCGGATTGAAGGGTCTTAATATGCTGGGTGGAACTTTGTCTTCCGTCTGGCTGTAGGCGGCTACCATCGTAGTGAATGTTGTTTCAGCCCTGGCGGTCTGTGTGGTACATTTGCTGTCTCTCGGAGATATCACCGCCATGGTCATAATTTGGCAGTAGTTACCACCAGCCTGTTGGCAGTATTACTGCCACTTTATCACCCACCGCCAGGGTCGTAATGAGGGCCTATGTTTTTCATGTGATGACTTACAATGTCTCATTGAAGAAGTCTTGGCCAGTTGATCTGGTTTTCAGTATGCATGGGATGGGTGCCGGTAAGAGTTCGGATGAGCACAGCTGTCTGGAAGGTTTGTGAAAGAAGATGTGATTGTTGAGGTATGCTGGGCCAGTGCTTGTAGTGCCTAAAAGTGTAGGTGACAACACAATGCAGCAAGACAACTTGCTGCACTGTGTGACTGGGAAAGAGCAGGAATGTGGCATATCTACTAAATTATGACGTATTCCTGCTCTCTCCCTGCGCTGGCACACTGTGTGCTCCCTAGCCCCAATGCAGGCACCCTTCCACCATGGTGCACGGGTGCCTGCGTTACAGGAAGAATTGTTTTTGTGCAGGAAGGGACATCTTCCTGCACACAGCTAGAGAAAAGGACACAGAATCCAGCAGAATCAGAACATAAGAACTAAGAGCACTGTATGTGTAAATATTTATGGGACCTAGGCAATATCACTGTTTTCCAAGCTGTATATCTATATGGTATTGTGACATCAAAAGTAAATCAAATAGTAAAAGGGGATAAGTGATTTTTACTCAGTCAGACATTAGAGTTCATTTCCAATCTGCAGTCTAGAAATATGACTACTTAAGGTCATTCTCCAAACACAATGTGCCTCAAGGCACACTAGACTAGCCTGAGACTCTGCAGTGTGAGCCAACATCGGCATAACTGAAGCAGACACTAACAGCCTCATTTTGTGCGTCGCCCTAGAGCCAGGAGATGAAACAGTTTGGGGGAGGGGAGAGGCAGTGCCAGATTAAACTCTGTGGAGGCCCCTAGCCAGTTGAAATTTCGGGTGCCCCCTCATAATTTATCTCCTAATACATTTCTAATTTTACCATCCAACAATTTTAATAAACCAATTTTTCTACAAATAACTAAACATTAAACAAGTAGTTTACACAGAAGTTTTTTACAAACTGACAGCTGACAGAAGATGAGCTTTAAAGAAACAAACTGATGTGAATCTGATGTCGATGGTTTATGTACTTTAAGTTGTTAATGGGTACATTACATTAATACATTATTTTCTGTATAGCGTCTTTAATATGAAGTTTTTGTTTCTTTGAGTTGATTCATTTTTTTTCTATCTTTAGGAAACAATGTAAGAAAGCTTGATTGTAATTTTATCTCAAGATCAAAACAATATTATTTTGCTCAGCTGTCACTGGGCACCTAAAAGGAGTGGGGCCCATAGGCCAGTGCCTACTTTGCCTATATGGTAATCTGGTACTGGGGGTGTGTGGACTTTAGCGGTGGTAACAGTGTTTCCCCAGGCAGTTTTAACCCCAATGCTAAATTTTTCTAGCAGGAATAACATACCACCGGTGTTGAAAAATGGCCTCACTGAAGGGTCACCGGCGGTATGTTAAGTCCTAAAGCCAGCTAAAATGATGTCAGAAAAAGAAGAGGAGGAAACTATTTGCCTTCCTCCTCTTCTTTTTATGACTTCATTTTAGCTGGCTTTAGGACTCTGGACACTTTACCACTGGTAACCAGTTCTAAAGTGTATGTGCTTTCACCCTAAAAAACATGGTAACTCTGGTTCATCTTCAATTGGAATATTTTATTTACTTATAAGTCCCTAGTAAAGTGCACTATGTGTGCTCAGGGCCTGTAAATTAAATGCTACTAGTGGGCCTGCAGCACTGATTGTGCCACCCACATAAGTAGCTCTTAACCATGCCTCAGGCCTGCCATTACAAGGTCTGGGTGTGCAGTTTCACTGCCACTTCGACTTGGCATTTAAAAGTACTTACCAAGCCTTAAACTCCCCCTTTTCTACATATAAGTCACCCCTAAAGTAGGCCGTAGTTAACCCATAGGGCATGATGCTATGTAGGTAAAAGGCAGGACATGTACATATGTGTTTTATATGTCCTAGTAGTGATTAAACTCCTAAATTCGTTTTCCACTACTGTAAGGCCTGCTCCTTTCACAGTATAACATTAGTTCTGCCCTCATATACTTTTTGAGTGGTTGATTCTGGTCTGAAAGAGGTAAGCAGGTCATATTTAGTATGGCCAGAATGGTAGTGGAAAATCCTGCTCATTGGTGAGGTTGGATTTTATATTACTTTTTTAGAAATGTCACTTTTAGTAATGAGCATTTCTCTGCACTTAAAACCATCTGTGCCTTACAGCCTGTGTCCAATCAACATCTGGTCTGTGCTGGTTGACAGTTCCCTTGTGCATTTCGTCCAGACAACCACAAACACGGGACACTTAGCCACACCTGCATTCATCTGCATATTAAATGGGTCTTCCTGGGCTGGAAGGGTGGAGGGCCTGACACTTACATTTCAAAGGCTAGTGGCCTGTCCTCACACAATGGACTGCTAAACCGCTACTGGGACCCTTGCAGACAGGACTGAACTGAAAGGCGAATTTGTGCACATCAAAACCAGTCTTTGAAGTCTCCCCTACTTCAAAGGCATTTTGGGGTATATAAACTGGGTCTCTGACCCCGCCAAACCAGACACTTCTGGACCTAGACCTGCACCCTGTCAGAGAAGCTGCCTGGCTGCCCAAAGGACTGATTTGGACTGCTTTGCTGAGGACTGCTGCCCTGTTGGTGCACTGCTGGCCTCTGACTCTGCTGAGAAGGTGTCAGGAAAACTATTGCCAGTGTTGTTAAGTTCTTCCCTCAGCAAAATCAATTCTCCTTTTCCTTGTACCCACGTTGGTTGCAGCGGCGTCCTTACTCCCGGTGGCTCTTGCAGGAGCTGTTCTTAGAACTGGCTTCTTCAGGTTTAACTGCCAATCAAGATGATGGCCGCAAATATTTGTGAGGGCAGGGTTCTGGTGTTTTTACCTTAGTCTCGTGCTGAAGCTTCCCTCTAGCTGTTTCTCTCTGGGAGCTGTTCACTTCAGCTGTCATCCTGAGGAGAATGAGCAGTGTTCCTGAGGTGCTTTGTTTCATAGAGAATTCTTCCAGTTTTGAGTAATTGATTCTTTTTCTACACACCAGCTACCTCTTCCCTTCTGGAGAAGCTGAATTTCATCCTTCTTCTAATAACTGGCTATTGGCTTTCTGAGGAGAATTTGTTTTGGCTTAACAGAACTTCAAGCAACTGCAGAAATGAATCCTTTTGTATGATTTCCAGACTTGCCAATATATCTATGTACATATATATTCAAAAACTCTTCGCCTTGCAGGCTTGTCAGTCTTAGAGACAAACCTCAGTGCTCAGACTAATTCCTAGAGACTGTGATTGAGATAACTGAACCTTGAGAAGGAGTTTTCGTTTCCTGTAAAAGACATTAGTAGATTGTATATTTGTGAACCTTTGAACTGTTCTCCAGAGAACCTTGGATACCTCTGACTCCTGGAGAAAAGAAGATATTAAGTTAACATTGTTCTCTTATAGAGAGACTAGTCTCGCAAAAGATCCAGGTTAGGAGAACAATAGAATTGGGTGAATGTGAATGGCTGAACAGTTGAATGCGCAGTAGGAATGTCCTTATCTATGCTCTTATCACCCGACTGCAGGTCCTTCCTTTAAAGAAATTCCAATAAACAGAAAGGTGCAGGTTACAGAAGCACACACTGAATATCCTATCTTCAAGTGGGAAACACAGGCTGGAACTGGTCCTGGACGTGGTCTCTCTTTTCCTATTCCCATTCCCCTTTCCATTTAGTGGATGCTGGGTTCAGGTAATTAATAAAGTCTGAGCACGCAGCTGTTGGAGGGAGTTGAGTAAAAGGCATCTGCTTCTGTGGAAGTTTGATTTAATGGGTAATCTCCTGACAGAAGGACTCTTTCTTCCCCAAACGTGCTCTCCAAGGGCTTGGATTGAGCTTGACTCCTGTTTTCTGAAGTCTCAGGGCCAAAAAGACTTCACCTCTTTAGGAAACTCCTTGTGTTTCGAAAATCAACGCACCACCTGCCGAAATCGACATGAAGCCTGCATTGTGACTGAGAAATCTCCACACAGCCGACTGGAACAACGCAGCCCCGGCTTCCCGACTGGAAATTCGACACAGTGCCTGTTTTGCAGCGGAAAATTAACTGCATCACCTAGCGGATTGACTCAGTGCCCGTGCCTTCTTCCAGCAGGTCAAGGATTTTCCCCTCATCATCCCTGGGCATCAAAATATCCCTGCACTGCAGTGAGGAACCAAGACTGTGCACCGAAAAACAACGCAAACCCCTTGCAGCATGGAAAGAAATAATGCATCTTCTGTGCTGTGTCAGAAAATTTGACACAACACAATATTTTTCTACGCAATTTCTCCTCTGCAGTCTCCATGCATTGTTATTTTGGAAGCATATCAGGCACTGTGTGTAACAAAGAGACAACTGTTTATTTCTAAGGATTAAGACTCTTTTAAACCTTTTAAAAGTGATATTTCAACTTGTGCTTATTAGATCTTTGTTGTTTTGATGTTATTTTACTCAGATAAATGTTATCTATTTTTCTAAACCTGTGTGGTGTATTTTGTGGTGTTTTCACTGTGTTACTGTGTGATTTATTGCACAAATACTTTACACATTGCCTTCTAAGTTGAGCCGTACTACTAGTGACAAGCTACCAGAAGGTGGGCACAGGATAAGTTGGATTGTGTGTGACTTCCCCTGACCAGGATAGTGGTCCCTACTTGGAGAGGTGTATACCTCTGTCAGTTAGTGACCTCATTTCTAACAGCCGGGTTGTGCTTAGAAGAATTTGGGAAGCCACAAACTTGTGTCTGTGAGTAATTTGCCCTTGACTTGGAATCAGAGATGAGCTGCAAAAGCCATTTTCATCCGCTTTCGACTCTACTGTTGCACTAATAATGAGACCTAAAACAGGGCATGTAAATTCATATTTGATTAACTGCCATAGGTCCGTGTTCACTCGAGAACAATATGCCAAATGCTTCGATATGAGAGAGCGAGAGAGAGTGAGTGATAGAGAGCGAGCAATAGAGAGAGATGCAAACTATCTACCCAACCAATGCCTATTGTAAGATTTCTTCTAGCAGTGGACAGAGGTCGATAGTATATCTATTGAAGCAAAGACGTAGTGAACCTTACAAGCTTAAGCGGGGGTGGTACGGTAGCGGATTCCATTGTTTTATGACCCTTCTTAACATTTATCTTTGGCTCGCAGGTCATCACAAGTTAGAAAAAGAATAAGCTATTATAACATAGCTGTTGTGTGGGGACCAAAAGAAAACCTTTTCAAAAGCACCCAATTGAGTGAGACAGCACAAAGGAAAGCAAGTAAAATGCAAATAGTGGAGGCAGGGAAAAGGAAGCATAAAGGAACTAGGATGCGATCACAGGCAATAAGGAAGAAAGGTGTAAACGAAAAAAAGAAAGAATAAAGACTGGAAAGGAGGAAATGAAAGATAAAAGAAATACAAAAAATGAAAGGAAAGAAAGAAGGAAAACAGAAAACTATAATGAAGAAATGTCACATGAAAGGAAGGACAATTAAAGGAAAGAAGAAAAAGACAAAATTAACAAATGGAAGGAATACAAAAAGAAAAGACACAAAGAATGTGTGAAAGAATGCCAGGTGCAACATGAGAATAAATGAATATTGAGAAAAATAGAAGGTAAAACAAAGGATGGATAGAATAAGAGAAGAATAATGGAAGGAACTAAAAAACGAAATATAAATACAACAAAAAGGATGATGGCAAGAGGAAAGAAAGAAGCACAGAAACAAAGAAGATGGAAATGATGAATAAGAGAAATTGGTCGATACAGGTAAATGTGCAGTTTTTGGTCAAATTCCTTTATAATCATCTATAATGCTCATTTTACATCATTTTCTGCAATATTTCTTAGGGGTACGGTTCCCTCATAGAAAGGGTAGGAACTGCTCACTTTACTCGCGCATGTACTGCCATACATGTGTCAAAGTTGGGGGCATTTTATTTTTCTGGCTATCCCGGTGCTATTGAGAACGAGAGTCAATGAAATGGCTCCCTCACTCACATCTCAGTTTAAATCTCATTCCTGTTCCAAATAGATATTCAAGAATGAACTTTTGGCAGAAAGAGTACTGACACCAACTAAAAACCACCATGTAGCACTAAATAAACTACTCATGACATAAAATAACATATTAGACTTCGAAATAGTTTTGGTGAGATGATTTCAGCACTGCAAAAATCTTTTTAACTCAGGCAAAGTACACTATGAATGAAACAATATTTTCTTAAGAAAGGTGCAGGAATATTTTCTCCATAAGTATAGGTTATCTTTCATTTGGAAAGAAGGGCACGTGGAAACAATGTGCGTTTAATTAGAAGTACTGAGCACATACTAAACGGGGTCGTGTTGCTACTATGTCTGTTTTCGGAAGGATGTAAAAAGGAATGTAGGTTACTAACCACGGCTGGCTTGAGCCTGATGGCTTCCGTGAAATGCGACAGATCTCTTTTTTACACGAAATAACATGGAGCACACTTGCGAGTTTAATGGAAAAAGGTGCAGACCAATGTATTGAAGTAAAACGCCAATTTTTAAGGTGATTCCCTAAAGAAATGTACTTAGTCGGTATGCATTGCCTCCTTTTCTCCAGAGTATAATGACCCTCAGTGCCGGCTTTAGCGCTGGTGGCGCCGTGTGTGACAGTCTTTTTTGGCCCCCTCCACCCCATGAACACCTCCTCGGATTCCCACACTACCACCCGGCAAATGTACACCTCATCTCTCCATAGCCCCTCTTTCCCATACATTCATTTGTTTTATAGCTCTTGTAAGGGGTGGCTTTACGAATCTACTCAGCTATCCACATAAAATATAGTTCTGTTCTTTGCAGGGGGCATATTCACCCTCTATGCTACTGTTAGAAATGGCGTTTTTGGTTGGCAGTCAGGTTACCCTCTGTCCAAGCAAGAACCCTCACTCTGGCCAGGGTAAGTCACACACAATCCAAAATCAGCCTGTGCCCACCCTCTGGTAGCTTGGCACGAGCAGTCAGGCTTAACTTAGAAGGCAATGTGTAAAGCATTTGTGCAATAAATCATACAATAACATAATATAGCACCACAAAAATACACCACACAGTGTTTAGAAAAATATATAACATTTATCTGGGTATTTGCAGGTCAAAACGATCAAAGATGCAATATGAATTTGTAAAGATATCACTAAAAAGTGATATGAAGTGTCTTAAGTCTTTAAAAAGTAAATAAAGTCTCTTTCAAGCACAAAGTACCTGGTTTGGAGTGGAATATCTCCGCAGAGGGCCGCAGAAGAGGAGATGCGTGGAAAAATGGTGTGTGCGTCGGTTACACCCCTTTACACATGGACTTGCGTCGTTATTTTTCACGCGGGGAGACGTGCGTCGTTCTACGGGAGGAAAAATGGTGTGTGGGTCAGTTGCGCCCCTTCACACACAGACTTGCGTTGTTATTTTTCTCTCGGGGAAGACGTGCGTCGTTTTCTGGCACGCGGACCGTCTCCTTCTATGGATCGCGGGATTACCAGATGTCCCAGGGTCTGTGCGTGGATTCTTTGGCTTGTTTTCCGGCTGCGCGTCGTTCCGGGAGGCAGTGCGTAGAATTTTCTTTCTCACGGCAAGCGTCGCATCGATTTCCTCACTGGAAGTCGGGCGGCGTTGTCCATGCGAGGCCGTGCGTCGAAGTTCCGGTCGCCCCATAGGCGTCGCGTCGAGCAGCGTCGGCATGCAGCGATTTACTCGCTGCGGAGCAAGCTGTGCGTCAAAATTTTCGGTGCACGGAGAGTCCAAATGAAAAAGAGAAGTCTTTTTGGTCCTGAGACTTCAGGGAACAGGAGGCATGCTCTATCCAAGCCCCTGGAGAGCACTTTTACAGCCAGACAAGAGTTCAGCAAGGCAGCAGGCCAACAGCAAGGCAGCAGTCCTTTGTAGAAAGCAAACAGGTGAGTCCTTTGAGCAGCCAGGCAGTTCTTCTTGGCAGGATGTAGGTTCTGGTTCAGGTTTCTTCTCCAGCAAGTGTCTGATGAGGTAGGGCAGAGGCCCTGTTTTATACTAAATTGTGCCTTTGAAGTGGGGGTGACTTCAAAGAGTGGCTAAGAAATGCACCAGGTCCCCTTTCAGTTCAATCCTGTCTGCCAGGGTCCCAGTAGGGGGTGTGGCAGTCCTTTGTGTGAGGGCAGGCCCTCCACCCTCCCAGCCCAGGAAGACCCATTCAAAATGCAGATGTATGCAAGTGAGGCTGAGTACCCTGTGTTTGGGGTGTGTCTGAGTGAATGCACAAGGAGCTGTCAACTAAACCTAGCCAGACGTGGATTGAAAGGCACAGAAAGATTTAAGTGCAAAGAAATGCTCACTTTCTAAAAGTGGCATTTCTAGAATAGTAATATTAAATCCGGCTTCACCAGTCAGCAGGATTTTGTATTACCATTCTGGCCATACTAAATATGACATTCCTGCTCCTTTCAGATCAGCAGCTGCCACTTCAACAATGTATGAGGGCAGCCCCAATGTTAGCCTATGAAGGGAGCAGGCCTCACAGTAGTGTAAAAACGAATTTAGGAGTTTTACACTACCAGGACATATAAACTAAACAGGTACATGTCCTGGCTTTTACCCACACAGCACCCTGCTCTAGGGGTTACCTAGGGCACACATTAGGGGTGACTTATATGTAGAAAAAGGGGAGTTCTAGGCTTGGCAAGTACTTTTAAATGCCAAGTCCAAGTGGCAGTGAAACTGCATAAACAGGCCTTGCAATGGCAGGCCTGAGACAAGGTTAAGGGGCTACTGAAGTGGGTGGCACAACCAGTGCTGCAGGCCCACTAGTAGCATTTAATCTACAGGCCCTAGGCACATATAGTGCTCTCTACTAGGGACTTACAAGTAAATTAAATAGCCAATCATAGATAAACCAATCAATAGTACAATTTACACAGAGAGCATATGCACTTTAGCACTGGTTAGCAGTGGTAAAGTGCCCAGAGTTCAAAAACCAACAACAACAGGTCAGAACAAATAGGAGGAAGGAGGCAAAAAGTTTGGGGATGACCCTGTCAAAAAGCCAGGTCCAACAGCTACTTTATGGCACGTCTAAGCTGCTGCTAAACAAGACCCCCATCTCTCTCCCTAGCACGAACATTAATCACAAGAGGTATCTTGACATTTTAATTGCTTCCTGAAGGCTGGACTCACAATGAACTTTTCAGCAGGTGCTTTAAAATCACAAGTTTCTAAGTTATTGCTAAACACAGCGCCCCCCTGAGGTCAGCGCCCCCAATCCATGTCAGCATCTGGTGCCACTGCACTGTCCTAGAGCTGGCCCTTATGACCCAGCCTCTCTTAATACATTCACAGTAAGGCCCTCATTTATACTTTTTTTGCGCTGCAGGCTTTTGTGTCAAAAAATGATGTGAATGTGGCGCAAAAAAAGTATAAATCAGGGACTATGTGTTCCCTATGAAATATAGAGATGGGCAAGTGAGCAAATTCATACGGACAACCATGCCGGGCCAAAGGACTGGCTTGGCCCTAAGAACCAGAGCACAAGCTGAGCCACTCATATATTTGCCATGTAAACTTTGGAACAAATGTGAAATTAAATGAAATGAATAAAATGGAATGCAATTTATAAAGGGCAACAAATACCCGAATGTGTCAAGGTGCTAATTGGGTTAATCCTAAGGAAGGAAGAAGAAGTGGAACAAAGGATACAGAGATCACAGGACCCAGACCTTCATTAAAGAGTGAGAAGCCAGGTCTTTCTGCAAGTAGTGTGAGGCCAGAGATTGAACAAGGGATAGTGTTCCAGAACCAAGACACGGATTCAGAGAAAGCCCTTCCTGCTAACGTAGCCTTTTGGAATTTAGGAATAATGACACAATTATGATTATAGGATCGAAGCAGTCTAGAAGGAGTGTACCATTGGAAAATGGAGTTGATCTCTCTAAGTTCAGTGTTCCTCAGTGCCTTGTGAACAATGCACAGGTCTTTAAAAGCAAGGCGTTTGTTCACATGTAGTCAATGGAGCCTAGCTATCCCAGCCGAAACAGACTGATATTTAGGGATATCAAGGACCGTTCTTGTTGCAGCATTTTTGACCAGCTGTAGCTTGGCTATTGCAGTCTTGTTGCCATCCAAATATAACTGGTTGCAGTAGTCAAGCCTAGAGCAAATCAATGCCAGAGCCACTTGCTTTTGCACCAGAAGGGGGATATAAGGAAACACATTTCTAAGAGTCCTAATTATTAAGAAACAGGTAGAAACTGTTTGATTGATCTGATGGTCAAAGAACTGTTTTTTGTCTGCCAAGACGCTGAGATTTTTAACTGAGTTTGTGGGAGTGGGTAATGTGTCCAATACATCTAGCCAGGTACTTTGTGGGGGCCCTCAAGCTTTGTTATGCCACTGTTCTTGGCGCTAAGGTAAAAAAAGCAATGATAACACCAAGATTAGTCATTAATTTGTCTGAACAGTCAAGTTTTTAAGAGTTTCCTAAAACCCACATCATTGGCTGATTATCTAAAGTCAGGGGGAAGGGTATTCAGGATGTGGGGAGCCATTACAGAAAAACTGACCCCTCCAAGTTTCTTCCATTTACTTTTTGGGAGAGTTAGTAAGTTCGGCTGAGCTGATCTGTGATGGCTGGTAGGAATATAACACTGCAGTAATAATATTCTTTATTGTTTAGATAATAAAAACCATAACAATCATCTCATAATACATCATATATAAAGAAAAAAATCTCTAAAATTCTATAAAATTCCATAAATTCCTTGGCCATGAAACCATGCGAGGATCTAAAATCAGTTTCTTAACTCAAAGGTGCAAAAAGTGCGTGATTAAGCATACATCCCGGATAGCAGGTTTACGTCTTTGGTGTGTGCAGTCAAGAATTTGATAAATTTGCATATTGATTGTGCATCATTAGGATCAAACATTGACATCATCGCTGACCGACAGGAACGAGTCCCATTTCTCATAAAAAGCGGTTTTAATAGTTGTCTGCGGGCTTCCTTTAAGGCTGGACAAATACAAATCAGGTGAACCATATTTTCTTTCGGGCCTTTACATAGCCTGCAGGAAGTCTCTCCACTATTCTTCCACGATGGTGTATCCGCTCTAGCAGGAGATGCTCCCAAATGCAGAGTCAAAAAGCGATGCTTGATGTGAAGTGCGAAGGTTGCGGCCAGGTATTGTGATGGGGCCATGGTGGTATAAGTATGCATTACCATCCAGGCGTGTGAGCGTTGCGCAAGTTTAGCTTTATCATCTAGAAAAGATTGGACACTTATTTCCTTTTTTATTGCTCGACACAAAAGGGAATACGAGATGTTGGAATCCCATAGGTACTTTGTTTTCGTCTCTTGCAAGGAGTTGTTCAGGTACCTGTTGTATACTGTATTAGGATTGCCGATTACTGAATTCCATAGTGCCACTATTAGCGGGCTGACAGTGTTTTTACTTATTTTGTACCAGATCTTTATTGTGTGGGCCTTCCTGTCGAGCTGCTGTTGTATTAGACCAAATTCCAGCCTTATCTGTGCAGGGGAAGCAGAGCGAGGAAGATTAAAGACTTGCTTATAGATTTTTATTTGTTGCCTTTACAGAAGGCTAGCATCTTTCCCGTATTGGGCTGCGCTTCCGTATGTAATTGCTGGAAGGAATTTAGCCGACATAACCAACATTAGTGGTTTATATGATGGGCCCTTTAATCTTTTAGCAAGAGTGCAGAAAGCGAACTTCAAGGCTTTGCACTTCTGTAGAATATACTGGTTTTGCGGCACAAAATTGATCTTATTGTCTACAGTAAATCCAAGATATTTGTAGCTGCAGATCGTATCAAGAGTGATACCGTTCAATTTTATTTTATTTGCAGGATTCAAAGAGCAGCCTATTGACATTGTTTTTGTCTTTGAAGTGTTAACCTTTAGTTTGTTTGTCTTTGCAAATTCGCCCAAGGCACTTACCAGCCATTGCAACCCTATTTTTGTGTGGCTTAACAGAACAATGTCATCAGCATACGATAGATGTGTTATAGCCAGACTTCCATCCTTGGAGAATGTGAGTTGGTTGCATCTAATTTTGCAGAGAGATCTGCCATGAAGAGGTTAAAGAGGTGCGGGGCCAACACGCAGCCTTGCTTTAATCCTATATTTGTTGGTATTCTCCTGGAAACTTTTGAGCCGTCTGCTACCTTGATTCGTACCCAAGTTTTGTCATACAGCAATTCTATGCACCTCAAAATTCGTTCTTGCAAACCCCAACACCGTAGTTTGTTCCAGAGAATTGCTCTGTCCACACAATCAAAAGCACTTTTGAAATCCACAAAACATATATGTAAATTTTTCTTTAAGCACTTTGATAGGTTGGCTATATCTCCTAGCGCAAGAATGTTAGTAACTGTGCCGTAGCCCTTCCGGAAACCAGTTTGATTCATAGGGACCAGGTTGTTTAGATTAGACCAGGTGAGCAGGTCTGCTAGGATTAAAGAGGCAAAGTATTTGGCCTCACTGTCAATTAGAGCTATCAGCCTATAGCTAGCTGGGTTTGTCCTACTACCTCCTTTGTATATAGGATTAATGATGGATCCTTTCCAACTATCAGGAATGGTACTGTTACATTCGACTTCAGCATATAATATTGACAGAGTGGCTGACCAATAATCGAGATCCGCCTTAAATATGGGTTGGGGGAGACCGTTAGGGCCGGGAGCCCCGTCCCTACGGCTCCTTCTGATCACCTGGGCTACTTTATTGGCATTGAATCTCATATCACTCTGACGAACGTCTGTAGGTTTTAGTGAAGCCTTCAGTTGCTGATTTTCTACAGGAGGGGTTGGCTTGAAAAAGATGTCTAACAGGTAATCCACCCATTTATCTTCTGAAATTGAAGTACGGTTTATTATTCTTGCCTTTCGGTCTATTTCATTCACTGACATCCAGAATTCTCTAGTATTAGCCTTTCTTAAGTTGAAAAGTAATTTGATCCAGAAATCATCCTCCTTTTGGGTTCGTATTTGCCATACCTGTTTCTTATAATTTTTCCGTAGGGTTTTTATTTGGGCACATAAAGATTCTGTAGGAGGTCTGTCTTTTGTGGATCCGATTTTGCGTCTCAGATCCTTTCTTAATTCTAAGATATTTGGTGGCATAGTTAGTGGCCTCCGGTTATGATTTGGAGCTTGATGCCTGGCCGAGCCAAGTGATGGTACTAACTGTAGAAAGCTGGCCAACACCTCCCCAGCTTAGAGATCTTGGCGTGCTGTTGATTAAAGCAGGGTTTTTATATTTTTGCACAGCTGTGGTAGAGAGGACTCCGTCCAAAACATGCGGTTTAGATTGACAGAGGTTACTGTTCCTAATTCATTTATAGCTGGAAGAAAAAACTGAACATTCCAAGCCAATTCTATATGCTGAAGCAAATGGTCACTGTGGAGAGTAGGTATGATTTTGAATTTTTTAACATGTGCCAGCAGGGGAAGAGAGACGGCAGTATAGTCAATTGTAGTTGCAGATTTTGCACTATGATGAGTAAAGCTGGGCAGGACATCACCTTCCACCCTGCTGTTTAGCACCCTCATACTCAGATGTTCTAAGGCCCCTACCAATTGCTTGCCCCTTATATCCAGTTTCGTCTGTATTGATGGTAACTGTGGTAGCACTGACCAAATTGCATTTTCTGCTGCCAATTGCCCGTCCGGTTCTGGAGTATATATCAGGTTGCTGTTAAAGTCACCTGTTACCAAGATGTCCCATGTTGGATTAGCGCACCGTATCTCTTCTACCTTTTGCAGTAACTTCTCGAAGAGAAGTACTTTACGATGTTTCCGCGGATGGGCGTAGACATTAAAGATAATTAGTGGAGCGTGACGATTGAAACTAAAATGGATTTTTATTGCCTGTAAGTCCGTCGATGAGAAGGCCAGCTGTTCTGTTGTGACCTGAAGTGCCGTAGAGATGTATGTTCCTAGACCACCGCTTGCCCTGCCTGATTTGTTTGATTTTTCAGCTCCGATGTGGTGTAGAGAATAGCCTCCTAGTTCTATCGGGTCCACCAGCCATGTTTCTTGCAGCACTATTATCGAGTAATTGCAACTGGACATTACTGTAAATCCTTCTGTAATAATTGCTTTTGCTCCCGCGATGTTCCAGGACATATTAGTAACCGTCGGCCTTTGATCTGTATCTAGTGCATTGTGTATGGTGGGTCAATTACTTCTCCTTGAATTTAGGGTACGTGCCATCCATCTCCATTCATCTTGTACTTCATTCCCTACAATTAGGGGATCAATAGAGGTATTTAAATCTTTTTCCCCCCATTTAGATTGACGCTGTTCCGCTTCCCCAACGTCCGGGCCCCATCCACGCTTGCGGGCCTGTGACTCCGTTTTTTGAATTAGTTCACTTATCAGATTTAACAATAGGGGAAAAGGATAACGTGGGCTGGTTGATTGTGATAGCCGTATACCCCAGTTTTCAAACTGTTGCTTAGCTGCCATGATTAATGCAGCGATTTTGCTTGTTCTCCACATAGTCAGAGTTTGTTCCTGGTCATTCTGAGAACTGTTGGAGAGGAATTTCAGTGATATTAAATCTGGGGACATAATTTTCTTAGTTGAAGGAAGCTCTGCCAGAAGCCTCAGAATGTTGCCCCTGTTCAGGCTATCTTGTTGACCGCGTGACTCATAATCTGGGGTTAGAATGACCTGCCTTGATTCCCTATCATTTTCGATAACATGACTAGATTGTTATTGATGGGAATGCTCTATAATTCTGTGTGGCATAGGCCTGTTCCGTTGACCATCCTCCAACTTGTTTCTGTTTGTGGCCCTTTTGAGCGTGGATGATTGTTTGCTTAAAAGGGCTTTGTTTTCAAGGTCTGTTGCGGCTATTTGAGTATTTTGAATCGTTACTTTTGTCTTTATTCGTCCATAATGATGAGTAGTTGAGACCTGCCTAGAAGAATATTTGAGATTTAGGCTCGGTGACAAGTGGGTTTCTCTGGTGAGAGAATTGAGTCCGGACTGCGAGTCGTCTGCTAAAGGAGCAAATTTATTGTTCTTTGTGCCTGCGGGGATTACTATAACCTGCCCCGCATTGACCTGGGCGGATGATCTTCGCCTGGAAGATGTTTTGAGACTCGGCAAGATGCCCTGGGTCTTGTCCGGAAGGGTTATTGTAGATAGTGAGGAAGTGGCTTGTGCGACAGCTGCATAGGAGGGTGGCACTGGTGGAATCTTCACCGGTAATTGGGCATCTAAATGGATCTCCGATTTTTCCTTGTTGATGCAATTTCCTGCCCTTAGGTCTCCCTGACGAGGAGCCGCCAACCTCATGACCGATGCGTGCTGATTCAATTGGTCTTGCGATGTTGGGTGTGGCATGTTATATTTGACCGACATTGCCGAGTCAGCAGGTAGATGTTCTCCAGTGAATTGTTGTTCTGGACTGGTGACTACCCCCTCCCTTATGGCTTTGGAGCTATTTGAAATTTGCATACTTCTTGCGATTCCTGAAACCCGATTTTGCGGTTGCCGAAGCATTGAAAATATGGGATACAGATTGTCATTAATAGCTTTGGCACGTGATTGTTTCCTTGCCTTTCTTGCTTGCTTTTTTTGTCTCTTTGTTAGGGGTTTCAGTGCTGGAGCTGGTTGCTCAATTATACTCTCCAAATTGGCAGATGCTGTTTGTTCCGACTGTGAAGATCCATCTGATCCGTCTGTGGCCATTGGGTTAATGCACTGAATGTTTGCATCTTTTTTGCTGGGCTGCTTACCCCAAAGGCTGGTGTCTTTTGAGATGTATCGTGGTTCCTGGGGATGGCCTCATTGGATTTCCTTGTTTTAACTTCCTGCAGAATCTCTACTAAGACTTGTGGTAACGTACACAGTTTATCTATTATTGGGCCACGATTACAAGGAGTTTGCTGGTGGTTGCAATTTTGTTTGATTGGGCGGATGGCCAGCGAGTCCAATTTGTGATTGATGTCAGCTATGTATGTGGCCATTACCTTCATTAGATCCATTTGCAAGTCTAATTTATCTGATTGCATGTTGAGAACCGCCGTTGAAGTATGTAGAGCATTCAGCAATGAGGTGTGTAGTCGCGTTAGATCTCCCATCTCACAAGTAAGGTGGCCTGCGTAAGCAGGGTTTTTGAAAATAGTTTGTTTTTCCCTGTTATTGGACTCTGAGGGGGTATTATTGGAAGGCGAAGCAGTCGAGTTGCTTTTTACCATTAATTCCTCAAGTGATTATATTTTGGACATCTCGCTAGAAATTTCAATAATTGAGTTAAAAGTTCTTTCTTGTTGGTGGGTAGTAATGCTGTTTTTAGTGCTTCCTACCACCAGAGGATAGCTCGACGGCTGATCCTTAGGATTCACTAGATCAAAAGTTTTTAATTCCAGCGCTTCTCCCAGGTCTTTGTTATTTGTTATAGAGAGCGACTGTAACCAGGAATCTTCCAACCCTGTAGTTACTTCGGAACTAATGTCCAGTCTCTCATTGTTCCCCTGGGTGTTGAAACTTGACCACGGGATTGGGGTCGATTGTTGATGGGTTTTCTCATACCCAGTGTCATTATGTACCTCTGTCTCATTACCCGTAGAGATTGGAAGCTCGGAGTTACTTGGGTTGCCCGTTAAAACCTGTTGATGAGCTCCTGGAGAAGTTTCCCACTCCTGAGCATGTACCTGAGCCATAGTCACGATTCTACCCTCTTGCAAATTTTTGTGCACTATTGGGCTACTTAAATAACTGAAGTTGATTTGTTGCCCTTGGACCAGGGGATCACTAAGCTCTTCAGGAGCTTGGTCCTTTGATGTTTCCTGACAGGGGAGGGCCACCCCTAATTGTTGAGTCGGGTTTGTTAACAGCTCGAGCCCCAGCTGCCCTGTGACCAGAGGTTGTGGAATCAGTGGGGTTGGAAGACCCACGTCGGTATCGGGATTTGAGAAGAAAGCCGCCGCTGGGTGTTTCAAAAAGTCAGCCTTGTTAGTGAGTCCTGTTTGATTGAAGTAGAGCTGAAAAGGAGTGAGGGGCGCTACCAGCTGATCCGGTCTGCTACCTTGCGGACTTTGCGCTGAGCGTTTCGCTGAACACTTTCCCTTCCTTTGCGCCCTCCTTTGGGATTTTAAAGGTTTGACTTTGCCCTCTGCTAGAATCCTGAGGTGCCCCGATCTCATGGTGGCTATCTCTTAACCCGGATTGGTGAAAGAGAAGCGCAATTGGCTTTTTTCTGATGTTTAGGATTGCAGGATTACAGTGGCTTACAGTGGCTGGTGAGCGGGTCACCCGGGGGATTCACAAGCCGCACCCAACCTAGCGGGCTGCCTCCGTGTAACCCCGGTGCACTCTCTCTGCAGCAGTTTACTAAAACTGCTGCGCTCACTGCGACCTGTGGAGCATGGAGGGCCCTGGTAGGCCCTGAGCACTACACCTTCTGCTGAGGTAATAGTAGGTAAAGTTGTACACGCGGCAACGTACAGCAATGGACTGGGTGTCAGAGGGCTGAATGTTCGTAGGTTTCGTAAATGAGGAGGTAGGTGAGGAGCGAGGTGCAGTTGCGAGGTGCGGTGGGTAAGCGGTGGGTAAGCGGGGCACACATGGCCCACAAGCTGCACCCCGACCTAGCTGGGCCGCTTCCGTGTGGCCCTGGTGCACTCACTCTGCTGCTGTGACTAACACAGCTGCGCTCACCCTGCCTGGGGGAATTCACGGGAGGGCTTGCTAGAATACGTTCTAGATTTGGCGGGGCGAGGGGGATACAACACAACACAAGCCCCTTCTCTCTCCTTTTACCCCCTTTTACCTCGTGCAAAGCCAGGGACCAGCTCCTAGTTCGTGATCGTGTTCGTGTGCTTAGACCCCTACTCGCCTCTCCTTTCTTCTCCTGTTTCTCCTGAGTTTGTCCTGATCCTCGTGAGGCCACACTGTTCCTTGTGCCTTCCCTCTACTTTTCCGCTTTTTCCACCCTCTGTAGGTATTGCATGCATGCAATTTCCACTACTTCACTGCTTCACTGACACGTCAGTGAGGGCAGCACTTTTGCTCCTGGGCCTAGCAGCCCTGCTGGCCCTGATGAAGCAAAGACGTGGGGTGGCGAGGGGGCTTTGGAACCTCTGGAACCTTTGGAACCTCTCTGCACCGGGCCGGGCCGGGCTGCGGCAGGGCGGAAAGTTCGACGGGGGACAGTTCCAATGACCGATGTCCAAGTGCAACGGGCACCCCTCCTCCCCTGGAATGCGGCCCCCCGGAGAGCAGCCGCTCTCCCCAGACAAGCTTGAAACTACTCGAGACTACACCCGGCAGCAGTGATGTCCATAAGCGCCTCTCGCCTCTCACCGCTTGCCTCGACTCGCCGTGAACTCGCCGTGAACCGGAAGCGATTGAGGTGTAATAAGGTAACTCTGATGTTATCCAAATGGAGAATGATGCTCCAGGTGCAGATCAGCATGAACAAATCGGCGGTCTTGAGGACACGAAAGCTGGGCATTTGTTATGACTGGTTTCAAAGTCAATTGAGGCTGTTTTAAAAATGGATCTCTGGGCTACAGAGTGCCAGTGTAGCTTTTTCATCCAAAGCTTAGAATAGCAGTGCCTTGGTTGGCAGAAGACCAAACCGGGGGGACTGATTTTGAGCCAACTGTAGCCTAAGCCAATAGGGAGTCCAAGCTAAAGGGAGTTAGCATAGTCAATCTGAGACATCACTAAGGCAATTATCATTTGGATGACAGCATCGGCGGTGAACTATCTACTGATTTTTCTCATTCTCTGGAATTGGAGAAAACAGACAAAGCATCCAACACTCAATTGCATGCTGAAAATTAAAAGAAAAGAAAACGAAAAGTCGCCACACAGAACATATAAGGGGATAACAAAAGACTGCGAGCTGTCAAGAGGCCAACATCACGTAAGAGTTCTTTCCTATCTTAGGTGAAGGTGTTAGTATAATAAGATAACAATTTGATATGCCAATACTTAGTACTGAGTGGGTAGCCAATACCATAGCTCATAAGGCCCATTAGATACCATAGAAGATTAAACTCCATATATAATTATCTGAACCTATGAGCACTGGTACCACAGAGGAGTGCAATGGGTGTCAAGTGTTCTCAAAATCCCTGCTACCTGCTACCTGTAGTAGTTGTAAAAGTAGGACTTTGTATCAATTCAGGATAGGACCAGTGAGATAGAAAGGAATGATGACAATAACAAAGGGGCCCCATCCTCAAATGGTTTGGCTCCTAGACACTGCTAAATACCCATGACTCCCAAAACCCGATGGGGGAAGGAGTCCCTTGTTATGGATAATTCATGGGCAATGAAAACTGTGAAGCATTTCTTTTTTCTTTTTCAGTTTCAAAAAGGCACCCAGATACTATTGAACATTTCACGTTTTTCATTTATTTTGTGTGTCACCTTTTCATAGTGAACAACTCTCTGTAGTTTCACCGGCCACTCATAGTACGTGGGTGTTGATTCCTAGAAACAATGTCGAAGAATACATATCTCAGCTCTCACTAGTGAGGTAGCAACCAAACTGTGCATATGAGTATTCAATTCCATAACATCCGATACATCATGTAATAGACCAAGATGTGGAGAGAGGACAACAGTAATAGGACTACATATTTGTGGGCAGGACCACATCCCCTTTCAGTAGACTACTAGGCCGGGCATGACCATAAGTTATGTTAAAACTCACAATTGTATGCTTTGAATTTCCTGCATTGATCATGGCCAGTCATTGCAATACACACACTCTTGCACCATGGTGCAAGGGTACCTGCATTGGTGTTAGGCATCCCACTGTTCACTGGCGCAGCGTGAAGGACAGGAGTGCACCATATGCTATAGATATGGCACATTCCTGCTCTTTCACTTTGATAAAGGGCTGCACAGCAAGGTGACTTGCCAGCAATCTGCATTGCAGTTTTATGCCATATTAATGCAGTTTTATGGAGAGAGGAAGGACCCCCATTATCATGAGGGCAAGCTGCCATGCTGCTATGGTAGCAGCCAGAATCGAGTTCCTGACTGTTGCCAGATTGGTAGAGGGCAAATAGACAAGCAGTGACACATTTTGGCACCCTAACATATCTAGAAATAGCCATATAGGAGCCTCTCTCGGGTGTTGCTTATAATATGACAACTGTAATAAATAAAAGGCCAGACTATAGAACAGAATATTAGGCCATTCCCTACTGCATCTCAGCCTGGGTTTGTGGCTGCTTCAGATGTACAATTTAATATCTGCATCAATCTAATTACATAATTAGGTACTTGTAGAGATAACATGCCAAAAAATATAGGTAAACCTGGGTGTGATCGTCATTTTAATTGTCTTTACCCTCCTTCACAAGGACAAATTCAGAGACAACTACTTTGAAAATTCTTGTTTGCTGAGAGCCGTTAGGGGTAGAAGGTTGTCTTTTATGATGTGTGAAAGGCTTCTTTTATTAGGGACACCTACATAGAGAAGTGAGTCAGGGATCTATCTCATGGTATAGCAATGCAAGCTGCCATTATTAGAAACTGTAAATACTCTAGTTAGTGTGTAAAAAGTTGCCTATGATGGACATGACTGCATGGATTGAAGTCCTAGTTTAGATAGCAGGAACAACAGGTAATTTGCTTATAGTAACACTTTAACACCCTCCCGTCCCAGTAGGTGATTTCCTGAATTTCCCAGAAGTACTAACTAACCACTGAAAAAATCTCCAATACTGGGAAAAATAGAAGCCGGCCTTGGGGGCATCCTGTCATCTGCCATGCCCTGTGTTAATGGGCTGAATAAAAAGTGCCCAAAATTAATGTTTGCCGTGGGAGATTTATACATAAGACATACCTTATTGAGAAATTCCTTACCTAACGCCACCTTGGATAGGGATAGGACTTGAAAAAGATGTGGCCATATGACTGAATCGAATGCCTTTTCTGCAAAAAAAGGACGAAACTGCCTCAGGATTATCCCTCATCTACCACAGAAGATATCTCAGGGTTGGTAGATGATAAGAGGAGTAACAACCAGATTTAAAATGGACCTGCGGCTTATATACTAGTTGCGGGATCAACATGCATAGGTGAGTTGTCTGAATCTTGCCCATGATGTTTAGATAAACCTTAATCAAGAAGGTCAGTTAATAACTGGCACACTCCAGTGGGTCTGTATTCTCCATAAGAAAGTAAGTGTAGCCTTATTAGACAGGGCTCCTAGGAAGCTAAAAGGTTCTGTATCCCTGAACACCCAATGTAAAGTGGGACCAATAGGTCCAATAGGTCCTTGTGTTCCAAGGTTTAGAGAGATGTATAATATGACTCAAAGTGATTACCTATATTGAGCTGTTTCATCAGTAAACCACCAGCATCACCACATATAGCGGGTATAGCAGCTGTGATTCTCTCTGGTGCAGTTGCACTTGAGTCTCCTGGCCTTCTCTCCCTGGTTATACCACAGTAGCCTGACAAAGGTTGTCTCAGCTGTGTCCATAAATACTTGCCCAGGTGTCTTTTGGCTGCATCCAATCCTTTGCGTTATTGTCAAATTATCTGCATAGCAAGTTTCAAGATCTCCAAGGGTAACCTCTAGCAACTGTTGATCTGCAGGATGGTGGTGCTATGATTGCATAATGCATTAACCTTACTTTCAAGGATGCCTCACAAGCAATCCAGAGCAGTCTGTGAGAAGTGAGCAAAGCTTAATTTTACCTTTCAAGCAGGAGTGTATCTGATGCCTGAGTTCTTCATTGTTGCTTTCATGGTCCATCTGGCTTGTGGAGGTACAAGAAGCTCCATATCTAGTAGTTAATATACCAGGATATGAGCTATGATTCCCCTTTAGGATTTCACACTGTGTCACATTTGACAATAGCATCCTTTTTTAGGAGATATGAGGTATTGGGTACTGTGCCCGCAAGAGAAAAAGTTATATTTTCTATCTGCTGGGTGCAATAAGTGCAAGATATCTAGCAGAGTGTGGTCTCTCAACAGATTTATTGTGGAGCTCTGGGTGACCCGATGTGTCTAGAATCAGGCCCAGGACAAACTGAAACTCCCTCCCAGTACACAGTACAACAGGCGTCTTACCAAATTCAACCATAAATCTACCAAGTTGTGTCGGAAACTGTGACTTACCCACTTTAAGTGTATGTATAGATCCTAAAGTAATGGCCCTATCCAAGATACCCAGTTTAATGAAGAACCAACATCCATCCATGTTTTGAGGATATTATGGGGGAGACTCTTTCCTATGAGGATCCCCACCACACCTTTGTTGGAGCAGTTATGGGATGGCGAGGCAATACTCTGGGAATCCACTGTCCTGCTACATCTGACCACAATCCCCATCCAATCCCTCTTGAGGGATAAATCAGATTCATGGATAATGGCTATGTCAGACTGTTTCCAGTATAGGTGAAGTAATATCTTGCTCCATTTAATGGAGAGTGACATCCCATTAACATTCATAGTCATTATAAATACTGGTTTAACATTGAGTGCCACTCACCAGAGGAAAAAAACGGTTTACCTAAAAGAGAAGTGCCAACAAATGCTGGTCGTATCTAAGTTAGAAAAAGAGCAAGTGAGGGACATATTGCTTAACACTTAGGGACTGATTTAGATTTTGGTGAAGAGGGTTACTCTGTCACAAATGTGACAGATATCCCATCCGCCGTATTACAATTCCATTATTTCCTGTCTACCAAACTCTAACTCAGGCGCTTCGTCTGTTGGGGCAAACTACAGCTTGGGTCAATTCATACAGATGCTATGCATCAATGGGAAAAGTTGTGGATGCTATTATTAACAGAAAGGATTCCCCTATGTCATTAGCCTGCCTGAGAGTTTGGAGTGAATCAAGATGGGGGAAGAGAAAAGATAATCTAACTAATCTAATCCAATCTAGTGGAGTCTATTCCAATTTAATGTATTGAACTGATTTCCAATATCACTCAACCAGTACTGCAACAGGGAAGAGGCCCTTCACTGTGTGTCACAAGTTAACACTTGCACTGCTCAGCAAACTTCTTCTGACTTAATGAGGAGACTGAGTTGAGGAGTTGTCCAGTATGGGCAATTAACAAAACAAAGAGGTCTCAGAGATCCCAAGAATTTGGCTGCAGATACATTTTCACAAAGAACTCACACTGTCACATTTGTGACTGCAGGATGTTTGCAATTTTATTACCCTCCTGGGTGGCAGGATAGTGGATCAGATAATTTCATCAAACACGAAGATGATGTGAGGTACTTTGGCAGCGTAAGGAGAAGGATGTAATACTTGTGTTGTTTTTTTTAATTGTCCAATCATACAATGGATTTAAAAAGATCACTAACATCCCTCCCAGAGAACTTGCACAGCACTTCACTTCATTTCATGATCAACCTATCTAAATATCATAAGAATTAATCAAAAATACAAAAAGACTGTGGCACAGAACCAGCCTGCACATTCTCTGCTGCAGGGAGCAATGCAGAGCTTGAAAAGTGAGATGAGTTTTAGGGTAGTGGTCAGAAGGCGCATTAAAGCTTAGCTAATTTTTGGCTCGTTTTTCAGAGTCCGAGACCGTATTGAGCTGAGCCAGACATCTGGCTCAGTACTTCACTGGTTTTCCTACCTTTCATTTCAACACTCTCAAACAATGAAAAGAGTGACTTTATTCTATGCCAAATGTATTATTAGAACATAGGATTGTGCTACGCTGGGCTATTAATTTCCCTATTTTTGCCTTTATTAATCCTTCATCCTTTGGTCTTTTGAGTCCTTGCCTACCAGGCGCATGCATTGTGCTGAAGATGTATTGTTTATAATTCAGTGGGGTTACAACTCATCCATATCATACCATTGGCTGTTTTTGATGTCAATATCATTTGCAATCTCTTTCAATTGCTGATAGGGGTGGGTGAAATATTTTGTTCTGCCATTGGAATTGGTGGCATTATGGTGACTCTGCTTTACTTTTGTAATGCAGAGTTCCAGCCAAAGTTCGCCAGTTGCCACATGGCAGAATTTCTTCTTGAATGTGGCTCCAGAATGGTAAGTTGGAGAGCGAGATTTGGCATCCCCTAACGCAATTTCCAGTCACTCTGAGAATATCTGGTGAGATTTTACTAACATGGGAGGTTGCAGGTGGTCATGACCATTTGCTGTCAGAAGCCTGCCGCTCGAGTAGAAAATCTACTGAAGTGGCAGCAAACTCAGCTTGAATAGCTGTGCCCAATGGCATGCCACATGGTGCTGCTCACTCTGATTTTGCACCGTGGAACCTGCTCCTGGTGCTAAATTAAAGCACAAGCAGTGTGATGTGGCTATTTCCACCAATTAGCACAACTCTGCATAATCTAGCCGAGTTTTTATGTAGATCTGTGCAATTATGTGGAGTCAAATTCCACAAGTTCCCCCCTCCCTTACTAAGCTACCTTAGGCTTCCCTTCCTTTCTTGTATTAGTGCCTCACTGGATCATGGACCAAGTACAGATGTTCTTCCTCATTTTTGTTCTTCCTCTTCTTTATGCAAGTCACTATTTTTTAATAAGTGTTTTGGTATAATTCCTGGACATGCAATGTGCATTTTTACTTTTAACACAGGCATGTGCTTTCTTATTTATGTTGCATTCATCCTCTCTGCCATCCTTATTGACGCTTTAGTAATATTGAGATACCACTCGGGCAGATTAAATTGTGCTGTGTAATTACCAAACAAGGTTGAGGCATGCTTTCAAAAGATGCACCTTGGTTTTGAAGATTTTTTTCAAGAGATGCTCTTTTATTTTACATTGGATATTTTTGCTTTCAAAAGATGCACTTTTATTTTATATTGAGTTTTCTTTTCAAATAATCAGTTCATGACGCTGTGTGTATTTTCATCGTCTTTCCAGCAATTTCAAATTCTCATATATTTTTCAGCTTCTTTTATATGTTGCTTTTACCATATCTGCAGTCTACTTTAATTATTTACACCCACAACAACTGAATTATTCTATGCCACTCTACATCACTGTATTCTACTCTATGCCAATCCACTCTACTCCACTTTATGCCACTGTACAGCTCTCCAATCTATTCCACTCCACCTAACACCACTCCAATTCATGCCCCTCCAACGTCAATCTGCACCTCTCTACTCTATGCAACTCTAGGCAATTCAACTCCACACCACTCCACTCTACAACACTCCAATCTAAGCCACTCTACACAACACCACTTCACTCTATTCCACTCCACTCTAGTTGATAATTACTATATGCCACCCCATACTATGCCACTCTATTCCATGCCACTCCACTCTACAGCACTCTACTCATTTCCACCACTCCTACCATATGACACTCCACATCACTCCAATACACTCAATACCAACCTATTTCACATCACTCTATGGCACGCCCTTCCACTCCATGCCAATCCAGTCTACCCCACTCAAGTCTACTCTATGAACTCTATGCAACTCCAAGCCCCTCCACTGTTCTCTACTGCAGTCTACTCTACACCACTCTACTCTATGCCACTCCACTCCACCCCCACTCTAAGACATTCTGTGCCACTCTAGTCTACATCACTCTACTCTACGCAACACTACTCCATGCCACTCTACTCTATACCACTCTATACTCTTCTACCCTATGCCACTTTACTGTATGCCACTCTACTCAATGCCACTCTACTTTGCATCAATCTACAAACTCAACTCTATTCTATTTTACACCACTCCACACCAATCTACTCAATGCCGCTCTACTCTATGTCACTACACTCTGCACCATTCTGCTCTTTGCCATTTTACACCACTCGACTCTACTCAATGAGACTTTAAAGCACTCTACACTTCTCTACTCTACGCCACTCCATTTCACTCTCTGCCCCTCTACTCTACTCAGTGCCAGTGTGCCACTCCACCAACTTTTAGCCATGATGAACAGCAGCCACTCTGCTAAAAGACATTGGCAAAGCCAATAGCTCTCACATAAGTGAGACCTACTGCCTGTGACAATGCTTGTTTATCGTAAGTAACCATTTATTCAATCATCCCACCCTTTTTATGTTATATTTACTGCACCTATTGCTTCACTCCATTCTGACCTAGCTTCTAGCATATTTTTATTTTTTCAAAACAGCAATAGTGATATTAGTTTGAAATAATGAATTTCCTCTTAGGAGTAATGTGTTTTTAGCTGATGTTTTGACCATTTTCACTTACTTCTATTTCTTTGCTGCCACTTGCTTTCTACTCCCCTCTCACTTCCTTTTCTCTCCTTTGTCCTCCATCCTGTCCCTGTCTTTTGACTCAGTGCAGTGTTATTTACTGTTCTAAGTATGCACACTGATCTAGGTGGGAATCGAAGCAGATCACCAGTGAGTCTGTGCTAGGGGCACTCTCAGCAGGCACATTGGTGCCATGCTACTGGTGCATTAAAGACAAAACCATCTGGGACACCCTGTGCATGGCTAAGCCTAGAGGTCAACTATGCTGTGATTGGCATCACTTTGAATGCTATTTTCATTAACTGTTCAAAGACCCGGTATCCCACTAATAAAAGGACATCCACAATATTAAGGTACAGTAGACATGAGCTTCTCCTTTTCATATTCCCACTGAGTCAGTCTCATAGTCTGCATGGAATTGCCTTCATTCATATAAAATTTTGCTTCCTTCCTCAAACTCATATTTCAGTGCAGCCCTCCTCTACCAAGCCCATACCTTGAACTATAATACTAGTCATTCTTCAATGACTATCTCTCTTATCAACACACGTTCCATCCCAAAACATTTACATCAATTAGAGCCGACTATTTCAAATATTGTATTACCAGCCCCACAGCAAATTTGCTCACTGACCCTTAGCACTTGGTCAGGGCAATTACTTTCTTAGGATTTCAATTAAATGATTATTGGCCTATGTACCTCTTAGGAAACACCCATTATATTTAAGCCACATCTGCTGAAAGAAATTACTAAAATCCATCCATGCATGTTCTTTAAATCAATTAGTTCAGCAATCTACACATACCGCTTGCCATATACTAGACTTAGGGCCTGATTTAGAGTTTGTTGGAGGGGTAACCCTGTCACAAAAGTGATGGCTATCCCATCCACCATATTACAATTCCATTATAGCCTAGAGAACTTCTAATATCGGAGACGTGATATCCGTCACGCTTGTGACCGAGTAACTCTTCCACCAAACACTAGATCAGGCCTTTAGTTTATTGTTCATCAGCTAATTAGAAAATCTACCCTTTGGCTAGCAAGACCATCATATTACTAAATTCAAATGTTTATACCTAGCCCATAAACCTAATACAATTTGCAATAAGGTTAATCTGGGTGATCGCAAAAACATTACCCATAACTGCATTGGTTCATAGCGTATGTACCCTTGAGCCTTCCGGTTATTAATCCTAATCATCTTCCAAATGTTATTCTCATCATTCCACCATTTCTGCAACTGTGGATGGACTAGCCCAGGAAAGTCAAAATATGTGAAAACCACTTCTAAAGCATAGCTGTGGTTTAATGATAAACTAAAATATTTAAAGGGAAGAAAAAAAAACTAAACATACTGAACAAATATGGAGATGCTCATATGTCCCAGCACTGAAAACACAGTTTATAAAATTAGCTTTACAAATACAAACTGGCTGTCAAGGATGCAAAGTACCCATTTTTTTCTGCCAGGATTATTAATGCCAGCAATAAATAGAAAGAGATTTGTGTAAACCCTAAATGGATTTTCTAAATTGGCCTACATTTGAAAGGATTCCATGAGCTCGTAAGTCTTTTGCCATCAATTTCCTGAACACTTTATTTAAAAAAATTAGAAAATGGGCACTTCATACCTAGAACTCCTGATTTGGACGTCACTACTTGTATTCCATTAGAAACTATAACCTCATCTTGATCTTAAAATTTCTTCCTTGATTTAGATGTGGTTATACATCGATTAGACCATTGTCACTCAGGTTCTCCACTTGAACCCATTCCTGTCCAATTACTCTCTCAACTGAAGGAATGCCTTACTCCCTACAGTGCTTGATATTTTCAATTCCTCCCTTTCTCTTGGTATTGTTTCTGATACATTTTAAAAAGGCACCATCATTTCTATTTTGAAAAATCACAGACCTTGAGCCAACAATGCCGTTTTACTAAAGGCCTGTTATGTTACTATCACCTGCTGTTAGTATCAACTGAGGCAAATCAACTATGTCAATACCTTGAGTCCAATGATATTTTGTATGATTAGCAAATGGGAATGGATTTCGACTTAAAACACAAAAAAGAATCACCTTTATCAGTGTAGTGGACAATTTGTGTATGGATAAGATAGATGCTTCTCTGAAGTTTCTGTTGTGGTCAGATACTGTACGTCTCACCTATGTCGCCTTCCGTTAATATTCCACTTGCTCCCTTGTGACTAAAGAGATGTATATATCAGCCACTACAGGGACAGAACTAGACTTTTGCGATAGCATTTACTTGGGCATGAAAAAATGTCTCCTTAGCAGAATTCAGGCACTACAAATGCAGACAGCAAGGATGGTGACATGTGCTCCTTGTCACTGTCACGTACACCTATGTCACATAAGCTACACTGACTACATTTATGTAACAGGGTAATTTAGGACTTTCTGCATCTTTCTCTGGGAAGATCCATATCAATGTGTTGAAATGGTTTTATAGATTAATTGCATCTAGATATCCACATTCTACAACTTTTGTTTCTTTGACTATTCCTCAATTTCATTGAAGTAATTTTGGTGGCATGGCTTCTTCTATTAAAACCCTTTGCAATTGGAATTACCTCCCACGTAGTATCCACAACTTTACCACCTTCTGCATCATAGAAAGGCCCTTAAAAAGTAGATTTTCCAACAGACTATCTTTGATTAAATTCATGTGTCCCTGTACTGTCCCCTGTACCTCAGTTTAACAGTGTGAGACACTGTAAATGGGACACTGACTTGGAACTGTCATAGGGTTCTTTTCACAATATAAAAGATACAATTAAATCAGAAATCAAATTGTAAAATCCACATTAAGGCCCATATTTATACTTTTTTAGCGCTGCATTTGCATCATTTATTTACGCAAAAGCAGTGGAAAGTTTGCACCGATTTTGCGTAAAAAAACGAAGCAAATGCGGTGCCAAAAAAGTATACATATGGGCCTAAGAGCGCTACAGAAGAGAATTTGTGCTCAATTCTGAAAGCGAAGTTCTGTCAGGATATGTCTGTTTGATGTGTCTGAGGGGTATGGTAAGACATAGTACTGGTAATGGGCTGGCAGTGCAGCAGGGCAGGCCAAGTGCAACATGCATAATATTAATTCCCACCAGGATAAATGTCCACATTTTGAAATTTGACTCAAATGTGCAATTGTACACTAAAGTTTTCATTTATTCTCTTAGTTGGACACACCCATACCTGCCCCTATTGCTATTTATATCCATGCTGAAATTATACCATACTATCAGAATTTCTACATTTGCAAAAACACTCTTACAATAGGAAATATTGGCAATCTGATTCTTGGAATATTAATGTGCATACTTAAGTGGACTACATGTGAGCAGAATATTTTATAAATCATGTCCGTACTGGAGCCAATCACAATATAAAAAGCATAGTGCCAATTTTGAATTTGTTCTGGTGTTCATTGATGGCCACCACTACCACGTTTTAGGGTCAAAGACTTTTGCCATCTTTAAAATGCCCGGATTCATGACATTTTTGACATGCTTGCAGTAAAGCAAACAGGACCTACTCCAAAAGTAGGTAAGTCAGATCTTGGGAACTTTTCCCTTATTAGTAGGGTGTGCTCAGGAGTTCATCCCACACACTAGCTAGTGACAGGCATAATTGTGGCACTTCCAAGGACGCACTTCAGAACACTTTCTGGACCTGCTGTCTGTGACATGTAAGGAGCCTGAAAGACTGGGTCTGCTACCTCTTGTTCCCAGGACAAAGAAGTGGACTCTGAGAGTCAATTGGCTGACCTCCTGTCTGGCTACAGGAAGACAACAAGCTCCAAAATGTATTTTCCAATATGACCCTGCTGCTGTCATCTTGTGAGTCTCCAAGTGGCTCCCTTGAGGTCCAGGGGAGCTGTAAAAGTGCACTTCTGTGGTGGACTGGGACTTTAAATCAGGCCCTTAGTCTTTTGAGTTTGGCAGAGAGGGCTACCCAGTCACAAGTGTGACAGATATCCCATCCACCGTATTACAATTTCATTATAGCCTATGGAACTTGTAATACAGCTGAAGGTATATCTGTCAAGTTTGCGATAGAGTAACCCTTCTGCCTAACTCTATATCAGGCCCTAATTCGGATGGTAACATTTTTTACCAGAATTAACCTGGATTGTGTATCTAACCTGCGCTCAATCACAGTCAGACTTAAATTGCACGTAGGTACCAGTCTACTTCTACAATTGACTATCAATGACTATAATTGGCACTTTGTGTTTTTTAGTACTATTTCTACCTAAAACTTTACAAGTTGATATCTCCAGTTCTGCCTCACTGGATTTGTGTCGTTTTTGTGTTATTTTGTTTATTACATTGTACTCTATGTGCCTAATTCAGTTTGGGGTTTTTATTATCTGCATTTTTACTTTACAACAATTTTGCTACTTGATACATATTTTACACATTGCTCTAAGTTAAGATTGTCTGCTGTGTGCCATAGCTATGAGGAGGTGGAGCCCAGGCTAAGTTAGTGACTTTGAGGGTTCATCCTGACAGGATTGCAATTATTCCTTGAAGTGGGCAGTCGCCCACCCCAACAAATTGTCCAATTTCTTACAAAATGTTTCTGTCCTTGGTGTCTCTTGATCTACTAACTTTGACCTTTTTAGATACTATTTCCCTAGTATGGTTATGCCCAATTTATTGCTTGTTTGGCTTAATAATAAATCACACAACTCTGATTTCCAGTTTTTATTTCTCAACATGGGGCTATAACTTATTGGTTTCTAGCTAATTTATTTTTGTTTACGGTCTATTAACCATGAGCATTTTGAAACAAACTTAAAGAGCTTTCTTGCTTAAGACAAGTGTAGTAACCATAAGAGCTGATGTTGTCTAACTTAGTAATGTTTGCAAAATGATTAATGCCTGCCATACACATAAGGAGACGGCATACATTAGTGTGTATAACTCATATACAGCATGTATAAATGTGGCATACGTAAGTTCCTTCTAGAATGTTTAAGTGCTCCATTCCCAGGAATTTGACAGACTTGTGGGTACTCAGAAACATTACCACCTTGTCTGCCTTCCTTGTAACAGTCCAAAATTATGAAGTAGTCTTCCACAGAGAGAGGTAAGGTTTTCATTTAGTACACAAGTGAATTGTTTAAAACTCCTCCTTTTCTTCTCCAGTATGCCATCCTGCCCACCTCCTATGCCCCATTTACTGGACAAGTGTTGATATTCCTTATTACTCTTATTCTGCCTCATTCAGTGTGTACGTTCACCTTTGGAGTATGGATGAGTTGACACCACGCTGCTGTTGTGGCTGACCTTCCATGGCCTGTCACACTCCAGTGCTGTCCCTTGTGCACACGTTGCTTCAGATGCTCTATAGAGAGGCTGGATCTGGTGATGGTTCCTTGGGTAGCAGTTCCATGGGCAGCAGCTCCATGGGAGGCAGTGAGCTTCACACTACTCTTAGGTTGACACATCCTGACTTCACTATGGTGATTTCTTGCAAGGCATGAGAGTGCATGTGATGATGGTTGTTAAGGTCAATGAAAGATGTTAGAAATATGGAAGAGATTTTACAGAGTGCCAGGTTTCAGTACCAGGAGTTTCAGCATATTTCGTCACAGAGTTGACTAGGAGAAATTGCTTTGCAAAGCAAAGGCAATTAGAGGCAGAACATCCTGTTCCTGCTGTGTCCATGCCTCATCTGCTAGACTTCCAGGGAGCTCCACTCTGTTGTAAATGGGACACTGACTTGGAACTGTCATTTGATGGGTTTGGTTGTTTGATCATATGGATGACCTTCGTCTTTTGGCTAGGAAATATCAACTGGAGGGTCTTGAAAATGAAATACTTTCAGTCACCAAAGTGGTCGCTAATGGCAGGAGGCTCTTCACATCATGCCCTTGCTTCTGATAATAACTCTAAAGAGAAGTTGCCCCTTGTGCAAACAAATTTATATACATACATATTCATAACACCAGATCAGATAAATCGTGACAATCGGGTGGTGCTTATAAAATCTGTCTATTTTTTATACAATCGTAACAATACAGATTACCTATAAGAACATATCTAAACTCCGTCCACCAGCCCTTATAAACAGCAGGCAAATTACAGGGTAAAAGAAATAATGAAAAAGACATCAACACATAAATGGAGATTCCCCATTGAGAAGATATAAAAGTGGGCTATTTCCTCATATTCCTTCACAAAGGATGACCGAAGGGATTATTCCCAAGACAAATGAGTCCCTTTGAAGCTCTAGTCAGTAGGCGTCTGGCCCATTTAGGTAGTCCTCAGAGCCATCTTCAGGACTAGGTAGGTTAGGGTTAGGCATTACATTGAATGAGGGTTAGTGAAACAGAATATTCACTGTAACCAAAATTCAAAGTAAATTGCTCCACATGTGTGGTGGCAATGAGAAAATTCACTTTAGGCTTTCAACCGAGTATTGCCAGCTCGAAAGGGCTCATAAACAGTTTAATGTCATTGTGATTGTTTTTTTTTAATTGAAGGCGTGGGACAGCTTGTCTATTCTTTTCTCCACACTTGCAGATAAGTTAAGGAGGTTATCTCATGTCCAACGTCTCTGTTGAGAAAATTATGTGAGGGGATTGGCTAAAAGCATACTTTGTCTGCCTCTTTGTTCATCGTATGTGCTAGGCCCCATGCTACCTATACTGCCTTATCCTTGAAGTAGTACTTCCAGTTGCTCTTTGACATCATACAAAACTGTGTATATGGTTTTTCATTGCTGCCCTTCATGGAAGATAGGTGTGCTTCATTTCCAACATCATCTATAATGAACGTATACAGCATCTGTGCTTCTGGTGATGCCATCTTCGTTAAGTGGGTTGTTTGTTCACAGACATGGGCACTGGAGGGTGCTGTGCACATCACAGCCTAGCGCTGCATTTTACTTTTATGGGCCCCATGTTCTTTGGCTCTCAATTTTGAAACATTGATGAAAAGGTAAGTCAAAGGCCAGAAGCTTCCGCTCTTCTTTCTCCAGAGTCCTCCTGCATGCAATGCAATGTGTGATTGTGGCATCACTCCCTGTAGCGTCAGGTTTCAGGTACCTGTGTAGCAGTTCAGCAAGTGTGAGCGCAGCAACCAAGCTGCCAAGCGAGTGTGGCAGCCGCAGGTGGCTGCCACTGATTACACACCCCGGTACCCCACAGAAGCAGCCCAGATAGGTCTGTGTGTGACTTGTGGGGCAGCGGGAGAGACCTGCTCGCCATCATCCATCAGCCCCCCCTTGTTAAGGCCTGCAACTGGCAGACAGCAGCAGCCAGGGACTTCACATTGGGGGAAACTATAGCTCACCTGCCACATTTTTTAAACGTCACTCCAGGAAGGAGTAGGAGGAGTAACCTATAGGCATCAGCACCCACGAGGGCCAAAACAGCGTGTGGGGAGAGCATGAGGACCCACAGCTCCTTCCTTTTAATGGCACATGATAGGGTACAGAATTCAATGAGAAGAGAGAAGGGGGCCCCCCAACAAATTGGGGGACATGAAAAGGGGGAAGGTGAAGCACTCTGTGAGGCCCCAATCAACGACACAGGCAGTGCCACAGGGGACAAATATTTCAAGGGTGTGTTCCCTGGGGCCCCAGGTGCAGTCACAATGGAGAAGGCAGAAGGTGAAGGGAGAATCTAAAGGCATCATTCAGTACTTTACGCCACTGGGTAAAATAACCAGTCACAGAACATTCCCTGGAGAAGCAGTCCCAAGATCATGCCACGGCTGGAGATCCTTCAGCGATAGTGCAATCATCTTAGGCAACACCTAGGCGGACTTTCCACCAAGCAATGCAGTACAAGAGACAATGCCCGATCTTTCAGCACGAAGTGCTCTTCCTCGCCTGGAAATCCACTGAGCACACTTTCCAACCACAAAAATGGGTAATCCCACTATCGCCAACTATATTGGTAAAGGACAGAAGCATGGTTCCTGAAGATTTCCTAACTAAGGAACCTTGCACAGAAGAAAGCCAGGAAGGATGCTTTGATAAATTAGCAATAAAATGATCAACCCCAAGAAAGAACCAGCTCTGCTACCCCTTGAAGGCCTCACTTACACAGGAAGAATTAGAGGAGGTCTTCAACAAAGACAAAGAGCTGCACTCAGGGGAAGAGGATGCCCAACACACACCTATAAAAAGGAACATTAACTAGCCCACTACAAACATGCTATATGCATCTGAATCAATGCAAAATCATGGACCTATTGACTTGAAGGACGCCCTTCTCCTGATAGGATGGGACTCCTTAAACAAAACACTAACAGCCATAACAAATGCCACAATTTTTAATACAGACAAATTGGACATTCAAATCCAAATCATACAAAGCTTGGTAACCAATACCATGGCAATTGACAACAAGTTGGACAGATTAAATTTACTTATCAAAAAAGCACATGTTGAGGCTGACAAGGAGCCAGTTACGCAGACCCATCAATGCCATTACAGCCCAATCCTGGACAAACTACAAGAATTGCAATCAATTATGTCGACTATAGTGGTAGACTTAAAACAGTAAGCCGAATATTGGAGAAATAACAGGCAGCAGCCACCAGGGCTACAAAGCCCTTAAACAACAAACAGCCAACAAAAAGGAATGCCAAACATTGCAACACAGGCAGAAGTAAGCCCAGAACAGACATTAAGAGAAACAGCTGAAAGCCCAAAAAAACTGCACAATCGAAAGGAAGGACATTTTGTTCTCGTTCTGTACAGGAAAAATAAGAAAGGTCTAAGGAAAATGCACAACAAATCATTTAGGGACAGGAAAACAAAGCTCTAAACTTGCACAGAAATGGGAGTGACAGCCCATTGAGAGGTAAAATTGAGGTTTGCACTCAGTTGCAAAGTGGAAATGATAGAATGCACACCTCCCGCTCAACTAATAGACACCGAGGTTCAGTCAGAATCATACAGCCACTGATGTCACAGAGTCACAGAGTGGTAATAATCCTCAATGGCAGCAGAAAGAGGAAGGAACGGTCTTAGCAGGAAGTATGAACCCAGGAGTCGTTGGTAAAACAGCGGCAACATGCAAGCTCAAAGAACTATGAACAAACGGCCGAAGGTTAAATGCCCACTCGCAGTTGGCACCTTCAGAAACCATCATCCAAATCTTAATGCCTGGGAGCCCAGGACGGTGCAAGAGGGGAACAAGGACCGATCTACTCACATTAGATACACCCTATATCAACTAGAGTGGTGGATTCCCACGAGAACCCTGTCAAACCGGATACATACGAGGTTTTTATCCAGGCAACCTGTCTTAGGGGTGCCCTAGAGTAACAAAAGAACAATCAAGTTATGCTACCTCTGTGAGATTCTCATCCTGGGTCCCAAGACATCCTGTGGCCCCTCGCAAACTCTCCCGCTTGCCATATTAGTACACATCACACGTATCAAGCACCCACTGTGGTAGAGCAAAGGATAAGTACAGATGCTGCAGTTACATCAGTTCTACATTCCACAAAAGGCCATACAACAGCTTGCTATCATCCGCTGCACTCAAAGATAGGGGTGCCCATACCCTAATTTTTCATCCAACATATAAATCTGAGGGTCCCTGAGATATCCTAAATAGAGGCAACCGCATGAGAATCTGCAACGCTATCAAAGGACTAGAATAATTAAACAGTAAGATCTTGAATACGTAGCCTTTTTAGCACCTAGAAAGTGTGATTCAAAGGAGTGCACAACAGTTTGTTTTAGCAGCACGGAGATAGTGCAGTTGCTGTTGTCAAAGTCAGAAGTGTTCAAACATTGGGGTATAGAGCTTAAGGAAGTGAACAGAGTAAAATATCCAACCTTCTTCATCCCTCAAAGAGCCAATGGAAAGAGCGACAGAACACTGACAGCAAACCCCTGGACAGCCAATAAGGGATCAATGCTACAGCACGCCAAGGGGGCATTCTCCGCCTTCATCACGTGGCCAAGAGAGTTTGTAATCTCCATTGCATAGGAACAACCAGTGACAAGATTTTGCCAGGAAGCAGACTTGCAAAAAGAGGAAGCCAGTAGGAACAAACTCTCCCCTCGATCCTGACACAGCCATGCACCTTAAGGATGGAGCTGGAAGTCAGCAACACCAAAAATCTCAAACTCTCGAACTCCGCCCAAATATACGCTGGGTAATACAAAAGCAAAATTGCTTAAGACCCAAACTTGGAATCCTTTTTGAGAGAGTTTAATATCATCTGTCTACAAGAAACTTGGAGAAAGGTTAAAAATCCATTAGCAGAGTTCCAAGAATTCTTTAGCCCAGCTGCAAAACCAAAGTCCAAATGGCACCCTCAGGGAGGTCTATCAACTTAAATAACCACAAGTGAATCTTTAAATGCAAGGAGCATTGACCAGCTACCAGCCCACATGTTAGCAGTCATCATTGAAAATTGGCTATCGGAACGGACATCAATATCGGTCATAATATTAAAAATTACATCAATCCCAACGCGGCTCGGAAACAGCATCTATTAGATACAGCAGAAAATGAATTGATATCTCTAAGAGCCTCATAAGAGAATGCCTCCTGGCTCATCACAGGCAATTTCAACATCAACATGGCCAACCATGGGAAAAGAAGTGCCAGAGAAGGAGCCTTGAATCAGTGCCAGGACATCCTGCAGCTAGTATCGCGCTTCAGGGGCATGGATAAATGAGATCATCCTCTGGTGAGAGCCTTAGAGGCATTAGGGCTAAGGGCCCTGAAAGGTTGATTCTCCACAGACTGCCCAATGAATCCGATGCACAAATCAAAGGAATCCACAAGCACCCTAGAGGTCAGATGCGAAAGTGACATCACCCACAAACTATGAAAATTGTGAATAATAACCATTACATGGCACAGGTACATAATATAGGAATACAGGATCCAGGAAGCCATCTACATCATATAAGATGATCGAACATGTGCATGGGGAAATACAAGGCATGCAAAACCAGCTTAATACCCAATCTAGGGGCCCAGGTGGATACAATCACCAAATGGGAGGCAATGTTAACATCACTGAGGAACTAGCTAGCTTCCATCCATAGGTCCAGGGTGTGTTCACCACGGAATAAAAACCAATGGTTCACACAATCCCTAAAGCAACAAAGGCAGCAGCTCAACAAATCAACAAGACTGCTAAAAAAACAAAACAAGGACACCAGGCAACTTGGCGCCTTCCGTGAACTAAGAAAGGAATACAAGAAGGCAGTCTGGAAAGCAAAGTAGGCACACCTAGACCAGGAATGGATCAAAGTCGTTGAGGCATGCAAACAAAAGAATAGCCATCCCATGTGGTCCATTGTCAATCAACTGGAGCGTGGGGTGCCAGGGGCCGTAAGCAACACTGTGCCACAAGTGAAGTGGATCAAGTATATCTCCAAAGTGTACAGCTGTCAGGAAGCGGCAGAACTCAATTCTATCTTAAACTATGAGCCGAATCCCTCATCCTTTGAATTACAAAAGATCGCAGGACAATTCCAACACTGTAGAACTGATGGGGCCCCGGACCAAGCAACCTCCCCGCAGGGGTCTTAAAACACGTTACAGATTTTTTTGTCTGACCAGCTCAGTAATATGTTCAATGCCTGCATCACAGAAAGCAAAATTTCTGATTCCTAGAAGGGGGCAATCTTCTGTTCAATCTACAAGAAGGCCCCTATGGAAACCCAGACAGCTAATATTTGATCGCTTTGCTCGACACTGATGCAAACATATTTGTGGGTTGCCTGTTAGAGGAACTGAAAGACTGGGCAACTAAACGGAATTTAATTCCTCTGAACAAAACAGGCTTCTGCACCTCATCAAGCACTTCTGACAACCTGATAGCACTAGCCATGTTGGCTGAAAAACATACAAAAAAAGAAAATGGCTTTGTACGCTTGCTTTGTGGACTATCTAAAGCTTTTGACTACTTTGATGGCACAGACTGTGGAAGAAGTTAATAGATCTCAATATTCCAACAAAACTGCTAAGAGGAATGCAGCTATTATATTCTGACAACTTGCCTAGGGTAAAAGTTGCGGAAATGGAAGAGTGTCTACTGAAATCCAGACAGATAGAGGTGTTAAGTAAGCCTGCGTACTAGCCTCGATGCTATTCATCTGGCAGATTTGCGCACACAATTGAACACTTCCAGTTTACATCCCCCAAAACTGGCCCATCATCGTCTAACATAATTATTGTATGCAGACAACTTCGTCCAATCGTCCTATTGAATCTTTCAGGAGCGGGCTCCAAAAATTGCTAAACACCCTCGATCAGTATTGCAGGACAAACATGCTGATAGTAAACCTGGAGAAAAACAAGGTTGTCATCTTTGGCAAGTGTGTAATCAAGAAAAAGCAGTGGCTCTGTGGAAACCAACTTGTAGGCAGAAGTATTAGCTACAAATCCTTGGGGATCTGGTTGCAGGAGCGGTGGTCTCACCACTTGCACCTAAACACCTTGAAAGCCAGAATGACATCCCAATTTGCATCTCTTCAAACCTGTCTACAAATTTGCAAAGCCCAACCTGGAGCCCACTCCTCATGGTGATTAAGGCAAAGTTTTTGCCCTCCCTGGCATATGGTCTGGAAACTTATCCTGGCAAGTTTAATAGTTTCATGAACAATGCTCAGAGCAATGTTTTGTGCTTTCTTTTCCATCTGCCATACAGTTCTTCACCCGCACAAATCAGATTGGAATTTTGGCTACAAGACAAGCCTTGCTACAGAACGGGGCTCTCCTCAAATATGCTTCTTTGATAAGACAGGCGCATCCCAACACACTAAAAGCACTGATCTGGGAGGAAACAGGCCTGAACTTGCTGGAATTTATGGTCAAATACAATTGTCTTGGCAATTAAACAGGTAGAAGAGCTGTGGCAAAAGACCCAACTGCATAAACCATTCAAGCAACTATTAAATAAACAAATCAAGCGGCTACTGTGGAGCAAGGATAAAGACAAGTTCAGACTACGTTCCCATTCATGGATAACTAGTACAAGTGCAAGGCTCCGACAGCATAGCTATACCTGGCAGAAATATTTAAAAAGTCTCTAAAAATAAAGGTGCTGCATGCCAGATTTGGTCTACTCCCCACATTGGATACGGTTTCAAAATGGCTCAAACAACGGGAGTTGCAGGCTATGTGCACACCTCTGGGAAGACTTCTTACTCTTTCTATGCATATGTCCTGCACTGATACCCTGGTGGAAACTGTAACTCAAAACATTTTTAACTCCAATGGCATTAGATATTGCCGACAAGCTATTCTACTTTGTCTCAAAGGGTTGACACCTCAACACATGGCATGCATGGCAGAACTCATTTTAAAAGCGGGACACCTTTTAAAGCATGCACCAAACAACTGTAAAAGTTGATTGAGCATTTAGCTTACGACTAATTATATTGTCAGCGCTGTTTACAAGATGAGCTTAGATGCAGAACTTTAAGGACAGCATGGACCTGGACGGGACAGTTTCTGTATTGCCCTCGTGATGATGTACATCACATAATTTAAATGGGGGATCAATAATCTATCATGGTATTAGTGTTTTTAAATCTATGAGAATTTGAAATCCCAGTAGGATTTTTTGGTGTTTTAGATAATAATGGTTTTCTGCTCTTTGCTGATTGCAATGATTTTTATTAATTATGCAATAATGTATTAAGTTCTTTAAGCTCTGAATTTCTTTTTGCACAACAAGTTCGTTGTTTTGTTCTAGTCAGCATCAGGGCAATCACATGTTTTGCGTTTCATCTTTACACCTTCTTTTTGAGCCCTATAAGACCTACATATTACCACATCATAGTTAGAATCCCAGAACTGTTCTTGCAGAATGTGTTTACCACTGCTTGTTTTCTCTGGCCATTTCTTGAGAATATGGGACCTGAAAGGTAATGGTAATAATAAATGAAAGTTCTGCGCTTATGCCCTAAACAAGGACATCGAGAGATGAATCAAGATAACAAGAGCAAAGTTTAAACATACCATAATTATAGTAAAATGTAGTGTGTGTTGTAGTTAAAGTTTTTAAAGTTTGGTCAGAACGTTGTAGAGCTAAAGGGTGTTGTTGAAGAAAAATAGGTACCCATTAATTGAAAATACTGTGTGTTTTTAATGTGTTTTGTGGTGTACATGTGAGTGTGTGATATATATTGCCTTGCTTCGGTTGCTTTCTGCTGGAACTCATACTCCCAACCTCAAATAACATATGTTCCGAGTCTTAAGGGAAGCTGCTCAGCTGAACTATAACTGTTACAAGGCCCTCCTCTGTGGCATGAACCGTGGGCCAATCTGAAGGGGAATGCTGTGGTTTTCAGATCAAGAGGTGCCATGTAAATACAGGATTTATGAGCTAGCTGAGCTGTCAGATTTCTCCGGTGCCAACATAACTGCCTGCCATCAAGAGATTGTGGTCGAACACTGTTTTGAAACTGGATCACCAACACACTGCGTCTTGGTGTCTTGCTTTTTTGGTAAAATAAATATACAAGCGTACAAAAGAAAACTTTTGGCGTAAACATTCGCAAACTATTAAATTGATGCCAAATTAGATGATGGCTTACTTAAAACCTCTGAAGAACATAAAAATGATTATCCATTGTTTAGCTAACATAAGTGAGTTCACCGGTCTGTGCCAGTCTGTTATTATATGAATCTGATTTCCATTAACATAAAGGTGCAGTTTCTTTACTCAGAATGCAGTAGTGTGTGGGGTTCCCTGTAATTCAGGATAGTGCGGTAAATTATTTAACATGCGAGGTGGTGGGTTGGTGTCTTTGGGGTACAATACCGAATGATATGCTAGCATCCCTCAGGGCACCTTGGCTGCAGTGTAGACTGAAGAAGTAGTGTGACTAACATGCAATGCAGTGTTCAGCCAGTGTCCCGAGAATGCTGGATTCATGCAGTTTTATGCAGTGCTATTTGGCATTTTAACATCCCAAGGATGCAGAGGAGTGGTTGAGTTTCATAGGAGACAGTGTGGTCGGTTAATGTACAAAAGATTTAGAGGTGTGTGGTTGGCTGCTTTTCATTGGATGCAGTGAAGTGCAGAGGATTTGTGTTAATGTTCCTATGATGAAATGCAGTGATGAGGGGCGGTGCCCCTAAAAGGCAGTGCAGTTTGGTGCCTTGGTGATCACGGTGGGAACGTAATGTGGTGATTCACTTCCTCCGGGTGCTACTATTTTTATTTGTACTGTCAGATATGATATGTTCTTTTTACAACCATCTCACCTAAAGTATACCTCTTCTGCAACACGCCTGAAACTTCAAAGTGTCAAGCATGAGTCGGATGAATTTTGAAAAAAATCTCTGTTCATGTTTATGGTTGTTTAACCATTGTGTAAGGCACTGAGATGTATCCGACATGGATGAGGGATGACTATGTCAGGATGCTATTGTCTCTTTACAACAGTCTCTGTCCACATTTTTATGTCTCCCTTTGAGTTAAACCCATCTGGATGACAGTACACACTATTCGTGTGACAACTCCTTCTTAGGTCTGGCATTTGATACGTCTTTAGCTGTCTCGCCATCTATTACTTTTCCAAAAAAATCATACACACTGTATGTAGAAAGAGGGACTGTTGTTCAGCAAGCTTCCTCCATTGGTCTGTTAAACCGTCATTCACTTTTGTTTCCGCCCACCACATCATACAGAATGAGGCACTGGGTCAGCACACATTAGCTATTTTCACTTTCAGTAACTGCACAAAGTCTGTGCACATCTGCCTAAGAGTAGTACATTTCTTTTAAATGACAAATCTGGTTCGAAGAGTACTTTTATATGTTGTAATATTAACTCTGATATTTCCATTTTGTGACAGAGAATAGCAATAAATTGAATTACAATAAACAGTGCACTAGTTTGCCAGTCCTACTGGCTTTAATAATGCATGTTGTAAATAAACATATGCTTTATGTTTTTCTACATTATATACAAGGATTTTAAAACAAATATTTTTATTTCCAGGGTTAAAAATCTAACCTCATTAGTTGCTACGGCCTGGCTTTGCCGGCAATATTATCATCATTGAGGCCTGCCTGTGAATGCCACGCAGTTGGGACACTTTAGTGGACATCATTGCATGCAGGAACGTTTATACTGTTTTGCCTCCTCAATGAGTTTTATCAATTGATAGGACTAGAAATGTATGCTATTCGAGTATTGCGGCTTTTTGTTTTTATTTATCATTGAAATATATTTAGATTTGCTTTTCGGTCATTAATATTAAACTATCCATTTATTATTGCGTTTTGCTGTGTGTTTCAAATTGTTAGTTGTATGATTTTATGTAGTACTTATATTTTTTATATAGCACCTGTGTGTTAATTTTCATATTAAGTTTTAGGTTACTTTATGATGCTATTTTACATCGAATAAATATTGTCTGACTGACCTCCTCATCCTATATTTGTATATTATAGTAATTTTGGAGCTGATTATTTTTCTTGTATAGCTTTAGAGATTGGGATATTTAAACTGTTATCTGTTTTGCCAAAGAGAACACACTAAATACAGTCCAGGGAAGCCCAGTCTCTTGCCCTGACTCCCTGCTCTTATCCACTTAAATCCTTTAGCTGGTGAAGCTTTCTGTTTAATACCGCTAACCATGGCCACAGCGTTCTCTTTCCCTGACTCCCTTCATCACTGCCATCTTCCTTTATCACTCCTAGTACCATTGCTTTCATACCACATCTCAACCCTGGTGGTGACTTTGGGCCTAATTAAGAGTTTGGCAGAAGGGAAAGTCCCGCCACGATCTATGTGCTGGCGGTTCCCTGGCAGGCTCACCGCCAGGGTTTTAATGTGGCGGCCCTCATCGCCACCACTAATGTGTCTGTCTGAAGACCGCCACACTCATAATGAGGCCTCTTGTGTCACTGGCATGGTGGATCCTAGAGAAGGTGAGCGTGGGACAGAGGAGACAGTATTCCTCAGATCTGTGCTCTCTCAGGCACTCATGCTGCAAAATGTATTTAAAGATTTTGAAGCATTTCTGACATGTTAATTAATGAAGAAGAAGCAAAAAACCTCTATAACACTAGATCACCCCAGATTCTGGAGCTCTCCTGTTTTCTCTTTCACTTACAGATATATTGATAATTAACATGAACGCATACTGAATTACTGTTGGTGTACTCCGTTCCTCGCATGTGCCATTAATGTCAGGGATCAGCCATATGCAAATCTTTCTTGGTCCCGGTCCAGCCCAAGCTGCTATGCCATGTCTCATGTGAAAGAGACAAAAGCAACTCCAGATTGGTGTTGAACTTGTTGAGCCTCATCAGCGAGATACAGCGTGGGCTCTGTGGCACAGCAGCCACGTACCCATGTCTGGACATAGCCCTTCGAATTAAGAAGGCTAACAAAGGCAGCAAAACGGATTGGGCTTTCTCTTTGGGGAAAGGTTGAATATGATTTGCATGTGGTTGCTTCTATGTCTGTGATGGCACTTGACTGCACAAATAAAATGATGGAATGGAACGAGCTCAGAGTAGTTACGAGTGTATTTATGATATTGAAAAATATCTACTCTTGCACTGGAGAGTGTCAATACAATTTTCGTTGAAAAGAGGAAGAGACGAGGGTCTCTGAATTACAGAAAAGCAACCAAATAAATTGGAAGTCGAAAAAGTTGCGAGGAAAAGAGGGGAGTAGGGTAGTTAGAGATAGTGGTTCAGATTGTTTCAAGCAGATACATCGGTCTCCTTATTGCTGTCAAAGGGTATGTTTCTGTCTGCATAGGTGTTCAGTATATTCAGGATGCGAACGATAGCGACAACATTAGATGATGTCTCGCTCGCAGGAGGGTGGCAACAGAGATTCTCGGTCCTGATTCTCCTGTAGGAAAGTAAAAGTATAATTTCCGTACAAACCATTAATCTGATGAGTCTGTCCCTTTCAGCCCTGCTGTGGCTAATTGTGTTTATCCTGTTTATGGCAGTGAAGTGCTGTCCGACTGATGACGGCATATGAGTGGTAGCGCGTCTTGTCTTTCATCCCTAGGGGACCTCTTAGCTCTATTTAGAAATGGTTCTCACATGACTCACATCCACCTAGAGGACTTGAGAGATACAGGCCGCTTTTACAAGCTCCTTTGAAGTGTAACGTACGGGAGAATGCCCGGCACTAGGTTCTCTACAATTACTCACCACAGCAGCATGACAGAACATCGTTTCATTGATTGTGTTGGCAGGATCAAGGATTACCTTGCGAAAAAATAAGTGTTCAAAGTTTTTTAGGGGGCACTCATAGCACCGTCAAATGACTGCACTAAGCAAGCCATCTGTATTCTGCAATCCTGGCTCCATCTAATGCCTTTTCCCATCACAACCTTACACTGCTTGACTTTTGAGTTCACTTTTGCAGGTTCATTTATAGGGTTGCGATAGCCTATAGAGCAAACAGACAGTGCCCAAAAGGCTGGTCTGGAAAGTCTTTGTGTGCCGACTTTCTGGCTGTTTGTGGGCCAAGTTTAGAATCTACTGAGCTGGTTATTACTGTTGATTTCTCAGATATTCAAACGAACAAACGTTGCCTCCAGCAAGATGAAATCTACTGGCATGATGTCCTTACAAGTTCAAAACTTTCACAGTTTGCAAACATGGGTCACTTTTCAGCTAATTCACTAATAGGGGCTACATTTATTTTGTTGCCTGAGCCTATTTTCTGTCCCAGACCGACCCTTTTCTTTTTCATCCATTTGTCGTGTCAGTTTTCCTACTTTTCTCTTCTTCCTCCCTTTTCTGCCTCTTTCTCTCTTTTTGTGGGTCAAAAGCTGACGAAGAAAAAAAGACTGGACCCAATAAATGAATGGTGATACCCACCGCTGGCAACCACCAGCTCAAATTTAGCATTGGGCATGATCCATATGAGAGACAATCAGAAATGCAAATAGGTGTTAAATTATTGGTGCCAATCACCACGGGGCCTGATCCTTTTTGCAGGGTCATCCCTAACATTTTCTCTTCCTCCTCCTTTTTCTGCTAAATTCATTTTTGTTGGCTTTAGGATTCTGTCCACTTTACCACTGCTTACCAGTGCTAAAGGACAGGTGCTCTGTACTCAAAACATGGTAACATTGGCTTACCTACCACTGGCATATTTAATTTACTTGTAATCCTTGGTAAAGCACACTCTGGGGGTCATTCTAACCTTGGCGGGCGGCTACCGCAATAACGCAGCCCCCATTCCAACATTCCCGCTGGGCCGGCGGGAATGAGGCCGCAACACAGGAGCCGGCTCCTAATGGAGCCGGCGGTGTTGCGGCGGTGCGACGGGTGCAGTTGCACCCGTCGCGCTTTTCACTGTCTGCCATGCAGACAGTGAAAAGCAGGCCGGGACCCTGTTAGGGTGCCCCTGCACTGCCCATGCCAGTGGCATGGGCAGTGCAGGGGCCCCCAGGGGCCCCAGGACCGCCTGCCTCTTCCTGGCGGTGTAAACTGCCAGAAACAGGCTGGCGGTAAGGGGGTCATAATCCCCAGGGCAGCGCTGCTTGCAGCGCTGCCCTGGCGGATTATCACCGCCGGGGGAAAATCGGCGGGACACCGCCGGCCCCGGCGGTGCGACCGCGGCTTTACTGCCGCGGTCGGAATAGGGAATGAAGCACCTCCAGCCTGTTGGCGGTGCTTCCGTCATTCTTGCCCTGGCGGTCCAAGACCGCCAGGGTCAGAATGACCCCCTATATGTTCCAGAGGCCTGTAAATTAGTGCTATTAGTGGCCCTGCAGCACTGATTGTGTCACCCACTTCAGTAGCCCTTTAAACATATCTCAAGCCTGTCACTGCGGAGCCTGTGGGTGCAATTTTTAAATTGCCATTTCGACCTGGCAAGCGCCCTCACTTGCCACACTTACCAGGCCCAAACCTTCTTATTTATTACATGTAAGTTCTCCTAAGGTAGGGCCTAAGTAGCCCCAAGGGCAGGGTGCAGTGTATTTAAAATGTCGGCGATGTCATGGTAGTGAAAAACTGTTACATTTGTTTTTCACTACTGGAAGGCCTATCTATCCCATAGGTTAACTTTGGGATTACCTTGATACAGTTTTTCAGTGTAATTTCCAATTTGGTAATGATAGAAAGTTAGAGTTGGGTGTCTCTATTGTCACAATTTAAAGCCAAAGCTTATGGTGAAGGCGGATATTTAGTTGTAAGTATGAAAATGCCACATTTAGAAAGTTGGCATGTTCTTACCTTAACCATTCTGTGCCTCTGCCTGTCTCTGAATACACATTTGTGATTGGTGGCAGCTGGGCTTTGTGCATTCCCTCTAACAGTCACACACAAAGGGAGCTGGAGTGTGACAATCACATGCTGATGGCCCACCACAGGCTTTGAGACCGAATTATCCCCCTGTGATTTCCCGCATAACCTGCAAGAGCATCTAGCTGAGTCTGAAGCTGTCTTTCTGTCTGTGGTAATAATGCATCATCTTCTGCATATATCAAGAGAGAAGCTTCAAGCTCCCTGTTTCTAGGGACATGTGCATTTCATTTGTTAATGCAAGAAAGAATATGCATATGATAGTAAACAGTATTGTGGCCAACGTTCATCTATGCTATAGACCATTGTGTAGCTGAAAGGGCACGGACTGGGAACATGACCCCAAATTAACAGAAATTCATTTATGTATGCATAGCATTCAGATGGCGTAACACAGAATGTGTTTACTTTTAATTATGGAGATAGCCTCATGTGTATATGATTAGGTCTTACTTGTGTCATATTAGACTCATTTTACCACTCTAAACAGAATCTGGGTAAAATGCGTTATCTGTTTGCAGATGCTTATGAGTTGATGAATGTACAAAAGACTCAATCTTCAAAGCCCGTCTAAAAGCAGAGGCAAATGGGGTCAACGTGGTAAGAGAATTCAGTGCCCTCAGCACCACGTCAGAGGACTGTCCATCAAATTATGAAAACCTAACCTATCTGGAGGGAATATCTCTGCTTCAGTATCAAAACACAATACTAAGTGGCACGCGATGTTTGATTGGCCCCACACTGCAAAATATTTAGGCTTTAATTTTTGGTAGATGCTAGATGCATATCAGTTTCTAATTTTTTTTTTTTCTCTTAGATCACACCTTTATTCCGCAATCTTTTTGCTGTTTTTGTTATCAATATTTGGAACCATTAGTACATCAATATTTATTTTATTGTCATACACATTTTCCAATTCTATTGACAGTGATATTAAAATCTTTTAACCACAGTCTTGATGGTGTGATGATCACTCAAGCCTAGAGTCTAGCGTTGTTTTGTGCTTGCTGGTTGCAATGTCATGCATGGAGCTGAGTGCAAATTTCATTAAATTGGTAAGAAGGTCAATGATCTGTGGGGAAAAATAACCTCTTTTTGCCATTTTAACAGGGTTTTTATTAGCTAGGAACTATCCCATCTGTAATCGCTATTGTTAGACTCACCATTTCATCCTATCACAGTCACAACCATGACAGAATCCTTGTTTAGCATATCTGTACAGACGTCTGCACAAAGAAATTAGTTTCATGGAGATATTTATCATTTAGACCGCTAGGAGGTAAAGGCCACTACAACTGAGAAGAGCTGAAAAGAGTCATAGTTACTTCCATAGTCAAGTCTGCTATCTGGTTGCTCTGAGTCCAGGTATTTGGTGGCACACTCCATAGGATTGCATGGTTCACGCAAATGACTGGTCTGCACTGGAAATCCATATGAGGGTTGATTTAAAGCTTCAAGTACAGCCATGGCTCCAGGAGATCAGACACATTCACTTGAATGCCCTAGACTGATACTTAGTCCAAAAAAGTGCCCATAAACACACTCAATAAAATAAGCAATTGGGGACTGATTACTGTTGGTACATCATTTATGAAGTTACTAACACAAATATTAATACAAAGGCTCATATACTTCACAAAATTTGAATAAAAGACAGAAAGGCTTCATGAAGATGTGGGGTTGGCTTGAGAACCTGATACTCCTTCAGAATTTCACAAACGGGCCATGAAATAATAGACACTCTCTTACTGTGGTATTAGTAGACATATCAAAAACATTTTGACTCTGTCAGCCATCATCACATCATACAGAGACTTGAAAGACAATCAATTATGTCATATATTTTAGACCTAATAAACGACCTATGCACAGATTCATCTACATACTTTCACGATAATGAGAATGAATCTATGCCAGAAATCAAAATGAAGTCTGAAATTAAAGACAGTGACTCACTATCCCCCACTGTTATTGACATGGATCTTCTACTATGTGATCTTCAAGAAAACATCAACAGCTTTACTTTTGGCTCAGATGGAATGGCTGTTCTAGCCTTGACATAGCAGTACTCAGTAACATAAGGGAAGGCATGAATAGTAACTAAATTAATTGAAAAATTCAACAAATAAGCAGCTTTAAAATTAAATATCAAAAAGACACATTGAGTTCTTTGTAGGCCTCCACAAAATGCTAGTGAACAATTGCAAGCCATGTCAACTTGATCAAGAGAAATCATTTCTTGCCCATGTTAACCAGTATCCTGGATCAGGGTTGGGAGGCGTTCAAAGAATCTGCAGCAGCACAAGCAATCATGAAGAGTGTAGAACAAAATATAGGTACTCTGCTAGAGTCCCCCCCTTACATGAAGGGCAATATAGCAGCAGACTCACTGATCACGGATACAGCACAAAAGAGTGCAAATTTTCCCACCTCATTAGGCCCCCTTCCTGACAAGGAGGGTAAGCGGGCAGACTTGGTGGGATGTAAGATAGAGATATGAGCATCAGGGCAGTGGCCTGTAGCTAACTACAATGCACTGTTGAATAGATATGTCCATCAACAATAAGATGAGATCAAAGAGCTTATGTAGTATTTACTCAAGTAGTACAAAAATGATCAATAACAGTGGTTCAAGAGGGCAAGAATATTGCCAAAACATGTATGAAGCTGGTCTTAGACACTGAAGACACAAAGGCACCGTGTATGGATGAGAATGTCAAATTTTAATCAGCAGGTGCAGGCCTCGGTCATCGGCATGCCTTTCATCAGGAGCAGCCTGTTTGGAAATACAGTTGATGAAGCACCGCAGTGCATGGAAAAAGGTCAATGAGATGGCAAAGCAATATGGGCTTTGAAGTATAGGGGCCTTTCCAAGGAGGTCTGGCCCAAATAAAGTATGCGCAGCCATGGGGAGGGATGTTGCCCTCATAAATATATGTGCCATTACCATCTCAGAGTGGCTTCTCAACCACACCACTACAGTGGCAGTAAGGATCATGCTCGCAACATCTTTTGTGGCAGAGGTTCGGGAAGAAGACGGCCCCAAGGGATGGATGGATCCTCCAGGAAGTGACTTTTCCACAGAAACCCTCTTATAGATGTCACCAGTAAGTGAAAGGATTGGAGCTTTTCTCCAGGAGTGGAAGATGTCAGAACCCTCTGATCTATCAGATAGATCTCCTTTAGAACTTCTGTGAGCTTGCTTCTGTAGTGAACACTAGTTTGGAACTTGTGTTTACAACGTCCATTCACAGACTTTAAAAATCAGATTCATATTCCATTCCAGGGTTTACTTACACCTAATGCATCATTGTGCTTGTGTGTTTCTGTGTTTACTGGGAGCTTCTGCTTTCTTCTCTGGTTGCCTGTACTGCTGAATTGTTAAAATCCTGAGTGGAGTCCTGACTCCTGCTACTGTTTTTTGCAGTATCCTGCTTTCCTGTGGCCACTCTATGCAGCACTGTGATGCATGTGTTTTCCTTTCTTCACAATCTCACCTATCCTTTCTAGCCAGATATTCTAATGCCTCTGTTTTCTCTGTTGGCTTCTAACCAAGTATTTGCGCAGTCGGCAGTGGTTCATTTTATTTCCTTGTTCTGATTTACTGCTCTGAGCCTGGTTGGACCCTATTTTGAGTTCCCATGTATGAACAGAGCATTAGTAGTTCCAATTCCTGTTTGGTACATTCTTGAGCTACTTGTTCCTGATCCTAGTTCCAGTTTCCCTATACCAAAAGGGCATTACTTGTCCCAGTGCCTGTTGGGTACAGCCTGCTCTTTATCCTAATATTTCTGTTCTTGATTTCTGAAGCCCTGTTCTTAATTCATTATTCTGTTTTTCTTCCTGTTTCCTTTCTTCCGTGTCTGCCCTGTATTCTGATTATTCTTTCCTCTTCAGTTTTCTGTTCCATTCCAAATTCAGTCCACTGTCCGTTGCATTCCATATCTGTGTACAATATGACCTTGGGTTTAGTCTCCATCCTGATCAGATAAGGAAAACCCTTCCATTGTCGTGCTCAGGTCATTTGGAATCTTACCTCTCTCAGTGTTGTTGTCAGTTTCCGCCCACCCTGCACTGAGTCTAACAGTCTCTATAACAGAAGGCCCTACTATGACTTCACTGTATGACTGTTGATCAGAGCAATTTGCTGGTGTCAGTTCAAAGGACTTTCCCTAACCTACTCTGAGACTGCTTGTTCATAAACCAGTACATCCCTTAGTTTGATCAAATCTTGTTCTTTGCCTATATTCTATTGCTTTCCTTGTCCCTATCTTCTGCAGTTCTGAGACCACAGTTATACTGAGTAGCCTTATTTACCTTGCCCTGTCACTTTGCTAAGTGTTACCTCTGGAATCACCCGTCCCTCCTCCACTTCCTGATAGTTCTCCTCTTTTAATGTCACTTCAAAGAATGACTGGTCACCTATTAATTTTTTCAGTCACCCAAGTATCAGATGCTAAGCAAAATTTTCATCTTAAACCAACAGGAAATCATCTCTAAATATTAGTTCTGGCAACTGTGATCCCCATTCACTCTAACCACAAATTTTATATTCCCACCTTTCTCAGTTTTGGTTGATATAATCCCTGGTCTCCTTCTGTGCTCCTTTAGATGTTGCAGTTTGAATCTCCATGTTTCTACCTCTCTTTCCCCTGAGTGATTGGGTTATGAACGTCCAAATCCCACTATGCGTTTTCCCTTACTTGTGATTGTTGCGGTGCATCCTACATTTTTGACCCTCTTTTTTCTATGTAAAGCTCTCCACTAACTTGAAAGGTCTGATTTGTGCTTAATAAACTAATAAACTTGCAAATAATAAATAAATAAACAGGTGCGTCGCAACACAAACTGTTTCTTTCACTGATGAGTATGCCGACTCGTTCTCTGGCAAATGAACAGGGTTTGGTGGTCTAAGCTCAGCTCTGGGGGGGCATTTTACTGGCCACTCCCCATCGTAAATGCATCAAAAGGACTTTGGCACTGCCTGAAAAACTAAATTCTTTTTGCTTCAGTGGAGAGAATAAAGAACATGGAAGCCGGTGGAACTGTTGCCTCCCTCTTCTTGTAATGCAGTGCATCGAACGTTTGATACTCGAAAGTAATGGATGATGAATAATTGTGCACTTTAAGAAAAGAAGTCCTTGCCATGTCCACCAGTGGTGTGAAATAGTTTTCATTATCTTATTTAGGGGAATGGAGTAGTTCCCAGTCTTTATCAACCAGCACCTCTCTCGTGCATGCACAAAAGTCCTGGTATTGTAGTAAACACCTAAATAGAAACAAATCCTCTAAGCACACTTTCAATGTTCATTTGAATTGCTGGCACTGTGTTATCTGCTGGTGTCACCCATATTGGACCAGTAATTAAAAAAATGTATGAAATGCACGAAAAAGGTACTCATTACTAGGGAAAACTGAAACAAACATTCCGAAAATTAAACAACTGCAGAAGGGGCAACAAATTTCTCCCATTCTGTATTTTTCATGGTATACCTTTTACCACAGACCAGAGTAGAGGGCTTGTATGCTTTGAGTGACCTGAACAAGATGTCCCTCATGTAGACACCCATGCTATGAATGTGTGCCATGTAAAGAGATCTGCAAATGATAACCATATAATGTATAAGGGAGACTACGAGGAATGAGCTGCAGCACAGAATAAATAATGCACAAAGCATCTTCAGAAATCTGTTTGTCTTCCATGGAAACTTTTTTTAATGCCCAACCTCATATCATGAGGAAAGGAGTCAGCACAATGTACAGGTTGATATCTTGTTCTTTCATATGAAAGAGGTAGTATAAGTGCAGATATGAAGAAAACAATTGGAATGCGTAGTGTGAAACTGATGTAGTCCAAATTTTTGTGGTGTGCCTTATGTCACAGAACTCGTCAATACATGACAATATATGCATTACATTAATCAAAGTACTAATTATTTGACTATAGAAATTGCTCAGACATGTTTTATTAATGTGCATTGTTTATACTGAAGAGATTCAACATAGGTGGTATTTGAATTAAATCACATGTTAGAAGGATTAAACTGATGTAGGTCTCAGACTAACAGAATGTATTGAAACAATATTGGATTTCTAATGATTAATGATTTAAATGCATGTGCAAAAATAGAGAAATGCAGTTCTGTGCTATAGCCACTGAAATGCATTAGTAGAGTTATTTTTCATTTAAAAAATAATGTAACGTGTATATTATTGAAACAGTATTAATGTTGAATTTATAAGCTTACACATTTAAAGTGTGTTTATCAAAATGTGTAAATTAAATGTATTGCTTTAATTCACTTGCGTCAGACTAAGTGAGGTCTGTTAGTCTTGTATTTGGTGACTATGCACGAAAAGTTGATTAATTTTTCATAACGTGAGTTTTCTTTTAGACTTCATTCCCATGAGAAGACTTGCCATAGTAATAGGCCTGATTGGTTACACCTAGAGAGAAAGTGTAACTGAATTATACAAATGTTTCTATCCTGTGTGCAGCTAAATGAATGGATGAGGTTCCCATGACAAACCTGGGAATGGTAGTTAATGTTCACAACTTGGAGTCATGTGATCGATTATTATTGGATGATGCCCCTTCAGTGTAATATGGACAGCTTTTGGGAGCGAATTGAATTGTGTTATGAACTTTAATATATTGTTGATTAGTTGGACTTTTGGTCAGAGATTTCTTCAGATTCTTGATGATGAGAAGCTGAACCCCCTGTTCCTGAATCCCTGAATGCTGAGCCCCTTGGAGAGGTATCTTCCTCTCTGCTTGCCCCTTTGAGATGTCCTGCTGAGACTTAGAGATTTCTCCCTAACCCTTTCAGAATACTCTTGATCTAGCTTCTGATATGCTGATGCTTTCCCCTTTTACCTATCTTTTACCCACCTAAGTTAGTACCTTGTTGCCTTGGATTTCCTTTTGCCGAAGTCTTTGTGTCCTTTTTGTCTTTTGCTCCCCTGTGTTCTACACCACACATGCTAATCCTTAATACAGCCATGGTAGAGTTTCCCCTTAGTCAGCTGGAACTGTAACTCTAAAGATTTGAAGCTGAATTATATTGGCTAAGCCTGAGCAAAGTTTACTTTCTGTATCTCAATTGATCTTATGAATGCTTTGTTCTTTTAATTGAATGCTTAGTCTTATTAATGTTAGTTCTCCTGAATCTATTTTGTCACCTTGGGCAACCCTTGGTGATACTGTGGGGGTCATTACAACATTGGCGGTAAAAGGCGCTTACCGCCGCGCAGAATACACCGCCGCCGCAGCGGCATTCCGCCACAGCTATTATGACACACATCTTGGAATCCGCCGAAATTCAGACACCCTCACAACACCGCCACACCAAAGGTCAGTAATAAACTGGCGGAAACAAATCCTCCACCTCCACGCCAACAGAAACACGCCCATGCTATTACGACCCACGAATCCACGCAGCGGTCTTTCAACCGCGGTATTCCATTGGCAGTACACACCGCCGCGCTCAAAATACACACACATCTACAAAACACCGCCACATTGGACAATTCCAAATACACACACCTGACACACATACAAACAACACTCCCACACACCAAACACAATATAAAACACACACCCACATTACCCACAAACCCCTATGACCAAAAAGTAGACATGAAGGCAACAGAGAGAGAGCACAGAATAGACAACCCCACTACACAGAGGCACACAACACCATCACCCACACAACATCCACGCACAAAACACCACACACCACTACACTCACCACACTCATCACCACATACACCACCCCACACATCACCCACACCACCCCATGGCACGCCAAAGACACCCCCGCTTCTCTGAGGAGGAGCTCAGGGTCATGGTGGAGGAAATCGCCGGTTAGAGCCACAGCTATTTGGCTCACAGGTACAGCACACATCAATAGCCAGGAAGATGGAGTTATGGCGCAGAATAGTGGACAGGATGAACGCCGTGGGACAGCACCCAAGAAATCGGGAGGACATCAGGAAGAGGTGGAACGACCTACTGGGGAAGGTGCGTTCAACGGTCTCCAGGCACAACATCGCGGCACAGCGGACTGGACCCCCACCTCCTCCCCCACAACTAACAACATGGGAGGAGCAAGTCTTGACCATCTTGCATCCTGAGGGCTTCGCAGGAGTCGGTGGAGGATGGGACACTGGTAAGTCAAATCTTAACTATCATATCCCCCACCCTACCTGCATGCTATCACACACCCCCTCCTACTCCCCCTCCCCTATCACTACAACTCCTCACTAATCTACCCATGACACAAACCACCCATTCCAACACCAAGCCCTGCATGACACAACTAAGCATGGACACCCCTCACTAAAGCATGCCCACTGCACATACCCAGTACACCCCCCCAACCATCATCACACAAACTCACACACAGGAATGCATGCACTGGGGTACACAAACACCCACCCATTGCACACCATTACACACACATGCAATAATCATGCTCTTATGCCCCTGCAGGAACCCGAAGGACCATCACCACACCAGAGGGTCCAGACAACACCACTCCACCCTCAGAAGAGGCCCACAGTGACGAGAGCAGCTCTGCCCTACTGGATCCTGATGACCAGCACGGACCATCGTGGGCCTCTGGACAGTCGGTTCCCCTTGCACAGGCACAGCCCAACACCGACCTTCCACCCTCTGGTAAAAGCAGCACCCACCCAGCGGGCCCAAACCTCCCTACCCAGGACAGGTCAATCAGCGGTGTGTCCACCACTACAGGGCACCCAGGCTAACCCACCACCCCAACAACAACAGGGACCTGGGGGCAGTGGTAGTGGGCACACGGTCCAGGGGATGGAGGCACAGGAACACAGGGGAACTGGGAGGGCTGCTGTGCGACAGGAGGAGGACAGGCCAAGGAAGCCCACTCTCCACGAGGCCCTATCCTCCATCATGGGAGCATACCACCACTCCCAGGAGACGATGGCGACGGTTCTCGACAAGTTGCAGGAGACCCTGCGCCTGCAGGACCAACTGTATTTGGGGTTCAGGGAGGAGCTCAGGACCATCAGCTCCGCACCATCGTAGGGGTGCTGAAGGACATACAGCAGACCTTGAGGGACACCGTGGCACTTCAAGGGGCCCCTGACACTAGCATGGACGATGAAATGCCCACCACCTCCGCCGGCACTAGTGGACCGGACACCCCGCCACAGGACCAACACACCAGCACCCCACCCCCTGCAGACGAACAACCACCACGCAAGCGGTCCCTGAGATCCAGGAACAGGACAGAGCAAGATGGCAAGACCCCCGCCAGGAAATGACACCACCCTGATTGTCCTCCCACTATCCCACTCTGTTACCCTGTCCATACTTTAACTGCCCCAGCTCCTCTTCCTATGCCCAGATGGGCAGTGCACCTGTGAGACTAATAGACTGGACTCTGCCATGGACATTCCTCCACCATCACCCATCCTCATTTTACAACCCCCTCCCATATCTGAGCACTTCAATAAACACCCTTGAAACACAAAACAATCTGGAGTCAGTCTGTGATTTAGTAAAAATGTATTATCAATGACAGTGTCATAATGGGTGTACCATTCTAAAACTAACATACCTATGTCACACATCACAAGCCCTTGAAGGATGCAAGCAGTTGACACGTAGGTAACCACACCTGTGAAACCGTAATGGAAGGGTACAACTCAGTTACCAAATGTTGACTTAAATCGAAAAACAGGATAGAGGTAGACGTGTATAAGTTAATGTAATGCTAAAAATGAAAATGTTCTCACCTGTGTCTCACTGGAAATATTGCTGTATGACTGACTCCCTGTTGTCGTTGTCTTCTTCATCAGCTTCATCCTCATCACTGTCCACAGGCTCCACAGGCTCCACAGCTGCTACAACACCGTCATCTGGATCATCCTCCTGCAGAAAAGGCACCTGGTGTCGCAATGCCAAATTATGGAGCATGGAGCAGGCGATGATGATGTTGCACTCCTTCTTCGGTGAGTAGAATAGGGATCTGCCTGTCATATGGAGGAACCTGAACCTGGCCTTCAGGAGACCGAAGGTGCGTTCGATCACCCTCCTAGTCCGCCCATGGCCCTCATTGTAGCGTTCCTCTGCCCTGGTCCTGGGATTCCTCACTGGGGTCAGTAGCCACGAAAGGTTGGGGTAAAAAGAGTCCCCCAAAAGCCATACACGGTGCCTCTGGAGTTGAGCCATCATATCAGGGATGCTGCTATTCCGCAGGATGTAGGCGTCATGCACTGAGCCAGGGAACATAGCATTTACCTGCGAGATGTACTGGTCTGCCAAACAGACCATCTGGACGTTCATGGAATGATAACTCTTCCTGTTCCTGTACACCTGTTCACTCCTGTGGGGGGGGACCAGAGCTACATGGGTCCCATCAATAGCAGCTATGACGTTGGGGATATGTCCAAGGGCATAGAAGCACCTTTCACTGTAGGCAAATCCTCCACCTCAGGGAAAATGATGTATCTCCTTACGTGTTTCAGCAGGGCAGACAACACTCTGGACAACACGTTGGAAAGCATAGGCTGGGAAATCCCTGATGCCAAGGCCACTGTTGTCTGAAATGACCCACTTGCAAGGAAATGGAGCACTGACAGCACCTGCACGTCATGGGGGATTCCAGTCAGATGGCGGATTGGTGACATCAGGTCTGGCTCCAACTGGGTACATAGTTCCTGGATTGTGGCACGGCCAAACCGGTAGGTTACGATGACATGTCGCTCTTTCATTGTCAACAGGTCCACCAGCGGTCGGTACACCGGAGGATTCCGCCATCTTCTCATATGTCCCAGCAGACGGTGCCTACAAAGGACAACAGCGAAGAACCTGTCATTAGTCCTCCAGGTATGTACCCACAGTCACACACAAGACTACAGCACTCACATAACCCTTCCTGTATGTGTGTTGAGTGTAGGCCCAGCTATTTGTGATGCAGTATGAAATGAAGCCATGTGGGCCCCTGAAATGGCGGCTGCCTGACCTCTAACCTGGGAAAATGGGATTGTGGGGTAACTGCGCTGGCGTTGCACACCGTCGCGGTAGGCGGTCGTAGACCGTGGCGCAATGCTGCATTGGTTGACATAGGACCCTATGGGTCCCAGGAGCCAATGAACAGGTGCGTTAGCAGTGATGATGCGCACCGCCGCGGACGTCACCGCCATTTTCTATCTGTTCAATCACTACATACCTGACCTTCGACAGGAGAGGACCTACACTGCAAGTGCTGCTGTGACCTCGGTCTGGAAGCGACGATGGCTGCTGCGTCTGGGGAAAGGGCCCCTGCCTTCACTGCACAGGAGTTGGAGAAACTGGTAGACGGGGTCCTCCCCCAGTACACGCTACTCTACGGTCCTCCAGACCAACAGGTTGGTACACAGGGAGCACATTGTATGAGCTAGGCCTGGGTGGAGAGGGCTGGTTGGAAGAGGGAAGGGGGCAGAGTCCATAGAACATTAATGCATGGGAATGAATGGGCCACATGGCCAGAGTAGGGAGGGGGCCACTCACAACGACGGTGCAGTTGGTAATGACTGTTCCTCTTTCCTTGTGCATGTCATGTAGGTCAGCGCCCACCAGAAGAGGGACATTTGGCGTGCCATGCCAAGGAGGTCCGGACCCTGGGGGCCCACCAGAGACGGGGCACCCACTGCCGTAAGAGATGGGAGGACATTCGCCGCTGAAGCAAGAAGACAGCGGAGGCTCAGCTGGGGATGGCCTCCCAACGTGGGAGGTGTGCCCGTCGCACCATGACCCCCCTGATGTTCCTGATCCTGGCGGTGGCCTACCCGGAGTTGGATGGGCGCTTGAGGGGATCACAGCAGACACAAGGGGGTGAGTACAACCTCATTCTGTGGACTTTGCGTGCAGTGGCGGTGTCTGGGTGGGGGAGGTGGGCTGTGGGTGTCCCTAGGCCAGGGCGAGTTAGGTAGGCAAGGCTCCTCCGTAATGTAGCCCATGTGGCACTCTACCCCACCTCAGCAGAGTGCCAAGTCGAGGTATAGTTGCCCCTGTGGCATCCATGTGCGCAGATGTCCACCATTGCCATATAGGCCATATCCCAGAAATTGCATGTGCAGAGGGCAGGAGCAAGGCGTAATGCAGGGGGCATCTGCGTTTGTCTTGTCCGCCAACGGTAGCGGTATGCCATGCACTAAAACCCTCTTTCTTCTGTCTCCCCCGTGTCTGCTCTCCCTGTCCTTTTGTACATCAGCATCAACAGGCGGAGGTACGGTGGCACCGGAGCACGAGGGAGCTGCATCCCACATGGCCATGGAGGGCCACACCACAGACTCTGAATGCACCAGTGGGACGGAGGGCGAGGGGAGCTTCAAGTCGGCCACTGGATCACCAAGCAGCGACAAGGACTCGTTCGACGATGGGAGCTCCCTTGTGGTGGCGGCACCATCTGTGCCCCCCACCTCTACAGGTACAGCCGCCACCTCCCCTACCAGCACCGCCCTCCCAGCAGCCCCTCAGCGTTCGCCCCGTGCCCGCTCACCCAGGAGGGTGGGCATCACCTTCGCCCCAGGCACCTCAGGCCCTGCCCCAGTCACCCCTGCTGCCCTCAGTGAGGAGCCCATTGACCTCCTCAGGTCACTCACTGTTGGGCAGTCTACCATTGTGAATGCCATCCAGGGTGTAGACCGAGAGTTGCAACACGGTAATGCATTCCTGAAGGGCATACATTCTGGTCAGGCTGTCCTTCAGCGAACCCTGCAATCTTTGGCCTCAGCATTGATGGCAGCAATTGTCCCTGTGTCTAGCCTCCCCCCTCCAACTTCCTCCACCCAGACCCAATCTCCTGTACCCCAGCCCATCCCAAGCACACCTACAGACCAGCATGCACACAAGTCAACACACCCAAGTAGCTCAAGCAAACATAGGCACCACACACACCACAAGCACTCACGCCAGCCTCACCCACATACAGACACAACAACATCCACTGCCTCCACTGTGTCCCCCTCCTCCTCTTCTCCCTCCTCCCTCCCAGTGTCGTCTACACTCTCACCTGCATGCACTACATCTACAGCCACTAGGACTCGCACCAGTACACCCAGCACCACACCCTGCTCACCTGCACTCACCACCTGCACTGCCATTTACACGTCCCCTGTGTCCTCTCCCAGTGTGTCTGTGACGCCCCCTCCCAAAGTACACAAGCGCCGGCAATCACTCACCCATTATCCAATCACCTCACGACAGCCTCCATTACCTGCACCTGCACCCAAAACACCTAAAGTGACACCTCCGACAACCACACACCTCTTCCTCCACTCCCAGACTCCCTCCAGCTACCCATCCCAGTGTTCGTCAGAAACTGTCCCTCTGTAAAGTTGACCTTTTTGCCCCCACCCCAACCCCTCCAATTCATCAGTCCTGTCGTAGCGCCTCAGCCAAAAAGCCTCCAATACCAGTGGTGCCTGTTCAAGGTTTTTGTAGTGCACCGGCCACCAGGGCAGGCAGTAGGACCCAGAGCCAAGGCACTGGAAGCCCACCCCCTGTAAAGGCAATAAAATTTGAGAGTGGACGACAGGACCGTGTTAAGACTCCAGGTGGGAAAACAACTGACATGGGCTCCAAGGGGATTGGAGAGTCAGATGTGACTCCACCAAAGGTTGGGAAGGGCCAGAGGAAGTCTGCCCAGCCTGTTGTGAGTGTCACAGCGGAGAAGTGCGCCATCATTTCCGGCGGTTGAGACACAACCGCCAGCACCGTCGTTACTGGTCCAGAGACCACCGCCAGAGTCACAGCCCAGGAGGGCCCCACTATCGTCACTGGTCCGGAGACCACCGCCAGAGTCACAGCCCAGGAGGGCCCCACTATCGTCACTGGTCCAAAGACCACCACCAGAGTCACAGCCCCGGAGGGCCCAGGTATCGTCACTGGTCCGGAGACCACCGTCAGAGTCACAGCCCAGGAGGGCCCCACTATCGTCACTGGTCCGGAGACCACCGCCAGAGTCACAGCCCAGGAGGGCCCCACTATCGTCACTGGTCCAGAGACCACCACCAGAGTCACAGCCCAGGAGGCCCCAGGTATCGTCACTGGTCCAGAGAACACCGCCACCGCCGGAGTCAGTGCCCAGGAGGGCCCCACTATCGTCACTGGTCAGGAGACCACCGCCAGAGTCACAGCCCAGGAGGGCCCAAGTATTGTCACTGGTCAGGAGACCACCGCCAGAGTCACAGCCCAGGAGGGCCCAAGTATCGTCACTGGTCAGGAGACCACCGCCAGAGTCACAGCCCAGGAGAGCCCCACTATCGTCACTGGTCAGGAGACCACCGCCACCGCCGGAGTCAGTGCCCAGGAGAGCCCCACTATCGTCACTGGTCAGGAGACCACCGTCACCACCGGAGTCAGTGCCCTGGAGGGCTCCGGCTGCCACAGCCCCGCTGGGCAATGATGAAACGTCATGCCACACACCAATGTCCTTATCAGAACCGCCATGGCAAAGCACCGCTGAACAGGGCACAGACCGCCATGTCAAAGCACCGCTGAACAGGGCACAGGCCGCCATGGCAAAGCACCGCTGAACAGGGCACAGACCGCAATGGCAAAGCACCGCTGAACTGTACTGAACCGCCATGTCAAAGCACCGCTGAACTGTCCTGAACCGCCATGGCAAAGCACCGCTGAACAGGGCACAGACCGCCATGTCAAAGCACCGCTGAACAGGGCACAGACCGCCATGTCAATGCACCGCTGAACAGGGCACAGACCGCCATGTCAAAGCACCGCTGAACAGGGCACAGACCGCCATGGCAAAGCACCACTGAACCGCCATGTCAAAGCACCGCTGAACAGGGCAAAGACCGCCATGTCAAAGCACCGCTGAACAGGGCACAGACCACCATGTCAATGCACTGCTGAACAGGGCACAGACCGCCATGTCAAAGCACCGCTGAACAGGGCACAGACCGCCATGGCAAAGCACCGCTGAACAGGGCACAGACCGCCATGGCAAAGCACCGCTGAACAGGGCACAGACCGCCATGGCAATGCACTACTGAACTGTCCTGAACCGCCATGTCAAAGCACCGCTGAACAGGGCACAGACCGCCATGTCAAAGCACCGCTGAACAGGGCACAGACTGCCATGTCAATGCACCGCTGAACAGGGCACAGAACATCATGTCAAAGCACCGCTGAACAGGGCACAGACCGCCATGGCAAAGCACCGCTGAACAGGGCACAGACCGCCATGGCAAAGCACCGCTGAACAGGGCACAGACCGATATGTCAAAGTCCCGCTGAACAGGGCACAGACCGCCATGTCAAAGCACCGCTGAACAGGGCAAAGACCGCCATGGCAAAGCACCGCTGAACAGAGCAATGCACCGGGTAGGAATGAATGGCCCGCCACATCAGGCATCCTTATCCCATGTGCAGCTGGGACAGTCACAGGACACGACCTTTCACGGGGAGACTCATCCAGTCTGGGCACCAGTCCCCCCCAGTACCAGTAGAGACCTGCAGCAACTTGAGAGACTGTGGCTTTGCACTCCCCAGGATGGCACAGTGGCCAAACCACCCACTGTATAGACTTGAGAGACTATGGCTTTGCACTCCCCAGGATGGCAGAGTGGGCAACCCACCCACTGTATAGACTTGAGAGACTGTGGCTTTGCACTCCCCAGGATGGCACAGGTGGCAACCCACCCACTGTATAGACTTGAGAGACTGTGGCTTTGCACTCCCCAGGATGGCACAGTGGGCAAACCACCCACTGTAGAGACTTGAGAGACTGTGGCTTTGCACTCCCCAGGAGGGCATGAATGGGCATGGAGCCCCGTCGGGGATCTGGCTTTGCAGTCATCCGGCTGAGGTGCCCCCCTTCCCTTCCCCCTGAGGTGCCTGTAGAATTTTTATCTGATGTCCTGGCAGTGTTCTCTCTGATTGTGGTCAGGTATCGTTTGTGGGCCTCGCCCATGTATTTTTGGACTGATGGTGCACGGACATTGTTATGTACATATCTGCATTACTTCTCGTCTTGTATATAATTCTGACTGATTTTCAAATATATATCTGTATATTTTTGTATGACATGTATATTGGCACATTACATTGTTTGACCGATTTTCGCTTTGTGTATTCATTCTTCCGGGGGGATTGTGGGTTGTTACTGTGATTTTTGTGAATGCATTGGTGTGTATGTTGTAATATGCGAGGGTGGGGGTGGGGGTGTTTGGTGTGTGTCCCCCTAACTTTTGCCTCTCCCCTCCCCCATGTCGTAGGTGCAGTACTCACCATTGTCTGCGGCGCCTGCGTAGCTGTTGGTCGTAGAAGAGCAGAAACACAAGGGCAGGGAGTATTTTGAGTTCCGGCTCCATGGAGTCGTCGTTCCTCGTGGGATATGTTCAGGTGAGCGTTTTCCCATAGCAAAAGCTGTTTCCGCCGTGTTTTTATCCACAGTGAATCCGCCCCGGAAAAGGTGGCGGATTGGCGGGTTGTAATAGTGTGGGCATTGGTGTGTATGTTGTAATATGCGAGGGTGGTGGTGTTTGGTGTGTGTCCCCCTAACTTTTGCCTCTCCCCTCCCCCATGTCGTAGGTGCAGTACTCACCATTGTCTGCGGCGCCTACGTAGCTGTTGGTCGTAGAAGAGCAGAAACACAAAAGCAGGGAGTATTTTGAGTTCCGGCTCCATGGAGTCGTCGTTCCTCGTGGGATTTGTTCAGGTGAGCGTTTTCCCATAGCAAAAGCTGTTTCCGCCGTGTTTTTATCCACGGTGAATCCGCCCCGGAAAAGGTGGCGGATTGGCGGGTTGTAATAGTGTGGGCGGTACATTGTCTTCCGCCTGTCTGTTGGCGGTGACCGCCGCGCTGCTTGTCTGTACCGCCGTGGCGGGCGAAGTGTTAAAGTGGCTGTCTTTGTTGGCGGTTTCCGCCAGAGTCATAATTCACTTTTCTTGTCCTCCGGACTGTTTGCGGTATTTCCGCTGCTTTAACACCGTCCGCCAGGGTTGTAATGACCACCTGTATCTTTATAACTTTGTCTTGAGAGTAATTTATATGGCTTTGAGCTTGAGTTTGTAATAAACCCCTTAACTTTATTTCAGACTGGAGTTTTCCTTGTATGGCCAAGTGAGTCATACTGTTTAATTTTAATTGTCTGTATTGAAATTGAGTTGAATGGTTCCACCACACCCTGTCCAGGGTCCAAAGGTCTGTCAGCATCGATGAGCATTGATTCCTGTGGAAGGCGAAAATGCTCCAGCAGATCTGGTAGCAGAGTTAGGGTTTGCCCCACAAAGGCAAGAACCATTCCTGTGTATTGTTAGGGAGATAGGATTGACCTATGCCATTGACAATGCATTTCCTGGATTCCACATTTGACCCAAAAGTTTGTATTGCTTAATTTCACTTTGCCTCCTTTTTCTTTCTTATGAATTAGAATAGCCCCTTCAATCAAATGCATGAGTTCTGGACATATACTGTACAAACCACTTGAGTTTGATTTAGTATTGTCCATGCATAACAACCACCCAGAGTGTTCCATGTGGGAACTGACTTGCCTCGTAGTTCACTACTGGAATTGTTGTCAGAGTGTGAGGAGGTATGAATATTTCTAAACTCATTTTTTAAAACGATCAGTTTTTAATAAAATACTTCTGAATGCACGTATCTATTCTGATGAACTAAGGTGTAACACTTCTGTATGTTAATGAAACAGACTTTTTGAATTTTGGATAGATTTTATCACATTTGTACATGTTTGTGGCAAGAAGTACTGAAAAATGAATGTGTTCTTATAGATACGTTTTGCAGGACGCCGTACTTGCTTCTTTTCTTTTACTTCATTTAGCTTGTAAATAAACGCTTCCCAGTTTATTTAACATTGTTTTGAAAGTTAGTGATTTCTGAAGTAAACAGCCACCGAGTGCAGTGATTCAATTGGGGGCCCCAAGAGACGGTCAGGAGGGCCACACGTGGCCCCTGGGACGTACTTTGCGTACCACAGGTGTAAGGCATATATATGGCATATTTAGTGAGTAGCAAATGTGTACCTCTGAGATTGACTCGAGGCCAGATTTACGGACAGCCAGGTAACACAATGCAGTGCTGAAGTGCGTGACAAGGAGAGAGCAGGGGAGTGCTATATCTACAGAGATATGGCAATCTCTCACCCTCTCCATAGAGCCGGCACACAATCCGGCAGCAGTGCACCACAAATACACTTTGACACAATGTGCAAGGGTTTCTACATAAGTCTAGCATAGGGTACCCTTCCAGTAAAAAAACTGAAAGTTTAGACTAACTTTAAAACTTTTCTTACTTTGTATGTGTGCTGTACAATGCAGCACACATGCAAATTCGGAAAATAAAGGAGAAATGAAAGTATTTCTCTTTTTAAACACCTGTTTTGAATTGCCATTATTTTTTTATGCAAATCCCTGTCTACTATTGTTAGTAGATATGCTCTTGCGTCAAAGTAGCATGGGTGGTGGCACGGAAACACCCATCTACCACCCATGGAACGGCCCTCTCGAGCAAAGTAACCCAAAGCAGTGCTTTGCGCTGCATTATGTTACCTTTAGGCAACTTTTGAGTTCAATACAATTTTTGTGCTAAAATGTAAATAACAAAAAAATGTGCTAGTTTGCGTCATACAGCACACAGTGTTGTAAATCTGGGCCACCATTTAGTATTGGATAGTATTTTTGGTATGTTAGGCCTGTCAGCTTGATCTTCCCCCAAATATTTTGCCTTACTCCTCCTGTTTCTGTTAAATTTGTTTTTGTTAGCTTTTGGACTATGCACACTTTCCAACTCATAACAAGTGCTAAAGTGCTTCTGTGCTCTCTTTTAAAAATTGTGAATTTGGCTTAAACCCAATTGGCACATTTAATTTAAGTGTGCATCCCTAATAAAGTGGTACTAAAGGTACCAAGGCTCTATAAATTAAATGCCACTGATGGACCTGCAGCACTGATTGTGTTACCCACTTAAGTAGCCTTTTAAACATGCCCCAGGCCTGGTATTGCAGCCTGTGTGTGCAATTTTAAATTGCCTTTTCGACCTGGCAAAATAAACCTTTGGCCAAGCCTAAACCTTCCTTTTAAATATATATGTCACCCTTCTGGGTAGGGGTAGGGTAAACAGCCCTTTGGGCAGGGTGCAGTGTATTTAAAAAGTTGGACTTGTCCTATGCACTTGTTTTTCACTACTGCAAGGCCTACCCTTCCCATAGCACAACATTGGGTTACCATATTCTATTTAATAAGTGATAATATTCAATTGGAAGCAGGTAGGAATGCCAAGTTTGGTGTATAAAGAACTGTAATTTAATAGGTTCTTTAATGGTAAAGACAGATTTTAAATCTCCGTTTTGAAAATGCCACTTTTAGAAAGTTGGCATTTCTTTGCCCCAACCATTTGGTGTATGCAGCCTGTATCCTGAGTTACATGACTAAGTGCAGCTGTCATTATGTCTGTGTATTATTTCTAAACAGTGAGACAAAGGGGAGTAAATGTTGGCAGGATGGGCCATCTCTCACTTGATAGGGGGAGGAGCTGTCATACTTACACATCAAAAAGACTCTGCCTCAGCACACTCACAAATGGTTTCACACTAGCCTTTTGTGCCCCAGAGAAGCTGGGGCTAGGACAGAGATGAGGGAAATTCCAAACACTTCTGGGGCAGAAACCCTTCCCCCAACGTTTCAGTACTCTCTATACCTCAAAGGAAGATTCAGAAGGACTGCTGTGCTGCTCTGCTGAAAGAAGGACTGCTACTCTTGCTGCTCTGCTGCCTGAGTGAGAGGGACTGGAGCTGCACCATGAACCCAGGGCCACCAGAGTGATTTCAAGGGCTAGATGGCTGACCTCCTGAGCAGATCCTCAGAGGCAGAAAAGGCTCGAACCAACTTGAACCCTGCAATTGCACTCTACTTGCTGTGAATCCTGCCCCCCAAAGTGGTGTCTCCTCAGTCCTGGACCCTTGGAAGTGGGCCTGAAGGTGCTCTATGAGCCCACCTGTGGTCCTAGCATCTCCGTATCAGAGCTGCCACAGTGCAATTCATCCCTGATGCACAGGTTTGCAGCACCTCGAAAACACTGCTGCATGATGCATCCTTAATGCAGGCCCTCATACATGCTGCTGCATGATGCATTCTCGACACATGATTTTGCAGCACTCTACAACCAGGATTTAAGGTACTTTGGCAGCAGCCTCACTTGGTCCCTGCATCTGGCCCATGCTCCATTGCGGATAGCCTGAACTTGTGAAGGTGTCCTGGTCTGGCATGACGAGATAACCACAGTTGGCACATTCTGCTTTTAAACACTGTACTTACTTAAACCTTTAAAATTGCATGCCTATTTTACTACTAATTGCAATTTTGTCATTTTGGTATCAAGTAATCCTCTATTTTGCTAAATTGGTGTGAGATTTTTATTGTGTTGTGTTTTCACTTTATTACTGTTTGAAGTGCTGCATAAATGCTTTACTAATTGCCTCTAAGTTAAGCCTAACTGATTTGCTCCAAGTTATCAGAGGATTAAGCAAAGGGTAATTTGGGGTGTGCTTGTGTTTCACCCTGGCAAGAATTGTGGTTGCTGCTTGGGTAGGGTTTCACCCTCTCCAACCAGCAACCAGTTTCCTGCAGGGTATTTTCTTTTTAGGGTCGAGCGCAGAAGCGCTCCATCCCTATTGTAATCTCTCTTTGGGCTTTTAATCATGCCCTTGTCATGCCTGCCACTTTCATTGGTTCGTGGGCTTGCCTTTTAAAAACCTCTTGATTTCATTAGTGAAAGGCATGAATACGTCATGCCTTTTCCAGTGTTTAGCCCTCCTCGAGTGCACAGGCCAACTACTGAAACCAAATGAGGCTCCATGTTTTCAGCACGGTTTCCTGACTACTTTATCTTTTTATTTTCAATGCACCGCGATTGCTCTGGGTTTTACGTAGCTCAACTGCACTTGTTTTTTTCGTTTTCAATTTCAGCGCGATCGCGCTGCATTTGAACTAAAGCGTTCGTGCTCGTTTTTATTATTTTAATTTGTGTGGCAAGAAAAGTCCGGTTAGGAGTTTACAATGCTAATATCTCTAACTCGAGCAAATGCGAGACCCGTTGCATTGCAAATGCTTGTTTTACTTGCAGTTGTGGTATTGTGCCCTGAAGAAAGACCCTTTCTAAAATGCATTGTGGATGATATCACCATATGTTTATGTAAGGATATCATTGTAAAATTATGCATGTGACATGGATCCTCAGTTACACAACTATTAAGCTTTGTGTTATTCAACTAACAAGTGTACTTTCAGTGGATTACAGACATAATAATTAAAAATGTTCCCTTTATATCCCGAAGTATGTATTTCTATTAAAAAAACATAACATCAAGGCCCTCATTACAACCCTGGCAGTCAGTGATAAAGTGGTGGTAACTACCGCCAAATTATGACCATGGCGGTAGGATCTCCTAAACACAGCCAATGTACCACACCGACCACCAGGGCGGAAACAACAGCCATGACGGTGAGAGCCGCCTAAAGCCAGACAGAAGTCAATGTTCCGCCCACCATATAATGACCCTCCAAACCGCCACCTTTTCTAGGGCGGTACCAACACATCAAAAGCCTGCCGGAAACAGACCTTAGAAGTGAAAGGACTCACCATTGGAGACACAGGGAACAACCACGCCGCCATGGAGCCGGAACTGCATGTCTTCCTCATGATCTTCTACGTTCTGCTCCACCACGAACACCAACGCCGGCAAAGACGATGGCGGTGAGTACAGCCACCTAGCACACAAGGGAGGGGGGAGGGAAACAACAGTGACACACACATGCACCACACACACCCACACCCAATGCCATACACACAATCAGCTGCATTATAAAAACAATTTGACCCTGTAACTCGGATGAATAATGCAAGGACAAAGCGATTTCAAAAACGTGAATGTGATGAGATCAACACAGCATGAAAAATAAGTTAGGCAAGATAATAGATATATACATATGTACACAAAAAGGGACACAGCCCAGTTCACAATGTTCATAGGCCACATGGCCCCAGGCCAACGTCCAAGGCCACACATGTTACCTGCATCAACACGGAGAGAACACTGCAGGGTCATCAGTTGGTAAATAGGCAGGCACCTCAGGGGGACGGGGGACAGGGGGCACCTCAGCCAGGAGATGGAACAAGACTACTGGTTCCTGGAGGGGCAACATGCCCTGTGCTGGGTCCTGGGGAGTACAATGCTACAGTCTCTCGAGTGGGTGACTTGCCCACTTGCTCCGGAGGGGGCGACATGCCCTGTGCCTGGTCCTGGAGAGTGCAAGGCCACAGTCTCTCTAGTGGGTGACTTGCCCACTTGATCTGGAGGCAGCAGCATGCCTTGTGCTTAGTCCTGGGGAGTGCAAGGCCACAGTTTCTGGAGTGGGTGACTTGCCCACTCGTTCTGGAGGGGGCTTCGTGCCCTGTGCTCTTGATCCTGGGGAGTGTTGGGCATGTGGGTGTCTTACCCACTGGTTCTGGAGGGGGCATCATGCCCTGTACTCTTGATCCTGGGGAGTGTTGGGCATGTGGGTGTCTTACCTACTGGTTCTGGAGGGGGCCTAATGCCCTGTGCTCTTGATCCTGGGGAGTGCAAGGTCACAGTCTCTCAGGTGGGTGTCATACCCACTGGATTTGCAGGGGGAAGGCCGATCAGCAGCCCATGGAGGCAGGATTACATACTGTCCACTGGCAGTGACAGCTGCTCAGTGGTGGTGCTGCTGCTGGTGGGGGAGGCTCCTGCCCATCCCCTGCAAACTCGGATGGCTGCTCAGTGGAGGTGGGGGTGCTGCTGGGGGGGGGGTGGTGCTCCTGTCTATCCCCTGCAACCTCGGACTGCTGCACAACCATGGTTGGTGTTGGGGGCTCCGTCACAGTTCCTGCCTTAGGCCCCTTGCTTTTTCTGCCTGCTGGTGTAGGCTCCTGTGTCTTCTTGGAAGCTGGGGCAGGCTCCTTTCCCTTGTTGCCTGCTGGTGCAGGATGCTTGGTCTTCCTGGAAGCTGGGACAGGCTCCTTGCTCTTTCTGGCAGATGAGGCAGGCTCCTTTCCCTTCTTGCCTGCTGGTGCAGGATGCTTGGTCTTCCTGGAAGCTGGGACAGGCTCCTTGCTCTTTCTGGCAGCTGGGGCAGGCTCCTTTTCCTTGAGGCTGCCTGGTGCAGGCTCCTTCACCTTCGGGAGATGTGCCCTGGATCCTTTTCCACATGAGTGGGTGTGGTGACGACTGGGACCGTGGACTGGGTAGCTGAGGTGCTTGGCTGGGCTCTTCCAAACCTGCCCATACATGCAGAACGGGGGGGATAGGGAAGAGGTCAGTGGTGGATAGGAACAGTTTTTTAGGGAAACTGGGGCAGGAAGAGGAAGAAGGAATGGGAGTGGAGGAAGAAGAAGTGGTTGTTGGAAGTGTCTGTCTGTTGGATATGGGTGCAGGTACATGGTCTGTATGCTGTTGTGAGGTAGATGGCTGTTGGGTGTCTGAGTGCTTGCATTTGTGTACCTTAGGAAGGGGGCAGACACAGTGGGAGAGGACACAGGGGACAAGTGCACAGCTGTTGTGGAGGTGTCTACCAGTGAGGTGTGTGTTCTGCTTGGTGTGGTGATGATGTTGGTAGTGGATGATGATGTAATGCATGTAGGTGTGAGTGTGGACGTAACTGGGTGGGATGTGGAGGACGAGGAGGAGGGGGAGATAGTGGAAATTGTAGATGTTGTTGTGTCTGCAACTGGATGGTGTTTGTGTGAGTGCCTATGGGATGAAGTATGGTGCTTGTGTTTTCCTGTACCACTCTTGTGTGTTGTCTTGTGTGCATGCTCGTCTGGCTGTGTGCTTGGGATGGGTTGGGGTTGAAGAGAATGAGAATAGGACTGGGAATAGGAAGTTGGAGGGGGGACGGTAGAAACAGGAACAATGGCTGCCATCAGAGAGGAGGCCAGAGCCTGGATCAATCTCTGTTGGGCCACCAATCACGTGTGACTGCCCTCAAGGAACGGATTAATCTGTTGCATCTGGGCTGCCAGCCCCTGGATGGCATTCACAATGGTTGACTGCCCGACAGAGATGGATCTCAGGAGGTCAATAGCCTCCTCACTCAGGGCAGCAGGGCTCACTGGGGCAGGGCCTGAGGTGCCTGGGGTGAAGGAGAGGCCCACCCTCGTGGATGAACGGGCACGGGCAACTTGATGAGGGGCTGCTGGGAGGGCGGTGCTGGTACGGGGGTGGCAGTGGTACCTGTAGCTGGGGTGGTCACAGAAATGTCTGCCACCACCAGGTAGCTTCCATCGGAGGAGGTATCTGTGTCAGAACTGTCCCCTCCAGTCTCTGCTGTGGTGCTCCTCTTACCCTCCATCCCACTGGTGCCCTCAGCGTCGGTGGACTCTGCCTCCTGGGCCCTGTGGGATGCAGCTCCCTCTGTCGCTGGTGCCTCTGCTCCTCCGCTAATGCACATAAGGACAGGATGACAAAACAAAAAGGGGGGGAAGAGACAAAGGATACACTTGGTCAATGGCTGCGCCAACACCACTGTTGGCGTACATAGCACCATCACACACAGGGAACAGGCCCACGCAATATGCCATAGCACTACCAGAGAAATAGTTAGCAGCCGAGGCATAGGAAGGGGCACACACCACCAAATGCATCACACGTGGGACCGACGCAGCCTTGACCAGTAGTGGATGCCTATGAGCTAGGTAGCAAGATTTGCCCTTCTGAACCATAGCCACCAGGGGGCCTATGCTGCAATGTCAGGCCTGGCCTAGGGGCACCCACTGACACACATCCCCCACCGGATACCACCCTACCATTCGTTAGTTGTAATGATGGGCACTATACTCACCCCCTTGTGGCTGCTGTGATGCCCTCAAGTGCCCATCCAACTCAAAATAGGCCACCGCCAGTATGCGGGCCATCAGGGGGTCAGGTTTCGATGGGTACCCCTTCCTCATTGGGAGGCCATCCCCAGCTGGGTCTCCACCGTCTTCCGTGCCCAGCGTCTCAGGTCCTCCCACTGTTTGCGACAGTGTTTGCTCCTCCTGCCACAGACCTCCAGGGTCTGCACCTCCTTGGCGATGGCACACCATATACCCTTCTTTTGATGGGCTCTGACCTGCAGAGGCAATACAAACAGGAAAATGGATTTAGACAAACAGTCCCACCTGTTACAAGTATGGCCCACCATACCCCTTCACATCGCCATTTACATGCGCATGGCCCAGTTACACGCGCATGGCCCAGCACACAACCAATACGCCGCCAAGAGGACATCCACCCCCTCCCCCTTACACAAGGCCTTCACACACATCACTCTGTGCATTCATGCCACAAGCATCATGCCCACAGTGTACTCACCTGTTGGTCTGGAGGCCCATACAGCAGTCTGTACTGGGGCAGGACCCCATCCACCAGTCTCTCCAACTCCTCCAAAGTGAAGGCTGCGGCCCTTTCTCCGGTCACACAGGCCATGGTAAATTCCAGACACAGGTCACAGCAGCACATGCAGTGTAGGTCCTCTCATGTGGAAGATCAGGTAGCAAGTGAGGGATCAGATAGAAAAGGGCGGTCACGTCTGTGGCGGTGCATACCGTCACCGCCGGCGTAGATCACCATTGGCTATTGTAACCCATAGGGCCCAATGTTAACCAATGAGGAGTTGCACGGTGGTTCCCGACCACCTCCAGCAACAGCGCACAACGTCAGCGGAATTACCTCATTTCCACCTGTCCCTCCACACAGGACAGATAGATGCCATTTCAGGGGGTGGGGGCAGCTCCTGGAAAATTGCTGCGTCACTGGTAAAATTAGGACGTACTGGACAAATCAAACTTACCTATTACAAGTTTACAGCATGCAAAGTTCTGTTGTAGCTCCATTGCTCAGTTTGTGACCGACTCCTCACTCTTTTGCCCATAGATTCCTACCCCCTGCAGCTGAATAGGAGATGGAGACATACCCCTGTGTACAGACCCCTGGTGGACTCGGCAACAATGGAGGACAGGTACATTAGCTTCACCTATAGTCTTGACAGGGCCACAATCACAGAGCTGTGTGCCCAATTGGAGCCTGACCTGATATCTGCTATTTGTCCCCCCACTGGGATCCCCCCTCTTGTGCAAGAGTTATCAGTTCTCCATTTCCTGGCAACTGGTTATTTCCAAGTGACAGTGGGCTTGGCAGCAGGAATGTCACAGCCAATGTTCTCAATAGTGCTGACAAGAACGTTGTCTGCCCTGATTAAACACATGTGCAGCTACTTTGTATTTCCCCAGGTAGAAGATTTGGCCACAGTGAAGGCCGAGTTCTATGCAATGGGACATACCCCCAATATAATTGGGGCGATTGATGGAACACATATTGCATTTCCCCCCCCACCCCTGTCAGAATGAACAGGTGTTCAGAAATTGGAAGAGTTTCCACTCTGTGAACGTACAGATGGTGTGCTTTGCAGACAAGTACATCTCCCACGTCAATGCTCAGTATTCTGGGTCGCTGCATGATGCCTTTGTCCTAAGGAATAGCAGCACCCCATTCTGATGGGCCTACTATAGAGGCACAGGGTGTGGCTAATAGGTGAGCCCTGGTTCCCACCCAGCATATGTTGCTGTGGAGTGTGGTGTGGACCATATAGGATAGTGTGTGGCTAAATGTTGTCCCTCAATATTTGCAGGTGACTCTGGTTACCCAAACCTATCATGGCAGCTGACCCCCGTGAGGAATGCCAGGACAAGGGCAGAAGAATGTTATAATGAGGCACATGGGTGAACCAGAAGGATAATTAAAAGACCTTTTGGCCTCCTGAAGGCCAGGTTCCGGTGCCTCCATCTAACATGTGGGTCCCTGTGCTACTCACCCAAGAAGGTCTGCAAGGTAGTACTGGCATGCTGCATGTTGCACAACTTGGCCCTGAGACGCCATGTGCCTTTTCTGCAGGAGGAGGGGGCTGGAGATGCCCATGTGACAGCAGTGGACGCTGTGGACAGTGAGGATGAGGAGGATGAGGATGAGGACAACAGAACATCAGTGATCAGACAATACTTCCAATGACACACAGGTAGGACAGTTTTATTTCACATTTCAATGACATTTGTTTGAATTTGTGTGGCACTGGCATGCTGATAGTTCACACTTCTATGCCCACTTACTGTTCCTTCTGGCAATTCATTTTGCAGATGTTGGTGACCTCACATATACTCCTGGTGTGATCACTGCAGACAGCTACAGGTCATTAATCTATGCTCATTTTCAGTACAGTTGAATTGCAATGTTTGTACCTGTTTCAATGAATACATAATTGAAAATATGAATTACTCCAGACTTCATTTTTCTTCCAAGGGGGTTTATTGAAGTGCTAAAATATAGAGGGGCAAGTGCAATGGGATGGGGTAATGATGGAGTAAAGTCCAGGATATTGCTCCAGTCTGTTTGTAGCATAGGTGCATTGTCCAAAGGGACATAGGAAGGGGAGCAATGGCAGTTCAAGGTGGACAGGGTGACAGAACGGTGACAATCAGGATAGTCTCATTTCCTGGCTGGGATCTTGACTAGTGTCTCTGGCTTCTGTCTGGATCGCAGTGAATATTTGTCGGGTTGTTCTCCTTCTGCAGGGAAAGGGGAGCTGGTGGCCTGTGAGTCCTGTGGCAGGGCCTCCTGGCCACTAGTGGCAGCGGAGGTGGAAGGCAGTTCAGATGTCTGGCTAGTGGCAGGGGCCCGCTGTTGTATGAGTGCCTCCCTCATAATGTTGCCCATGTCTGCCAGCACCCCTGCTATGGAGACCAGGGTGTTGTTGATGGCCTGCAAGCCCTCCCTGATCCTCTGGTACTGTCCCTCCTGCAGCCACCTGTTCTCCTTCACATTGTCCAGGATCTGGCCCATCGTGTCCTGGGAATGTTGGTAGGCTCCCAGGATCTCTGCAAGTGCCTACTGGAGAGTCGGTTCCTTGGGCCTGTGCTCCACCTGGCACACAACACTCCTCCCAGTTTCCCTGTTTTCCTGTGCCTCTGTCCCCTGAACCATGTGCCCACTGCCACTGACCCCAGGTCCCTGATTGTCTTGGGTATGAGGTGTGCCCTCGGGTCCCTGTAGAGGTGGGCACACTGCTGATTGACGTGTCCTGGGGACAAAGGTGTGGGTACGCTGGGTAAGTGCTGTGGTGGTGCTTCATGATAGGGAAGGCTCTGTGGTGGTGTGTGACTCGGCCTGGGTAACCGGCTGTCCAGAGGTGCCTGATGGGCTAAGGTTGGCCATCCAGATCCTGAAGACCAGAGTTGCTGTCATCACTGTGGGTCTCTCCTGTTGGGGACTGGATATTGCTGGCACCTCCTCTCTGCTGACATTGGCTGGGATACTTGTGGGGATGTAAATGATGTGTTATGGTTTCTGTGTCTGATATATTGTGCATCCGTGGCTTGCCCTCTTTGGTTGTATTTGCCCTGGCAGCTTTCACTTGTTGTCACTGTTTGTTGGTGTATGGTGGGATTGTTAGTTTTCTATGGTGTGCTTGCTTTAGTGATAAGTGTCCATGAAGGGCTGTGAGTGGTGTCCATGCATTGATAGAGCATGCAGGGCTTGGCATTGGGATAGGTGAGATGTGATGGTGGGGTGTGTGGGAGGTGGTGGAGTGATGGGAATGAAAGTGAGGGTGGGGGTATGTGATGGCATGCAGGTATGGAAACGACAGTCCACATCTGAAAGACAACTTCTTTTTCTGTGGAGACATCACCTAGCGTCCATCAACTTTGTGTTTCTGCTTGCTTTTCATGTTCATGACTGACTCACTTTGGGCACCTCCAGCCTCCATGTCAGCGGATTGTCGATCAGCATGCTTTTCAGCTCTGGCAGCCATAAGAACTCACTCCAGACTAGGAGTTTCTCTCAGCATTAGTCATCTGAATGAATCTGGCAGGCATCCATCAATACTCGAAGATATATTGCTCCCTCATCATTAACTTCATTAAACCTACAGAAGATCTAGTCTCTCAACAAATTTGCCTATAGATTCACCTACTCTGTCATTCTTAACTGAAAATGTAACTTTTGTAATCCACATTCAGCATTTGATTGATTTTGAAATTCAAGGCATCTTAAATTTAACAGTATGTGACTTCATCAGCTTTCGGCATTTTCTTTATAACTTCTTTTACACCTTCACCAGCAAGATTCTTAAGGTATTTGATAATCTTCTTGTTATCAGTTTCTTCTAGTGCATCAATTAAGTCATCAAGGACCATATTTATACTTTTTGACGCAAAACTGCGCCAACGCAGTTTTGCATCAAAAAGTTTAACACCGGCTAACACCATTTCTTTGCGACACCAGGGCGTCAAATTTATACTTTGACGTTCCGTGGCGCAAACCAAAGGGTTACAGTCATTTTTTTTCCCTAACCATTGCTCCACGTCGTAAAGCAAAACAACATTAATGCAGAGAAATTACTTTAATCCGTTTACAACATCGCAAACCGGATATGCGCCATTTTTCCCCTCAATAGCGTCAAAAAGCAGCGCAAACACAGCATAATGTGCTAAGGAGCACCAAAATGGATCCCAGAAGCCAGGAAAAACGCCAGGAAGAGCCCAATCGATCAGGAACCAGTCAGGAGGACCCAGACAAGACCCAGGAGAGGGAGAAGAAGAAAAGGAAGTGTTGTTTCAGTGCAGATGAGCAGGAAATACTGGTGAAAGAGGTGATGGAACAGCAGCATTAACTTTTTGTCACCTCAAACTTTCCAATTGGGAGGAGAGAGGCAATTTGGCAAAAAATTGTGGACAAGATAAAGAGTGTGGCAGAGGTACGGAGAACAGTCACTGAGTGCAAGAATTGCTGGCATGACTGCAAGCGCAAGACCAAGGAAAAAATGGCAAGGAACAGGAAGGCAGCACTCCAGACTGGAGGTGGGAGTCCAGCACCACAGGAGTCCCTGGACCAGATGGAGGAGATGGTGGCAGCCGTCATCCCAGAGGAGATCATCACAGGGATTCAAGGACAGGACAGTGCAGACTACCAGGAAACAACACAGTTGCAGGGTAAGTTGCATGGTGGTCAAAAATGCCTAAATGTTACCTGCAAGCAAGGAGAGGGACATACCTACTACACAGTGCATGTCAGCCATGGAAATCAAGCAGTGGAAAGGGCAAAAGGGCACGGGACGGGTTCATGGGCTGTGCAGGGGAAACCAGGGGCACAGCACAACACGACACCAACAACCTTTGCATGGGGGTACTCTGCCATGCCAAGGCTGTTGGAAAGGCAAAGCTAGTCCAGGAGGGCAGGGTAGAACGTAAAACTGGCCTGCTGTCACAGGACAGCTGGTATTGTCACAACATGAACTAGGGCTCAATTTCCAGCCTCAGGCCATATCCGCAAGTGGCATGTACCATTGACAACAGTTGCCACTACCACCTGTGCTGTGTGTGCTGGTCAAGTAGAAAACACACCCAAAATAGAGGTTTCAGAATGACAATGTTATCAATGCCCTGTAATTCTTAACAAAGTGTAAATCCTGTCAAATGCTCATGTCTACAGGTGCAATAAACATCAGGTATTGTTACTTACTTTACACAGCAGTAATGTCATACCCATGCTGCACATTCCAGGGTCTACCTCATGCCTGTGTTACAATAGCTGCAATGCCACCTTGCAACATCCCAACTGTCATACTGCTAAGACAACAGCTTTGAGGGGGAGGACATATGTGTCTAGCTAGTTAAACACACCCGCACAGTCATAAGAGGAAATGGAACACTGCCAGGCCCATCAGTGCAATCCAACGTAGCACACATTTGCCAACATCAACATGACACACTACCAATGCTGACACCTGTATCATGCCATGCCAATGCTATACACAGTCTGTGCTTGGTCTCAGCAACATATAGGTGTATGTAAAATATCAGAGACTGGGTCAGTCCCATTTTGTTAAGTGTGCTGCAAGTGGCATCAGAACACCCACAGCCATTGCAAGGCCTCACCACGCTAATGGAAGTAGAGGGTGGGTTGAGAAGGACAAGAAGGTGGCAACATACAATTTGGACAGAACTGACACCTATAGAATGTGACGCAGACAATTCCCCAAACTGCCCATACTACATGTGACATGCAGGTGGGGCATAAGCCTGTGAAAATGCTAATATTAATGACAGGAACTATGAACAGGAACCAAGATTACAATGTCTCACCAATAGGAAGTCAGTGACGTCACATTACAACTGCCACAACACAGACACACTAATTGTACAATATCTCATTGCAGAGGATGATGGCTCTCCTGTGGATATGCCTATCCTATACTTCCCTGATGACATGGATGACGAGCTGACAACCATTAGCCAACATTCCCTCCAAGATGTCCTTGGAACCCTCCAGACCCCACCTTCAGTCGCAAGGGGGAGTACAGATGCAGCAGCCATCACAGAGGACCCACCCACCACCACAATAGTACGACCTGCCAGCACCAACCCAGCTGAGGACTCTGATGACACTGGTACCACCTTTGAGAGGACAGTAGTGGGAGTAGAGCGGGAGCTGGCCAAGGTGGTGCGGGTGGGGATGCAAAATATGGCAGCCTGCCTTGAGGTGATGCGCATGTGCATGATGTCATCTGCAGAACAGTCAGCAGCCATGCAAGCGCTACCATCCCTCCTGCTAGGACTACAACAATGTGGGAGGGATTTAACCACAGCAGTTAGGGAGTTGCCACAACACCTGGCATCCCAAACCTTTCACTGCGTGCACAAATACAATCATGACCCCCTCATAGCCGACCTGGCTGCCTACCACAGTGATGTAGCTGCTATTCTTAAGAACAAGCAGCTCCTCCTTGCTGCAGTAATGCCCTTAATAGCTCAACAGTTGGCAGCTACCGGGAATTCTGACTCCACATCTTCAAACACTGAAGTGTGTGTTGCCCCTTCAAACCCACCACCACCAAGGGCAGAGGAGACGACACTCACATCAGAAGATGAAGACCACCTTCACCCGTAGGAGTACCCGGTAGCACAAGTCCATGCCACATGGGCACTGATTTCCTAGGTCCTGTGCTTGTTAACATGCCAGTCTTGCTACAGTTGATAAAATGCACTGTTCTCCAGCACACTGTTTACCTTACCACTATGCACTGCAATTGTCTCTCACTACCTCATTGGCAATTCATGTTCCTCTGCACTGAATGACACTTCACCATAGCATGTCCAATAACATGTCCCTCACCATTGCACTTGTGTTGCATTACAATTGAAGGCGTCACACTAATGGACTTAAAATCCTGGACTATGTAAATATTGCACTACAGCACTTTAAAATGAATAGCACTTACACAACCACGTTGTCTCTGTGTAATGTGACACATCAACTGTGTAGGAGATTTGTGATGTATGTAACATGGTAATGGCCATAGAATGTCAATACAACAGTGTAGAAAGAATGTGGGCTGATAACTATGCACTGGGGTCTGGATTTTATCATCATCTGGGCTTCCTTAGGCGTATTTCTGAAGTTAAAAGAGAACAAACAGTATAATGCTGTGTAGAACTGAAAAAGTCAGCTCCAAAGTATGTATAAGATGAAACTCAATGTGGCCAACATTGCCTTCAAGACAATCTTTATGTATGTGACATCTGACTATAAACTTTAATCACACACACCATACAGCAGGAATGGATGTGTACGAGTGCATGGACAATTTTGTAACCTGGGAGTACAATGTAATAACTGATAGGTGTGAGTTATGTTTACAGAACTTCATAAGATTACACTATCACTCAGCTTATCAGGGTTCAAATGAACCTCTGGACTGCAGGCAGATGTCCCACAGAGGCCAAGAATCCAATACAGGACTCAAACGATGACAGATTTAAAAACACACCAACCTTTACAACACATTGGGAACCATAGTTACCTTGAGTGGTGGGTGCAATGGATGGCAGATGCATAGAGAAGTAGCTTTGTTGTAGCTGCCAATGTTACAGCTCATTTGGAATTGTGAATAACCATGTCAAATTTGGGATTCTGATGCAGGATGGAACAGAAATGCAAATACTAAATTGACACTGTACACCCATGCAAAGTCCCTGATCCCCAAGCATATGACACATACTGTAAAGGGGTACCTAAAACTTTATTTTACAGTAATAAAGGAAACTCAAACTAGGGGAAACACATTAACTAACCTTACCTATCTTAACTATACATTACCCACAACTGGTCCTGACAACCCTAAGCTAAACTTACTTACAACTTTTAACTAAACACTCTAAACATCAAGCCCCCGCCCCCTTATATGACGGGACACATGTAGGACAACACATACTACCTTATCCAAAACAAATATATATTTTTTGTATTTTTTTGTTTACATTTTTTTTTGTATTTTTTTTATACACATAAACCCCAACATCATCAACCACCCACCCACCCACAAAAATACATGTAATAATATAACACCCTCCACCCCAACCCACTTATACTAACTAAACTAACAGCCTACTCTAACCTGACACTAAGCCCCCTAAACCCACTAAAGAAAAGACCAGGGAAAGAGGAGGGAAGGGAGGGAATCATAGGTGAGGATCCAAAAGTTACAAATTGGCCCTCCGCAGAATCTTTTTAATACCCCGCAGTCTCCTGCTATTGCGGGACACCTCCTGCTGCAGCCTGTCCATCTTGCGCAACATTCCTTACATGTCACGTTTTAGTGTCTGTAAATTCTGATTGTCTACTACAGCAGCTGGGGCTGTCTGAGTACCACTTGTAGAAGCTGTTGCTGGTGCCGGTGCCATGGTTGGAGGGGGAGGTGCTGCTTTTGGGCCCTGGCCTGACAAAGTCGAAGGACCTGCTACAGTAACTCTCATCCCCGGGGCCACTGTGGTCTGAGCTGTGGTGGTGGTGGCAGTTGTGGGCAATGCTGCCCCCCCTTAGGTAAATGCCCTCCATACCCCTTTGGCTCTCTCATGGTGATATCTACGTGCCATATTGCGGAACCCAGCCTCCACATCGAGTATGTGGTGGTACAGCACTGCCCGCCTCTGTAATTCCTGTATCTCCTGGGCATTCATGTTGGCAGCTGTAAAAATAGAGAAAGCCAAACATTAGTGACATCATTGTGTGATACATCTACAGATGATATTCTAACACTGCATCAAAAATAGCACATACAGTCCAAATCACAGTACAGATGATAGAAAGTTCCTGAGGAATGACATGCCAACGCAGCCTACCCATCAACTATCTAACAGCACAGCAATGCACAACAAGGTGTGTACTTAATTAAACAATCTGTGCATCTTTGTACTGCTATTAGTCACATAACAAATGCTGCAAGTACTCCACATGTGCCAGGCTGACTAATAACTATCTTCAGGATCACAATCAAGGCACACAAGACCTGTGATGTGTATATGGAACTGCCAGGACAGTATGCAGTTGGTAATCATGAGGGGGCATTGTAGTTTGGAACACATTAATGTATGAATGACATGTCTGTCATCTACACTGGGATCATCACACCTAGGTACACATATTTTCTAGACCTAACCCTGTGCCTCAATGGGGGATGAACATGCAACACATACTTTCAAACATCAAGGGCAACAACAAAGCTTTGGACAGCTGTCCATGGGTTTACTCATTCCACCACAGGTAGGGAGGGCTGCCAACTAGGATTGAGTCATCCACTGGATAATGACACCTACATTTATTTTTTCTAATTGCAGACAATTGTCAACATCATTAGATCTCACTGACACCTTTCCAAAATCAAGCACATTGATGCAAGCACCCATCTGGCCTTGACCTGCATGCACGCCAATGACATTTCACTCAAGTGCCACATAAATGGAGTACAACATGTGGCGTTAGATGCTGCCGTAAAGTCACCCATACAGTCCTACATGTTCATTACTTAACAGGGATGCTCAAGTCTGTGTGCAAAACTTATGCATCACTGGTCTGCGTGAATCAGGGTATGACTTGCTGACTAAATTATGACACTGGCCAACTCCAAATTAATTATTGGCACACATGTAGCAACAAATCACCCAGTTCACCTGCCTATGCCCCTAGCGCAGCACTCGACTAACAATATATGACTCTCCGCCGCAGAATGTCTAACTTTAAAATGGAGCAAAATGTCAACCTTCAGTCAAGTCACATATCAGATCACATTCCAGCACATCATACCTTGCAATGAGTCCAACACACAGGACTGTCAATCACATAACAGCTGCAAACACAACACAGGACAAACATATTAACACTTACTGGATACGTCTGGGTCCGCAAATCGAGCCACTTCACCAATTGTATAGGGGGCGGGTCCACCTGTAAAACATGGAAGGGTGATATGTGCTCAATGTCTGCTCACTGTACAAAACTTGGAACAACAAATTACTGTGTGTGACATTTTATATGACAGAGCTGCACATCAGGCACGTAGACACACCAACAGACATAGGCCCTCATTACGACCCTGGCGGTATAGAACCGCCAGGGCCGCGGCACGCGGGAGCACCGCCGACAGGCCGGCGGTGCCCCGCGGGGCATTCTGACCGCAGCGGCTTAGCCGCGGTCAGAGAAGGGAAACAGGCGGTCTCCCGCCGGTTTCCAGCTGCCCCCAAGGAATCCTCCAAGCCGGCGCAGCTTGCTGCGCCGGCTTGGGGATTCCGACTCCCCCTCCCGCCATCCAGTTCCTGGCGGTTCTCCCGCCGGGAACCGGATGGCGGGAGGGGGAGTTGCGGGGCCCCTGGGGGCCCCTGCAGTGCCCATGCCAACGGCATGGGCACTGCAGGGGCCCCCGTAAGAGGGCCCCAAAATGTATTTCACTGTCTGCATAGCAGACAGTGAAATACGCGACGGGTGCAGTAGCACCCGTCGCACCTTCCCACTCCGCCGGCTCGATTACGAGCCGGCTTCATGGTGGGAAGGTCGTTTTCCCCCTGGGCTGGCGGGCGGCCTTTCGGCGGCCGCCCGCCAGCCCAGGGGAAAACTCTGAATACCCGCCGTGGTCTTCCGACCGCGGTGCGGTATTCACGACACGCAACTTTGGCGGGCGGCCTCCGCCGCCCGCCAAAGTTGTAATGAGGGCCATAGTACTGCAAACATGCATTGACACTGTCATTTCAGTGAGTGGTAGACACACATATACACACATGCACTGGCCCTAACAATCATGTGGTGCCAAACATGATTACTCAATTTTGTGCTTAATTAATTCTAGAGGGTACTCCATTTCATCATTTGTTATTATGAGAGACATTCAATGCATGCACTGCAATACCAGTGACTTAGGTATTGTGGCTTGTGCATCAAGGGGCAATGAGTTACTGTGTGATACTCATGTGGGTTGATTTGCGTTCAGGAATTATTGTGCTTTCAATGGTCCATTATATGTGTGCTAGTGTTGTATGTAGGTTACATATGCCACATTGGCAGTGTACCCAGAGCTGTATGTGCCCCCCATGACAACATGATGGCAGGGATCCTGTGTGTTACTTGATAACAATGTTACGCTAAACATGGATCAACCATGTATCTGATTCAAAACAACAAAAAGATGTATGCTGACAGTGTCTAATTTGATCATCCGTGACAGAATTCATGGGCACAGGTGTAGTCATTGCACCTGAAATGTGTTACTCTGGGCCCTGTGTACCTATATCAGGAATTGTAAATCACACTTTGCCACATTCATTAACTTAGGATTGCCAAATTGGGTGATCTGTGGTAAGACAACCAAACTGACACTGTCCGCTAACTAAAACATGTGTTAGCAAATGTCCTACTTCTGCAATCTTGGTGAGGTAGGTCTCTATTTGAAAGCACCTTGGGAATGGCGGCACCCACAGGAATACTGGCCTGGTGATCTTAGCATACCACCATGTCTGTGATAGTCTTCATACTGAGAAGATAATAATTGTACATATGCTGCACTATATCAGCAGGGGTGTACCAAAAGTAAAATAACAACCTATTTTGTCACTTAAATTGTTTAATGGAAGCAGTCAGTGGTCCCTTGCACAACATCATGCAAATAAATAGTTTGTGACCATGCATTCACAAAGAGCAGCGATCCCATGATGACCCATTCACTTTCCAAATTGTTTGGCTATAAAGTGACACATATGTGTAACTGCACCAGCTCTGTACCAGCAATTGCACCCAAGGCGAAAAAATTTATTGGGCCATGCTATTCAATGATAGGATTTCTACGCCTACTCCGAAAAGCCACGAGATGAACCTGTTTTGTGCTACTGCAACCCGGTAGCATCCAGGCACAATTGGGTTTGGCCATGTGAAAGATTATCTGTCCAGGAGTAAACACACAGAAACAATGAACTTAGGGCTAGATGTGTCTTTTTTTGTGTTGCATTTGCTTCATTTGTTCACGCTAAAGCTATGGAAACTAGCACAAATACATTTTATTGTAGCAAGTGTGCTATACTTTGGCATCCAGAAATAATGCAAACGCTGCACAAACAAAGTCGAAATATCGGCCTAAGATATTAGCAGAGGTTAGGAAGAGCTTTGTACCTATGGCCATGAATACTGTTCAGACATGGTTTGAAAAAACTTGGGACTACATCGGTTCCTTGTATTAGCATGTGAAATACATCCCATTCCTAGTTCACTCACAGGCCCTGAGTCATAAATTTGTTTGTGCAGCATTACCATCATCTCTTGACGCTAAAGCGGCACTAATTTACAAGATAAAGTTGTCTTTTGTAAGTCTGTGCAGCTTTAGCGTCAACAAATGACGGTAATGTGTTGCAAAGTTTGTCTAAATCAGGGCAACAGTTTGTTCAACTTGCATTCCACATGTCAACAAACATTGCAAGCAGCATGTCACAAAATCTTCTACTGTCACTCCAGAGCATTGTACTCACCAACAGGGCCACCAATCACCACACCCAGGTGGTCCAGCAGGTCCTGCTCTCAGGCCACCAGGTCAGCCCAGCGGTATTTCAATTGGTGGTCATTGCGCTGGCTGTTGAAGATTCTTCTTAGGTGGAACAGCACCTTTGCCCACCTGAGCCTCCTTGCCTCCGTGTGATACCCTGTATCACCCGGCCCCCAGCCTCCAACATCAGGGAGAGGAAGTGGCACACCAGCCACTCAAAATTCCCTAGCTCCTCCTCACCCACTCGCCCCAGACGTGGCCTTCCCAACATCTCAAACAAAATAGGATAGGAAAGGGTAAAGAGGGAAAAACAGGGAAAGGAGGTATGAAAATGGAACTTAACTAACCCACAGACAGCCCAACAACACCCCAAATAACAATACCCACAAACACACTCCCAACAGTACAAAGCCAAATCTAATCACAATAAATGACAATAAAACACACAGATTAACACAGACACTTACAAAACAACAGGATAAAATAGCAATAGCACACAGGAGACAAAAGCACAATATTCACAGAGGCAACTCAAGACACAGCCACACATTCTAGAATAATCACAGACTGCAAAGTGAAAGTGAAAGTGCATACACTGTACCATTTCTGTAAACAGGATATCCTATTATATCACTTCCTGTCTCAATCGTGGGCGTTTTTTTTATATTGCGTGTAATTTTATGATGCTTACGGGGTTTGCGGCAATATTTTTTTACGCGTATGCATGAAAATTCCCCCGAATTCAAGGATCAATACATTTCTAATGGATAACCGATTTCCTGGGGTGCGGTGTTGGAATTAACGCTAGGGACTAATCAATGTATTATGGGTGTGAGCGTCATTTTTAAAGCATATGTGTCATATTTTGACGCATATGCGTCTTTTTTGATGCGTTTGCATAAAAAAATCTGTCTTAAACGGTGTTTGTGTGATTTTTCATTTTTTTCATGCAAGCAGCCTATAACTATACAAAGATAGGATGGTATGACCTGCAGTGTGGGTTCTAGTGTTTGGGCACATGTGGCAGACCATACTACTGCAGACCATAATACTTATGTTGTTGTGCTGGATTAGCTCTCTTAACTGATGCAACAGCAACACAAACTTTTGGAATAAAATTGGGATTTCCTAGTTTGAGCAGGTGTTGCATCAATAAAGGATACCAGGGCTACACAACTAAACACATTGACTCATGGCCTTTGTGTTTATGTCTGTGAATTGGCTCTTCGAATTGTTGTTGTGCCTCTGTGGGAACGACACGAGAAACTTTTGGCTTAATGTGCATCTATGAATGTGTTATAATTGTGTATAACCATCAGATGCCATTCATTGAGGTACATCAGTCATGGAATGTGTTTGTTATATCTGTTGTGTCTTATGCTGTGTGTACTTCCTTGACTTTGGGGACAAAACATTTCCCATGACGAACTATACACAGGATAGAAAGAGGACGGTTGATAATGGCTATGTCAGATATGTAACCCATCACATATAATGAAACGTTGAATACCACTTCATGGTCACTTGTGTGTATACTACCCATGAGTCCATGAATTGAACATGCTAGGTAGGTATAGTGTTTGTGACACAGAGTCTCAAATCCAATCCTAAAATTGTTATTTACACCACAGTTTTAGTCATGTAAATGACCTATGTTTCTCCTGTGGCTGTGGAGGACCAACAGACCATGCTGTATGTGTTCACATATTCACAGTGGTTCATTGCACAAAGGTGTCCAGTTCAAGTGGGTGGCCATGTGTACCCTTTGTCAGTATTGGCGTCCATGTTGTCACAGATATGTGCAGCTCTAGTCATGAGTCTGTGGAGCCAATCCCTGAATTAACAGAGTATCTTTCAAAGCAGAATTGACCTAAAGCCAAAGATCAACTAATGACACACATGGGGATAGTCCAGCGATGGCACTGCAGAACTTTTATAAGGCTGACGCAGAGCAACCTTGGTGTGCTCAAAAACTTTATGGGTCAGTAATAGGAAACAGGCAGCTTTCATCACAACATTTGTACACAGGGTGGGATCTAAAATTCCCATCGCAACAGGGAACATCAGTGCCTCTGGTGCTGATTAATCTCACAGCTAGTCACCACGCAAGCCCCATCAAAAGGTGGCCGCAGAAGTGAATCTGTGTGTGGACCGTCAGTGCACAAAAATGTTTTGTCCTTACATACACATTAGCAACCCTTGTTTGTAGTGCTGTAGGCACCGTACCAAATCCATGCATACAGCCAGAGCACACTGTCACTGATTGGCAGTAGTGAATACATGCAAAACAAGACAAGGGATGGGGGTTGGATTAGGGCATTCAAATACATGTCCCAGAACAGAATACGATCAGTAAACTGATTATACTGTACTATACATTTGAGGATTCATCGTAGACCTACCAGACACAATACCCCAGGAGAAAGAGAGGGCACGGAAAGCAACTATAAGACAAATTTTGCCACAGGGAACCTCTTTATTTAACACAAAGACTGTAACCAGTCTGGCTAACAGGATACAGGCTCTGTCAGGAACAAACATGAACAAGGCAAATACACAGTGAGCAGAGTCTGACTGGGACAAACAGGAACAACACAGTGGGAACTAAAAACAGCTTTTGCTGTGGTCTGCAGCGTTACACAATCCCCCAAGGGCTCTAGTGATTTGTACCCCAATGCACATCAAGGAGATTCAGAAAATGGCAGCTTCTAAGCAGTTCCAGGCAGCAGCAAGGGCAGGGCAGGTTGAAATGGCTGGTCTACATGGAAGTGCTCACAGGTGTGTGCACCTTCAGTATCTCACAAGTCCTGGTGTAGAGAATCAAGTTCAAAGGGCCAACTGGACCTTTCACATGGGAAGCAATGGACAGCTGATTACAGGTCCTACCGACTACCAGGCAGTGCATTATCGGAGATGAAGTCTATGCAGACTGATGAACTATGACCATGGCATGCCATAATGAAGAGGGAAGCACACAGGAGTCAGAATGGGAGTCTGGATGTGTGTAGATGAAGATTCTCAGGAGACATATAGTCCATTTACAGGGTCCCCTAGAGAAGGGTGGGCAGAGACTTTAAACATGACAGTGGCAGGACTTATTACCTGGGATGGACTGCGCAGGGCATGTCTTGTGAGCATTGCTTGTCAAAACTTGTGGCACTGGTGCTATCCATTTTCATGTTTGATGCACTTCTTGTCACACATGCTCCTTGCAGAGATAGCTGATATCACACTTACTGCTGTCAAGGGTCTGGTCATACAATCCTGTTACCAATGCAATTGCACATCCATAGCCTCATGTATGATTAATCTTTTTACCTTATGATTGATGGTGTCTTAGTTGTGTGTCATATGCTGCAATGGACCATGTTGGCAACATGGATGTGTCTCATAGCTGTGGTCCTCTGATATTGCCCTTCAAATGTGAAATAGACAGGATATATGTCACTAATGCTGTGTGTGATGTTTGCTGTACATTCATACCCATAAAATGTGATGTGGCTTTGTCAGTATGCAAATTTGTATTTCTGCAATGCTTCATGAGGCAAAACTCTGATTATGATTCCTAGAAATCATGTGATGTACAAATAATTACCCAGAGCATGATTGAGTGATGAAGTGAGGTGTTTAAATACATATGATAACAAAGTGGTGATGGTGACTATAGTTAGAAGAAGTTTTGTATGATGTGTCTGATGCAATCCTGCAGCTGTGTTTGGATGTTCCCCCTCATTTTCACGGACAGCATCCTCCTCTTCAGGCATTTGTTGATCCGGTTCATAGAGGGAAATGTCCCACCTCACACAGATGTTGTGCAGGATGGCACAGGTCAAAATGATCTTGCAGACCATTTCAGGGGAATATAGGAGGCTGCCTCCGGTGATGTCCAGGCACCTGAATTTGGACTTTAGGATGCCAAAAGTCCTATCAACTATGGTACGTGTCCTACGATGTGCCTCATTATAGGCATTCTCTGCTGCTGTCCTTGGGTGGGCAATTGGGGTCATGATCCATGGCTGGATCCCGTAACTTTGATCCGCTGAAAGAGAAAATGAGGGTAAGTATTTGGTTGCACCATGATTGTCACTTTGCATGGCAGTTGTTATCTTGTGTCGTCTGTGACTCATCTGTGTTTGTGGTATTGTGGGGGATCCTAGGCTTCTGTGATGTTATTTCTGCATTGGCTTGTTTAACTATCAAAACTGGTGTTTGGCTGATTGACATGATACCTGTGGTATATTTAGAAACTTGCAGTTCAGTGTGTATCTCCCATGCGTTATGTAATGTGAAAGAAGTGGCTGTGGGCCTTCACTGGAGGTGACATGATACTTCCACACACACAATCGATTCCACTGTGGTGGTAACATGGTTGCACTATATGGCCTGAACATCCCATCCAATTTGACATATATAATTGCAGGTGAAATTCAACAGTGAGGCCCTTTGATTTGGCTAGATGACAATGCAAAACATATCTCCATAAGTTGGCAGCACTGAAGTGTTCACAATTGACAATGCACAATTATCCCATGTGTGACAAGTTCTATGCCAACCTATTTTTGTGCCCTCACCGAGTTGGCTCATGTGCAAACGTGTACCTACATTACTGAACTTGCTCCAGGTAAGCTGGCTAACTTGGTTGTGGGGGTAAGGTTTTTAGTGT